>NC_086236.1:53813979-54421479 GCF_036321145.2 Pelmatolapia mariae
TTTAAGGATAAAATGTTATCTTCTTCAATGCCACGTGCCAACACAGTGCAAAGCAGCTACCTAAACTGTACTCCCACAGAGGACAAATGTGTCATTAAGAGTCTAACAACTCACCACATACAACTCTGAATACTATGGCTACTCTGACAAAGCTAGAGAAAGATAAAAAGTACTCGACTCCATGGTATTACTCTTAAATGCACACCCTAAAGCAGATAATCCTTAAGCTTCAGATGAAAGAACGTCTCACTAATTTAGAAGATCTTCATTTTTGTAGATAGGCTTCATCTGCAAAGATGTTGCTGTCACCATGACACTGAAGAGGAACTGTAATTATGGAAGGAGTATATAACCCCAGTGTTGACCTCTCTGCACCAGCTTTCTGTTCCTAACAGGATCCAATTTAAAATTGTACTCGTTTTTAAATCACTAAATGGCTGAACCCCTTCTTACCTGTCTGAGCTCCTGTTTACTTATGCTCCAGAAAGAACCATGAGGTTCAGCTCAAAACTAATATTATCCATCCCACGGCCTAAACTTAAATCTCATGGTGACAGAGCCTTTGCTGTGGCAGGTCCCAGACTCTGGATTAGTCTGCCTCTAATTATTAGATCTGCACAAATGCTGAAACATTTTTAATCTTTATTGGAGACACATTTTTATGGAATGGCTTTTAGCACACGTTGACCCAAATATGTTTTTTTAAATAGCCTTAGTTGCTGTTATTTTAATTGTTTTTATTGTCTTATTGTATTATTTCTTCTCTTTTACATTTTATTGCATCATTGTTGTCCATTTTACTTATTTTAGTTGCATTTCAGTTTGTAAAGCACTTGTGCAGCATGAGCGGTTGGAAATGTGCTATATAACTAAACTTAACCTTGACCTTCTGTTAAATCGCCATTCCATCCTGCAGTCCAACATGCGTAATGTCCATTTGACTCTGTTTCCCATCTCTTCTGCACATTGTCCTCCTGCCTGATCCCTTTGCACCAGTCGGTGAGTACTAAGAACATATCTGCCAATCACAGCCTGTGGGGATTGTGATTTTTTTCTACAGCAGCTGTCTCTTAAAGGTTTAATCCTCAGTCCACATAGCATGCACTAAAAACAGCAAATCCACAAACATTAACCAGTAAAACCAAACGAAAATTGTAATTAACATCATCTTCACCTTCACATAACTTATGTAAATCTGTAGCACACAATTACAATAGTGTCTTTTTGTTGCAAAGATTTTGCACATTAGCTAAAATTCATATGTTCATATGAATTTGTTCAAATCAATTTGTTCTGCTTTTTTAATTATGTTTACCACTCAGTCTCTCACATCATGTTTTATTTGAGCTCATCTAAAATTAGGAAAGCATTAACACTAAGAGTGAAGTAGGTTGCTGCACTGCTGTCAGTGTCACTTTTGGGCTGTGAAGTGCTGTCAAGTGTAACTCGCTGTTCATGCATGCTAGAAACAATCCCATTTAGAGGCCAGGCCCCTGTTAATGTAAAGCGAATTTCAACTGAGCTCAATCCAAATAACATGAGAAATATTAAAACTATGTTGACCTCTTTAAAAGTTTATTTTAAAAAAAAGAATAATAAGGTGACTGGTATTACACTAAGTTTGGTCACATCTTCTCATTTAATGATTTTTCTTTGTTTTTGCTACTTTCTATATTGTAGATACATACTGAAGACATCAAAATTCTTTTGATCAGCTTCATGATGTAGTCACCTGAAATGGTTTTCACCTCACAGGTGTGCCTTGTCTGGGTTCTCTTGTGGAATTTCTTGCCTTCTTAATGGGTTTGGAACCATCAGTTGTGTTGTGCAGAAGTTAGGTTGGCACACAGCTGACAGTCCTTTTCAACAACTGTTAGAATTCATATTATGGCAAGAACTAATTAGCTAAGTAAAGAGAAATGACAGTCCATCATTATTTTAAGAACTGAAGGTCAAGCAGTCTGGAAAATTGCTAAAACTTTGAAAGTGTCCACAAGAGCAGTCACAAAAACCATCAAGTGCTACAATGAAACTGGCTCACATGAAGAAAGGAAGGAAGACCAAGAGTCACCTCTGCTGCTGAGGATAAATTCATCCAAGTCACCAGCCTCAGAAATTGCAAGTTAACAGCACCTCAGATTAGAACCCAGATAAATGCCACACAGAGTTCCAGTAGCAGACACATGTCTATATCAACTGTTCAGATGAGACTGGGTGAATCAGGCCTTTATGGTCAAATAGCTGCTAAGAAGCCACTACTAAGGAAAAGCAATAAGGAGAAGACATGCTCGAGCCAAGAAACACAAAGAATGCACATTAGATCAGTGGAAATCTGTGCTTTAGTCTGATTAGGTCAAATTTGAGATCTTTGGTTCCATCCGCCGAGTCTTCGTGCGACACAGAAAAAGTAAAGGAATGGTCTCTACATGCGTGGTTCCCACCATGAAGCATTAAAGAGGAGGTGTGATGGTGTGGGGATGCTTTGCTGGTGACACTGCTGGGGATTTATTCAAAATTGAAGGCACACTGAACCAGCATGGTTACCACAGCATCCTGCAGCAACATGACATCTCATACAGTTTGTGTTTAGTTGGACCATTATTTCTTTTTAAACAGGACAATGACACCAAATACACCTCCAGGCTGTGTAAGGGCTACTTGACCAAGAAGGAGAGTAATGGAGTGGTGAGCCAGATGGCCTTGCCTCCAGAGTCACTTGACCTAAACCCAATCAAGATGATTTGGGATGAGATGGACCGCCGAGTGAAGGCAAAAGACTGTTGGAAAACCATTTCAGATGACTACCTCATGAAGCTCACCAAGAGAATGCCAACAGTGTGCAAAGCACTAATCAAAGCAAAGGGTTGCTATATTAAAGAGTCTAAAATATAAAACATGTTTTGAGTTGAGCTGGTTGCAAAATATGATTTTTGCCATTTTTCAAGTGTTCTTAAACTTTTGATTGGGACTGTACCCTACAGAAACACACTTTAGAGAATTAGACATAAGCAGTTAAAAAAGGTTTACAACCAAAGAATTGAGACTACATTGCATATCTAGACAATCCCATAAACTATTTGAAAAGGCCTTAAAGCTGGTGTGTGTGTGTGTGTGTGTGTGCGCGCGCGTGCGCGCGCGTGCGTGCGTGCGTGTGTGTGTATTTGTATGAACATGTCAAACTGGTGTTTTTTTAAGAGACTCAAAAAGGAATCAAAAGTAGAAGGGAGGCATGTTGATCAAGCTGTCATATCAACAAAAAAACAACTGTGAATTTACTTTAAAAAAAAGAAAAGAAAAAACTGTCCCAACCATATGGTAATGAGGGTGTTTTGTGCATGATAAAGTGTATGCAGAGGGTATTAAAAGCAGACTGGAAACTCACAAGTCACACTTCTGAAGGAAATGAAAGTATTAACAAATGTGAATGTGTAACAGTGACAAGAAAAGATGACATTACGGTGGTCTTTGTCTTTGTTCGTAATGTGTATTTGCTTTAAAGGTATGGATAATTTATCTGTAATCTTTATTTCTCACAAGATGTAGACTTAAACAGTTTTTTTTTCATATGGCTTTGCTTTTTTGTCCAGTATTTTGTGAGAATAAAATGATCTTTTCTGTATTTTCCCATGCATTTAATCTCTCCTTCTTTCACTGGTTGTCCTGTACTTTGCTTCATCAAATTTTACTGTGGATTTTATTACAGTTTCTCCAACTGAACCTTCATCTTGGACTGTAAAGGTGCCATCCTCAGTGAAAGGTCACCTTGGGTTATGTGTGGTGATCAGTGTAGGGACTAATGCGTTATTAAGTAACGCGTTACAGTAACTACGTTATTATTGTGGTAACGAGCACGGTAACTAGTTATTATGCCAAAACCAGGAACGCGTTACTCGTTACTGGGATTTAGATAGGCTCGTTATTCGTTACTTCGTGTGGTGGATATCGCGGAGGTTCCACAGATTCAGTAACATTAGCAAGTGGTGGAGGCCAGCAGGTGGATGAAGGAAAAGGGAGGCAAGAGGAGAGACCCGAAGCGGCCGCCGGTCTGAGTGTCAGGTGAACTGAACTTCAGGTAAGAAGCTATGACCTGCAGTCTATCGGAGTCAGATATAAACCAAGTTTAGGTGGAGTTTATTTTCGGTATGCTGACATTTTCGTACTGCGTGCTAGCTAGCATGACGGAGTTTCTATACAGCTGGGTGGGTGCTACTGATGTTGAACTTTATTTTGTTCATACGGTTAATTATTAGAGTTTCCAACCGTCCCCTAAAAAACAGAATCGTCTGGTATTCAGAGAAAATATTACGCGTTTCGTACTGAGGTGAAAAGGAACAGTTTGTCCCGGACTTCAGCTACAATGAAAAAGACACAAAGCTGGAGCTGCACAGCTGCCGCTTCTTCTCTCATTCTCCCCCCTCTCTCTCCCGTTTCTACTTCAATCACGAAACTGATCAATGATCAGCTGATCGGCTTTTCTCTCTTGTTTATTTATCGCCCACTTTGCGCCAGAAAGAGGAAACCAGCGGATGTTGTGCTAAACAACAGCATCACGTTTAAGCTTGATGAGCTGTTGTTAGAATTTATTTAATATTAATTTCTAGTATCAGCTGATGTTTGCTGGAGCCACAGCTGTAAAGCTGCTGGTCATGATATCAGTTTGGTTATCTGGTGAGAGGGAAACATGAAGATGAAACCAGGAGATGTCCTTACTGAATCATCAGAGCTGAACAGGTGATGGAGAAACAGGTTTACCTTTTAGGTGACATGAACGAGTTGAAGGGAAGTTATGAACTGTTTCTGAGAGACAAATAACACCAGGATCCTTTTCTAAGTAGCTGACAGCTGGTAACTGTGCAGGGGCGGGTCTAGCAAAGTTTTGCCAGGGGGGCCAGGTAGGGCATTAACAGGGAAAGGGGGGGGGCAAGGAAATACTTTTCTTTATTATTCTCCTTTAAAATGTCTCGCTTTTAAAAAAATAATTATCTGAGTCTTACAACAAACAATTGATAGATTGATACATATATACCATCAGAACAGTGTACTTCACTGTCACAACAGTGTTTGTTTTCATTCAAAGGCTTTATGATTTTTCCTATAATGGTGGGCCGGTCTCTAGTCAAAATGCCCGGGACGATTTTTTTGTCCCAGTCCAGCTCTGTATGCAGCTCATCTGCAGTCTGGTGTTACCTACATCTTCCTATTCAGAAGGCAGAATTTCCGAGTTCTGAGTACAATCGAAACCACCACGACTGCAGTTTGTGTTGGATGTAAAAAGCAGGCTAGAATCATGCGGGGGTCAACGACGGTCCAGGCGTGGGATTTCTCTCGTGGAAATGTGCACATTATTTTTTCCTTTCTATTGGTAGGTGGCACAGTGCACTTGTGGCAAGTAGGGGAGACCGGGGATAGTTGTAACGTGGGTCAGTTGTAACACTTCCAATTTCTCCAATCAGGGCTAAGTTTCAAATGATGTGATTCATCCTGTACATGCCCAATTCAGTTCTTCTATCACATGTGAAAAATCAGCACATTTTGTCAAGCACAGACAATTTAAGAAGAAAAAAGTAATTTGTATGCCAAAAAGTAAGTTTTTTTTTTACTTTATTTCAATTTCTAATAGCATTATCTGCTTTGCAGTTAAACTCATCAAACTTAAATTATGTTATTTGTATGTCTATGGGGATATATTCTGTGTAGGTCTTTAGTGCTAATGTTTTAGCCATTGGCTGTAACGTTAGCTAGTTCATGGCTATAGGAGTCTGGGTCAGTTGTAACAGCAACAGTCTGGGTTAGTTGTAACAATAATGCAAATGTTACAACTTACCACACTATTACTTTAACTTATATTAAACAAGTTGGGGCAACGACATCAGCAGAGAGAGGTTCACTGGTCACCTTTGTATATGCGGTTAATGCCATTGGCAACACAATTCCTCCACTGTTTGTGTTCCCACGCATACATTATGCAGACCACTTTGTCAGAGATGGACCAGTAGGAAGTATTGGTAGTGGAAATAAATCAGGATGGGTGCAAGAAACAGATTTCCTCATCTTTCTGAAGCACTTTGCAAACCACACCAAGGTCAGCCATGAAAAAAAGTAATGGAATGATGCTGGTGCACAACTACATTTTTTCAGCTTCATTGTTATGTTCAAAAGTTGGTGCAAGAGTTGTAGGTTACAATGCCCCTTGAGCCAATGAGGCCAAACTCAAGGAAGACCAACCAAAATTAATGAAATATTCAGTTGCAGAAAATTCCATAATTTGTCTTTTTTGGGGGGTTGGAATATGTTCAAAAGCTAGATTTCTGCATTCTGTCACACACACACACAGCTACATAAATGGCTCTAAGTGCATTCATGTGTTGAATAAAAAAGATTACATGTTAATGTTTTGTCAGTACCCTTATTTCATTGTGTTACATTTCACCCCAAGATATGTTACAACTAACCCAGACTATGGGGTTAATTGTAACATTTCACTGTTTGTGTTTGAGACCATACCATGCAATGAGTAATTGTGCTGCACAGAAGATAGCTGTACTACCAAATAGCAGAGACATGTAAATACTTTGCATTAAATTTTGAATCCACTACCTTAAAAGAGCTCCAAGCTACAGACAGAAATATCAAAAATGTTACAACTATCCCCGGTCTCCCCTAAGCAAGCTAGAAGACTGGCAATCTTGCTGGGTATCCAGTTATGGAAGCAACACATTAACAAGAGAATTCTGAGTAAAACCAAAGTTACTTTCCCTAGTAACTAGTTACTTTGAAAGTAACGAGTAACTTGAAGTAACTGAGTTACTTTTTTAGAGAAGTAACTAGTAATGTAACTAAGTTACTAATTTAAAGTAACTTACCCAACACTGGTGGTGATCCCCTGTTCTTATGACTTCCCTAGTCCAGAAAATGAGGTCAGCGAGTTCACAGGGATTTGGAACAATGACAATGATCAAGTTATCTGTCATTCCAATGCATCTCAAATTCTGGATCCGTTTCTGAATCGGACAAAACTACTGAGAGATCTCAGCAGGAAGAATTGTTCTCTGATGATTGAAAATCTTCAACAAAGTGACGGCCATCACCAGATAGCAAGGAGACATTGACTAAACATTGTTTCAATATCAGGTGCTTCTATTTAATCCAACGTTGAAATCTGACGTTGACCCAATGTCACTTTTGCACCCTTTTTTAATATTGAAACAACGTCAGGTTTTGATATTGAATCAATGTTGAACGCTGACATTGATTCAACGTCAAATTTTCAAACACTGTTAATGTTGAAACAATGTCAGATTCTGATATTGAATTACTGTTGAACTCTGATGTTGATTTTCCATCACTTTTGCACCCTTTGTTACTATTGAAACAATAAAGTCATGATTAAAAATCAGTACTTAACAGGTATTTGTATTAATAAAAAAACCGCTGCAAATTACCAGCAATACTTAAACCTGCAAAAAAGACAATTGTGTATGATCCACAAATAGGAAACCCATAATATGCTGGACATTGTC
Organism: Pelmatolapia mariae; assembly: GCF_036321145.2. Lineage (NCBI taxonomy): Eukaryota > Metazoa > Chordata > Actinopteri > Cichliformes > Cichlidae > Pelmatolapia > Pelmatolapia mariae. The sequence continues at coordinate 53,821,500 of NC_086236.1, forward strand.
TTACAATTTGTCATGTCCATAATAATATTCCTATAAAATGAAGCATCTGGCATTATGTAATAAAAATGACAAACATCTCTGTATCAATTACAAAGTAATTTATTATATTTTTAAAAAGTTTCTTTGTTACATGTATTGGTTACAGGTCACTTATTTTTTTTAGTTTACTCGGGGATCAAGCTGGATATCGGGCATCCTGCACCACCCATGTTTTCTGAAGGGTAGCGGAGACATTTCCGCACTGTTTGGGCGAAGGCAAACTCAGAAACAGCGTTTACCCCCACCCGCTGAGTCAGGCCATCTAGGACACAAACAAACACAAAAAGAAGAAAAAAAAAAGCCAAATTAGAGCTTAAATATGAATAACCTCTTGTCTATTGTCTTCAGCAGGGAGAAAGCATCTAAACTACTAGGCTGATTAATATGAAAGTCACAAGGCAGAAATCAGCAAACTGCTGCCTCACTTTGATTCTCAAAGAGCCATTAGCTAAAAAGCTCAAAGCCTATAAAGATAAAATGAATAAACTAAACTATTTGCAGTGAAATGCATTTCTATTCCTATGTGTTGGATCTGCCAACGATAGCCTGCTGTTGTCTATTCAAGCAGAACATACAGGAGAAGGCCATTTTTAAGCAGTTTAACCAAATTTGACAATTTCTAAAGTTCAGGGCTACTGAAGTCCCACAACCTTTAAGAACTTACCATTGCTTTATTTGCCTCCGGTCATTGCAGTTCATCTCATCTATGTTGTTAAATGGCTAATCCAGAATACCCCAGCATGAACAGGATCAGTGCTGCAGGATTAACGGAAGGCTCTGAACTTCTCACGGAGGTCCCTGACTTCTCTGATCAGCTCTGTTATCATGATTATAAGTTTTTGGATGGCTGCATCTATTGAAAAGAACAATAACACAAAGAATACTGGCTTGTGATAAACTGGATAAGCATTGTGATGAGAAAAACAACTATATCCATAAGTGATGGCTTCACATTTTGCATTCAGGTTTAAGTAGTTCAATCTGTTAAAACTGTTTACAATTTAGCCTTTTACATATAAATGAAATCCTATGTAAAATGTCAAAGTACAACATTTTAGAACTTGCCCCAGACTCTCTGGAATATAAAAAAAGCAAAATATGATGATATTCAACAGCATAAATTAGTGTTTTGAAGTTAAGATTACAATGAAATTATGATGCAGCTGAATTGTTTCAAAGCATACCGTCGTTAGAGAAGGCACTGAACGCAGACTATTTGCTGGGGAGGTTGCATGGCTGTGTAGGTTGGCGAAAGGAGCCGGTAGATGGCCGGGGTATCATGATGGTTGCTAGTAGTGGGTTGGGGGGCAGACTGCAGAGTGGTGGAGCCTGTTTAGCAAAATGTTTAAAAAATTAAAGATTACATACAACTCGTCTACAAAGGTTCCTGTTCTCTCTCTCTCTCTCTCTCACACACACACTAAACATTACATTATTACCTGGTACTTTCACACATGGGTCCTGGGGAAACCTTTTATTTGGAGGTTGCTCATCATCAGAGTCTGTAACAGGTTAAAAAAATGGTTAAAAACTAACAATAATTTGAAGACATGAGTATCTTACTTGTTTATGGGTGGAAGGTACTTTACTGATCTGAAATGAGAAAATGAAAAAAAAAAAAAAACCACACACACAAAACACAACGTCAATGAAAAGAGGAAAAACATGATATTCAAGATAAGTTCCAGGTAGGGAACATTCATTATTAAAGTCACGGAAAATCACGTGGGCATGTCACGTGATCATTCGGTCTCAGGTGACTCTTTCACGTGTTTATAAACGGGAGCGGGTGCGGTCAAATCTTCAAATTTAACACAAGCATTGCACACATCCGTAGAGGCAACTTTACATTTCTTGATCATATTGCACACATTTGTAAATCGTTTGAGGGATTTAACTCTGCATACAGCAGCCATAGAGCGAGAGTCGGGGTACACGGTGGGCAAGCCCACCGCAGGGCTAACAAAAGCACCCTTGTAGCTTTATAACGGAAAGACATGAATGTATGTCATGAAAATGTTTTCTTTGTTCAGCGTTGGTATTGTCTGTGAAATTTATACTTTTCTCCTTCTGTTTAAGTTAGCTTTATTGATATCATACATACGTCGACCTTCAAATAACGAATAACTAAATTCTTACCTGATACAGCCGAGAGTGCCGTGCAGAAACTGTCGTCTCCGGTGTTCTGACAAAATGTCCGGTCAACTCTGCTGAGCTTGAATGGAATTTCCCGCTGCCTGATGGGATGTACCACTGTGATAGGGGTGCTATGGAATAGTCCAAGTGGTAGCAGCTTTAATTTCCGGCTCAACCATAAATCGATGGCTTTTCAACGTGATTGTTGTCACCTTGTCAACTATAAATAGATCAACAATCAACGATGACAGAACAACAGTGAATCAATGTTATTTCAATGTCAGTGTCAGATTTCATCAGTATTTCAATGTTGTTTCAACATTGGTTTTGCGTTGACATTTCAATCCTGACGACTCTGATGGTTTAGATGGAAAATCAACATCTATTCAATGTCTCCTTGCTATCTGGCCTTCATGAAGGCCAGTGGAATTCAACATCTACTCTGACCTTTCACCCAAACCGCTCTGATCACAACAAGCCTTTACAATGCAGAGTAACATACCATCATGGTCTGCTCCAGGAAACATCTAAGATACTTCAAGTAAAATGTAAGTGTACTGTACATTAACAGTGTATCAACCACTGTAAATTGTCTCATTTTTTTAAACATTCAAAATTGGCGATACAGTATTTTTTGCAATTAAGCAATATAAACAAGCAAACAAATAAAATAGGTGCAGTAACCCACATAGCAGACAGGTCTGGCCCAGATCTGGTGTCAAGCCGGCACTGCTGGCTGACTTCTGGCATGGTAAGTGGTATGTCGTCCAGATATGGGTCAGGCCTGGCGTAGATGACACCGTTTATGTGATGGCATGCCGGATCCGGCATCAAGCTGGCACTTCTGACTGACTGGTGTCATGGCAGGGTGTATGTCAGCCAGATGTTGGCCAAGTCTGGCTAATGATGGCACTATTTATGTTCCTATTTTCGTATTTTAGTTAGAAGACCCAAATGCCATGTTGCAATACAATACTGCTATGGTAGCCAACGTTTCAAATCCAGGTTTGACAGGCTTGTGAGTGTACACTTTATCCACAATCTAGTGACGGTTTACTCATGTTTACCACTGGGTGGCTGTAGCTCAGAGGTAGAGCGGGTCACCTAATGATCAGAAGTTAGTGGTTTAATCCCTGGTTCCTCCGGTCTTCATGTCAAGAGCATGAATGTGTATGAATGTAGTTAGGAAGCACTCAGTTGAAAAAGTGTATGATTGGGTGAATGTGACATTTTGTCTAGAGCACATTGAGTAATCTCTGAAAAGAGATTCCTCATGTTGCTTTTGCACTATTTTGTTACTGCACATGTTGTTATTACATGGCTTGATTAAGGTACACATTAGGCTGACACTGTTCAGCTCTGGCCCCAGCACAGGGCCAGCAGTGTGTCTGCAACTGGCCCGTGGCTGCACACTAGTGATGTGCGATACCACTGATTTTCTTTCCGATCCGATACCAAGTAATATTCAGGGTGGTATCGACGATACTGATCCGATACCGATACTTTGTACAAAAACGTATTTTATTTATTGTATCTCAAATTATAGCATCATAATGATTACAGGACATCAGATTACTTGTTCTTATCACTTAATAATGCAGGGTTCATCATATAGAAATAAAAAAACTGAAGTTGTGCACTATTTGAACACCTTGCCTGCCTGCAGCACTAAAGGACTCCGTGAGAGACGTCTGTCTTGCCCTAGCAGCACCTGTCCCTCTCCTCCTCTTCAGTTCGCCTCAACATATGCTCGTCATATTCTGTGATATGATTTACTCTGAGGTGTTTGACAAGGTTAGTGATGTTGCCACAACCATACATGCCAACCCTTCCGATTTTTCCAGGAGAATACCGAATTTCAGTGCCCCTCCCGAAAATCTCCCGGAGCCACCATTCTCCCCAATTTTTCCCGATTTTCCACCCGGACAACAAAATTGAAAAACCATATCGCAGAATTCATAGCGTGGCCCAGTCAATTCCAGTTTCCAACAATGGCGGCAGCGACTTAGTTTTAATATTACTCTTATTTCTCTTTCTGGGTCGCAAAAAAACTTTTAACATATTTTCAGGTGAGAATGTAGCTGTGTAAACTTCAAATATGTGAGCCGACCGACACATCGTCTTCAAACCCCCGCGGTCTTTTGCTACTTGGGTTAAACATGATATATAAGTCACTTTGATAACTTAAATGTTATTGTTTGGCTTTTTTAGTGTTTTATTTGTTCGTGAGTAAATCGGTTTGGCTGAGATTAAAGTTATTAGATTAGATTAAATTAAATTTAACTTTATTAATCCCTCGGGAGGGTTCCTCCAGGGTTTTCACACAGCTGAATAAATGTCAAACAGAAAATGATTAAACAGAAGTGTGAGACGGTCGAGAGTTTACGTCAGTGCCCGGTTATATTTTAGATAGCAAGGAGCAGACAGCAGAGTTTCACTCCACCGAGGGAGCCTGTGACGTAATACCCGGCTTTCTTTAGACCGCGAAGGCCGGGTCCTCAGGTGGAAGCAGCCTCTGAATTTGGACACCCCCGCTGTTTCCGGGCCGGCCAATAATAATGGTGACATTTAACGTATTTTATCCTATAAATAAACCCTGTAAAATGTATTTATCACCCCCCACCCCAACAGCCCTTTTGAATGTCTCCCGAGTATGGCCACAACACCTCACTCTCGGAGCACTTTTCTGCCACATGTATTGCAAACCACGTCTCAGCTGTTTGTGGAGGTAAAATGACTCCAATTACGCTCAGCCATTGTTGTGAGTGCGCACGCCAATGGGCTGCAAGACATTTATACAGCCGTATTTCGCACATGACTATGAAAGGCGGAAGAGAAAGTAGTTCCTTTGAATGTAGACGATCCGAATGTTATAGTTTCTTTCCACTGTGTTCCTGTTAATGATAAACTACAAATTTACTCTAAATTCAGGATCAGGTTTGCCAAACATTCAGTACGGGCCCTGTTCTGCACTGCTATCAGTGAAGAAGGGGTAATCAGATCCTGCACCTCAGCGTGTTATGCATGTTATGTTACACTAGAATGAATTCAATTACAAAACACGTTTTTTCATTCAAACATACATAATAAATGCATGGCTATCTCCCATTTTTATTTCATGTCCTCACAGATGGCCCTGACATCAAGACTTCCTCAAAGTGTTCTTCAGAGGACGGTGTGGTAAAGTGTGAGTGCACTGTAGAGTCCGAGCCTCCCAGCATGGTACATTTTGTTCTTGGTGACAGAGTCCTGCAAAGCAGCAAAGCAGAGAAAAATGGCTCTGTTACTATTGAGACTCTGCAGACAGACTTTGGGTCTTTCAGGTTTGTGCACTGCCTGGCAATCAACGTGGCGGGATATGACAACATTTTGCTCTCTTTACCTGTTAATGGTAAGAAAGACTAAGGATGAATTGATCTCTCTATTTTTACATGACAAAAATACTTAACATGGTTTCTTTGTCAACAGACAACATGCAGAATATTTTTATCTCGTCTGGAGCAGGTGTGATTTTGCTGATTATTCTGATAGGAAGTGGAGTGGGAGTTCTTAAAAAATGGTAAGTTGTCATGAACAAAATCATTGCAGATAAACAAGTAAGTCATGCATGCAGGAGAATCTCTAAATATATTAACAGTTTTCAGAGCAACAGAGAGTCAGAGAGACCTGTCAAACTTCTGTAATGCCCGAACAAAAAGGTTTTATTATTCTTCAGCTCAGTTTGCAAACAAAGAAAATCCTACCATGATAAAATAAGATTTTAAAAGATGTGTAAATACATTACATCAGGGGTGTCGAACTCCAGGCCTCGAGGGCTGGTGTCCTGCAGGTTTTAGATCTCACCCTGAGTCAACACACCTGAATCAAATGATTAGTTCATTACCAGGTTTCTGGAGAACTTCAAGACATGTTGAGGAGGTCATTTAGTTATTTAAATCTTCTGTGTTGGATCAAGGACACATCTAAAACCTGCAGGACTCCGGCCCTCGAGGCCTGGAGTTTGACACCTGTGCATTACATGTTTGGTTTTTTTTGCATCCTTTCTGCAGGAAAAAGAACAGGGAGCATATCCCTTCTCCTGACATTTACCCAAATGATCCTGTCTATGCCAATGTAGGGATAAGCAATCATTATGAATTGATTCATTCATAATGTACATGCATAAAAAGGGAGTTAATTAATCTTGTTTCTCTTTGCAGATTGCTTGAGATGAGTCAATATATGACAATGTGTATTGTGTGGAAGACCAACTACAGTCCATGTTGTTGAGTCAAGAAAAATGTTGTTTTGGGGTTGGGTTTTTTTTTTTGTTTTTTTAATCTGTTATATTTGCTGTTATATAATAGTTTTTACTGCTAAAAACAGCAAATCCCCAAATATAAGTCAGTAAAGGCAAACATTAGAATATCATCTTTATCTACCCACAGTCTATTTATTCATCTATTTATTCTAGTAAAGCTTATGGTGATTAGAATGATTAATGGTGATTAAAACACCAAGCTTGAGGTGGGATGCTGCACTGTGGTTAATGTGTTGCATTGCAAAACAGAGCTGTGAAGTGATGCATGACTGTCAAGTGTAACCCTTCTCATGAATGTTAAAAATAAACCCATTTGTATTACGGTAAATATTCTACATATAGCACTAAAGGTTGGTTTTCTTTTAATGTAACATGACAATTCCAGTAACCAGAGAAATATTTAAACTAGGTGAGGGGTGTTGAACTCCAGGCCTCGAGGGCCGGTGTCCTGCAGGCTTTAGATCTCACCCTGTGTCATCACACCTGAATCAAATGAGTTCATTACCAGGCCTCTGGAGAACTTCAAGACATGTTGAGGAGGTCATTTAGCCGTTTAAATCAGCTGTGTTGGATCAAGGACACATCTAAAACCTGCAGGACACCGGCCCTCGAGGCCTAGAGTTCGACACCTGTGAACTAGGTTGACCTTTCTTGCAAAACACAGAAGGAATGACTTTATACAAGGGACATATAGAGGTCAGCTTGCAGTAAAGACAATAACTCATTATGGTAGAAACTACATAAAAGAACCAATTTAATGGAAAACAAATAAGATTTTTTTTAAAAAAAGGAAAGAAAGAAATGGACCAAACACTGAAAACCTAAATATATTAATACATAATATAATGAGAAACTAAATAAAGAAGCAAAAGGCAACAAGAAAGGCATGTAATGATCAAGTTGTGATGTCAGTCTCAAAGAAGCAGTGAAACTGATTATAGGGAGGGGTGGCCACCTGCCAACACAGGATAAAAGATATGCTGTGGAAGAGAGCCAGATATCAATAACAAGTATGATTCAAAACATTATGAGTGAGAAAGGTGACTGATGAAGAAATCCTCAGTGGATAATGGGAATCCCTAGAAGCCTAAAACTACTGCAGCATAACTACGGGGGAATTCAGGCTCACCAGATCCAGCCCTAACTATATGGAAAAGGAAAGTTTTAGGCCTAATCTTAAAAGTAGAGATAGTGTCTGTCTCCCGAATCCAAACTGGAAGCTGGTTCCACAGAAGAGGGACCTGAAAACTTAAGGCTATCCCTCCCATTCTACTTTACTACTAGGAACAACAAGTAAGCCTGCAGTGTGAGAGTGAAGTGTTCTAATGGGGTGATATGGTACTATAACACCATTAGGTTATCAAAGAAAAAAATGAAATTATGATTAATATGACTATTTTCTCAATCTTACAGCATATGAGGGAAAGAGGTGACAGTTTGTGTTTGATAAAGTGGCTTCAGAGGGTTATCTAAGAGCTTGCAAAGAAAAGGGACTGGACTAAGTTTCTTAAAGATGTTTCACCTTTCATCCGAGAAGCGTCACGGCTAGCTGGGCAAGCCGTATGAGTTTTAATAAAGGACCCAAGTTGCAGGCAGCTTCTGATGCGAGTGAGCTTTATTAACATGGTAGGCGAAACAAACAGGAACGTAGCGGGCATGAAATAAAACCTAAGGATAACCTAAACAGGGAAAAACTAATCAAAAACAGCCTTGAAACCTGAAATGGAGGTGCAGGGAAACTACACAGGATGACACAGGGAAATAACGCAGACGAACCAGCAACAAGCAGGAGAAAACACAGGGCTCATAAACACAAAGGGGCAATCAGGGAATGAGAAACAGGAGGGAGACACAGCTGGGATTAATTGGACATAATGAGACAAGGGGAAGAAAAACTAGACACACTAAGATAGGAAATAGCCTCAGAACTAGAAGACCTTAATCGGAATAAAATCGAAACCATGGATAATAACAATGAAAAAAAAACCACTGAGTCCACAGACTCAGGACTATGACATGCAGTTCAATTCAGAGGATCTTAAAAATAGAATTGAAACTTCACAAACACCTCACACATGAAGGAAATAAATGTGACGACAAAGAAAACTTGTCTATATTTACTTGAGTGACAACAAGGTGAAAGATGGCATTGCGGTGGTCTTTGTGTTTGTTCTTCATGTGCATTTGCTTTAAAGGTATGGATAGTTCATATATTTAGCTGTAATCTTTAATTCTCACTTCTTTTATAGGCCTTTGTGTTTTTGTCCAGACAAATTATGACAAGTGTTAGATGATCTGTTCTGTATTATTCCATGCTGCTGTCCTTCTTTCATTCTTTGTCTTATTCCTGTGCTTTATTTCATCACATTTTACTCTGCACTTTATTACAGTTACTCCAACAGAAGCTTCATCTTGGAGCGCCACTGTGCCATCCTCAGTGAAAGGACTACTTGGCGCATGTGTGGTGATCCCCTGCTCTTATAACTACCCAGATCCACAAACCAATACCACAAGCGTTACAGGCATTTGGTACAATAAGGATAATCAAGTGATCTGTCATTGTGATAAATCTCAAACTTCGGGTCAGTTTCGGAATCGGACAAAGCTGCTGGGAGACCTCAGCAAGAAGAACTGTTCTCTGATGATTGATGATCTTCAACAAAGTGATGTGGGGCCTTTATATTTCCGGATTGAAATCAAAGACTATGACCAGTACTCCTACAAAAATAACAAAGTCTCTATTTCAGTCAGTAAGTAAAATAAATATGGTTACCAGTAAAGTCTTGTTTTCTAGCTCTAATAATTCTTTTTTTATTTCCAGTATATTTACCATCATGTAGGACGTTTGACATTCAGCATTCCTGAGCATTTTAGTTTTAGTGAAACAGGTCTGATCTAAGTCATTTACACTGATGTGAATATAAATATGAAGTAAATATTGTAGGGTCAGGTTGCAGTGCTCTGGAACATTTTGCATTAATTTTTGAAGACTTGCTTAAGTTGTTGAACTACTCATTCAAACCTAAGATGTAGAAATGTATTTGTACAACTCATTAAATGATGATAATCAATCAAAATCAATGGCAAGAGCAGTTATCATTATGCTCCAACCATGTTATCAACTATCAATTCGCTTTGTTCTTTATGAATTGTTTATTGTAAAACTGCTCTTCTTCTTCTTCTTTGTCAGTCAGATATTGAAAGTAATTATCACAAAGTTTCTTTCTTATTTTATTTATCTTTAACCTTGAAATCAGACTCAAAACACTTTTCTGTGAACACTTTATGAAGTTGACCAAATTTAAAGTTGCATAAAACATAAAATCAGCAGCTGTACTGGTTAAGTACATTTGTATTTCCATTACAGTATACTTACTGCCATGATGGAGTTCTGGTTTATGACCATAATCTTTTTTGTTAACACAGGTCAACCTGATTTATCTGTGCAAGAGGAGGTAAAGGAGGGTGAGAATGTGTCTGCATCCTGCTCCGTGTTTCACTCCTGCCCCACATATCCACCTTCTTTCATCTGGAGTCACTCTGGAGATCAGCATGATCAAACACAGCAGCTTCATGAAGGCCAGTGGAATTCAACATCTACTCTGACCTTTCACCCAAACCGCTCTGATCACAACAAGCCTTTAAAATGCAACATAACATACCATCGAGGGCTGCACCTGGAAACATCTAAGATACTTCAAGTAAGATGTAAGTATACTGCAGATTTACCAGGGTATTAACCGCTGTAGCTAGTATCAAGCTTTTTTAAACTAAAATCTCCAAAAGTTGATTCTGCTCATCTGGACGCAATGCCCCAATCTTATAAGATTTCCCCAATCTTACCTGCAGTCAGCTGAGACTGAAGAAGTCACTTGGATGAGTGACGAAACGTTTCTCCCACAAAACGCTACGTCCAGATGAAGAGAATCAACTTTTGGAGATTCACTTACCTTGATGATTGAGCATGCATCAAGACATTTAAACTAAAACGTTATTTACAAGTATCAAGTATCAAGCGTTTTTAAACTGCAATGTTATTTACAATTATATTAAAAAAACAAACAAGCAATACAATCAATAACAATCAATAATCCTGCATGCTTATTTCAGCTGCACCGCAACCCAGGCCTACCTTTGCAACCTGGCAGGGCCCTGTTCATTTTAACACTCTTGGGTACTCCACACAGTGATTACACTCATCAAACAAACTAGAAGGGTCAAAATGTATGAAGAAACAATAGCATCAAACACAGCTGTGTTACAAATAAAAATATATTTATTACTTTATAACATTTGCAATTTCTTGCACTAGTTTCATTATCAGGGGATTCAAAGTAGTCATGACGCATCTCTGTTATATTCACTGTAAAGATGTCTGTTTTCCACTTTTTTACACTAAAAAACTTAATACCTGAAGTGCTTCAGTGATGCTAACCCTGTCAGCAGCTATGAGTGGCACAGTTAAACTTTTAGCAGAAATGCAGTAGGGCCCCTGTACTGCACTGATATCAACAAAGATAGATGAGTCAGATCAAGCCCTGTGCAGCTCATGTTATGTGTTACGTTACACTAGAATAAATCCAAAAGAAAATAGATTTGTATTTCATTTAAACATATATAATAAATGCACTGCAATGTCCTTATTATATTTCTTGTCCTCAAAGATGCCCCTGAAATCAAGACTATCTAACAATCAATCACACTGCATGCTTATTTCAACTGCACCGCACCCAGGCCTACCAGGGCCCTGTTCATTTTAACACTCTTGAGTACTCCACACAGTGATTACACTAATTAAACAAACTAGAAGGGTCAACAGTACTGTAAGAATCACCTAGTGTATGGAGAAACAATAGCATCAACAGTTTATTGTGTTAGATGTAGTTTTCCTCCCAAACACAGCTGTGTTATACATAAATATATATTTATTACTTTATAACATTTGCAATTTGTTGCACTAGTTTCATTATCAGAGGATTCAAAGTAGTCATGATGCATCTATGTTATAATCACTGTAAAGTTGTCGGTTTTACAGGGATTTTTTGGGTTTGTTTGTTTTTTTTTTTATATACACACACACACACTAAAAAACTGTATGCCTGAAGTGCTTCAGTGATGCTAACCCTGTCAGCAGCTATGAGTGGCACAGTTAAACTGTCAGCTGTCACCAGACATGCCCTGTGCAGCTCATGTTATGTGTTACATTACACGAGAGTAAATCCAAAAAGAAAATAGATTTTTTTATTTCATTCAAACATATATAATATATGCATGGCTTTGTCTTAATATATGTCTTGTTCTCACAGATGGCCCTGACATCAAGACTTCCTCAAAGTGCTCCTCCGAGGACGGCGTGGTAAAGTGTGAGTGCATCATAGAGTCCGAGCCTCCCAGCATGGTCTATTTTATTCTTGGTGACAGAGTCATGCAAAGCAGCAAAGCAGAGAAAAATGGCTCTGTTACTATTGAGACTCTGCAGACAGACTTTGGGTCTTTCAGGTTTGTGCACTGCCTGGCAAACAACATGCTGGGATATGACAACATCTTACTCTCTTTACCTGTTAATGGTAAGAAAGACTAAGGATGGATTGATCTCTCTATTTTTACATGACAAAAATACTTAACATGGTTTCTTTGTCAACAGACAACATGCAGAATATTCTTATCTCAACTGGAGCAGGTGTGATTTTGCTGATTATTCTGATAGGAAGTGGAGTGGGAGTTGTTAAAAAATGGTAAGTTGTCATGAACAAAATCATTGCAGATAAACAAGTAAGTCATGTATGTGGGAGAAGCTGTAAATATTGCAACATGTATCAAATAATAGTCACAATCATGATTACAACTATATGAGCACCAGAACAATTTTTTTCTGTCCTGACAGTCTGTCTTTAATTTCAGAGGCTGTGAAAAGTGTCAGTTTCCTTTCTCATTTAATTAAAAACATTTTAACATGGGGCAGGATAGCTCAGTAGGTAGAGTGGTCGCCCCATGATCTGAAGGTCGAGGTTCGAATCCACTGAACGGCTACCCTGAGGTACCCCTGAGCAAGGTACCATCCCTACACACTGCTCCCCGGGCGCCTGCTTAGTGGCTGCCCACTGCTTCACTGAGTGAATGGGTCAAATGCAGAGAAAAACAAGTAATTTCCCCACGGGGATCAATAAACTATACATTATTATTATTATTATTATTATTATTTTACTGCCAGCAGGGGGAGATCAAGAGACACAACAACCACTAACTTGAGCACCATGATGTCAAACAGACCTGTGGAGCTCCCTCATAGTGCCCCACCGAAAAGGTTTTAATTCTTCACTGCTGTTTGCAAACAAAAAAAAATCTTACTCATAAATATAAGTTTAAAGATGTGTCCTTTGTTTTAATATTAGCTTTTCTTTCTGCAGGAAAATGAGCCGTAAGGATATCCCTTCCCCTGACATGTACAGCAATTATCCTGTCTATGGCAACGTAGGGATAAGTAATGTTTTCTTCATTAGTTCAATGATATTTTGCATGCATTAAAGAGGGAGTGAATTAATATTGTTTCTCTGTGCAGACTGACTGGGATGAGTCAATATACGCCAATGTGTAGCATGTGGAAGACCAGCTGCAGTCCATGTTTGTGTCCTCTGATATATGAGTTAAGAACGAGTCAAGTTTTTTTCCAATCTCATTCAGTTTTCAATGTTTATCACTTATATCTGTCATATATAATTCACATTTTATTTGCAGAATACAATAAGTAAATATTGATGTCTAAAACTGTGGTAATCCTATAATTCCTGTCATAAACTGCAAAAAACTGGAACAAGGTCACTTCATCAGAATTCAAGTTTTAGTATTTTTTTTTCTGTCATTTGTAAATATTTTATTTATGAGAGTGGCACAATATCATGTGATCCCAGTAAGTCTGATGATTTTAGTTTTTTTGTGCTTTTTTTTGTAACCTGTTCCTGTGAACAGTTCCTCTATCCAGTCTTTAAATGACCCAATGGTGCCACCTGGAGCTTATCTCTCTCTCTCTCTCATTCGTATACATATGTGTGTGTATATATATGTATATATCAGTATATCCATGTATATCAGTGACTGTACTCATATTATCCAGCAACTTAAGTTACAAATATCTGCCCACCACCTCGAAAGCCAAAACTGGTTAAGATATTCCTTGATTAAAATTTGCATGTAGATTTCTAATGATAAAATGGATAACTGATATCTCAGTTATCCATTCTCAGTGTTAGTATAATTCATAATGCTTTGTATTGTGATCCATATATTCATATGTTTTCAGTTCCAGTTGATCATATTGAGCAATCTTTTGACTGATGCAACTCTTTTCTCCAGATGGGTTGTTTCTTTCAGTGTGTGTCATAAGTAAGTTTGTGGTTGCTTGTTATCTTGTTTATAATCCTGTTCATGTTACAGCTTGATATCTTTTCCAGATCGTCCATATTTTTGATGGCCAACACTTGAGCTTACACTGGGGATCCATTTAGTTTGATGAATATATTGCAGCTTGTAGTCCAATTACTTTAAAAGTTTCCCAGCATTTTTAAAGGTTTTATGCTTTCCTGGCTATGCTGGCATTGTGTTTGGTTAGATCCTTATTTATAAAAACAATATATCCCTCAGATTTCCTGCCGCTTTTCAGCAGTGTGTTCTTGTGCTTCAACGTGCTGCCCATGCTGCCCAGAACTGCCATTCACTGGACAGTTTCTCCTTGTCACACCACTCTCTGTTAACCCTGGAGATATTTATCTCTTTTTTTTGTGATCAACATTTTATTGATTTACAACGGGGTTGGGCGGGGGGGTACAGACATATACAGCACAACTGTAAACTGCAGCAGAAAAGCACACATTGGTAAGAGATATTTATCTCTTTTACGTTCTTTTTGTGTTTTTGGAATTTCAGTCCTGGAGTGGAAAAGCCCAGGATTAGGGCTGCAGATCCTGTTCACCCATGGGATCATTGTCATGCTGAACAATGAATCTACTGACAATCAGATGCTTTCCAGATGGGTTTGCAGGGTGGATCAAAATCTGATGATGCTTTTCTACATTCTTAATTCCATCGATTTCATTTATGAAATCAACTTGAGATGGCTTAAGTGATGGGCCAGATGCATTTTTCAGGTCGTCTTTTTTTTCTTTCTCATTTCCGTCTCATTTTTGGGGCATGCTATTTCTGCTAATGCTCTCTACCTGTCCAGTTTTAAAAGACACACTGCACACCATGCGAAGATATCCACACCTTTCAGCTAATAACTTTTTGGGAATCACTTTGTCAGTGCAAAAATAATATTTCATATCTTTTTGTTGTTTATAAATGTACTGTCTAGACACAATTCATTCTCTGTAGATGTGCTTTTGGTAAAATAAATGCTTTCCATTATCATAAAAATAACAGGATGACATTATTTCTTGCAACCCCTGAACAGTAAAGCTATACAGATGTTTAAATTTTGACATGTGACATGAATTAACATTTAGAGGAAGAAGTTATATTGAGGTAATACGATGTGAGACATGAACTTGTTTCACATCATATTAGAAAAATCATAGAGCTCTGTTCCTCCTCCTCTCATCATAGAGAGTTTATTTATTTATTTTGTCTTTTGATATTGTCATATTTTTGATATTGTCATATTCTAGCTTTACTCTCAGTTGTCTGTTTTTTTTTAAATTGTATTTGTAATTATTTTTATTTACTACATACCACGTGTTTACAAGCAGAATACAAAAAAGACAAAACATTGCCAATGTGATCAGTTGTCCACTATTAAAAACTTTCTAATTAGTCTTTCCAGACAAACACAGAAATTCCTGAAAGAAGCGGTTAAAAAACTTCTTCTTTCTTTGTAGTGGGTTAGATTTGGCTGATGTTTGGTTAATGCATGGTGTTTGTGAACGCAGCATGAATGTTCACGCCTAATGTAAGGAGCAGCTGTAGCCTACTCCCAGTTCCTGGCAACTTGCACTCATTCCTGTTGAAGGGGGCGAAGATCACAAGTTGTCTTTAAATATTGCAGATCAGCTCATTTCTGCTGTCAATTGCTTAAAGCTTTGTAACTGTAAAAGGGAGGTAAGTAGGATCCTGACTGTCTGCAGTTTGGCTTAAAGTAGCGTGGACCCTGGCTGACTGCTTTCTTTCTCTTGTTACAGGCCTACACACTGCTGCTGTCTTGTTGTAGCCTGGTTGTTGCTTGGTTGCTGTCGTGTTGATTGGCATTTGTTCGTTGGTTTATAGTGTTTCAGTGTTAACTGTTTGTTATATTTTAATCATGCTTTTAAAAGGAGTTGTATGTTAAAGACTGTGTGTGTGTGTGTGTGTGTGTGTGTGTGTGTGTGTGTGTGTGTGTGTGTGTGTGTGTGTGTGTGTGTTTAGTCCTGTTTCTGTGAATGCCTGTGAATATACACACCAGGAAGAAAGTATAACACCATTTAAGTTGCAGAGTGGCAGTGAGAACTGCAGAGAGACTGCAGGGGTGAGTAATTGGGGGCACCCTTCTGCACTCCTCCCTGTAGGTTGCCTCCCCAAATCGTGGTCTCCATCATTTTGTTGAACTATTTTAATGAGCTGATATTTTATCTCGGGCAGCATCGAGGCAGCAAACTTTGTTCTTTTAAGTAATATTTGTCAATAAGTGTCTTAATTAACTGTTCAGTATTGCCATCCTTGCTACTTAAGTTGCTGCCTTTTCTGCAGCTCTTTATTTACATTTGTTTTGTCCAGTAATCTGTGAAATGGACTTGTCACGCCTCTCCTTGTTAATAACGAGCCTGTGTGCCATTTGTAATTGTTACAATGCTTACACTGGCTATTGTAATCTCTCCTGGGGTGTAACTCCCTCTCTAGGTGGCGTTGTCAACACCATTTAGTTACCTTTACCAGTTTTCCTCCTTCACGCTGCCACATCTTAGTCAGTAGTTTCTGTTTCATTCCTAAGTCCGAAACGTTTGGTGTGCATCTGGCTCTGCTTCCCATCTCTGTACCGCACTCTGCCCCCCAACTTCACACCTGCTAATCGAATACTGTGGAGAGTGGGATTTATCCATCTGAAATCCTCACTCCACGAGCACACAACAAAAACATAGCAAGTACACAAACACATCAACCAATGTAGCCAAATAAAAGATGAACTCGAAGATTGTGTTTACCTGCACATGTGTGTAACCATATAAACACTTTTTTTTTTTTTACAAGAAAGCACAGAGTAAGGGTAGTGTACTTTTGTGTAGTGTTACAAAGTGTTATATTCACAGGTTGTTGCTCACATTAGTTTAGAAAAGCCACAACATGAAGAGTGAGGTCTTGCTGCACTGTCATGTGACATTGCACTTTACTAAAACAGAGCTGCGAAGTGAAACAGTGCTGTCAAATTAGAAATAATCCATTACTATTTTGGTAGTCATTCTATAAGCCAAAGAAGCTGGTTCCCTGTTAATTTAATGAGAAATTTAATAGAGCTGAAATCCAAACGACCAGAGAAATATTTAAATTAGTTTGAGTTTTTTGGCAAATGTATTTCTTACACAAAATACACAAAAAAGAAATGTTTTTATACAAAGAATCAGGGGCACCGTCACAATTTTTTTTCATAGTGATGGCCATATCGAGGCCACTAAATATATTGGGGTGGCACACCATAAACAGAATTTCCAGTTTTATTATGCTGTTGTCAAATATAGGTCACTTTAAATATGTCAAGAAAGAAAATTATTATAGCCATAGTTAATTTTCTGCTATTAAATTAGATATCACTGAAAATAGGTACATATGAAAACCAAATAGAATTTTCTTTTACAATAATTTGTTTAAAGGAGGAATAAATATCAAGTTAAAGTTTCAACACACTGTAGGGTGTCTTCCTCTCTCTTGTGCTCACGTTTACTCTGGGGGGACCAGTGAATTTTGGGGAATGGAAAGTGTACGAAATGCAAAGGCTAAAATGCATATCTAACTCATGCTCTTAGGCATGTAGAGCCATCAAAGTGGACTTTCTGCTCTGTGTGTGTGTGCTTTGGGGAGGGAACATACAGAACATGCAAAAAACTAACATGCATGTGATAAAATAGTTGCAGAACGTGTGAGAAGGACAGTGGAAACTTCACATCACGTGTTTCTGAAGGAAATTTTAAAATAAAACCCACTCAGACGTCCTTGTCACCATATTTGTTGGCGTGACCGTGAGAAGAAAAGATGGTCTTACAATGGTCTTTGTTCTTCATGTACATTTGCATTACAGGTATGGATAGTGCATACCTTTAAAGTATAGCTGTAATCTTTAATTATCAAATTTTCAGACATCTTTGTGTAATTTGTAATTTTGTAATTTGTGTATTGCTGTACATGATCTTTTCTCTATTTTCACACACATTTACGTTTTCCTTCTAATGTTGGTAGTCTTATTCCTGTGTTTTGTTTCATCACATTTTACTCTGCACTTTATTACAGTTACCCCAACAGAAGCTTCATCTTGGACTGCCGCTGTGCCATCCTCAGTGAAAGGTCTCCTTGGCTCATGTGTGGTGATCCCCTGCTCTTATAACTACCCAGATCCACAAACCAATACCACAAGCTTTACAGGGATTTGGTACAATGATAATAATCAAGTGATCTGTCATTCTGATGCATCTCAAACTTTGGGTCAGTTTCGGAGTCGGACAAAGCTGCTGGGAGACCTCAGCAAGAAGAATTGTTCTCTGATGATCGATAATCTTCAACAAAGTGATGGAGGGTCTTTATATTTCCGGATTGAAATCAAAGACTATGACCAGTACTCCTACAAAAATAACAAAGTCTCTATTTCAGTCAGTAAGTAAAATAAATATGGTTACCAGTAAAGTCTTGTTTTCTAGCTCTAATAATTCTTTTTTTATTTCCAGTATTTTTACCATCATGTAGGACGTTTGACATTCAGCATTCCTGAGCATTTTAGTTTTAGTGAAACAGGTCTGATCTAAGTCATTTATACTGATGTGAATATAAATATGAAGTAAATATTGTAGGGTCAGTTTGCAGTACTCTGGAACATTTTGCATTAATTTTTGAAGACTTGCTTAAGTTGTTGAACTACTCATTCAAACCTAAGATGTAGAAATGTGTTTGTACAACTCATCAAATGATGATAATCAATCAAAATCAATGGCAAGAGCAGTTATCATTATGCTCCAACCATGTTATCAACTATCAATTCGCTTTGTTCTTTATGAATTGTTTATTGTAAAACTGCTCTTCTTCTTCTTCTTTGTCAGTCAGATATTGAAAGTAATTATCACAAAGGTTCTTTCTGATTTTATTTATCTTTAACCTTGAAATCAGACTCAAAACACTTTTCTTTGAACACTTTATGAAGTTGACCAAATTTAAAGTTGCATAAAACATAAAATCAGCAGCTGTACTGGTTAAGTACATTTGTATTTCCATTACAGTATACTTACTGCCATGATGGAGTTCTGGTTTATGACCATAATCTTTTTTGTTAACACAGGTCAACCTGATTTATCTGTGCAAGAGGAGGTAAAGGAGGGTGAGAATGTGTCTGCATCCTGCTCCGTGTTTCACTCCTGCCCCACATATCCACCTTCTTTCATCTGGAGTCACTCTGGAGATCAGCATGATCAAACACAGCAGCTTCATGAAGGCCAGTGGAATTCAACATCTACTCTGACCTTTCACCCAAACCGCTCTGATCACAACAAGCCTTTAAAATGCAACATAACATACCATCGAGGGCTGCACCTGGAAACATCTAAGATACTTCAAGTAAGATGTAAGTATACTGCAGATTTACCAGGGTATTAACCGCTGTAGCTAGTATCAAGCTTTTTTAAACTAAAATCTCCAAAAGTTGATTCTGCTCATCTGGACGCAATGCCCCAATCTTATAAGATTTCCCCAATCTTACCTGCAGTCAGCTGAGACTGAAGAAGTCACTTGGATGAGTGACGAAACGTTTCTCCCACAAAACGCTACGTCCAGATGAAGAGAATCAACTTTTGGAGATTTACTTACCTTGATGATTGAGCATGCATCAAGACATTTAAACTAAAACGTTATTTACAAGTATCAAGTATCAAGCGTTTTTAAACTGCAATGTTATTTACAATTATATTAAAAAAAACAAACAAGCAATACAATCAATAACAATCAATAATCCTGCATGCTTATTTCGGCTGCACTGCAACCCAGGCCTACCTTCGCAACCGGGCAGGGCCCTGTTCATTTTAACACTCTTGGGTACTCCACACAGTGATTACACTCATCAAAGAAACTAGAAGGGTCAAAATGTATGAAGAAACAATAGCATCAAACACAGCTGTGTTACAAATAAAAATATATTTATTACTTTATAACATTTGCAATTTCTTGCACTAGTTTCATTATCAGGGGATTCAAAGTAGTCATGACGCATCTCTGTTATATTCACTGTAAAGATGTCTGTTTTCCACTTTTTTACACTAAAAAACTTAATACCTGAAGTGCTTCAGTGATGCTAACCCTGTCAGCAGCTATGAGTGGCACAGTTAAACTTTTAGCAGAAATGCAGTAGGGCCCCTGTACTGCACTGATATCAACAAAGATAGATGAGTCAGATCAAGCCCTGTGCAGCTCATGTTATGTGTTACGTTACACTAGAATAAATCCAAAAGAAAATAGATTTTTATTTCATTCAAACATATATAATATATGCATGGCTTTGTCTTAATATATGTCTTGTTCTCACAGATGGCCCTGACATCAAGACTTCCTCAAAGTGCTCCTCCGAGGACGGCGTGGTAAAGTGTGAGTGCATCATAGAGTCCGAGCCTCCCAGCATGGTCTATTTTATTCTTGGTGACAGAGTCATGCAAAGCAGCAAAGCAGAGAAAAATGGCTCTGTTACTATTGAGACTCTGCAGACAGACTTTGGGTCTATCAGGTTTGTGCAGTGCCTGGCAAACAACATGCTGGGATATGACAACATCTTACTCTCTTTACCTGTTAATGGTAAGAAAGACTAAGGATGGATTGATCTCTCTATTTTTACATGACAAAAATACTTAACATGGTTTCTTTGTCAACAGACAACATGCAGAATATTCTTATCTCAACTGGAGCAGGTGTGATTTTGCTGATTATTCTGATAGGAAGTGGAGTGGGAGTTGTTAAAAAATGGTAAGTTGTCATGAACAAAATCATTGCAGATAAACAAGTAAGTCATGTATGTGGGAGAAGCTGTAAATATTGCAACATGTATCAAATAATAGTCACAATCATGATTACAACTATATGAGCACCAGAACAATTTTTTTCTGTCCTGACAGTCTGTCTTTAATTTCAGAGGCTGTGAAAAGTGTCGGTTGCCTTTCTCATTTAATTAAAAACATTTTACTGCCAGCAGGGGGAGATCAAGAGACACAACAACCACTAACTTGAGCACCATGATGTCAGACAGACCTGTGGAGCTCCCTCATAGTGCCCCACCGACAAGGTTTTAATTCTTCATTTCTGTTTGCAAACAAAAAAATAATCTTACTCATGAATATAATTTTAAAGATGTGTCACTTGTTTTAATATTAGCTTTTCTTTCTGCAGAAAAATGAGCCGTAAGGACATCCCTTGCCCTGACATGTACAGCAATTATCCTGTCTATGGCAACGTAGGGATAAGTAATGTTTTCTTCATTAATTCATTCACATTGTGCATGCATTAAAGAGGGAGTGAATTAATCTTGTTTCTCTGTGCAGACTGACTGGGATGAGTCAATATACGGCAATGTGTAGCATGTGGAAGACCAGCTGCAGTCCATGTTTGTGTCCTCTGATATATGAGTTAAGAACGAGTCAAGTTTTTTTCCAATCTCATTCAGTTTTCAATGCTTATCACTTATATCTGTCATATATAATTCACATTTTATTTGCAGAATACAATAAGTAAATTTTAATGTCTAAAATTGTGATAATCTTATCATTTCTGTCATAAACAGCAAAAAACTGGAAGAAGGTCACTTCAACAGAATTCGACTTATTGTGGGTTTTTTTTCTGTCATTTGATTTTTTGTTAATGACTGTGGCAAAATATCATGTGATCCCATTAAGTCTGGTGATTTTAATTTTTGTGTGTTTTTTTTTTTTTTTTTTGTAACCTGTTGCTGTGAACAGTTCCTCTATCCAATCTTTGAATGACCCAATGCTGCCACCTGGAGCTTATCTATCTGTCTCTGTCTCATTTATATATATATATACACCACCCTCCTCCTCCACCCTTGTTTTGCTGGTTTATATATCTGAATAAATAAACCCCCAGTTCAGTCCTATGTCCCTATTTACCCAGGTTTTAGATTTGGCAATGATATTGAATGCTTGTGAAAACTGGTTAAGAAATTCCTTGATTAAAATTTGCATAGTTTGCATCTAATGATAAAATGGATAATTGATAGTTTATTCTCAGTGTTAAGGTAATCAATAATCCTTTGTATTGTGATCCATATTTTCAAATGTTTTCTGTTCCAGTTGATCATATTGAGCAATCCTTTGACTGATGCAGATGAGTTGTTTCTTTCAGTGTGTGTCATAAGTAAGTTTGTGTTTGCTTGTGTAGCCTGGGAAATGCTTGGCCACACAGGACACAATTACTGGGGTTCTTAATGTGCAGTTTTTATTGTCAATGGCGACTGAATAAACAAAAATGTCCTTTGACCTTTACTTTTGTCAAACAGCAGCCATATGGACTTGTACTGAACATCAACAGTATGAGAGGTAACGTGGCAAAGTTGCAAGATAAGCGATAAATAAAAAGATGCGCCAGTACAATAAGGGAAATTAAATAAAATACAAAACACAAAAATACGGCAGTGGCCTCTGTATTCCACAGAAATCTCTGCTCACTTGCAATACCGGAACACACAGACGATCTCGCAACTTATCCCTTGCATGCAGAAAATGGCTGCTCCGCGCTGCACATACAGGTCCAACAATTTAACTCCTTCACAACATTCCCATTTCACATCCACAAATAAAAGTAAACAGGAAGTCCCAAGATGCATTTCTTGTTAAGTTTTCTTGGGAAAACTGCAGTTAACCCTTAAGCACTGTGTGGTGGTCTTTGTCACACCACTGTCTGTTAATCCTAGAGATGATTATGTGGGGGAAATCCAAAGAGATCAGTATTTTGTGTAGTCGCACTATTGGACACTGCAAACATACCGTGTTCAAAGTCACTTAAATCACATTTCTTCCCCATATTCATGCTCAGTTTGAATTTAATCAGGTTATCTTGACCATGCCTACATGCCTAAATGCACGGAGTAGCTGCAATGTGATTGGCTGATTATATATTTGTATTAATAAGCAGCTGAATATGTGTACCTAAAAAGAAGTGGCAAATGAGTGTATGTGAATTGATTCAACTTCAGTCATACTCTTGTTACATGCTGGGCTCTTCATACGATAATTATGGTGTACTCTACCTCCTGCCCATCTTTACCTCACATGGCTTTCTACTTATAAAACGTTGTTCAGGGCTTCACATAAGCATGGAGAAAATTTCAAGGTTGACACACTTTCCCACTTCCATGTGTTCATCCTCTTTGACCAGCTTTGAATGACTTCAGTTTAACTTGGCAGGAGTGAGAAACAGAGCAGGAGACAAATCATTCTCCCCACAGACAAAGATGGAGACATGGGATTACCTACCGAGTTGTAAAATAGGCCGGCATTAGTCATAATACAATGAGTTATGTGTAGTTTATTACTAAAACCTAAAAACCAGCTGTATGCATACAAATAACACAATTTACCTTTTTTTTTTTTTTTTTCTTTGCTTTTTTGTGATAGACGTTTTTCTGTTTTGGTTATTATTGTATTTTTAGTTATTTTTATTTATTACAGACCACATTTTTACAAGCAGAATACAAAAAAGACAAAACATTGCCAATGTGATCCACTGTTAAAAAACTTTCTGATTAATTTACCCACAAAAACACAGAAATTTCTGAAAGAAGCGGAAAACAAAAATGAAAGACAAGCTGTACCAAAATAGATTATTAGATGTCCAGATTGGCCTCCTTGAGTTAAATTATTGCACATGGCAAAAAGATGGCGCTGTAAGACAAATAAATAAATAACAGCGTACTAACAGTGATTATGATTATTAATACTAAAGTGAAGTAAACATATATTTTAATGCGAATATATAAACTTAAACCAGAAAGTATTTTTTTATTGAGTTTGTGTCGATAATATCGCTTGTTGTTGCCCCTGGCTCTCTTCCTGGCTTCCTGGTTCTCGCTTTCTCTCTCTTCCTCCTGCCCTGTTCGTGTGCTACTGCTGCTGCGAGTGTAACTGCCGCTCCTGCCCCCTCTGCTCAGCGCAAACACAAGGCTCACGTGCAGCGTGAAGTAAAAAAAATGAGAGAGAGACTGAGTGAGAGAAAAAAAAAAGTTGTTCACTTAACAGGGTTCATACGCCTTTTTCATGGTCGAATTCAAGCACTTTTTAAGCACTTTCAAGGTCCCTTTTCAAGCTTTTCAGCACATCCCCCCGCGCCCCGCCAAAAAACAAAACAAAACAAAAAAAACCCCTGATTGTTTCAATTCGCTTCACCTCAGTAAGACCATGTGAAAATTAAAACAAATCATCCTAGGTGAATGTAAACACCTTTGTCCACCTTTTGTTAAGACCACACAATATACATAGTGTATAAACTCAAAATGCACATTTCACTTAAAAATGAAGATGCGAAAATGTGAACAAATCAACTTGTTAGAGATGTTCTTCTGTTGAAAAAAATACCCCAAAAAAGAAATAAATAAGTCTTCTCATCAGATATTGATGCTTCTTTTCTGTGTGATGAAAAATAGGAGACAGATGTTTGTTTGTTTTTTAAGTTAATTCCCAATAAAACTAACTGTTTTATTGCTAACTACATTGCTGTCTGTATTATTGCTGGAGTCCTAAATGATCACCTTTAAAGTGTTTGTGCTAATAACATCATGTACAGTCAGACAGGCATGGAGAACAGCACTGACTGGAAGGCTTTGAACAGATCAATTCAACATATAAGACTTTAAAAATGCACAAGCATCTACTTAAAATATATTTAATTTATCATCGATGATATTATTATGTACAATTCCAATGTATTTTGTTCATCTCCCTTAAATAAACAGGCAGCCTTAAAGTATGAAACATTCATATACAAATACACATATAAATGTGTCTACTCTCTCAGTGGCTGATAGTGCCCCACAGGCCTCAGTGTGAGCTTAAAGACATTTATATTGTTAAAGTAGTTTAATGTGTAGGTGCTGACGATAAACACATGTTGAATGAAAGCCGGGAAACTTTGGTAGCACAGAAACAAGTGGCTATTCTTTGTGACCATATGGATCGGTCCCTCATATTACCATTATTTCACCCAAAGGCCCCAAGTTAATACTCAAAAAAGCTGCAGCAATACACACAAATATAAACAGTACTTGGTGACAACTTTGCTTTTAGCCTTTAACCCTCTGGGGTTCAGGGTATAATTGGCCGTTTTTGACTACTTTTGATTTGGCCTCTATATTTCACCTTTAAAAACTGTTTATCTTGCCAATCTGTTATTATCTCATTTTGACATAATGTGTCAGCAGAATTTATCTAAATTCATACAAAATTTAAAATGCGAGTAGAAAGTGATATTTTTTGACCACAAGCATGTTTAAGGAATCATTTTCATAACTTGAAATGCAAATAGAAATTGTGCATATTTTTAAAAAATGTACATTTTCTATTTACAGAACAATCAGGTGTTCTGCATCAAAAAAGAAGGCACAGAAATTATTTATGCAACTCCAAAAAATAGTTTGTGTTCAGCATAACACAGATGAGAACAGCACAGGGATAAATCCTGCAGGTGTGTCACTCAGCCTTTACACTGCAATCTGCCTTTGGTGGCTTTTTTGCAGCAACTGTGACATTCTCTAGTAGAACTGACACAAAACAACAACTACACTACACACTAACTACACAAGACAACACACTAACTTGAGACTCCAAACACGGTAAACGTCACAAATCTCTCACGTATCAAAACTCTCTCTTTCACTCACTCGCTCTCTCTCTCTCGCCGGTCACTCCTAAAACTTCCCCCTCATCCCAAACAACCAAATGCCACATGTTACCATATAAATTTTTTTGACTAATGAATTTTATCTTGTTTCAGGATACATAATACCTGCCATAATCCAAAGACACATCTGCTTACCTGTATCTTTTGCTTGTTTCTCCTCTTCTTTTCTCTTTTTTTTCTAAACCGAGGACCTGATGGCTTTGACCTTTTCTTGTCCATCTTCCATCAGTAATTTTGCACTCCAGTATCAACACCTAAACTAACATAAACATAAAACAAACATAAACTAATAGATAGGGGTGTGTATTGGCAAGAATCTGGCGATACAATATGTATCATAATACAGGGTAGACGATACGATACATTGCGATACTAAAAGCCAGACGATATTTGTGTTTAGTAGGACTGAATTTAATTAGGAAAACTCACAGTAAACAGTCCAAACTGTTAAATGCTTGACATGAAATATCTGAAACAAAAACACTCTAAGTTCAAAATGAATGGAGAAATTAACATCTGCCTCATTAGAAGTCATGTCAAATAAACAAACAAAAACTACTTTACTGAAATATCAAGTATTTTTTTAACATGAAAAAAGTAAACATGTAACACTGAGGTCTTTCTAAGTACTATGATTGTAAAATACTTATCCAAAAACTGCTCTATGGAGCATCAAAACAAAGCACAGTCTTAATGTCCCTTACTGTCGGTGTATCATCAACACTTTCTTGTGCACCCATCACAAGCTTGGCATGAAGAGGAGCAATGATGGACAGGGTTGGCATGCTCTCCTCTGACATCACCAGGGTGGCGTCCTTCATAGGCTTGAGTGCCCTGACAACTTCTTCTGCACATGTGATGTCAGACTCAATGTGATAATTTCTTTTTCACTCTTCCTAACTTCTGCAGAAAGCAGAGCTGCACAGATGGCTGGTTGCTGTTCTAAAAACCGTTCTATCATATCATAGGAGCTGTTCCATCTTGTAATTATGTCCGTGATCAATCTGTGAGCTGGTAGCTCAAGGAGGCACTGTTTCTGCTTCAACTGATTGCTGGCTGTGGTGCTGCGCCTGAAAAAGGCTGTTACACGTCGGATCCTCCCGAGAAGTCGCACCACGGATTGTATTTTCAGTGCTTTCTGTGAGGCGAGATTCAGACTGTGTGCAAAACATTGTATGTGCGTCATGCCTGCAAGTCTAGCTGCGAGAGCCATGTTTCGTGCATTATCGGTAACAACAACAAGGTCCTTTGCGTTCAATCCCCATTCAGCCACAGCGTCAGTTAGTAACGCTGCAATGTGCTCACCTGTGTGACTGTCATGCATGGCTCGGGTTTGTAGTACATGAGACTGAAGGTTCCACTGGTCCGTTATGTGATGTGCTGTAACAGTTACGTACGATTCAGTGGCTCTCGAAGTCCAAGCGTCGCATGTCAAAGCAACTGTCTCTGCCGAGCTGAGGGAGTCCAGCACTGTCGCTTTGACTTCTTGGTACAACTTTGGCAGAGCGATGTCCGTGATGTGTTGTCGGGAAGGAACAGTGTAACGGGGCTCCAGCGTTTTAATCATATTACGAAATCCTTTATTCTCCACAACACTCAGAGGGCGCATGTCTTTGCAAATAAAAACAAGTACTGACTGTGTTATTTTTGTTGCACGAATTGAAGTTGCTGGTAGTTTCGAAAAGTTAACTTCTTCAATTGTCCGTTGAGCGGGGTTACCTCGTTTCGTTTTAAAATTAGCATTTGACGCTACGTCGCTATGGTGTCTAGACACGTGTGTTCGTAAATTTGTTGTGTTACCGGAATATTTGACTCTGGCGGTGCAGATTTTACAGACTGCATAGCTCTTGTCATAGTCTTTACCGCCTTCTTTTGTCCTAAATCCAAAATAAGTCCACACATCAGCTTTGAAAGCTGCGGGGGCCGGCTGTATCCTCTCCTCTTCAGTCATCAGTTAGCTAGCACAATTGGCCACACATCCACTGTTCTACTTCATTGGTTTTGCCAAACTAGACGCTTCTACAGTTATCGCGAGACCTTGTTTTTACGTCATAGTAAAGGCGGTAAAAACTGCAAACCAGTGGCCGGAGTTTGAATTGCAACATACAAAAGAAATAAACAGTAAATGCATGTAATTTTTCATTTAAAAAAAATTGATAACACTGATTTTGAATATCGATTCAGTATTATTGCACGAAATATCGCAATATTTCGTTGTATCGATATTTTCTTACATCCCTACTAATAGACTAACAGACCTACAGCGTGTATAGTTTTTTTTTCCTGGGATTTCACACAACCCAGGAAAAATAATTAACCCTTTAGAGCCGAGCGTAGCGCCCCCGCTCCGATTTGCGTAACTATTTTTAAATCTCGGTAGCTCTGCAACCACGTAAGCTAGAGCAATAATTTTTTTTACATATGAAACTGGAGAAGTTGTACTTACATCTTATGCCATCAGCTTGTCCTAGGTCACGGTTTTCTTCCACATATAGCTTTGCAAAAACTGCATAAAAAGCGCTTGCAGCAACAAAAACATAATATTCCAGAAACACGTTTTGCCGATCCGATCAGCTGTTCATAACACTTCCTACGTTGGAATAGACGTCAGCGCGAACTTTCGCATGTCCGCCATTACCTGCCCGAAACCGGAAGTGACGTCATTTTCGCAGAAATGTAGTTTTTTTTACTGTCAGGGCCTCAGAGCCAATAGAGATTGACAGACCACGTGACTTTCGCGCATTGCATGCCGGAAACCCGTGGCAAAACAATCAAAGTACCGCATCAAATGCAAGCATTTGCAGCACCACAAAACGTTCATTTGCCGGTTTCAATACCTTCTTGCTTTTTCTTTGCCCCCCAAAAGAGGAATGTACAAAACGAAGGAGAACAATGCCGGACCGTACAAAGACAGACTCGACGAAAAGGCAAAGAAAAGGTACGAGGAAAAAATCAAAGGAGTGAAAGGGTTAGACCCTTAGGAGCACACAGAGTGGACAAAAGACGTTAGCGTGCTGCCCAACTTTCACCACGCTCAGATTTATAATTATACGGTTCTTGGAGTGAGTGCATACACTCATGAAGTTTTTAGTAACTTCAGGTCACTGCAACAAGCCCAGGTACAGTTTACCGACGGATGGGTACAGGACCTTGAAATGCACCGTGTAGAACACAAGACCATCGTACGTATCGTAAGTTTACCAGTCTCACAAATCGTCTTCATAAATACACATTCGTTAACCGTTTATTAATATAACCTTTGAGCTCAACGGTAATTAATTAGTAGTGGAAATAATTTCTAGTACGCATTACAGAAATGTAGCAGTGACAATAATATTGTATGTTGTAATCGTACTGGGCAATTAGTGATACAAAAAACTGTTTTATCCTGTGAATAAAAGTATACGTTTTTGTCAATGTACCATGGTAATAACAGAAGCGAAACGCAATATTCTGTCAGTACAATTCACTATTTATGCACAATAAACAAAGGAGCATAGCGCGACAATTTCTGTTCAGCGCCAGACTTGCTTGTAACCTATATCACCAATTATGTTATGAAAAATGACGTATTAACTACTACAAAACACTTACCTTTGTGGAAATGCTTGGAGCAGACTAACATGTGAGCTGGAGTGTTCTGGGACATTATATTTGGTCTTTGAATGGCTGCAATCCAGGCCATCGGTCGGCTCTTTTTTACTTCGGAAACATGGCTTGAACAATTTCTCTTCAACGACGTAATCCGATAACAACCGATCTCTTTACCCGTCAGCTTCCCGTGGCTGTCATGCGACCGGCTATTGCAGTTAATAATACAACAGCTTCTTGCCATTTTTTGTTTCTTTTTATCGCTGTGTAACTGATTTCAATTGAAAGCCTGCTTGCGCTAGTACCTCTTGCCACGGATACCCACAATCCTTTGCGGTTTTACCCCTCAATGACGTCACATTTTCAATCTCTATACTGGTGTTTTTAAAAGTTATCTTTGACTTTATGACTTTCTGTGTCGTTTCTGGGATGCTTAGAACTCTAATTGCACTGCTGGAAATAGTTTATTTTGATGCATATGCTGCTTTTTTGCAAATTTGCACTATAATATTTATTTTCGTTTTTCCTGCAGTATATAAAAATTGGTGTATTTCAAAAGTAAAACTATGAAGAGACTTCAAATAAATTTCCTGTGGTGGGAAACTAGTTTGTGCAACTTTTTTGTATTTACAGTTTTGAGGGATAAGCCTCTTAAATTTCTCTAACTAGAAATATTTGTTAAAAAAACAAAAGCGATTTTCAATTTTTTTGTAGTTTATTGCACTTTTTTGCAATTTATGTAATTACTATGCACTTAATGCATACATATTATTAAAATTTGGGCTATAATGGTTGTATTGATGTATATCAACTTGAAATGCTCCCAAAATTGGCACTACAGCATGTAAAAATATAATATAAGCTCTGGCGGACTTGGTTCTATGGTAGGTCTTAAAGGGTTAATACATAATGGGCTTGGAATGACAATATTATGAATGAAATGTGAAACTATTTAAAAGCAGCCCGCCACCTCCGCTTTTGACAAGTTGTGTGTGAGACTTCAGCACAGCATCAGCAGCAAAAATTGCAAATGGGCAATAGAATGGTGCCCAAGCAAATCCCCAAAATGTGCTGGCATGATGTCGGGGCAGCGTGGGTGCAAGCAACTTTTTTTTTTGCCGATGCCATGATGCCGCCCCCACCACAATATAGCCCTGGGTAACAATCCATGTCACCCATATCAAAAACCACCACTGCTCAGGTGAGTGGAGCCGCTGGTGCCGAGGTCCTTCGTCCCTCCATGAGCCTCCAGATCAGTGGCCCAAAAAACCACACCTCCCACCTGTGAATGATGAGGAGCTACAAAAGCATTCACCTGTCTACATGTCATCACACCATGCAGCCCACCTTTACCCAAAGCCAATCAATTTCAGACATTCAAGGAGCTCCTTAAAGCTACAGCGCAAGTTCTGCGTGAGCCAGCAGATGCCACTCTGACTACAGAGGACTACCAAAGAGCAGAAACCATGCTGCTACAACATGTGCAGCAAGAGTGTTTCCCCTCTGAGTTGGTTCACTTACAAGAGGGTAAGCAACACCTAAGATCTTGCTGTCTGCTCACTCTGGCTCCCGAGTTGGATACAAATAAAGGACTCATTTGTGTAGGGGGATGTCTTCACCACAGTCTCCACCTGGACCAATTCACCATCCACCCTGTTGTGCTTCATCCTAAATATAAGATCACCCAGTTAATTATTAACGATACGGATGAAGCCTTATGCCATCCTGGAGCAGAGAGAGTGTTTGCGGAAGCTAGGAGGTGCTACTGGATACTACAAGGAAGAGCAGCAGTGAAGCGGCACCAGCGAGGCTGTCTCGATTGCAGGAAATGGAAAGGGAAGCCAGAAGCACCTATGATGGCTGACTTGCCCCCATTCGAGGCTTCGGCTTCATCAGCCCCCCATCTGTTCAAGAGGTGTGGACTGTTTTGCCCGTATACTGTTCAAGTCCGCCGAAGACATGAGAAACGATGGGGCATCATCTTTAAATGCCTCACCACTAGAGCAGTCCACCTTGACCTCCTTCCCACCACTGGCACAGATTCAATTCTTATGGCATTCTGACGATTCATAGCATGCAAGGGGAAGCCTTTTGAACTGCTTTCTGACCAAGGAACGAACATCAGAGGTGGGGGGAGAGAGCTGAAGCAGGTTTTCGATGCTCTACAGGCTGAACTGGAGACACACTTAGGTGAGGTTCTATTTCAGCCCACCGAATTGCCACCACTTTGGTGGTTGCTGGGAGAGAGAGATTTGCTCCTTGAAGCAGGCTCTACAGACAACTTTAGGGGTACATACTGTAACTGAGGAGGTCCTGCAGACCATCCTTGCCGAAGTTGAGGGTATTCTGAATTCAAAGCCTCTGGGTTATGCTTCCTCTGATGTGACTGATGTAGAGCCTGTTGCTCTGAATACTCTGTTGATGTGTCGGCCAGATGCATCTCTCCCCCGGGTTGTCTACCCTGAATCAGAGATATTGAGTAAATGGAGATGGCGCCAGGTATTATCCGTACAAGCATTTCATTAGATATTATCTTCCAAGCCTGCAGACCAGACAGAAGTGGCAATTCGAGAGTCCTGACATTATTTTGGGAGAAGCCGTTATGATTGCAGATCCCCAGCTTCCCCGTTCACTGTGGCCTGCAGGACGATTCCCAGAGAATTTCCCAGGACCAGATGGACGGGTGAGAACTGTGAAGGTGGAAGTGAGTGGTTGTGCATACACCCGCCCTCTCACACAGCTCATTCGTCTTCCTGCCTTACCAGAGTAACGTATGATCCCTGACCAATGACCACCATAACTCAGCAGATTTCCATAGGAAATCTGGGGGCGGCTGTTAAAAAGTCCTCCTGCTAGGGCATGGGTTACCTGCATGGGAGGAGCACGATTCACACAGGGGCCAATAGCCACTCAAAGTGTGAATCCATCCTCTCCTTGCTGTGGCAATTGAAAGTGTAGTCAGAGAGTAATGCTGCTGAAGGCATGTTATGGACTTAAATAGAACTGGACTAATGCTGGCAAGTAACCACATCCTTACTCCCCAGCGAGAGTGCGTTCATTGTGTTCAAGTTTTTCCTTCAACACTATGACATCATTCCACATCTCTGACCGAAACTTATTACCAGGGAACAGCACAGAATCACGTTTCAGAGATAGTGGATGAGTGTGTCCGCTATAACAGCAAGAGCAAGAGCAGAGAGCTCTCTTGGCACATGTGGTAGAATTCTCTTTATCCATGTCAGGGGTAGGCAACCTTTCTGATGGCGAGTGCCATTTAAAATTTGGCACACTGACTCAGAGGTCAGTGTGCCATATGATTGCATTAGCAATAAATTTAATAGCACTCTATATGAACAGTTACACAATATATAGAACCACTTTATAGAATTGTATTTGTTTGCAGATGTTGGCAGCTATCAGCGAATAGTTATCAGCTATTTTGAAACAAAAAAAGACTCTTTTTATCCATAACAGCAAATGAACTGTACAACAGAAAATACAAATGCTATTTATGGTCTCCTCACAACAATGATAAGAAAAATAAACTAAGCCAATATGGCATGTCTGTTAATACAGAGACACACATGTTAATGTGATCTCTGGCCTCCCACTCAGAGACACAGGTCTCCGAGTGTCCAGCATTCAGACGGCTACCTGAGGACACTCATGTGATAGAAAATCTGCTCACACAGATATGTAGAGCCAAATACTGTCAATAAGGCCTCTGCAATGTTCTGAAGACAGTTAAACTTGTCAGGTAGTGATGTCCAGCAGGTGAAAATGCAAGCTCCATGAACACGCACATCTATGGATTCCAGCTGCTTCGATGTTGTATCAACTGGCATTAACTCAGCCTGTTAATGTGAGACAAATCTAGCTGCTCATTAAAGATTTCTGGTTTGATCAGAAAATAAAACATTGGTCCATACACCTGAAAGTCCCAAAAATGCATTGTGTCTCGAGTCTACGGATGTATCCGTGTATTTCCGTGGTGCTGATGCTGTGCTGAGTGGAAAGCTCCTGAAGCTTTTGAAGTGTCGGAATGTGGAAAGCTAACAACGTCCCTCTTACCAGTAGGCTAAGTTATTTTTAGCCAATTACAAGTTGAATCTGGTAGTTGGGGTTGTTAGCTAAGATACCGTCATTAAGAAGCGGCACAACTAATGTGTCTATGCAAGCTGATTTGCAATGTGCACCGCTGGCACGGCCATTTATTTATTGATGCACCTTCTCAGATTAATTCACTGTGTGTCGTGCCCAGGGCTGGACTGGGACAAAAAAACTGCCCGGGCATTTTGACTAAAGACTGGCCCACCAGGTATTAAAGCCATGAAGCCTTTGAATGAAAACAAACGCTGTTGTGACAGTGATGTACACTGTCTTGTTGGTTTATGTATGATTTCTATACATTTTACATCAGATAAAAACTTTGGTTGTAAGCTTCAGATAATTATTTAATAACAGCCAGACATTTTAAATGAATATAAGAAAGTATTTCTTTGTGCCCCCCTCTCCCTGTTAATGCCCCACCTGGCCCCCCTGGCAAAACTTTGCTAGATCCACCCCTGCACAGTTACCAGCTGTCAGCTACTTGGAAAAGGATCCTGGTGTTATTTGTCTCTCAGAAACAGTTCATAACTTCCCTTCAACTCATTCATGTCACCTAAAAGATAAACCTGTTTCTCCATCACCTGTTCAGCTCTGATGATTCAGTAAGGACATCTCCTGGTTTCATCTTCATGTTTCCCTCTCACCAGATATACAAACCGATATCATGACCAGCAGCTTTACAGCTGTGGCTCCAGCAAACCTCAGCTGATACTAGAAATTAATATTAAATAAATTCTAACAACAGCTGATCAGGCTTAAACATGCTGCTGTTGTTTAGCGCGACATCCGCTGGTTTCCTCTTTCTGGCGCAAAGTGGGCGATAAACAAACGAGAGAAAAGCCGATCAGCTGATCATTGATCAGTTTCATAATTAAAGTAGCAACAGGAGAGAGAGGGGAGAGAATGAGAGAAGAGGAGGCAGCTGTGCAGCGTAACGACAGAATAACTCCAGCTTTGTGTCTTTTTTCATTCTAGCTGAAGTACGGGACAAACTGCGTCCCCTCTCAGCTCAACACGAAACGCTAATATTTTCTCTGAATGCGGGACGATTCCGTCTTTTTACGGGACGGTTGGCAACTCTACTAACTAACCTTATGAATAAAATAAAGTTCACTATCAATAAGATCATAGCACCGACCCAGCTGTATAGAAACTCCGTCATGCTAGCTAGTACGCAGTACGAGTTATTGTAACTGACGTAACTGACTGTAAAAAGTCAGCACAACAAAAATAAACTACCCCTAAACTTGGTTTATATCTGACCCAGATAGACTGCAGGTCATAACTTCTTACCTGAAGTTCAGTTCACCTGACACTCGGACCAGGGTAGGATGGTTTGTCAGAACACCGGCGGCCATGAACAGGTGGATGAGACCGGCGGCCTCATCCACCTGCTGGCCTCCACCACTTGCTAATGTTACTGAATCTGTGGAAGCTTTGCGATGCCACCACCAAACAACTGAGTTATTTTTACACACCGGCCAGCATCTGGCCAATCCACCACCTTTCATTGTTCACACCGTTACAAAAAAAAAAAAAAAATTAAAAAAAAAATCATCGGGCCACCGAGCAAATGCCCGGTATGCCCGATGGCCAGTCCAGCTATGGTCGTGCCATCAGTTAACCCTTCGCGTGCCAACTGTGGTACGCGTGTCTAGGGTTGCCGACTCCTGATCCATGTGAATGTACACACCGGGAAGCAATTAAGGTTTTAGTAAGAGTGTCAGTGAGCACTGCAGAGAGACTGCACAGGTAAGTAATATGGGGCACCCCTGGGCACTCCTCCCTGTAGGTTGCCTCATAAGCTTTTCTACTTGCTGCAGGATCTCCATCCTGACAAGTTTTTCAAAGGACTTCATCACTAAAGATGTTAAAGCGACAGGCCTAAAATCATTTGACGTAGGTTTTGTGGTCTTAGCGACTGGAGAAATAATTGATTTTTTCCATACCTCTGGAACCTTCTGTTGCGGAAGTGATAAAAGAAAGATATAATAAAAAATACTGCATAATTGCTCAGCACATGTTTTAAGCACCTGGCCAGTGTGGCCACATATATTATCAGGGCCTGGACTTGTATTAGTCTTAGTCATTTTAAAAAGTCAGTAGTCATCTTAGTCAGTAGTTTCTGTTTCATTCCTAAGTCCGAAACGTTTGGTGTGCATCTGCTTTCCATCTCTGTACCGCACTCTGCCCCCCTGACTTCACACCTGCTAATCGAACACTGTGGAGAGTGGGATTTATCCATCTGAAATCCTCACTGCACGAGCACACAACAAAAACATAGCAAGTACACAAACACATCAACCAATGTAGCCAAATAAAAGATGAACTCAAACATTGTGTTCACCTGCACGTGTGTGTAATCATATAAGAACTTTTTTTACAAGAAAGCACAGAGTAAGGGTAGTGTACTTTTGTGTAGTGTTACAAAGTGTTATATTCACAGGTTGTTGTTCACATTAGTTTAGAAAAGCCACAACATGAAGAGTGAGGTCTTGCTGCACTGTCATGTGACATTGCACTTTACTAAAACAGAGCTGCGAAGTGAAACAGTGCTGTCAAATTAGAAATAATCCATTACTATTTTGGTAGTCATTCTATATACCAAAGAAGCCGGTTCCCTGTTAATTTAAGGAGAAATATAATAGAGCTTAAATCCAAACAACCAGAGAAATATTTAAATTAGGTTGAGTTTTTTTTATTTTTGCAATAAAAAAAAAATGTATTATATTTTTTTTTATGTCTTTAGATACACAGAATGATTCAGTAAAGGACTAGATGTTACAATCCTGGACAATGCATTGCTTTTAATGGAGAAAATCTTGAGGGATGGCTGTTATGAGGAAAAGCAGCCCAGAAACTTTACCAGCAGCACACATCGTTGTGTGCCTCAACTTTCGTTCTATTACCCAAGCTAACCTGGTTAGGTTTAGTGATTAGAGATCTGATCTAAAGTGTTAAAATTTGGGACACATCGTCAATAATGGACCTTGGATTCATCGGGTGTTTCGGCCATTGTCACTAGACACCCACATCCAAGGAGGCCCTGCCAGGGTTGATCAGGCCCCGGAGTGTGTCAATGGTTTATGTTAAAATTGTTTTTCTCTTCTTCTTTCTCCTGTTTAATTTTCTACAGTTTATTCTATCTATTCACTGCAACTGAGAAATACTTACCCTTTTAGCATTTATGGAGCCTCATTTCTTCAAAGGGACAGCAGAGAGGAGAGCTGGAAGGGGGGCGCCCGTTCTGGCTTCCCACACCTCCCCGCCGGATTGGGCTGTACGCTCTACCTCCCCACTGCCTCCCAGAAAAGGGAAGAAGAGCAGAGGGGAGAAGAGAGGAATATTTTTCATTCTTCTTTTTAGTTTTACTACCATGAGGTTAACTGCACAGTCCCCTGCAAGAGGCCCTGAGACAGCTGTAGCAGTCAACCAGCAAAACTTCTAATGTTATGTTTTACCCGTTCGACACCCCCTGTTGAGGCAGGCCCACCACGAGTCGATCAATCCTTGGCATGTGTATCGCAGTTAGCTGACTGCCTTAGCTGCCCAAGTGATATCAGCCCTTTTTAGCCATAGCCAGTGACTGGTCCTTTCAGCAGTGTTAGCTAATTCTCTTATAGCCTGCCGTTGTGACTGCCCTGTGATACCAGTCTTTCTAAGCAGTTTTGCTGTTGTACTGGCAACAAAGTCCAAAGTTCAGCAGGCCCAAGTCCGGAGTTGAGGGGCTCGTCCTCGGCTTGTCTCCCTTCCGGACAAATGCTGATAAAAACTGATGGTCCTCTTGCTTTGTGAAGGGTTGAGCGTTGATGGATTTCCTTTTGTGCTCAACTTTCTCAGCCAGACACCTGAGGACCTGGTTGTGTCTCCATGTGTATCTGCCCTGAGTAAGGCTAGTCCTACATAAAAAGAAATGTTTTTTATAGAAAGGATAAGGAGCACCTTCAGAATGGTGGAATGTCATAGCGAAATAAAAATATTGGGGTGGCACACCATAAACAGAATTTCCAGTTTTATTATGCTCTTGACAAATATAGGTCACTTTAAATATGTCGAGAAAGAAAATTATTATAGGCATAGTTAATGTTCTGCTATTAAATTAGATATCACTGAAAATAGGTACATATGAATAGGTACATATGGTTGCAAGAAATGCAAAGACTCAAATGCATATCTACAATAACTCATACTCTTAAACATGTAGAGCCATCAAAATGGACTTTCTGCTGTGTGTGTGTGGGAGAGGGCTGTGTAACCACATTTCACTCTGAACATGTCAAACTGATGTGTAAATAAGGAGGCAAAGCCAGCAGGAAACCACACGCTGTGATCAAGCACAAACCATTTATAAAACTTAACAAAGAAAAAAAGATACATAATGATGAACCCTGTTAATCTGGACTTTTTTGTTAGTATATTTATTCATCTTTAGGCATGAAAAGATTAATAAAAATACTTAAGAAAAAAATACTGATTGAGGTTGTCATAATTGATGCATAAATAACAATAATGAAACATGTCATATATCTATAGTAAGATTAAACGACCAGTGGGTGGCAGGGTATGGAGTGACACATCAGTGTCCAATGTAGTGGTTTATGTGCAAGTATACCACCAACACTTACACAAATACAAGGAAACAGCCTTTGAATAGCTGTCCACTGCAGTGACCACTATGCATGAAAGGGTTAGGTTAATTTTCATTTCCATTTTCATTTTACAGAACATGCAAAAAACTAACATGAGTGTGATAAAATAGTTGCAGAATGTGTGAGAAGGACAGTGGAAACTTCACGTCACGTGTTTCTGAAGGAAATTTTTTTTTTAAAAACCCACTCAGACGTACTTGTCACCATATTTGTTGGCGTGACCGTGAGAAGAAAAGATGTTCTTGCAGTGGTCTTTGTTCTTCATGTACATTTGCATTACAGGTATGGATAGTGCATACCTTTAAAGTATAGCTGTAATCTTTAATTCTCAAATTTTCATACATTGTTGTATAATTTGTAATTTTGTAATATGTGTATTACATGATCTTTTCTCTATTTTCACACAAGTTTTCCTTCTAATGTTGGTAGTCTTATTCCTGTGTTTTGTTTCATCACATTTTACTCTGCACTTTATTACAGTTACCCCAACAGAAGCTTCATCTTGGACTGCCGCTGTGCCATCCTCAGTGAAAGGTCTCCTTGGCTCATGTGTGGTGATCCCCTGCTCTTATAACTACCCAGATCCACAAACCAATACCACAAGCTTTACAGGCATTTGGTACAATGATAATAATCAAGTGATCTGTCATTCTGATGCATCTCAAACTTTGGGTCAGTTTCGGAGTCGGACAAAGCTGCTGGGAGACCTCAGCAAGAAGAATTGTTCTCTGATGATCGATAATCTTCAACAAAGTGATGGAGGGTCTTTATATTTCCGGATTGAAATCAAAGACTATGACCAGTACTCCTACAAAAATAACAAAGTCTCTATTTCAGTCAGTAAGTAAAATAAATATGGTTACCAGTAAAGTCTTGTTTTCTAGCTCTAATAGTTCTTTTTAAATTTCCAGTATTTTTACCATCATGTAGGACGTTTGACATTCAGCATTCCTGAGCATTTTAGTTTTAGTGAAACAGGTCTGATCTAAGTCATTTACACTGATGTGAATATAAATATGAAGTAAATATTGTAGGGTCAGGTTGCAGTGCTCTGGAACATTTTGCATTAATTTTTGAAGACTTGCTTAAGTTGTTGAACTACTCATTCAAACCTAAGATGTAGAAATGTATTTGTACAACTCATCAAATGATGATAATCAATCAAAATCAGTGGCAAGAGCAGTTATCATTATGCTCCAACCATGTTATCAACTATCAATTCGCTTTGTTCTTTATGAATTGTTTATTGTAAAACTGCTCTTCTTCTTCTTCTTTGTCAGTCAGATATTGAAAGTAATTGTCACCTAGTTTCTTTCTCATTTCATTCATCTTTAAGCTTGAAATCAGACTCAAAACCCTTTACTGTGAACACTTTATGAAGTTGACCAAATTTAAAGTTGCATAAAACATAAAATCAGCAGCTGTACTGGTTAAGTACATTTGTATTTCCATTACAGTATACTTACTGCCATGATGGAGTTCTGGTTTATGACCATAATCTTTTTTGTTAACACAGGTCAACCTGATTTATCTGTGCAAGAGGAGGTAAAGGAGGGTGAGAATGTGTCTGCATCCTGCTCCGTGTTTCACTCCTGCCCCACATATCCACCTTCTTTCATCTGGAGTCACTCTGGAGATCAGCATGATCAAACACAGCAGCTTCATGAAGGCCAGTGGAATTCAACATCTACTCTGA
Source organism: Pelmatolapia mariae (assembly GCF_036321145.2). Taxonomy (NCBI): domain Eukaryota; kingdom Metazoa; phylum Chordata; class Actinopteri; order Cichliformes; family Cichlidae; genus Pelmatolapia; species Pelmatolapia mariae. Next base: position 53,861,125 of record NC_086236.1, read on the forward strand.
CCTTTCACCCAAACCGCTCTGATCACAACAAGCCTTTAAAATGCAACATAACATACCATCGAGGGCTGCACCTGGAAACATCTAAGATACTTCAAGTAAGATGTAAGTATACTGCAGATTTACCAGGGTATTAACCGCTGTAGCTAGTATCAAGCTTTTTTAAACTAAAATCTCCAAAAGTTGATTCTGCTCATCTGGACGCAATGCCCCAATCTTACCTGCAGTCAGCTGAGACTGAAGAAGTCACTTGGATGAGTGACGAAACGTTTCTCCCACAAAACGCTACGTCCAGATGAAGAGAATCAACTTTTGGAGATTCACTTACCTTGATGATTGAGCATGCATCAAGACATTTAAACTAAAACGTTATTTACAAGTATCAAGTATCAAGCGTTTTTAAACTGCAATGTTATTTACAATTATATTAAAAAAACAAACAAGCAATACAATCAATAACAATCAATAATCCTGCATGCTTATTTCAGCTGCACCGCAACCCAGGCCTACCTTTGCAACCTGGCAGGGCCCTGTTCATTTTAACACTCTTGGGTACTCCACACAGTGATTACACTCATCAAACAAACTAGAAGGGTCAAAATGTATGAAGAAACAATAGCATCAAACACAGCTGTGTTACAAATAAAAATATATTTATTACTTTATAACATTTGCAATTTCTTGCACTAGTTTCATTATCAGGGGATTCAAAGTAGTCATGACGCATCTCTGTTATATTCACTGTAAAGATGTCTGTTTTCCACTTTTTTACACTAAAAAACTTAATACCTGAAGTGCTTCAGTGATGCTAACCCTGTCAGCAGCTAAGAGTGGCACAGTTAAACTTTTAGCAGAAATGCAGTAGGGCCCCTGTACTGCACTGATATCAACAAAGATAGATGAGTCAGATCAAGCCCTGTGCAGCTCATGTTATGTGTTACGTTACACTAGAATAAATCCAAAAGAAAATAGATTTGTATTTCATTTAAACATATATAATAAATGCACTGCAATGTCCTTATTATATTTCTTGTCCTCAAAGATGCCCCTGAAATCAAGACTATCTAACAATCAATCACACTGCATGCTTATTTCAACTGCACCGCACCCAGGCCTACCAGGGCCCTGTTCATTTTAACACTCTTGAGTACTCCACACAGTGATTACACTAATTAAAAAAACTAGAAGGGTCAACAGTACTGTAAGAATCACCTAGTGTATGGAGAAACAATAGCATCAACAGTTTATTGTGTTAGATGTAGTTTTCCTCCCAAACACAGCTGTGTTATACATAAATATATATTTATTACTTTATAACATTTGCAATTTGTTGCACTAGTTTCATTATCAGAGGATTCAAAGTAGTCATGATGCATCTATGTTATAATCACTGTAAAGTTGTCGGTTTTACAGGGATTTTTTGGGTTTGTTTGTTTTTTTTTATATACACACACACACACTAAAAAACTGTATGCCTGAAGTGCTTCAGTGATGCTAACCCTGTCAGCAGCTATGAGTGGCACAGTTAAACTGTCAGCTGTCACCAGACATGCCCTGTGCAGCTCATGTTATGTGTTACATTACACGAGAGTAAATCCAAAAAGAAAATAGATTTTTTTATTTCATTCAAACATATATAATATATGCATGGCTTTGTCTTAATATATGTCTTGTTCTCACAGATGCCCCTGACATCAAGACTTCCTCAAAGTGCTCCTCCGAGGACGGCGTGGTAAAGTGTGAGTGCATCATAGAGTCCGAGCCTCCCAGCATGGTCTATTTTATTCTTGGTGACAGAGTCATGCAAAGCAGCAAAGCAGAGAAAAATGGCTCTGTTACTATTGAGACTCTGCAGACAGACTTTGGGTCTATCAGGTTTGTGCAGTGCCTGGCAAACAACATGCTGGGATATGACAACATCTTACTCTCTTTACCTGTTAATGGTAAGAAAGACTAAGGATGGATTGATCTCTCTATTTTTACATGACAAAAATACTTAACATGGTTTCTTTGTCAACAGACAACATGCAGAATATTCTTATCTCAACTGGAGCAGGTGTGATTTTGCTGATTATTCTGATAGGAAGTGGAGTGGGAGTTGTTAAAAAATGGTAAGTTGTCATGAACAAAATCATTGCAGATAAACAAGTAAGTCATGTATGTGGGAGAAGCTGTAAATATTGCAACATGTATCAAATAATAGTCACAATCATGATTACAACTATATGAGCACCAGAACAATTTTTTTCTGTCCTGACAGTCTGTCTTTAATTTCAGAGGCTGTGAAAAGTGTCGGTTGCCTTTCTCATTTAATTAAAAACATTTTACTGCCAGCAGGGGGAGATCAAGAGACACAACAACCACTAACTTGAGCACCATGATGTCAGACAGACCTGTGGAGCTCCCTCATAGTGCCCCACCGACAAGGTTTTAATTCTTCATTTCTGTTTGCAAACAAACAAAATCTTACTCATGAATATAATTTTAAAGATGTGTCCTTTGTTTTAATATTAGCTTTTCTTTCTGCAGGAAAATGAGCCGTAAGGATATCCCTTCCCCTGACATGTACAGCAATTATCCTGTCTATGGCAACGTAGGGATAAGTAATGTTTTCTTCATTAGTTTATTCATATTGTGCATGCATTAAAGAGGGAGTGAATTAATCTTGTTTCTCTGTGCAGACTGACTGGGATGAGTCAATATACGGCAATGTGTAGCATGTGGAAGACCAGCTGCAGTCCATGTTTGTGTCCTCTGATATGAGCCCGTTCTCACTCCCGAGGCGTAACATCCCGACGTTTTGTCACGTCCTGCGGCGTTCCTGAGGAACGCGAAAGGTGACCTTCCACGTTGTTATGGTACGCGGCGGTTTCCAGCCCTGTACTGCAGCCCTAAACTTAACCTTATCACTAAGCCTAACCATAACCTTATGCCTAACCTTAACCATAACCTTATGCCTAACCATAACCTTATTCCTAACCTTAACCATAACCGTATCCCTACGCCTAAACCTAACCTTATCCCTAAACCTAACCATAACCTTATGCCTAAACCTAACCATAACCGTATACCTAAGCCTAAACCTAACCTTATCGCTAAACCTAACCATAACCTTATTCCTAACCTTAACCAGCACTTTAATGAGGTGAAATAGTGTTTTCTAAAGCGATTTTAAGGGAAAAAGCGAAGATGTGTAGATTGAGTCCAAACGGTTCTCATGTGTCCGCAGTTTTCCGATGTCGTGACGTAGGAACGCCTTGGGTGCCCGAAAACGTAATATGTTGACGATTTGTCACCTAGCGTAAAATGTTACGATTTGGGAGTGAGAACGGGTTGCTGATATATGAGTTAAGAACGAGTCAAGTTTTTTTGTTTTTTCAGTCTCATTCAGTTTTCAGTGTTTATCACATCGTACATAATTTTATTTGTAGAATACAATAAGTAAATGTTGATGTCTAAAACTGTGATAATTTTATGATTCCTGTCACAAATTGCAAAAAACTGGAAGAAGGTCACTTCATCAGAATTCAGCTTTTTGTATTCTTTTTTTCTGTCATTTGTAAATATTTTATTTATGAGAGTGGCACAATATCATGTGATCCCAGTAAGTCTGATGATTTTAGTTTTTTTGTGCTTTTTTTTTGTAACCTGTTCCTGTGAACAGTTCCTCTATCCAGTCTTTAAATGACCCAATGGTGCCACCTGGAGCTCTCTCTCTCTCTCATTCGTATACATATGTGTACATATATATATGTATATATCAGTCAGTGTTGGGTGTAATGTAATTAAATTACTTTTCCACTGAAAAAGTAGAGTAACTAATTACTGTTCATTTTTAGGTATTTTAATTACAGTTACTCACAATGTACTTCCGTTACATTGTAAAATAATTAAACTCGCTGAATATCATTATTTAATTTCAATAATTTATCTTCTAAACGTAGAAGTTTAACATCGCTGTAGTGCAGGTGCACGTCATTTCGCGCCAGTTTGCTGCATAGTCGTATTCTAAAGCGGAAGATGTCGGACTCGGCTGAAGCGTGTGGCTGTTTTATGAAATGGACATATTCCCGTCTCTTCACTTTTCTGAAACAAGCAGACAAGAATATTACAGTAATATGTAAGCTATGTCCTGGGGAGAAAAAACTATTGGCTGCTGTTAATAGCACGAGTAATCTACTGAAGCGCCTGACATGAGAGCATAGACGAACACTTCTGAGTGATCCTTGTTCATCATCCATGGATAACACTGCGGCAACTCCTGCTAAGCAGGCAAAATTTGATTTTACTTCAGCAGCACAGAAAGCGTCTGAAGGTGAGCTTAAAAAAATGATTGCAGGCTACATTGTGGAAGACATGCTACCGCTGCACACTGTAGAGTCTCCATCTTTAAAAAAAAAAAAAATTATTTTTTAAAGAGTTTAATTTCTATTGTTTGTCCACTCAAGATTTATAGGGATTTTAAGAAGTATTTAGTTTAATTACTTATTTAGTAATTAAGTTACTTTTCTGACACAGTAATTAGATAAGTATTTTAAATACAATATTGACTAAGTAATTAGTAATTAGTAATTAATTACTTTTTTAAAGTAACTTACCCAACACTGATATCAGTATATCAATTTATATCAGTGACTGTACTCATATTATCCAGCAACTTAAGTTACAAATATCTGCCCACCACCTTGAAGGCCAAAACTGGTTAAGATATTCCTTGATTAAAATTTGCATGTAGATTTCAACAATAAAATGGATAACTGATAGTTTATTCTCAGTGTTAGTATCATTCATAATGCTTTGTATTGTGATCCATATATTCAAATGTTTTCTGTATCAGTTGATCATATTGAGCAATCTTTTGACTGATGCAACTCTTTTCTCCAGATGTTTCTTTCATTGTGTCATAAGTAAGTTTGTGGTTGCTTGTTATCTTGTTTATAATCCTGTTCATGTTACTGCTTGATATTTTGTCCAGATCGTCCATATTTTTGATGGCCAACACCAGGGGCGATTCTAGGATCAGAGCTTTGGGGGTGCTGAGCACCCAGAGAGCTGCCCATCCAGGCAAGGTAAACTTTACTCGTCTCGATGAGACTTCTTCCCTGTCTCTGTCAGTCCCTGCATCCTTAAATGTCTCCCGTTGTCCCGTGTTCCCTCTGACTGTCTCCTTGGTGCATTTAAACCCCTGTTCCTCCCTGTCCTCATCGTCTGTTGTCTTCATCTCCATTATCAGTCATCATAATTTTACCCTCTCTGTGCAAGTTTGCAAATTTCTTTATTAAATCATAAGATTCTTAAATTCATCAAGTCTCTCTGTGCCTGGGTCCTCGTCACAAAACATGACATCACTGTTTTGTACATTTTAACACAATTTAATCCCCACATTTATGAAAGAAAAGCAAAACACTTTTTTGAAAAGTCTGTAACAAAACCATCAAATCTGATAAAGGTTATTTAAATGCTGCTAAAGAAGGATGGATTGGAATTTAAAAAAAAAAATACATATCCTAACCTTAATTACTGCGGGAGAATAATGAATGATGCTCACAGTGAGTAAAAAGTAAACTGAGTGCATTTTTTGGACAGAGATTCATTTTTAAAGTGTATGTATAATACAATACAGATACATAAAAAAATACACTCCAAAAATAGAAGGGTCCTTGAAATGTACAAAATATTATTACAAAATTAACAAAAATGGAGACACCTTGGCCTATGGTACAATGTATACAATGTATGAAAAGATCTTTACTGCAGATACTACTATGGCTCTGCAGATTTTTTCTTTTAACCTATGTCGCCTCACCTTGAGGTTGGCAAATCTGTCTATCACATTTTGGTGGTCAACTCTCTCAAGCATCTCTTTCTCAACTGACATCACAGCCAGGTGCTGGAGTCTGCTTTGACCCATGGTCCTTCTCAGCCAGGTATGGAGCTGACGCAAGACACTAAAAGACCTTTCACAGCTACAGCTGCTAACTGGGTTTGTTAGGGCAACCTGAATAAGTTTTCAGTGTGGGGAAGATCTGATTATCCAGAAGATTGTACAATGTTAACATATCTGGAATGGCACCAGCCTCACTCTTGAGCTTCAAAAAATTTTTGGCAACCGTGACTTCCTCTGACTGAATTTCAATATGGTAATGCAGTGCCAGGGCTGACAACCCAGTTTGTTTTGCAGATTCTGTATAGCAGCTTTAATATAGGGAGAACACAACTTCCAGATTGTATGAGTAAAATTAGTTGGGGTTTTCTTTCTTTGCCAGTTTAACAGTTTCTGTTTTGCCTGTTAGTACTTCCTGTCTATTTTCTTACCTGGTTCTTCCTGACCTTGTACTTTCTCCTCATGTTCCCCTCTTTCCTCTCTCTTTCTTTGGACTGACAATCATACACAAATAGATTTTATTCAATTAGATTAAAAAAAATACTATTAAGATCACAAATAAAAAAAGTCCTCCCTCACTGTACTTTCAACCAAAAGGCAAATAACAAAACCACATGTACATCTAATAAAGGATATAAATATTGAAACACTGATCCAACATTATGCTTTATTGAGGGATCATTTGATCTTACACTTTTACCTAAATGTGGCTCCTTTTTTTGAAAAAACTTCCTCATATCCATTATGAACCTGGCTGTCTCTCTGTACACAAACACACACACACACACACAACAGGAGATAAAAGGTTAATGGGCATCCAGCCAGTTAGCTAGTTAGTACCTTGGGTTCAATATCGGCACATACACATATGACAAAATAAGCAGTTTCTCTCATTACATTTCAAACAGGACGGTGGTAACAGCAGCAGGCTACAGACAATGTTAAGTTTTAGATTTTAAACAGGCTGTATACATTTAAATGGGAGCAACATGACGGTCAAATGTCGCTGATGTTACTACAGAGCAGGACGGATTGTAGGGTAGCAAACATAGTCAGGAAACACGTTTTCAACACAGCAGGTTACCTGGGTGTAATGTTTTGCAGTTAAAAAGAAACATGGCCTGACTCATACCTAACTATATAAAGAGTAACTGAAGGTTAAATGCAGCTAATATGTCCTGTTTTAAGGCAGGCACTTCCACCTCCGCTCCGCTGCATCTCAGCCACCATCGCTCTGGCAGCAACGGCGCTGGAGCCAGAGTAGGGGAGAGCCGAGCTGGAACAAACCATTTTGGGAGGGGGGAGGGGTTATCTGTACTTTTGTTGTTAAAATGTTCCATCTCAATTACGTACTGTATGCTTTTTATATTTTTAGTAGTGTGTTCCACAAACAGTAAATATTGTCAAAAACAAGTAAGAAATCTTTGGGGGTGCTTTCATTCATTTTGGGGGTGCTGAAGCACCCCCAAAAATGGGCTAAAATCGCCCCTGGCCAACACTTGAGCTTACACTGGGGATTCATTTAGTTTGATGACTATATTGGAGCTTGTAGTCCAATTACTTTAAAAGTTTCCCAGCGTTTTTAAAGGTTTTGTGCTTTCCTGGCTATGCTGGCATTGTGTTTGGTTAGATCCTTATTTATAAAAACAATATATCCTTCAGATTTCCTGCCGCTTTTCAGCAGTGTGTTCTTGTGCTTCAACATGCTGCCCATGCTGCCCAGAACTGCCATTCACTGGACAGTTTCTCTTTGTCACACAACTCTCTGTTAACCCTGGAGATATTTATCTCTTTTAAGTTCTTTTTCTGTTTTGAAATTTCAGTCCTGGAGTGAAAAAGCCCAGGATCAGGGCTGCAGATCCTGTTCATCCATGGGATCATTGTCATGCTGAACAATGAATCTGCTGACAACCAGATGCTTTCCAGATGGTATTGCAGGGTGGATCAAAATCTGATGATGGTTATCTACATTCATAATTCCATTGATTTCATTGGTCAGTAGATGGCTCAAGTGAAGGGCCAGATGCATTTTTCGGGTCGTCTTTTTTTTTCTTTCTCATTTCCTAATAAGGAAATTACTTTCAGATACTGTTCACCTGTGGTAGATAGCTTTTGGGGCATGCTATTTCTGCTAATGCCCTCTACCTGTTCCGTTTTAAAAGACACACTGCACACCTGTGTTCCTCCTTCCCTCATCATAGAGTTTCAGTTTTATTTGTCATATGCAATTAAAATGCAATTAAATGTATGTGACAAGCAGAAGACAGTCACTCAGCAGTATAGTACAGTATAAAATATAGTAAAAGAGCAAAATATTTATAAAATATAGTAAAAAGGTCAACAGAGTAAATATATATATATATATATATATATATATATATACAAAAATTCTCCACTCAGCCTAGAGTTGGATGTCTTGAGACCACTTTTACGTGGTCTTGGTCTTGTCTTGGTCTCGACAGACTTTGGTCTTGGTCTTGTCTTGGTCTCGCTGTCTCGGTCTTGCTTTCTCAGGGTGCGTTCACACCGAACGCGATAGACGCGACCAGAGCTTCAGGTTTACATGTAAAGTCAATGGAGGATCGCGATGAAGCTCCAGAAGCAGATTTGCGTCGTGAAAACGCTTTTCTGCCTGATTCGCACAACCAAGTTGCGCGACTGACGCATTTGAAGCGCGAAGTAAAATACGCGCTTCAGTTTGTGTGGTGCATTTTGTGCATTCGCGCTTATTGCTTCTACCGCTCGAGTTGGAAAAATCTGAACTCCAGCGTCAAGTCACCGCGACAACCAATGAGGAGCCTGGTGACGTGATGCTTTGACCTAGTTCAAAGGGGCAGGTCCAGCCAAAGCCATTCATTCTGGCAATCAGTAGTTTTCTGATGAGGCAGCAGGCTCTCCAGGGCAGAAACAATGTTCTTATTTTTCTCCTCCTTCTCCCTGAGGCTTTTCCACTTTAAGCTGGTTCCTTTACATTCCTGTCTCTCTGTAAATAGTTATATTTTATATATTTCTGTTTAATGTTTTTCTGTTCGAGCTTCTTAATATTATGTCAAATCAATTTTTGTAATGACTAATGTGTAAAGCGTCCTTTACGCCGCTGCTCTGCTCTCCACAGTGAATAGAGAAGGGAGACTCTCTCTTCTAGATCGACTAGATGGACAGCTGCCGTCTTGCAAACATACCGTGTGGCACTACTTCCTCCCACATTTCCGCTTCACGCGCGTGAAAATTGAATATTTTAAAGCGCGACCAGTTCGCTTTGGACGCGCTTCAAGATGTGAATGTGCACGAGACCAGCTAGGGGCGTGTGGTGCTTTTTGGTCGTGTCTATCGCGTTCGGTGTGAACGCATCGTTAGATCGACATAGTGTTCGGGAGATTTGGAGTCAACCATCGGTGGAGCGGGGGGGGGGGTGCTTACTGAGCTTAAGCCCGGGTCATTTTTTCAGAAGCCCGATTTGTTTCATAGTTAGATGCCTGACTGACAACTGTATAAAACAAAAACTACACACATTATTCGAAGCACATAGCGCACAGTCGTAAATTCCCCCTAATTTTGGTATGATCCGAGCTCGGGCACTAGCCGACTGAGCACAGCACTTACACATGTGAGCAAGGGGGGAGAAGCTGCTGCCTGCAAGTTTGCTGTAGGAGAAGTGCAGCCAGGCAGACAGAGGAGAGCTTAAGTTTGACCAGGTACCAAAGCAAATCATTCGTACTGTACAAATAATGTAAATATGACGGTGTATCACAAAAGATTGATATCAAACTGATCACTTGACCCATATTATGTTACTTGCTCTTCGAGTGAATCAACAAATGGCAAATTGAAAAGCCGAACAACAATGCTGCTGATTTTTTTTAGAGAGTCTTAGCTTACATGTGTGTTTATTTCATATTTTCAGTTGTTACCCTTCACGGCTAAATAAAGCACTCTAAACCCGTTTCAGTTATGTACTGATGAACACAACAATGGACATAAGGAGCTTCTTTCAAAGAAAAAACTCAGGTAGATGTTATTTTATATATTATGCTTTGTATGTTGTTCAGTATATTTCTATGCAAAACAAGAGAAATTTTAATACACAGCAGTATATTCACAGTTGAAACCGGATGTTTACATACACTTTAGGGAAAAAACATAAAAACATTTTTCTACTGTTAAACATCAATTTAGAGTAAACTTGTTTGTTTTAGGTAAATAAATATTGAAATATCTTTTGAATTAGTTAAATGTCAGGCTAAAGAGAGAGAGGGCTGTCTATTTTTATCACTTTCATCAAATTTAGGAGTACATATACACTAAGTTTATTGTTAATTAATAAGAAAACTCCAGACGATTCCATTCTCAGCTTAAGAAGCTTCTGATTGGTTAGTACAGTCCATGTGAGTAAACTGGTGGCACACCTGTGGATGCATATAAGGCACCCCAAAACACAGAGCCTGTTTCTTTGACATGGGAAAATCAAGAGATATCAACCAAAACACCAGGAAAAGAATTGTGGATCTCCATAAGTGTGGCTCAATTTTGAATACAATTTGGGTGCCATTTGCAATTAAGAAATACATACGATTTCTCTCTTTACTCTTAAATTTAACAAATATATTTTTTATAGTTATCGATCTAAAAAATAAACATTTAGTCTGATTTGATGTTACAATTAAAAAAGTGTTTTTATCTGAAGAGTATGTGAATATCTGGTTTCAACTGTGTATTTGATGATGTTGGTGTTTGGCTTGATTGTCAGCACAAAGAGGGAGAGAGAGGAACAGAGAGGGAGAGAGAGGAGAATGAGGACAGAACAGAGATGGAACAAGAGCAGGTGAGACAGACATGTTAGTCAAATGGTTGTTTGCCAGAACTCATCAGAACATGTATCTAGTACCTAGTGTATCTTTTTAGATACCATTTGTTACTTTTCAAATTCTATATTTATTAAGCTACTATCATCTAGTTTTGATTCTGGTTCTGTCTTGGCTAAGTCCTAAGTAGTCCTGATTTTGAACTGTTGTAGTCCTGTTTTAATTCCGGATCAGTTCTGGGTCTGGTTGAATTGGGGTTTAATCCCTGTGTCTTGATACAGCCCCGACTTTGTTCTGCCTTGTTGCTTAATTAAAAAACTAGTTTAAGGTGTCCTGCATATGTGATATATTTTTTTTTCCTATATGAAGTCATTCTTTTTTGAACAAAACTCAAAACACAGCCTAATAAATCTTTCAGTCATTTCAAAAGCATCAGCTATAAGAGCCTTAGAGAGTGCTTTGTAGTGAATCAGAAGAGCGGGAGCCAGCTCCTCACTTAATTTCCTTTTGCTGCTCAGCTCTCACACAGTGGCTCAGCTATGCTCCAATCCCTCCATATTGTGGCCAATCAAATGCGAGGATATAGGATAATATCATTATGTGAAAAACAGAGAGGGTGAGAGATGCAACAGTCAAGTAGAGCGTGCGTCTGTCCTCTCAGTAAGTGAGTGAGACAGTAGACAGCGGTGCAGGAGGGCTGTGCGAAAGCAAAAACACATAAATATGCCTGACACCCGTAAATGAAGCAGCATCTGGCTGCAGTTTAAAGAATTTTTTGTCTCGGTCTTGGTCTCGTCTCGACTTACCCTCTGGTCTTGGCATTGTCTTGGTCTTTGTTTAGGCGGTCTTGACTACAAGTCTAACTCAGCCCTGCGGGCGGTCAATCTTTCAAGCTCGGGGCCTCTACCAGAGGCCTGGGAGCGGTTAGTTAGCCACCACCATTTTGTCCGTCTGTATCTGGAAGTCCCACAGGATCTTAGCTCGGTCATTCTCCACCACCTTAGGGGGCGTCTCCCATTTTGACCTCGGGACTCCCAGGCCGTATTTGGCACAGATGTTTCTGTACACTATGCCGGCCACTTGGTTATGGCGTTCTATGTATGCCCTGCCTGCTAGCATCTTACACCCTGCTGTTATGTGCTGGATTGTCTCAGGGGCATCTTTACACAGCCTGCACCTGGGGTCTTGCCTGGTGTGATAGACCCCAGCCTCTATGGATCTTGTGTTCAGAGCTTGCTCCTGTGCTGCCATGATTAGTGCCTCCGTGCTGTTTTTCAGTCTGGCTTTGTCCAGCCACTGGTAGGATTTCTGGATATCAGCCACCTCCGCTATCTGCTGGTGGTACATACCGTGCAGGGGCCTGTCCTTCTTTTATGGTGCCTCCTCTTCCTCGGGTTTCTGCTGCCTGAGGTATTCACTGAGCACGCGGTCAGTTGGAGCCATCTTACTGATGTATTCGTGGATGTTCGTTGTCTCATCCTTGACTGTGGTGCTAACACTCACCAGTCCCCGGCCTCCTCCCTTCCGCTTAGTGTACAGCCTCAGGGTGCTGGACTTGGGGTGTGTGGTGTAATTAAGACACGGCGGGTCCAGGGATCATAGTTTTGAGCCATCTTTATTGACATGCATCAAACCACAACAACACCAACCCCTGAGTCCCCATGTTTTAACACTGTGGGCGTGATCTGCAGATGCCGTGCAGGTGTGTCCGCATGGCACCACAGACCACGCCCCACCACAGGGTGAAACCCTCCATACACGGTCAGGAGCTTTCTTGTCTTGATATCAGTGGCTGTTATCTCCTCATTTGGCCAACTTATTATCCCAGCAGGGTACCTGATCACGGGCAGGGCGTAGGTGTTGATAGCCCAGATCTTGTTCATACCGTTCAGCTGACTTCTCAGGACTTGCCTGACCCTCTGCAGGTACTTGGTGGTTGCAGCTTTCCTAGCGACCTCTTGTGGTTCCCAATTGCCTGCGGGATCCCCAGGTACTTGTAGCTGTCCTCTATGTCTGCAGTGTTGCCTTCTGGTAGTTCGATCCCCTCAGTTCTGACTACCTTCCCTCTCTTTGTTACCATCCGACTACACTTCTCCAGTCCGGATGACATTCCGATATCATTGCTATATATCCTGGTGATGTGGATCAGTGAATCGATGTCTCGTTCACTCTTGGCATACAGCTTGATGTCATCCATGTACAGGAGGTGGCTGACAACTGTTCCATTCCGTAGTCGGTATCCGTAGCCAGTCTTGTCAGTGATCTCACTGAGGGGATTCAGGCCACTCAAATTTAGCTTTTCTTCGCTCAAAATAAATTTCTCCTCAAAATGCAACACTTGCACCTGCAATTTTTTTTTATGTGCGCTCAGAATAGTGGCACAAAAATAACGCCATAGAAGTTGGCCTCTAGTATTGTCCGCCACATCCCCATTGAGTTCCTGATGAAGGCTCTTAGGGTCCTGTTGATCTTGTATAGTTCTAGGCATTCCAGGATCCAGCTGTGGGGCATTGAGTAATAGACCTTCTTGTAATCAATCCAGGTGGTGCACAGGTTAGTCAGCCTGGTCTTGCAGTCTCGGCTGACTGTTCTGTCTACCAGTAGCTGGTGTTTTGCGCCTCTGGTATTTTTTCTGTGCCCCACTCATGTATTGACCCATGTGCCTGTTCATCTTAGCCGATATGATGCCTGACAGGAGCTTCCATGTAGTACTGAGGCAGGTTATTGGTCGGTAGTTGGATGGGACCGGTCCCTTCTGGGGGTCCTTGGGGATCAGGACCGTCCGGCCTTCGGTTAGCCATTCCAGGTGTCTCTCGTTAACTAGCAGCTGGTTCATTTGTGCTGCCAGACGCTCGTGGAGTGCAGTCAGCTTCTTCAGCCAGTAGGCGTGAGCCATGTCGGGGCCTGGTGCTGTCCAATTCTTCATACTAGAGACCCTTGCTTGGATGTCTGCCACCGTGATGGTTACTGGACCCTGTTCAGGGAGGTTGCTATGGTCTGCCCTCAGATCCGCTAGCCACTGAGCATTGCCGTTATGGGTTGCGTCCTTCTCCCATATGCTCTTCCAGTATTGCTCCGTCTCCAGCCTTGGTGGTGCCATTTTCGTATTGTTCCCTTGCCACTGAGAGTATACCTTGGCTGGTTCTGTGGAGAACAGCTGGTTTATTCTCCTGCCTTCTATCTCTCTGGTGTACCTCCTCAAACAAAAAAGACAAAACATTGCCAATGTGATCAGTTGTCCAGTATTAAAAACTTTCTAATTAGTCTTACCAGACAAACACAGAAATTCCTGAAACAAGCGGTTAATAAATTTGTTTTTCTTTGTAGTGGGTTCGATTTGGTAGATGTTTGGTTAATGCATGGTGTTTGTGAACGCAGCATGAACATTCACTCCTAATGTAAGGAGCAGCTGTAGCCTACTCCCATTTCCTGGCAACTTGCACTCATTCCTATAGAGGGTGGCGAAGATCACAAGTTGTCTTTAAGTATTGCAGATCAGATTCTTTTGTCCTGCCAATTGCTTAAAGCTTTGTAACTGTAAAAGGGAGGTAAGTAGGATCCTGACTGTCTGCAGTTTGGCTTAAAGTAGCGTGGACCCTGGCTGACTGCTTTCTTTCTCTTGTTACAGGCCTACACACTGCTGCTGTCTTGTTGTAGCCTGGTTGTTGCTTTGTTGCTGTCGTGTTGATTGGCATTTGTTCGTTGTTTTATAGCTTTTCAGTGTTAACTGTTTGTTATATTTTAATCAAGCTTTTAAAAGGACCTGTATGTTAAAGGCTGTGTGTCTGTGTGTGTTTACTCCTGTTTCTTTTGTATCTTATTTACTGAGTTGTTTTTATATTGCTTTATTTATAATTTTAATCTTTTCTTTAGTGGAGACACCGCCAATACTGGGGCAGAGGCTAGGCACGTGTGGTGGAATTCCCTTTTATGCCTGTGAATGTGCACACCAGGAAGCAAGTATAACGCACGATTTAAGTTGCAGTCAGAGTGGCAGTGAGGATTGCAGAGAGACTGCACCCTTGGGAACTCCTCAGTGTAGGTTGCCTCCCCAAGTGGTGGTCTCCTCTTCTTTTAAGTAATGTTTGTTAATAAAGTGTCTTAATTAACCCTGTTACTTAAGTTGCTGTCTTTTCTGCAGCTCTTTATTTATATTTGTTTTGTCCAATAATCGGTGAAATGGACTCTGTTTGTTAATAACGAGCCTGCTTACACTGGCTATTGTAATCTCTCCTGGGGTGTAACTCCCTCTCTAGGTGGCGTTGTCAACACCATTTAGTTACCTTTACCAGTTTTCTTCCTTCACAGCGCCACATCTTAGTCAGTAGTTTCTGTTTCATTCCTAAGTCCGAAACGTTTGGTGTGCATTTGGTTCTGCTTCCCATAGCAAGTACATAAACACATCAACCAGTGTAGCCAAATAAAAGATGAACTCATGTTTACCTGCACACGTGTGTACCCATATAAACACTCTTTTTTTTTTACAAGAAAGCACACAGAAAGGGTAGTGTACTTTTGCACATTAGCTAAAGTGTTATATTCACCGGTTGTTGCCCACATTACTTTAGAAAAGTCACAACATGAAGAGTGAGACCTTGCTGCACTGTCATGTGGCATTGCATTTGACTAAAACAGAGCTGCAAAGTGAAACAGTGCTGTCAAATTAGAAATAATCCATTACTATTTTGGTAGTCATTCTATATACCAAAGAAGCTGGTTCCCTGTTAATTTAATGAGAAATTTAATAGAGCTGAAATCCAAACAACCAGAGAAATATTTAAATTAGTTTGAGTTTTTTTGCAAATTTATTCCTTTAGATACACAAAAAGTATATATTTTTTTATAGATAGAATCAGGGGTGCTTCCAGAATTGTTTCATAGGGGTGGCCATAGTGAGGCCACTAAAATTATTGGGGTGGCACACCATAAACAGAATTTCAGTTTTACTATGCTCTTGTCAAATATAGGTCACTTAAAATATGTCGAGAAAGAAAAGAATTATACGTTTATAAGTTGATTTCACTGAAAATAGATACATATAAAAACAAAATAAAAATTCCTTTACAATAATTAGTTTAAAGGAGGAATAAATATCAAGTTAATGTTTCGATGCACTGTAGGGTGTCTTTCTCTCTCGTGTTCACATATGGGGCGACCAGCGATTTTTTTTTTTCGGGGGCAGGGGTCAGTGTAAGAAATGCAAAGACTAAAATGCATATCCACAATAACTCATACTCTTAAACATGTAGAGCCATCAAAATGGACTTTCTGCTGTGCATGTGTGTGTGTGCACGCGAGAGGGTAACCACATTTCACTCTGAACATGTCAAACTGATGTGTAAATAAGGAGGCAAAACCAGCAGGAAACCACACGCTGTGATCAAGCACAAACCATTTACAAAGTCAAGTCAAGTCAAGTTTATTTATAAAGCACATTTAAAAACAACCGAGGCTGACCAAAGTGCTGTACAATAAAATACAAATAAAAATGCTATAAAACACAGGTACATAAAATGCCTCACAAATAAAACAATTAATTAAAAACAATAGGTTAAACCTTGCTAAAAGCCAGTGAAAATAGGTGCGTTTTAAGAGCAGTTTTAAAAGTTCCTAGGCTTGTGGAGAATCTGATGTGAGGGGGTAGACTGTTCCACAGTCTGGGTGCAGCCACAGCAAAAGCCCTCTCCCCCCTAGTCTTTAATCTGTACCTGGGAACATCTAAAAGCATCAAATCTGCTGACCTCAAAGATCTCCTAGGGCAGTAAATGCTAAGAAGCTCTGCCAGGTAAGGAGGTGCAGTTCCGTTAAGAACCTTAAAAACCAGCAGTAAAATTTTAAAATCAATCCTAAAAGCAACTGGGAGCCAGTGGAGAGAGCAGAGGACCGGAGTGATGTGGTCTCTCTTTTTGGAACCGGTCAGCATGCGAGCAGCAGCATTCTGCACCAGTTGGAGGCGATGCAAACAGGAACGATCTAAACCAACGTAAAGGGAGTTACAGTAGTCCAGCCGTGAAGTAATAAAAGCATGGACCACCCTTTCTAGATCGTTCCTGCACAGGTAGGACTTGACTTTAGCTAAAATCCGTAGGTGATAAAAAGATCCCTTGACTACGGAGCTGATTTGTTTATCAAATTTAAAAGCACTGTCAAAAGTAACACCGAGGCTCTTCATGGAGGAAGTACATTCTGAAGTTAGGGGTCCCATAAAATCAAAGGAAGGGTTGGGGTCTTTAGGAAGCCCAAACACAATGACTTCAGTTTTACTTTCATTTAGATGTAAAAAGTTAAGAGCCATCCAAGTCTTAATGTCCGACAGACAGGAGAATAACGGCTGCAAAGAGTCCTTACAGTCAAACCTCAGTGGGAGGTAGATCTGAATGTCATCAGCAAAAAAATGAAAGGACACATTATGTTTGCGCAGCACATCGCCCAGAGGGAGCAAATACAGAATAAACAGCAGGGGGCCTAGAATGGACCCCTGAGGTACACCACAAGTTAAAGGAGCTCTGGGAGATGACAGTTCACCAAGGTGAACAGAAAAACTCCTGTTATCCAGGTAGGACTGGAAGAATTTCACAACAGTACCTTGCAGACCCACACAGTGTTCTAGGCGGGATAACAGTATATTGTGATCGACAGTGTCGAAGGCTGCTGTCAGGTCTAAGGTTACTAGGACAGCAGCATGACCAGAGTCTACAGTCAAAAGCAAATCATTAGAAACTCTCAGTAAGGCTGTTTCAGTGCTATGACGAGCTCTAAAACCAGACTGAAACTTCTCATAGAGACTGTTGTTGTCTAAAAATGACTGGAGCTGCCTGAAGACAACTCGTTCCAATACTTTGGACAGAAAGGGCAGATTGGAGATGGGCCTATAATTAGAGAGTATAGATGGATCCAGGTTAGGCTTTTTGAGGAGAGGTTGAACAACAGCATGCTTAAAGAGTGTTGGGAAACAACCAGAGCTGAGACAGGCATTGATCAGGACCAGAAGGAAAGGTCCAACTGAGTCCAGGACCTGTTTCAGAAGACGAGAGGGAATAACATCAGTGGAACAATTGGTGGATTTGACCTTGCAGACTGTTTCATGCAGCTGAGAAAGAGAAATTAGCTCAAACTGATTAAAGGCAGATTGGCACGGGAGAGGAACACAGGGTTTTAAAGGTGGAGGTGGAATGACAGACTGCAGAAGGGAAATCTTATTAACAAAGAAACATAAAAAGTCATTGCAAAGGGTAACAGAAGGTGTGAGGCAAGTGGACGTATGAGGATCAACAATGGAGTTTAAAACGCGAAACAATGTCTGAGGTTTATGGACATTACTGCTAACCAGGTTAGATATGTAGGTGGACTTAGCGTCTTTAGCAGCTTTCTGATAAGCTAAACGAGAATCTCTCAGGATATTGAAGGAGATTTGCAGCTTGTCCTTTTTCCACTTTCTCTCAGCACTCCTGCAGGAGCGCCTGAGAGCGCGAACAGAGTCTGTAATCCAAGGTTCAGCGTGAGCTTTGGGCCGGAGTGATTTTAGGGGAGCGATGGAGTCCAGAATAGAAGTGCATGTTGAGTTAAAAAGAGCAGTTAAATCTTCTGCACACGGGGAGTCAATCCAGTCCACCGTGGAGAGCTCAGAGTTGCTAAAAGCAGCAGAAAACTGGGATGGTACATGGGTATTGATGATCCGGTGGCGGCGTGAAGGAGCTTTAACTGCAGCAACAGAACATTGTGCAGTGGCAGAAAACAGAACAGGACGGTGATCAGAGATACACGCACTCTCACAGATTTCAGAGACGTGGATACTCAGGCCGTGGGACATGACGAGGTCCAGTGTGTGACCTTTCTCATGTGTGGAGCCAGACACACACTGAGTCAGGTTAAAGGAGTCCAGCAGTGATACAAAGTCTCTAACCAAAGGTTTAGATGGACAACACACATGGATATTCAGATCGCCAACAATAAGAAAATGATCAAAATCTACTGAGAGTCCTGATAAGAATTCCCCAAACTCACTAATAAAGTCTTTGTTGAATTTGGGAGGACGGTACACCACTGCACACAGTAATGGAGTAGATGAGTTCAGTTTAAAAAGCTGCAGTTCAAATGTGGAAAAGGAGGAAGATGAAATCTGATGACAGTCATAAACTGATTTAAAAACACACGCAAGGCCTCCACCTCTACCAGAAGACCTGGGAGAGTTGAAAAACCGACAGCCTGGCGGAAGAAGCTCAGAGAAAGCCACAGTCTCACCAGCATGAAGCCAGGTCTCAGTCAGGAACATAAAATCCAGTTCATGAGAAGAAAAAAAATCCTTAAGCAGAAACGTCTTATTGGAGAGGGATCGAGTGTTGATCAAAGCCATAGATAAAATAAGATCAGTAGCTGTCATCGGGATTGATGTGCGGCTGAGTGGGCGGAGGTTTGAAATAACAGTACCAAATCTGCGGATCCGTGGCTGTAGAGGAGCCGATGACCCAGCACCCAGAACAGAAGCAACCAGCGACATACTAGGAAAATCCAGCAGGAGAGGAGCAGGCATCAGGCACGGGCCGGAGGTGGAAGAGAATCGCTCACCTGAGCAGAACGCCACCGCCGGCATGGCGGGGAGCGAACCAGACGACTGAAGAAGGCGCGGGCCGAGAAGCGGGTCCACCGGTGAAGCAGGAGCAGCGTCGGGCGGAGTTGGAGAGACAGTGCGCACCCAGGGTCCTCTGGGTTGGAGTGAGCCTCTCACAGTAGCAGAGTAGCAAAAACCCATTTGTACAAGTAGAGGATCAGCCAGGCAAGAAAGTGACAGGAATGCCTTTGTACGAGCCAAGAGACCACCTCGCTTCCCTCGTCTTCTCCGGCGTTTTCTCCGGTGTAGCTTGGGAGGGAGGAACCAGGTGCGACGCAGGTAAGGCGGAATGCCATCGAGCAGTGGAGGGGCACTGCTTGTTTGCCCATCAAAAACAAAGGACGAAGGTGCTGTCACTGCTAAGTCTCGGATAGTAAAAAGAGTTTTTCGGTCATAGGTCCGGAGCTAATTAATTTCCACAGTTAAAGCAATAAACAGCAAACAGACAACCAAAAAACAGGTCGAGTGACGGCGAGCCGAACATACTGGCGCCATCTTCCTCGCACACACCTGCAACCAATTCAATCGGTTGCAGGTTCTAACCTAACAAAGAAAAAAATAGATACGATGATGAAGTTAATTTTCTTCTCCACTTTGCAGAACATGCAGAAAAAAGTGAGATGAGTGTGATAAAGTGGTTGCAAAATGTGTGAAAAGTAAAGAGGCAACTTCATGTCACGTGTTTCTGAAGGAAATTTAAAAAAACACAGACATCCTTGTCACCATATTTGTTGGCGTGACCGTGAGAAGAAAAGA
Source organism: Pelmatolapia mariae (assembly GCF_036321145.2). NCBI lineage: Eukaryota > Metazoa > Chordata > Actinopteri > Cichliformes > Cichlidae > Pelmatolapia > Pelmatolapia mariae. Next base: position 53,881,172 of record NC_086236.1, read on the forward strand.
TGGTCTTACAGTGGTCTTTGTTCTTCATGTACATTTGCATTAAAGGTATGGATAGTATATACCTTTAAAGTATAGCTGAAAATTTTAATTCTCACGTTTTCATACATCTTTGTGTAACACATAATGTCAGTGTTACATGTTCTTTTCTTTATTTTCACACACATTTAAGTTGTCCTTCTTATGTTGGTAGTCTTATTTATTTGTTTTGTTTCATCATAATTTACTCTCACATTTATTACAGTTACTCCAACAGAAGCTTCATCTTGGACTGCTGCTGTGCCATCCTCAGTGAAAGGTCTCCTTGGCTCATGTGTGGTGATCCCCTGCTCTCATAACTACCCAGAACCACAAAAAAGCCCCAAAACCTTCACGGGGATTTGGTATAATAATGATAATCAAGTCATCTGTCATTCTGATGCATCTCAAACTCCAGCTCAGTTTCGGAGTCGGACAAAGCTGCTGGGAGACCTCAGCAAGAAGAATTGTTCTCTGATGATCGATAAACTTGCAAAAAGAGATGAAGGGACCTTTCATTTCAGGATTATAATGGAAGCTTATGCCGTATTTTCCTACTCAAAGAACAAAATCTCTGTTTCAGTGATCGGTAAGTTAACTGAATGAATGCTAATAAATACAGTTACACTCAAATTTTCCACTCATGTGGAAAGTGTTATGGTACTAGTTCGATATTTCTATGTTTCTGGACTAAATAGTGTTATTTGAATGTTCCTCGTTGATTCCTAATTAGTGTCAGCTGTATTTCCACCTGCTACCCATCCTCTCGTTACCCTGTTGTGTATATTTATGTCCTCAGTTTCCCTTTTCCCACTGTTGTATGTGTCTCTCTGTGTTTTAGAGTTCTGTGTTTTGCTTCTAGTTTCCACGTTCCTTAGCTTAGTGTTAGAATTTTTGAGGTTTTTTTCCGTACAGCAATAAAGCTGCCTCTTTAGTTTACTATTTAGTCTCTGAGTGCTGCGATTGGGTCCTGGCTTACCTGCCACACAGCAGAAAGTCAAATCATAGTAAACTGAAGTCCACATTATCATATTGTTAGATTTTTATAAGAATGGTGTTTTGCTTTGTTTTTTTCTCTTATTCCCTTCTCCTCACCTTAATCTGTTTCCTATATTAGTTCTACGCATTATGGTATTTGGAAATTCAACAATTGGATTAGTCTTTGGATTTGCAAAAAAATCAGTTAGTTTGGGTCTTAAAATCATCTTGATATTTCTTGTTAACACAGATGAACCAAATCCCACTGATTTCTCTGTGCAAGAGGAGGTAAAGGAGGGTCAAACTGTGTCTGCATCCTGCTCGGTGTTTCACTCCTGCCCCACATATCCACCTTCTTTCCACTGGAGTCACTCTGGAGAGCAGCATGATCAAACACAGAAGAGTCAAAATGGCCAGTGGAAAGCAACATCTACTTTGACCTTTCACTCAAACCACTCTGATCACAACCAACCTTTACAATGCAGTGTTACATACCACGGTGGAAAGCAGCGGGAAACATCCAAGACCCTTAAAGTAAAATGTAAGTGTGCACTGACAAATACATGTAGATGAAAGAAAATCTTATAAATATTGTAAAAATGATCACTTTTTAAAAATCTAGAATACAATGTTCTTTACAGTTATAAAGAAAAGACTATAGAAATCATAAAACCCGGGAGTGAAATTGCAACAAACCAGGCTAAGAAAGCACAGACCAACATAATGAAAATTATGCCGATACTAGGCACGGTTGCTTTGTTACATGTGTTTGCAGTTGTTAGAATTAGAAAAAAATTAATTAGGGAAAAGAAACATAAATACTGAGAATTAGATTCAAAACAAAAACTAAGCAGAAGAAGTTAAAACTTTTACTGTTCAATTTGATACTCATATTTTTTTTTTTTATACACAGAATGTGAAACTTTATCTTTAAATATATATTTATTACAAGCTGGCATAGAACAAAGTGCCAATTGATTTGTGTATGTGAATGAGTTCATATGACTAACAGTAAAAAAGCACAGAGTGCTCATTTTTAGGAGAAAAATGTTGTACAGTGGGATGCAAAAGTTTGGGCAACCTTGTTAGTAGTCATTTTCCTGTATAAATCGTTGGTTGTTACAATAAAAAATGTCAGTTAAATATATCATATAGGAGACGCACACAGTGGTACTTGAGAAGTGAAATGAAGTTTATTGGATTTACAGAAAGTGTGCAATAATTGTTTAAACAAAATCAGGCAGGTGCATAAATTTGGGCACCACAAAAAAAAGAAATGAAATCAATATTTAGTAGATCCGCCTTTTGCAGAAATTACAGCCTCTAAACGCTTCCTGTAGGATCCAATGAGAGTCTGGATTGTGTTTGAAGGTATTTTGGACCATTCCTGTTTACAAAACGTCTCTAGTTCATTCAGGTTTGATGGCTTCCTAGCATGGACAACTCTCTCTAACTCACACCACAGATTTTCAATAATATTCAGGTCTGGGGATTGAGATGGCCATTCCAGAACGTTGTACTTGATCCTCTGCATGAATGCCTTAGTGGATTTTGAGCAGTGTTTCGGGTCGTTGTCTTGTTGAAAGATCCAGCCCCGGCGCAGCTTCAGCTTTGTCACTGATTCCTGGACATTGGTCTCTAGAATCTGCTGATACTGAGTCGATTCCATGTGTCCCTCAACTTTAACAAGATTCCCAGTCCCTGCACTGGCCACACAGCCCCACAGCATGATGGAACCACCACCATATTTTACTGTAGGTAGCAGCTGTTTTTCTTGGAATGCTGTGTTCTTTTTCCTCCATGCGTAACGCCCCTTGTTATACCCAAATAACTAAATTTTAGTTTCATCAGTCCACAGCACCTTATTCCAGAATGAAGCTGGCTTGTCCAAATGTGCTTTAGCATACCTCAAGCGGCTCTGTTTGTGCTGTGGGCGGAGAAAAGGCTTCCTCTGCATCACTCTCGCATACAGCATCTCCTTGTGTAACGTGTGCCAAATGGTTGAACGATGCAGTGACTCCATCTGCTGCAAGATGATGTTGTAGGTCTTTGGTGCTGGTCTGTGGGTTGACTGGTCTGTGGGTTAACTCTGACTGTTCTCACCATTCGTCGCTTCTGTCTATCCGAGATTTTTCTTGGTTTGCCACTTCGAGCCTTAACTTGAACTGAGCCTGTGGTCTTCCATTTTCTCAATATGTTCCTAACTGTGGAAACAGACAGCTTAAATCTCTGAGACAGCTTTCTGTATCCTTCCCCTAAACCATGACGGTGAACAATCTTTGTCTTCAGATCATTTGAGAGTTGTTTTGAGACCCCCATGTTGCTACTCTTCAATGAAAATTAAAAGAGGAGGGAAACTTACAATTGACCCCCTTAAATACTCTTTCTCATTATTGGATTCACCTGTGTATGTAGGGTCATCAAGCCAATTTGAGTTCCAATAATTAGTTCTAAAGGTTTTGGAATCAATAACATGACAACAGTGCCCAAATTTATGCACCTGCCTGATTTTGTTTAAACAATTATTGCACACTTTCTGTAAATCCAATAAACTTCATTTCACTTCTGAAATATCACTGTGTGCGTCTCCTATATCAGCGGTCCCCAACCTTTTTTGCGCCACGGACCGGTTTAATGTCAGACAATATTTTCACGGACCGGCACGTGTCACGGATAAATACAACAAAATAAAATGATACGACCAAGACAAAAACTGTGGTATTTTGTAAATATAATATTACATGCGAATTCACTGTGTAATCGTGTAACTTTATTAGCAGCATCCTCCTGAAATGCGCCAACAACATTGAGAGTAACATCCTCCTCTCTCCCCCTTAATACTCTGGTCGCTATGGTAACGCGTAAACATTTCTTTCAAAATAGGACACACAACTACAACACAAATATAAAAGTACAAGAAAATATATAACTCACCATAACGCTCAATCAGTGAGCCCTGTGCTTGTTTCTCTGCAACGAGATGGTCCCACCTGGGCGAAATGGGGGACAATGACACCCGAAGTGTGTTGCTTATGTTCAGTCTGCTCCTCAATTTTGTTTTCGTCGCTGTTACTGCAGAGAACCCCGCTTCACACAGATATGATGTTGGAAACGGCAACAGGGTTTTTAGTGCTTTTGTGGCAATCTCGGGGTATTCCGCCATGACTTTTATCCAGAATACCGGCAAAGCTGATGTCTCGAACATACTTTTAAGGCCGCCGTCATTTGTGATTTCCAACAGTTGATCTTCTTCTTGCAAAGACGAGCTGGATTCACCCGGTTTATTGACAAATGGGTCGCGGATCCATTCCTTGTCAGTTCGTGGGTCTTTTGTGATTGGGAAGCAGCGCTCGAACTCTTTTAAAAGCAAAGACAGGTGATCGTGCACTAGCTGGGAGAATGATTGCTCAGGCCGAGTCTCTTCCAAAAATCCAGCCAATGTATGAAACATGTCAAATATGCCTCTGTTTACGCGTCGTCTCCACAAGTCCAGTTTGGCTTTAAATGCAGCTACCTTATCTGCCAACTTGAAGACAGTTGTCATTTTCCCCTGAAGGGACAGATTGAGGTCATTTAGTAGGCCGAATACGTCGCATATGTAAGTGAAATGTGCTGCCAGCGGTGACTTCTTTTCTGAGAAAAATCTCTGCAGCGGCTCTCGTAATTCAAAAACTCTGGCGAGTGATCTCCCTCGGGACAACCACCTTATTTCTGTGTGCAAGAGAAGGCGCCTGTGCTCTGCGTTCATCTCCTCACAAAGTTGCTCGAACAGGCGTGAGTTGAGGGCGTGTGCTTTGATGTGGTTAATAACTCCAACAACATCATTCAATACGCTGTTAGGTTCTGGTGGCATTTTTCGGCCTGCCAGCATTTCTCTGTGAATGACACAATGTGTAGATTCACATTCAGGTGCAACCTCCTTAATCCGAGTAGTCAAACCAGACAGCCGTCCGGTCATGGCAGCAGCTCCGTCTGTGCATATGCCGACACAAAAAGACCATTTAAGTTTTCCTGATACATAATCATCCAGTGACCTGAATAGTTCTGCAGCTGTGGTTTTGGTTGTCAACAATAGTGCACACAACATATCCTCATGCACATCCTCCTGATAAAGGTATCGCACATAAACAAGTAGTATTGCCTTATTGTCCACATCTGTAGACTCGTCAACCTGCAAAGCGTACCACGGTGATGTATTAATTCTCTCCAACAACTGTGTCTCAATGTCCTCTGCTATTTCCTCAATGCGACGATTAACGGTGCTAGCCAACAGAGGCACCTGTGCTATCTTTTCAGCCGCCACCTCCCCGAAAAGTTCACAGCAAATGTCTTTAGTGGCAGGAAGGATCAATTCTTCACCAATAGTGAATGACTTTTTAGCCTTAGCAATACGGTTAGCCACCAAGTATGATGCTTTCAGTGCACCTGTATTTGTTGTTGTGGAGGCCCTCAGTAATTGCTTCTGTCCCTGTTGTTCCCGCTTTTTTCTTTCAAAATACTCCAAAGGCTTGTTTTTTTTTAATGTTGGGTGCTTGGTCTCCAAGTGACGAAGCAGTTTTGAAGGCTTCATTGCCTCATTGGAGAGCGGTTGGCCGCATATTATGCAGAGCGGGCTTGGTGCGTGGGAATCGCCTGTCGCGATAAATCCATGTACAACCACTTTTGGCTACAATGACTTGTAAAGTAAGTAGCCGTTTCTCACATCATTTTGAAGAAATTTCATCTTTCACATCTTTAGAAGGTTGCTTCATTTCATTGAGGTTTGTGGACACTTGTTTATGCACAGCTCTCTTTTAAATTGTCACCACACAATTTTAATGTGAGATCTAAATTTTGACAAGGCAACTGCAAAACCTTGATTCTTTTCTTTGTCAGTCATTCTTTGCTAGGTAATGTCCTTGGGATTATTAACCAGTTAAGACCAAGCTACAAACAAGCTTTAGCCTCATGTTTGACTCTAGAATACTTTGATATACTGAGGAGTTCATGGTTGAGTGAATGACTGCAAACTTTGCAAAGCTAAGTCATGCTGCCCAGATTTTTTTGATTTGTTTTTTTTTTTTTAACACTGCATTTTTATTACTATTTTTTTTTAGCATTGCAGTTTGACTTTGGGGTGAATTTGTTGGGACATCAACTCCTGGAAAGACTGCAAACTTTCTTGAATGTTTCCTACAGTGAGAATAAGCTTTCACACTGCAGAATGAGAAACTTATTTGGAAATGGCCATTTCAGAATGATGGGCAAAAACAACCGCTTATCTAATTTAGCTGCTAATGTATTTCTTCCTTTGTGTTGCGGTTAACACACACCCAAAATGCTACAGACCTGCAAACTGCCAAAACCTCTGCTTGCTGACACGATAAGTCATCTTTCAGTTGCCTGATAATTGCACTGAATGAGCTTGTGCCAAAAAGAACTGTAAATTCTATATGCATCCTTTTTTAAATGTTTTTATGAATTATTTATAAATTAGTTTTTCTCTTATTTTTTTGTTTTGTTTGTTTAATGAACAGCAACGTCAGTCTAGTGGTATGACAATGAATCACTGACTGAAAGTCGATTTAGTCTTAACAACTACTGGATTGACTGCTTTGATATTTTGTCAGTATATTCATCATCTCCAAAATATTGGTGACTTTCATCGACTTCCTGAACTTTTTCATTTGGTGCCACCATCATGTCAGAATGTTGAAATAAGCTCAACCTTGACCTGACAGTATGTAAAATAAGATAAAAATGCTGCACAGTAACATAAAGGATTAAATGTTTCTATGCAGATGCTCCAGTGAATGTGAAGGTTGAGTACCAGTCAGTGAATGAGGGAGAGACTGCACACCTGACGTGCTCCAGTGATGCTAACCCTGTCAGCAGTTATGAGTGGCACAGTGAAACTGGTACTCTGCTGAATAAGGGACAAACCTACACAATGTCAAATGTCTCCAGACATTCAATAGAGTCCGTGTACTGCACTGCTGTCAATGAGGAAGGACGAATCAGATCAAGCACCGTGAAGCTCAATGTGTTATGTGAGTACAAAATGGAAGAAATATAACAACAAAATAGATTTTCATGTGAGTCAAAGATAAACTTTATTGACAAAAATATTAGGCCACACCTATTAATCCTTAAATTCAGGTGTTTTCAGTCCCATTGCCACTGGTGTATAAAATCAGTCACCTAGCCATACAGTCTGCCTTTACAAGCATTTGTGAAAGAATGGGTCGTTCTCGAGAGATCGTTTAACTTGAGTGTGGTACTGTAATAGGATGTTACTGTTTTGAGAAGCCAGTTTTTGGAATATCTAGGAGGAAGAAATTTCAAAATTAACATAAAGTTACAAAGCAGTGTCACTAAGTACTGAGGCGCATAGTGTTATTGAGTCATCTGACTCAATAACTCCAGAGTTCAAAATTTCTGCTTACATCATGGCAACATGGCATAAATTTAGATTGCTGAGCAGCTACTTTTATCCATGTAATGTATATAATAAATGCACAGCTATCTTTTATCTCCTTATTATAATTCTCTATTGTCCTTACAGATGCCCCTGATATTGAGACTTCCTCTAAGTGTTTCTCAGAGGATGGTGTGGTAAAGTGTAAGTGCATCGTGGAGTCCAGGCCTCCCAGCATGGTCCATTTTGTTCTTGGGGACAGAGTCCTGCAAAGCACCAACGTAGAGACAGTTGGCTCTGTTACTACTGGGACTCAGCAGACAGACTTTGGGTCATTTAAGTTTGTTCACTGCCTGGCATACAACACACTGGGAAATGCTAACCTCACACTCTCTTTACCTGCTAACGGTAAGAAAAAAATTTCAATCTCAAGAATACAGCATTAATTATTATATTTTAATATTTACATGGCAAAACAAAAAATATTCAATATGCTTTCTTTTTGAACAGACAACATGCAGAATATTTTCATAGCCTCTGGAGCAGGTGTGATTTTTCTGATTATTCTGATAGCCACTGGAGTGGGAGCTGTTAGAAAATGGTGAGTTGTAGAAATTATTTGTATTTCTGAAATGGTGGTTGGAAGAAAAATCTACACAATAAAGGACATTTTTTTGAGGTTTTGACAGCCAGACCACCTAAACAAGGCATCTTGCCTATGCAAATCAAACAATATTAAAGAAAAATGTTTCCTTTGTTATTCAGTTAATAGAAAAAGCAGCACATAACACAGGAGTTTAAAAAAGTATTCAGAGTAGCAAAAGAGGAAGCAGAGCACCATGTCTCTTGGAAAGTACAGAGGTGATTAACTATGAAGTCAGAGCTACAAAGAAAACACAATCCTGTAGCTTGAAAGAAGAAGTCACACACATGCATTTCTTACTTCTGCTTTGGTGAGTTAAAACAGTCAATACTTTTGTGAAATCTATCTCAGATGTTATTTGCATCTTTTCTGAGTATCAGCACAGAGAGAAGCTGCTGCTGTGAGGATCAACTTTTCCTTTAGATGTGTGTTATGGTGTTGAATTCTTTGTTATTTTTCATTTATAGAAAGACTGTTAAAAGAGCAGCCTAGCAACATGAACAACTAGTATCAAAGACAACTGTGGTATTTAAAAATATTCCTTTAAAAACAGATTATCTTAAATCACACACACACCCCTCTTCCTCTGTCTTCGTGTTTAGTTGGGGGGAAAAGAGAAAAGAAAACAGGCTAATTGCGTTCTTCTTCTTTTTAATAAAAACAAAATCCACTGATTATATTCATTGTGCTTTTACTTCAGTAGCATTACTCATGAGAAGTATGTTGACAAAAATAAAAAATAAAAATGTTCAAAATATAATCTCTTTTATATAAATGAAACATGCACACATTGACTCCTCCTGAAACTGCTGCTGCAGCTCTTTCAGTTCAGACCATCATAGGCTGCTATGTTCAATGAGATCATTGTAATAATGCTTATTTTTGTCACCCAACATGTACAAAAAAAACTTATCTCAGACCTTGCATCTGAAATTCATTTATTTTTGTTTGCCCATCCAAATATAGCAGCCAAATTTGGCTCTACTTAAGAGGTTACCAAAACTGACAGCTGTCTTTCTCATGTTCTTATTTATTTTATTGTTTTCTGCCAGCAGGGGGAGATCAGGGGAGACACCAACATCAGACTTGGGCACCATGAAAGCAGAGAGACCTGTGGAGCTCCCTCGTTATGCCCCAACAAAAAGGTTTTAATTCTTCATCTTAAGTTTAAACAAACAATCTCACTTGTGATTAAATGTGATTTTAAAAGATGTGTAACTAGATTTAATGCTTTTGCATTCTTTCTGCAGGAAAGAGGACAGGAAGGATATGTCTTGCTCTGACATTTATGCCAATGATCATGTCTATGGCAATGTAGGGATAAGTAATGATTTCTTCAATAATTCATTCATAATGTGCATGCATAAACAAAGTGATTGAATGAATCTTGTTTCTCTGTCCAGACTCACTGCGATGAGTCAATATACAACAATGTGTAGCGTGTGGAAGACCAGCTTCAGTCCATGTTGTTATGTGAGTCAAGAAAAAAGAAAAACCTTAAACAATTTGAAATATTAATTGCACATTTCCGTCATCTGTCATTTTCTTTCTAAAACACAATAAGTAAATACTAATCTTTAAAATTGTGCTCAGAGGATTTCTTTATTTGTTATCAAATGATGTACTTTGAATTATTACCAATAAAGTACTCTAATAATATCAAAGTTGTCTGGTTACTAAACATATTTAAACTTTGATTTTTATTATACTCATTATTCAAATGAGTATAATAAAAAAGGGGGCTAACACATAGAGACAGACAACCATTCGTACTCACATTCACACCTACGAGTAATTTAGACCAACCAAGGGTAGCAGTTTGGAGTCATGATGTTGATACATGACTTTGTGTTTTCAGAACTGTGTGCCTAATTTCAATGTTTGAGTTTGTGTTCTTGTTCTTTTTTGGTTTTGAAACACAATTTCTTTTTTTCTTTTCTTTTTTTGCATTTCTTTTCATATTTTTTTTTGGGGGGGGGGGATTTTGTTCATGCAGTTTTCAAAACAGTGAGTGAACCAAAAAATCTAAATGTTTCGGTTTTTCCCTCAAAACCTTTCAGACTTTGGAAACAGTTCTGCAAAAGTGCAGGCCTAATATAAATTGTTGTGTGATGTGGGGTCATGCTTGAAGTCACCCCACCCATGTGTAAAAGTTGATCTGAAGGCTGAAACAGAGCCATTTTCATTTATTATTTTTCCATATATCCTAATGGTAGATTAAGATCTTTAATCTTAATCAAAAACCATAAGAAAAATCAAAAAATATAAGCCTGATCAATATTTTAATTGAGAAATGTGGTTGGAGTGAAAATGTCTGGTCTAATGTCTATATTTTGTGTGTAGACATGACCCAGCTTTTATATTCAGACCTGGGACTGAGAAGATAGGAACTGTGTCACCAATCCATAATTATAGATGTTTTTGAATGAGAGACATAGCTTTAAGTGTTGTAATGCTCAAACATAGAATCACATTTTGCTGATAGTTAATTATGCTTCTACTGTTTAGAATATAACTAGGTAAATATAAATCTGTTTAACGTGACCAATAGAGTCAGGCAGTCCTTCTCAAATAGTGGGGCGCGCCATCTGTGACCCCGGGGAACATGCTTTTTTTCCCCCCTAGAATAAAGTCTAATTGCATATCTACTACAGTAGGTGGTAGGGTTTTTGGCACCGAGCATGCACGAACACACACACACAGAGCAGGAGATATGAGGTGTCGTAACAAAAACCCTCAAGAAAAACAGAAAAAATATTTAACGGTGACGAAAAGAAAGGCGGAGAGAGACGGAGATAATGAGACAAACGAAAGTCTCCTGAAAGCTAAGACGGGAAATATGTGGAAGCGTATGTAGTGTATGTGGCACTCTGATCTCTGAATGTCTACTTTAAAAATTTCTATGATTTAATAAATGTATTGAGTAAAGTCTGATAGACAAACCCCCTAGGGTGGTTAAAAATGAACGAGCTAATATCCTCTGGCCAGTTACAAACAGACAAACTGGTGTTGGCTAACCTATAGAGATTGAAAATGTGACGTCATTCAGGGGTAAAACCGCAAAGGATTCTGGGAAGTAGTGGCAAGCGGTACTAGCGGGCACAGGCTTTCAATTGAAATCAGTTACACAGCGATAAAAAGAAACAAAAAATGGCAAGAAGCTGTTGTATTATTAACTGCACAAGCCGGGCGAACGACAGCCGCGTGAAGCCGACGGGTAAAGCGAATGGTTTTTATCGGATTCCGGCGTGGAAGAGAAATTGTCCAAGCCATGTCTCCGAAGTCACGAAGAGGCGACGGATGGCCTGGATTGCCGCTATCAGAAGACCTAATATAACGTTCGAAAACACTCCAGCTCACATGTTAGTCTGCTCCAAGCATTTCCACAAAGGTAAGTGTTTTGTGGTAGTTAATACGTCTTAATTGGCGCTGAACAGAAATCATCGCGCTATGCTCCTTTATTTGTTGTGGCTGTGCGTAATGTTTGCTGTATTTTGTAGGCAAACCAGCCTACGAAATGCTGGAATGCGATCCAGACTGGGCATATAATATAATATATTATATATAATAATTGCCATGTACGATTACAGCATACAATATTATTGTCACTGCTACATTTCTGTAATGCATACCAGAAATTCTTTTCACTACTAATTAATTACCGTGAGCTCAAAGGTCCTATTAATAAACGCTTAACGAATGTGTATTTATGAAGACGATTTGTGAGACTGGTAAACTTACCTTTGTTCGTACGATGGTCTTGTGTTCCACACGGTGCATTTCAAGGTCCTGTACCCATCCGTCGGTAAACTGTACCTGGGCTTGTTGCAGTGACCTGAAGTTACTAAAAACTTCATGAGTGTATGCACTCACTCCAAGAACCATATAATTATAAATATGAGCGTGGTGAAAGTTGGGCAGCACGCTGACGTCTTTTGTCCAGTCTGTGTGCTCGTAAGGGTCTAACCCTTTCACTCCTTTGATTTTTTCCAAGTACCTTTTCTTTGCCTTTTCGTCGAGTCTGTCTTTGTACGGTCCGGCATTGTTCTCCTTCGTTTTGTACATTTCTTTTTTGGTGAGGAAAGAAAAAGCAAGACGGTATTGGAACCGGAGAATAAACGTTTTGCGGTGCTGCAAATGCCTGCATTTAATGCGGTACTTTGACAGACCTCTATGGTGGCAAAACATTCAATCTCTATTACAATTAGCCGTAGCACCATATTAACACATACTCACAATATCACTTGGAAAGGAAGGTCAGGATGTGGTGAGGGGAATATGGTCTGGAAAGGGCTGACTGTCACAACGGGACTGAACGGACTCACGCGCAGGCTAAGTTTTGAAAACACAAGAGTCTTTATTACAGCAACACCAGGTGATCTATTTACAAAGGTGAGGGGAAAGCTGGGCTCCGGGGGTCCACACACAAATGGGGAAAGACGCTGAAAGTCCACACACACTCAGTCCACTCCTCAAGCTCCTCTTCACACTCCACAGAAAACACGATGGCTTACTCCACTCCTCGCACACTCGATCACTCAGGTAGTGATGGGTCCAGCAACACTGACGCACCAGCGCATGTATCAAGCTCACAGAGTGAAACCTGTATCGGTGCGTGTGTCGCTTTAAGAAAAAGTCACGTGATCGATACAGCTGCTGTATCGCTCATTGCCAACGCGAGATCGGGTAGTGACAGCGCCAAACTGTGTTTAAAAGTTGTCGCTACCCGGGTTTCCGGTACGGATCGGGTAGTGACAGGTGTCGCTACCCGATCCGTACCGGAAACCCGATCGGTACCCCGCATGCGCAAATCTTACGTCACTTCCTCTCTTTGCCAACATTGCGACAGTTAATGTTTTTGAATGACACGGTTAGCGCCCAGTTAGCTCCCAGCATTTCTCAACAGCTCTGCCTCATTTTCGACTACCGGGACATTTAAACAGTGGATAATCCATTTACAAACAATTTCATGCTTTTCTCCTCAACAGAGAGCGTTCCCCGATTGAATAACAGCGCCGTAAAATAAGAAGAATGGCGCTTAATTACAGAGTTAATAATACAGACTTTGTAATATGTCACGTGAAGATTCATCAGCCAGATGACGTGTTTACTGACAACTGACAGTGATAGTGGACATCATCATCACTATTCCAATCAATCCTCTCCACACAGACAAGCATAAACACACTGACTATCACTAAATCAAATTTAACACACGTTTGTAATGACGCTAAGTCAGTTTACAATAGGGTTCGTTCGCTCGGTCAGCAGGGGGCGGCATCCTCGTACACTGGGGAGTAAACTGCTACTAAACGAACAGAAGAAGAAGAAAACCCCTGCACATGCGTGGTACGGATCGGGGAGTCCTGATCCGTAATTATCTTTTTACTTTTTTGTTTTTGTCTACATTATATTAAATGTTTCATAATCGGAAACATTTTAAGAGACACTTATTATTCTTAACATCTTAACAGATATTCTGACCTGTAACTATCGTAAAACGCTTCGACCGGAAGTAGACACCTTTCGCGCATGCGGGGTACCGATCGGGTTTCCGGTACGGATCGGGTAGTGACAAAAGGTACCGCATCTGCGTCTGTCAACGGAATGAGTCGCCACCAAAAAATAAACAAAGTTACTTTCGCAAAGATAAAAAAAAAAAAATACATCTCTCCATAACAAAATGGAGCCCGAAAGAAAAAGAAATGTTTCTGCTGTGTGGGATCATTTTTATCTTTTAACTGCAAATAAGGTAACTGTTTGTCTTTGTTTCAGTGTAATCTATCAACATAGGAAAAACAGCAATGTGACTTGCAGTGTAAATTATTTATTTTATTTTATGCAGGTTAAATGTCGCATCTGTTCTGCGGAGCTTTCTTACACAAACAAAAGCACCTCCTCAATGTTTAGGCATTACAGAGCCAAACATGAAAATGAGGAGACAAACACACCGAGAATGAACACAGGTAGGCCTATATATACATCAAGCAGCATTATCATCATTTTTTTTTATAAATATGTGTTTTATTATTTTGAAATCAAGCATCTAGGAAGACTGTTCTGGACCAGGCAGTCCTGAATTTTATTAATAAGGACTGCCAACCCCTTAGTATTGTGGAGAGTGAGGGGCAGGCAGCTGGTTCAGGTCCTTGATCCATCATACGTTTTGCCAACCAGAAAGGTTTATATAGACAATGTCTCATCAGGTAGCTGATGTGAAGTCCTGCATACTGATTTAATTTTGTTTCATCTTCAGACCATCAAGGTATTGATAGCCAAAAAACATGCGGAGGAACTCGAACGAGTAAAAATGGAGTGGTCTGCAGTAATTGCCCCCTCAACATCTGAGCCACAGCCTGGACCTTCATCAGAGCAGTCACCTGTTCCAGGCAACTTCAGTATTATCAGCTTATTCGTACATTTATTTTTGATGTTAATGTGTACTCATTTGGAGTAGATGACAAAAACTAAAACGGCCATGCATTTTTTATTATTTCAGAAAACCTGCGGCAGCGGCTCGATGAAGAAGTTGGCAGACAAACCAACAATGCAACAGAGGGCTCCATCATTGAAGTCCAGCGCTACTTGGCGGAGAGAAACATTCCAAGATCAGAGGATCCTTTAACGTAACGGAAGACATCTTATCCAAAGCTTTTCCACCTGGCATTACAGTTTTTGTGTACCCTAGCTTCATCTGTGCCTGTGAGTTTTCCAAAGCTGGGGAAATGGTGTCAAAAAAAACACAATAGACTGAATACAAAAACATTGGATAAACTTATTTTTCTGAATAAAAATTTATAATAAACTCTGAGTCAATTACATTTAAATGGGTAATATTACATTCACAATACTTTCATTTTAATTTTCACTTAATCTCTTTCACGATATATTGTAAATATGTCTAGAATATTTGAAATGTAAAAGATATAAAATGATTCCATGGAAAGTACAATACCTTACAGTGTATACAAGTATGACCAGGTCATTGAATCAGTGTCTAACGGTGTGTTCACACCGAACGCCCCAAACGCCCCTAATTTGACGTGTGCACATTCGCAGCTCGACGCGTGTCCAACAGAAATCCATCGCGCCTCAAAATTGCATATTTTGACGCGCGTGAACCGGAAATGTGGGAGGGATGTGGGAGGGAGTTGTGCCAGACGGTATCTTTGCTAGATGGCAGCTGTCGAGCTAGCGCTTGAAGAGAGAGTCTCCCTTCTCTATTTACTGTGGAGAGCAGAGCAGCGGCGTTAAGGACGTCCTCGCCGTACCTGGGTCCGGTCCTCCAGAGGCGTGAGCTGTTTGGTGAGTTTCACCACTTGCTCCAGGAGCTGCGCCTGGATGACGGCAATGACAGCGATATCACTGTCTTTCACTTGCCCAGTTTGAGGACCTGCTGTCCCGCGTCGGTCCCAGAATCGCCCGCCTAGACAACTACAGGCGCTCAATCCCACCTGTCGCCTGTCCATCTGCCTGAGGTTAGTAAAAGTCTTTAATACGGTAGTCCTTTATTGATACCTGTGCTAATATATGCTAAACCATCCGTTTATACACTGCTAACATGGATGTGCTATGCTAACAGTGAATGCCATTGGTGTTTACTGATAGCAAACTGTGGTACGGACGACTGTTTATAATATTTCTAGTGATACTCGAAAGGTCTCATCAAGTCCCGATTTAATTCGATTTATGCTGTTATCAGTGTTTGCAATGATAGCATGGCTGTGGTGTCTATCAGTGTATGCTCTCGGTGTTTGCTGATATCAAACTGGTATGAGGACCACTGTGGGTTAATCTTTGTAGTGATACTCACTCCTTTTGTTTTTATTTACACCTGGTTTAATTCTGGTATAGTTGAATATTTGTATATAATCCTTGCAGCTGTCAGGCTCTATAACAGGGGTCACCAGCCTTTCTTAAAACTGAGAGCTAGATGAAATTGTGAACAGTTTGGTTCATCTTTAGTTATATGATTCTATCTAGCATATTCTATCTTGATATGCTGTCTTATCACAGGTTAATTTTTCAAAAATATTAACAATGATTTAAGCAAGGGCTACATCTCAACATACAACTCTTTATTTCTATTAATGTCTTACTTCATTCCTACCTGATTCACATGTTTAGGAATTATGAGAGATTGGCTCACTGTAGTGGTAGAAGTTGCTACCAATCAAATTATGATATGTTAAAGTTAAAACAAAACACAACTGTTTTATATTATATCTAATATATATTATGTAATTATCCTTATAATTACAAAATGTTTTATGTAAGATTTATGTTTTGTAATTTAAATCTGACATCACAAAGTTATTTTGGAATTTGAATAATGTATTTTGTAACTGCAGTACACATAATACTAATTTTGAACAATCTTGTCCAGGTTCCTTGCCTTCGGGGACTCCTTCAGGACCATCGCGTTCAGTTTCAGAGTCGGTGTGTCCACGGTGTGCTAGATCACCCCCCAGGTAGCGACGGCCATCTGGGACTGTCTAGTGGACGACTTCATGGCTGTGCCTTCAGCTGCAGACTGGCGGTCCATCACAGAGGGATTCCAGGAGCGCTGGAACTTCCCTCTCTGCTGTGGAGCTCTGGATGGGAAGCACGTCCAGACAAAGGCACCCCATATATCGTATAGGAGACACACACATTGATATACACTAAATATTTATTCCATTTCTTTTTTTGTGGTGCCCAAATTTATGCACCTGCTTGATTTTGTTTAAACAATTATTGCACACATTTTGTAAATCCAGTAAACTTCTTTTCACTTCTCAAATATCACTGTGTGTGTCTCCTATACGATATATTTAACTGACATTTTTTATTGTAACAACCAACGATTTATACAGGAAAATACTGGCTATTATCAAGGTTGCCCAAACTTTTGCATCCTACTGTATTAGTATATTTTGTCATTAGTATAATATGAAATAAATTCTACATGTGTCAAGTCGTGTGCCAACATTTGCTGTGTAGTAGAACTGAGACATTAGTCATTATAAAAATTTATTTGAAATAATATTAAAATTCTCAAACAGAAAAACATTAAACATAAATATATAAAATATAAGTATTTACAGAGAGACAGGAATAAAATGGACCCAGCTGCTCTCCAGAGCAGGAACAAGGCTGAGGAGGAAATGCTCCATTGGAGACTGGCGTGGCCTCTTCAGGGACTCCAGGATGGCCAGCTCCACCGCCGATGGACGGTCCTGGGACCCGTCCCTCATCTGCCTCGGAGCTGTCCTCCTCTGTGGGCCTGTAAAACAGCACAAAACACAAAGAAATGAGAAGGCTGCTACTAGATTTTAATTTCAACATTGGAAAGAAAAAAAAAAAACAAAAAAAAAAAAACAGGATATAATCAGATTGGTTGTAGATATTTAGTAAAGGTGATCACAAAGGAATCCCACTGAGTAAAAAGCTATCAGTGCGTGCTGTAAATCTGATGCTACAATTACATACCTGTGGGTGCAGCAGCAGGAGCTCAGGGACTGGGGAGCCAGGAGAAGCAACAGGTGATCCTCTGCTGCAGAATCAGCTGGTTCTATCAAGACAATATTAAATGTTAACAGGTTGAAAACAATAGTCATAGAGAAAGTATATACAGTGGTCCCTCATTTATTGCAGCAGGGGTTGTCAGAATAACTAGCCCCTCGCCACGCACTTTATACACTGTTTCCCCCACACACATGAACATTAGTCACAGTTCTCACAAGTTGATTCTCAAAGTGCAAACCTTTGTAGATTGCAAAACGTAAAAGTATTATTATGCCGTGTTTTGTCTTCGTCTGCCTGCCACTTTCATGCGCCTTTTTCCCTCGCAGTGCAGGTGTCTATTTCCGAATGAGGGTCATAGTTATGGGTGTTTTTTCTATTGGACGTGATGGTTATCAAAACAAAATGATAAATTTGACAAGCGCAGGAGACACGACACGGAGGAGATTTGTCAATCAGGCTGCAGAATGCAATGCTGTACTGTGTAAAAAAAAAAAAAAATCAGCGAAAAAGCGAGGCAGTGACGGATGAGCGGGACCACTGTGTGCTGTTTATTAAGAAACAATAAAATATATTCCTATATGACAACATGCATAAAAGCAGAACGGTATTTGTACATCAGTGGGAAAATAGTGGTGGCTTGCTAGCTTTTGTGCGGCTTCCCCGGAAATGAATGAACTTACCAGGTTGCCCGATCTCTTCACATTTCTTCCTCCAAGCTCGGTCCTTTATATTCCTGTCTCGGTACACAAAGCAGCTGGTGTCGTACAGCTCCGGGTTGTTTGCTATGGCGTTGATTAGCCTTCCCTCCATTGAAGAATGAAGGGCTTTGGCTGGATCTGCCCCTTTGACCTAGGTTACAGCCACGTCACCAGGCTCCTGATTGGTTGCCGCGGCGCGATTTGACGCTGGAGTTCAGATTTTTCCAACTCGAGCGGTAGAGGCGAAACACGCGTATGCACAAAATGCAACACAAAAACTCACGCGCGTGGTTTTTTCCGCGAGTCAAACGTGCCAGACGCGGTACACTGACGCGCGTTTCACGGGTTTTGGCGTTTTCGCGACGCAAATATGCTTCCGAATTTTCGCCGGACGCGCAATCGCGTGTCATCGCGCTCTTTCCATTGACTTTACATGTAAACCTGACGCTCTGGCCGCCTCTATCGCGTTCGGTGTGAACACACCGTCTCAAGTTGCCTGCAATGATATTTAAGGTCCAGCAGGTGTCAGTATGAAGCAAAACAGCAACACTGTGTCGGTACAGTATCGATACAGTTTGGGGAATGTGCTGAAACGCTTCACGAGGCCTCATCTACCCATCACTACACTCAGGTAACAAAGGGGTTGGTCCAGGGAATCTGTATACAGAGACACGAAGGGATTACAAAGGAAGATCGCTGAGAAACACTCTAGAGTAAACTGAGCTGGGGTTACACTGACGAGGGTCAGCAACGGTCCAGCGACAAGAAACACAGAGCTGCCATCTTATAAAGGAGCTGGAACACTCTCAGGTGATGAGCCATAGGTGCGTGATTGCGACCAGGTGCGTGGGCCAAGTGCAGGAGCCCACAGGTGAGCTCCGCCCAGGCAGAGGGAGGAGGGAAAGAGGAAGGGAGAGAGCAGGAACAAAAATGAAAATAAAAACATATATAGCCATACTGAGCCGACCGGGTAGGCACAGGGACCCTGACACTGACATGGTATAGCTAAATGTTAATGCAGAAGTTTGTGACTGAGGCTAAAAGCTGCAACTGGCTGACCCACACTAAAGGTCGGGTGCACCGAAAGAGAACAAGACGTTTGATTTTGATCCACTGATATTTTAACTTTCAAGAACAATAGATATTGAGCCTGAACACAATTTTTTGTCACTTTAATTATCTGACACAAAGTCAAGGGATGGCTCAATAAGTAGAGAGACATTTAGAAGGTACACGTGAACCAGGACAGAACTCATACACGAACTGTTTCTCTCACTATAAACACTGGAGAGGAACTGAAACTGTGAGCTGTGTCACTTTTTTCTATTCTGAAATGAATGTGCAAATTTTCTTTCACAGTTGTGTATAGTCTAGTGAATAACACATAAATGTAATTGGTAACATCGTCTTGGTAATTTAAAGCTCAGACAAAAGGAGAAATGGGACTACAAGACGTGTGAGGGTTTTTTATGCATCCACAGCAGCTACTTCTGCTGTTTAAGAAACAAATGAGCCGAAGACAAATTTAGTACCCAAATAAAAATAAGTAAACAACGAACAGGGCTTAAACAAGAATCTAAACATTTTAACAGTACAGTTAAAAGTGCCATTGACTTGAAGCTGAATTCCAATCATCTCTACAGAAAGGTTTTACTCAGATTCATGTAGTAAAGAACCCTCTACAGGGTTCTTGCCTGCACTTTACCATTGAGGCCGCCCTTGGTAAGATCCACAACACAAAATACAGCGTTGTACAGAAATATCTTTTTGCTTTCTCTCGTTACTTTCCTTTAGTAAAAACTACTAATTATTTCTTCCTATTCTATGTAGACAAATCTAGGTCTGTGGACTAATAGGAAACAGCTATTTCTTCTTAAGTTAATCTTCATATCATACGCATGTAATAGAATACATCAGATCCATAAACATAAACTAGTAAAACAAAAAAACCCAAGTAAATGGCCTGTATTTGTATAACGCTTTTACTAGTCCCTAAGGACCCCAAAAGGCGCTTTACACATTCAGTCATCCACCCATTCACACACTGGTGATGGCAAGCTACATTGTAGCCACAGCCGCCCTGGGACGCACTGACAGAGGCGAGGCTGCCGGACACTGGCGCCACCGGGCCCTCTGACCACCACCAGTAGGCACCGGGTGAAGTGTCTTGCCCAAGGACACAACGACCAAGACTGTTGGAGCCGGGTCTCGAACCGGCAACCTTCCGATTACAAGACAAACTGCCAACTCTTGAGCCATGATCAAGTAATTTGAAATTAATCTTTAAATGATTGTAAGTACAGATTGCCTTTGTTTCTGAAAAAGCAGAAAACGCTGCATGAACCCAGCTGTACTGAGTGTCAAGCTGTGGGACAGTATTTTTCTGTTCCTGCCACAAAATCCAGGTTTCTTCCTCCTGGTTAGTCCAGCTTCCCACTCTTTTCCCAACACAACTGCATCCCATCATCTCCAGTTAAGAGTCAGCATTTAAGGACCAGCTCATGGCCTCATTCCCTGCCGAAAGGTCTTCTGTCCTTTTAAACTTTTTTTCTCCTTGTGCTCACTCATCACAGCCGGCCAATTGCTTTGCCAAAAGGTAGAGCACACAAAGCCTCATTCAACAGTGCTTTTATGTGTGTGTTTTTTAGCCTGTTTGATGGCACAATAATGGGCTTACAATATTTATCTCAACCTCAGAATCACCTCAGATCCAGTTCACAAAAGAAACTAATTCCTGCGTCTTTTCAACAGTTTGAATAACATAAAAAGCTGATGTCGTGTCTCCAAAAGTTGAATCTGTTCATCTGGACGTAGCGTTTTGTGGGAGAAACGTTTCGTCACTCATCCAAGTGACTTCTTCAGTCTCCGTGTCATTTCAGAGAATTGGGGCCTTATTTGTCTTTGGTCACGTGATTTATATATGTAAAAAATAAAATTCCCCTTTTGTGGTCTATCCTCAAGCTCAGGTCCTCTATAAGAGGCCTGGGAGCTTGAGGGTCCTGTGCAGTATCTTAGCTGGAGTCTTGGCTGGTGTGATAGACCCCAGCCTCTATGGATCTTGTGCTCAGAGCTCGCTCCTGTGCTGCCATGATTAGTGCCTCTGTGCTGTTTTTAAGTCCAGCTTCGTCTAGCCACTGGTAGGATTTCTGGTTGTCAGCCACCTCCTCTATCTGCCGGTGATGCATACAGTGCAGGGGTCTGTCCTTCCATGGTAGTTCCTCCTCTTCCTCCTCCTATTTCTTGGGTTTCTGCTTAGGGTATTCACTGAGCACGCGGTCGGTTTGAGCCATCGTCCTGATGTATTCATGGCTGTTCATTGTCTCATCCAGGACTGTGGTCCTGATACTCACCAGTCCCTGGCCTGGTGGCGTGTTCAGCCCTATGCAGAACAGTGCTGAGGACAAAGCAGCTCCTTGGCTTGATGGTGACTTGTGCTATGGGCTTGAAGTTGGCCTCTACTGTTGTACACCACAGTCCCATTGAGTTCCTGATGAAGGCTCTTAGGGTCCTGTTGATCTTGTACAGTTCTAGGCATTCCAGGCATTTCATAGTCCTTCTTGTAATCAATCCAGGCAGTGCACAGGTTGGCCAGCCTAGCCTTGCAGTCTCAGGTGACTGTTCTACTGGTGTTTTGCTCCTCTGATATTCTTGCCAATTCCTTTCTGTGCCACACTCATGTGCTTATGTGTGTGTGTATAAATATAGTTATATTAACTTAGGTATAGTGGTTGTATAGTAGTGTATAATAGTGTTGAACAGAGTAAGACGGCCATAGTGATAGACATAGCAATACCAAATGACTGCAACACCAGGAAGAAGGAACACAAGAAGCTGGAGAAGTACCAAGCGCTCAGAGAACAGCTCCAAAAAATGTGGAGAGTGAAGAGCCACATGGCACAACATAGAAAAGCCACCTCAGCGGGTAGGGAAGGGTATCGAAAACCGGTTCTTGTTGAGAACCGGTTCCCACTGTTTCAATTCCTTGGAATTGTTTGCCATTTTTGCAAACGATTCCCTTATCGATTCCAGTCGCCCCGAATGATGTCACCGCATTGCGGAGCGTCATTTACCTGGCAGGAAACATGGCGGCTCAAACGCTAAAAAGTTTGGTCATACTTTACGAGAACGGATGACAACAGGGCAACTTGCAATACTTGCAAAGTAGATATTTCATTTAAGGGAGGAAACACTACGAATATGCAAAAGCATTTGCTCACAAAACACGCGATGACCTTAAATGAATGTCGTCTTTTTAATTCCGCTCCGGACTCTTGAATCTCAACCCAGCAGCAGTGGTAACGTTTGCACGTCCTCTCCCGTTAATGCGGCAGGTAAATAATCAACTAACAGTGCATATTATGTTAGCGCGATCTGCCTTATTACAAAACGTGCCATTACTGTGCATTTAGGTGACCATGATGAGAGAGACAGACAGAGTCTGGCTGGCTCAGATGCTGGCAGTTCTCGCTGCAGTCTACCGGTAGCGTCTCCTTTCAGGCCAGAATGTCACTGAGCAGTGACTAAGTTTGTGGTAAAAGGCATTTGCCACACCAGATGCCCCCGATTTTCGGTAAGTGAATGTGTTTAATTGTAGGCAGGGAGATTACTGGATATTCTTGTGTAATTGCTACAGAATAATTTATGTTATACTTTGCTATTGCTACAGAAGAATATTTATTTTATTATTTTACATTTACAATTTTTTTCCCCGGGGACCCTGTGACACCCCATTGAAGAGCCATAGGCTGTGGATCTCTTAAGATCTCACTGTTGGGTTTGTAAGGCCATGTTACTCCTAAATTTCTATCTTGTTCAAAGAGAAGATATAAAACAAAGTTCTAAGCTAATCGACCTTAGTGTTCTCCTTTTTTTAAAAAAAGGAATCGATTAGAGAATCGATAAAAAATCGAATCGTTAAACAGAATCGAAAATGGAATCGGAATTGTGAATATCTTATCAATACCCATCCCTATCAGCGGGACAAGGCTCAGCTGTTCGTCTGCATCTACAAGACAAAGGTCACTCTTTCAAGGATGCCAATGTTCACATTTTGGAAAGAGAAGACAGACGGTTTAAAAGAAGAGTGAAAGAAGCCATCTATGTCCTCTGTGAATGGCCATCTTTGAACAAGGGTAGTGGCTTACAACACCAATTCTCTGCCATCTATAATCCAGTTTTGAGATCCCTTCCCAAACGCCTTAACACCCACCCACATCCTGGGCCATTTGACCTCAGTAAATCACATGATAGGGTGGGCTAGCTTTCACGGTGGGTTCACCTGAAACCTTGGCTGATTGTGACCCACACCCGTTTTCACACCTTTGCTCATGTAATTAGGTAGAGGACAAATAGGGGGCCCATGTCCCTTTTGGGGACACTCCCACAGGGCTTAAAATCTGGGACTCTCCACCATTTGACCTTAGAACTGAAGAAGCTTCTCGGATGAGAGGTAAAACGTCTTCAAGCAACTTAATAAGCCCCACGCCCCCGATACCGGGGGCAAAAAGGAGGAGATCACGTTTAATCTGTTATAACGCGGGTTGAGAAATATAAGTCCAGACATGTGTGGTATCCACAGAAACCTCAGAATCTCAGCTAAAATATCATATAAACCATTTCTACAACCACCAAACACACCGAAAACAGGCCATGATTAAACGAGCAGTTACGTAAATGCACAGAAGTCCGCTAAACAAACAAAACCGAACCAGAAATTCTTCAGACTTCATGTAACCGGTTAAAGATAAGCTGGTTAGCTTCCGGGGCTATCACTGACTCCACACACCAAGTTTCACCACGATCAAACCAAAATTCACTGAATTAGCCGCAAAAGAAGACCGCAAAAACACACAGCGGCGCAAATGCGCTAAGACAGAAATTGGCTTACCGTCCCGATTTCCTCCGTTATTTTCGCCAGTAGCCGGTAGCCACGTGATTGCCGGTAGTTACCATGCCTACCTAGCCGCATCAGAGCCGTTTTCCGTCAACAACCTCCATTTTAGACCCACCTACAGACACGTGACTGGACAGACGCCACATGCAATAAATTTGGATACACGTGGGTTTTGGCATTACAACGTCTGATTGGTTGAAGTGACGTGAACGTGGCATCATTACTTTGAATCTATTGGCTAAAACGATTAAAAAGAGGTGTCAATCATGCAAATTGACCAAAAGAAACCAAAGTTACAGCCCCTCAGAGTTTAAAGGGCCAGAGGCCAATCAAACGCTCTATGCGCACGGCAGAAAAGGGCCATTACCATGTAAATGTGTGGTTAATTCTTCAAAAATATATTTTTAAAAAAAGCATTTTTAGGCCTGTTAATAAAATTTATTAATTTCTGCTCTTTAATACCTTAAAAAATAAACTGGCATGGTGTCCAATTGTGTGCCAAAATTGGACATTTTTGTACAACGTCTGGATATTCATGTATTGACAGGGCTGTAGTTTTTCACTGTTTTACTTTAGAAACACAAATCTTTGCACAGATTATGCTTATATGTTGGTTACTGGATTTCTGGAACCAAATGTGAGCTGAGGCATATTTTTAAAAGGGTTATATGCTAAAAATTACAAAAACAAATTAGGCGAGAATAAAATCTACTTACTTTTTCTGTGTTCCAGTCTCAGTAACTTTGACACAGTAATATCTGCTTTAATATTTACACCTCTGATTAAATTTCCCAAGTGTTAGCTTTATTTTGATACCAAGATTGTAAGGACAGAGTTTGTAATTGCAGAGAAATAATCAATTTAATTTAGGCATTACATTTTCGAGCAGGAAGCTCAGAAACCCCCTTGGGGCTTAAGAGGTTAAAGAAGTCCAGACGCTTTTCTTTCCAAGCTACTTAGACTACGATGACCTGGATCACTGAGACCCTTCACAGACATACAATATATGAAACAAAGGTGAGATTTTGTGTTTGACTTAAATGTACTGTGTCAAAAGCAGAACAGAAACTATGGTGTCATATTTTTACAAAAAGAAATAACAGCAGCTTTATCACTTTATTTGCTGAAGTGCAGAGATGAATGCTTTACGGTGGCTTTTGTTGTCCATGTGCATTTGCTCCAAAGGTATGTGTGTTCTGTATAATGTATAAATTCTTATAATATACAGAGTTAAACAGTATGTGTTTTGTTTTGGGTTTTTTTTTTTTATCTTATTTAGCTGAGGAAAAAAAAATCATTATTAAGATTTTGTCCTGTGCATTGTCTTCCTCTCATTGGTTACCCTGTTTTTGTTCTTTTCTTCATCACGTTTTGCTCTCAAATTTATTGCAGTGACTCAACCTGAAGCTTCATCTTGGACTGCTGCTGTGCCATCCTCAGTGAAAGGTCTCCTTGGATCATGTGTGGTGATCCCCTGCTCTTATAACTACCCAGATCCACAAACCAATACCACAAGCTTTACAGGCATTTGGAAAAATGACGATAATCAAGTCATCTGTCATTCTGATGCATCTCAAACTCCGGATCAGTTTCGGAATAGGACAAAGCTGCTGGGAGACCTCAGCAAGAAGAATTGTACTTTGAGGATAGATAATCTTCAAGAAAGTGATGGAGGGACTTTTTATTTTCGGATTGAAATTAAAGGCTATGATCAGTACTCCTACAAAAATAACAAAGTCTCTATTTCAGTCAGTATGTAAAATAATGTATTTTAAAAATTATTGTAAACATGTTGTGAATCTTAGCATAACTATGTTTGTGAAAAGATAACATCAGTAATATCCAACGGATGTTTTCACTGTTTTGTTTGCAATAAAATAGGAAATATCTCTCCATTAAATAATCCCTATGCCCAGTCACTGTTTTTAATCTATTTTACTTTTCACAGTTAAATACTTATCAAATCAATTCACTTGATCAAAATTGAAAGCTGCATAAAACATAACATCAGCAGCTATACTTCTTAAGTGCATTTGGATTTCCAATACAGTACACTTACCATCACAACTGCATTCGGTTTATGACCATAATCTTTTTTGTTACACAGGTCAACCTGATTTATCTGTGCAAGAGGAGGTAAAGGAGGGTGAGAATGTGTCTGCATCCTGCTCTGTGTTTCACTCCTGCCCCACATATCCACCTTCTTTCATCTGGAGTCACTCTGGAGAGCAGCAAAATCAAACACAGCAGCTTCATGAAGGCCAGTGGAATTCAACATCTACTCTGACCTTTCACCCAAACCGCTCTGATCACAACAAGCCTTTACAATGCAGAGTAACATACCGTCAAGGTCTGCACGTGGAAACATCTAAGATACTTCAAGTAAAATGTAAGTGTACTGTATCAGTTTATGCTAACAGCAGATAATTCTACCAGTGCAGATAATCAAATTCTGTTTTAATTGTGTGTGTGTATGTTTCCTTTTAATTTTTAGCTGTGCCAGGAAGGTTTTGTTTTTGGTAGTGGTCGTGTGGGGGTCATTGTGTGTATAAACACGATAACTTGAAAAGTGTTGAATAATTCTGATAAAGCTTTGTAGAAGTCAACGTCAAGGTCGACTGTTTAAAAACTTACAAAAAGCCTTGTGACCTACAAGGTACGATAGAGTGTATTTATAGAGTTCCAGTCTGGTTTTAAATCTCGTCACAGTGCTGAGACGGCAGTTTTTAATGATATTCTTATAACTATTGACTCAGGTTGTTCTGTTGTTTTAGTCCTTTTAGATTTGACTGCCGCATTTGACATATTATTTGAGACATCGCATTTGAGTCTCAATAGATATTCTTCTATTGAGACTTGAGCATATTTTTGGTCTTAAAGCCACAGTTTTATCATAGTTTAAATCATAACTATCAGAGATGTCTTTTTCTGTTGCTATTGGGAAATAGTCCTCTTCCTCTGGCCTATTTGTTGTTGTGTGCCAAAGGGGTCTGTTTTGGGTCCCACTCTGTTGTCCTTATAGACTTTGGGATCTATTTTTAGGAAATAAAACATCCCTATTCACTGTTATGCTGATAACATCTAAATGTACTTCCTCTTGAGACTGGATGTCTCTGTCCTACTGCAACCTTTGCTTAACTGTCTACATCAGGGGCGGCCAACTCTAGGCCTCGAGAGCTGGTGTCCTGCAGGTTTTAGATATCAGCCTGGGTCAAGACACATGAATCAAATGATTAGTTCATTACCAGGCCTCTGGAGAACTTCAAGAAATGTTGAGGAGGTAATTTAGCCATTTAAATCAGCTGTGATGGATCAAAGACACATCTAACACTCCACACCAGTTGGTGGCGGTAATGCACCATTTTGCTGTTTGCCAACCGCCAGTAAACCCTATACAGAAGAAGAAGAAGAAAAAAGACATCTAAAACCTCTATCCCACTGATACTTTACTGTAAAAATATGCTAAGAATTGCGCTGGGAGACACTTAAAAGAAGTGGAGGATCTATAGGTTTTGTGAGGAAAGAAAAGATGAGAGGTAAGTGTGTTAGCCTAACTATTAGCCTAAAAATCCGTCATCAGTATGAATCATGATAAAACACACCTACCATGTTTTGGGTTCCTGCTAGGGGTGGGTTTTGATTATCGATTTATCAATTAAAATCGATTCTGGCTTGGATAATGTGATATCGATTCATAAAATCCTGAATCGATTTTTAAATATAAATTTATTTTGACCGAAACGCCAGAATCTCAGGTTAAACCTCACAAAATTTCGACAACCACCAAACAGCTAAAACAGTAAATGAGAGCAGGTATTCTGCACAAAGACGTAAACACAAAACACGGACCCAACGCATCCGAATCAGTGAGATGTCGCCTTTCTCACCCGACGGCACGTACGCGGACACGGACATACCGTCGGGGCTGAAAGCCGACAGCTCACTGATTTTGAAGCGTCGGCGGGCGCTTTGTGTTTACGTCCTTTTTGCGCTAGATTCTGGAGCTGCAGGTTTTATCTCTCTCCAAACAATATTGACTGAACCACCAGCAAAAGAAAATCCAAACTACGCTTCACATTTCGCTTCACATAAACATCGTCACGAATTTCTTCTTACTTTTGCTGTTTTGCTTCCACCACGATAAAACCACACTTCCTGCACCCCCTCCCCCCTCCTCAGTGTATGTCAAGAACAGTTTCCCATCTAAAAATCTGTTTTCTGCATTATTCGCTTACTTATTACCCACCAGTCTACAGTGTCGGCCGCTGTTTTTTTTTTTTTTTTAAACTTGCTTCTGACAAGAAAGCCTCATTTCTCAATTCTGAACAAATTTAAACTTTTTAAAATTATGCAAAATAGCAAAATGCTTAGCTGTGTCTCTAATCAAACCTCTGTAACTTTGCTCTGCTTCACTTCGTGTCAGCTTTCTTTTTATAGATATAAAAATATAGATATGTACTGATAAGGGATCAGAATTATAATGTTTCTGGCTGTCTGAGGCAAAATTTCCCGATTCAAATCGAATTGAATCAAATCGTGGATCGAATCGATTCGGGACCTTGTGAATCGGAATCGAATCGATTCTAGAAATCAGTGAGGATACCCAGCCCTAGTTCCTACAACTGGTCTGTCAGGTTATTGTCTCCTCGGAAACACTTCCCTTGTGCTTTTGGAAATCTGTTAATTTCCTATTTCTGCTTTGTTTTTTCCTATTTCCATTGTGTTTTGTGTGCTTTTGCAGCGTTTTTCTTATTGCTGGTGTTTTCTTAAGTTGCAGTCCGTTTGGCCTCTCAGGGCCACCGTATAGCTCTTTGTGTCCACAGTTGTGAAAACCCGTTTTTATCAGTTATGTGAAATTGCCAGAGCGAAACCTTATCTTCCTCCAAAAGACCTATAAAAATGTATTCATGCCTTCATCACCTCTAGACTGCACTACTACAATTTTCTCTATTTGGGTCTTCAACACTCATCTCTCCATTGCTTGCAGTTAGACCAAAATGCTGCTGCACGTCTTTTAACAGGTGTTGAACACATCACTCCAGTTTTAGCAAATTTACACTGGCTCCCTGTCAAATATCGTGTTGTTAAGATTCTTTCACTTACTTTTAAAGTTAAACGATATGGCACCCAGTTATTTAAGCGAACTCCTCGATTGAAGCATAGAGGAGATCGGGCCTTCGCAGTTGCAGTGCCTAGACTCTGGAATAATCTGCCAGATGATATTCGTACTTCAGAGTCTATTCAGTCTTTTTAAATTGCATCTTAAAACTCACTTTTTTAAGTGAGTTTTAAGAAGTTCTCCAGTGATGCTAACAGGATATGATGAATCCCCACTAATTATATTTCTTGTCCTTAAAGATGCCCCTGACATCAAGACTTCCTCAAAGTGCTCCTCCGAGAACGGCGTCATAAAGTGTGACTGTATCGTTGAGTCCGAGCCTCCCAGCATGGTATATTTTATTTTTGGTGACAGAGTCCTGCAAAGCAGCAAAGTAGACATGAATGGCTCTTTTACTACTGGGACTCTGCAGACAGACTTTGGGTCTTTCAGGCGTGTCCACTGCCTGGCAAATAACGTGGTGGGATATGACAACATCTTGCTCTCTTTACCTGTTAATGGTAAGAAAGACTTATGATGCACTGATCTCTCTGTTTTTACATGGCAAGAGCAATCATTATGGTTTCTATCTGGACAGACAACATGCAGAATATTCTTATCTTGTCTGGATCAGGTGTGATTTTGCTGATTATTTTGATAGGAAGTGGAGTGGGAGTTGTTAAAAAATGGTAAGTTGTCATGAACATAATCATTGAAAATAAGCACATGTTGTTATTGCAACATTCGTGAAATAATAGTCATAATTACAACTAAATGAACACCAGAATATATGTCTGTCTGTCTGTCTGTGTATATATACATTTTACTGCCAGCAGGGGGAGATCAAGAGACACAACAACAACTAACTTGAGCAACATGATGTCAGACAGACCTGTGGAGCTCCCTCATAATGCCCCAGCGAAAAGGTTTTAATTCTTCACTTCTGTTTGAAAACAAACAAATCTTACTGATGATTAAATATGATTTAAGAAGATATGCAATTAGATTTAATCTTTACTTTTTGCGTTCTTTCTCCAGAAAAAACAGCTGTAAGGATATCCCTTCCCCTGACATGTACACCAATTATCCTGTCTATGGCAACGTAGGGATAAGTAATGTTTTCTTCATTAGTTCATTCATTTTGTGCATGCATGAAAAGGGGGAGTGAATTAATCTTGTTTCTCCGTGCAGACTGACTGCGATGAGTCAATATACAACAATGTGTAGCATGTGGAAGACCAGGAGCAGTCCATGTTTGTGTCTTCTGATATGAATCAAGAAAAACATCCTTGCGCAACTTTATCGCATATTTCTATCATATGTTTTTCACACTTTCTTTGGAAAATACAGTAAGTAAATAGTATTTGTTAAAATGCTCTTGTTAATCTCATCTAGAACATTTCCTTTGGCTTTTGAAATGATGTGCTTTAAAAAATTACCAATAACGTATTGTAAAAATCTTTAAGTTGCTAGGTGACAAAGGTTACAGATTTTAAAATTCAATTGCCGAATTATTATTATTATGAAGTATATGACATATTTTTTTCACAAATGTGTAATTCACATTTGTACATTCTTACTGTAGGTTTGTAAAAATCTACAGTAAGAATCTACTCATGTTCAAAATTATCGCAACATATTGTCTGATTAAGTTATGTGCTTTTAAATTATGTGCGAACTTGTCAAATTACTAAAAATGTTTTGAAACTGTTGTTCATTATTTATACTCAATATCATTTTTCTTTATTATTACCTTTGTTAAGCGTTGTTATGGGTTATCAAATACAACAGCGGTCCCCAACCCCCGGGCCTCGGACCGGTACCGGTCCGTGAGTCGTTTGGTACCGGGCCGCGAGAGTTGAGGCTCAGGTGTGAAATGTATGGTTTTCAGGGTTTTTTATCGGTTTTCAGCGTTATTTTGTTATCGTTTTTATCGTTAACTCGGTTTTCCTGGGTCTTTTCACATGTGTTATGAATAAATCTTCTTTTTTTCGGTACCGGTACTAGTTTTATTTTGTTGTATTTATCCGCGACACCTTAAAGGCCGGTCCGTGAAAATATTGTCGGGCATAAACCGGTCCGTGGTGCAAAAAAGGTTGGGGACCGCTGAAATACAACATCAGTCAAGTTATATGATATTGGTCTATCAACACAGGTCCAGTTGAAGGGTGTTTGACCTTCATGGGGTAAGGGTATTTGTGGAGAATAACTATAGAGTAGTCCTGGACATTTATGCAAATTGAAATAAAGAACAAAAAAAGTATGTTAATCAACCATATTTTATGTCTTACACAATCGTTTAAACAGTGATGTTTTAAAATAAATAAATAAAACTACCATCATAATTGTTCATGTATATGTTTTTGCTTCATGAAGCCATGTTACACACAATATGCTAATTTCCTTCTGTTTCCTAGGACCAGTGCAATTTACTCAAGGCCTGTTTTATATTTTGATACATGACCAAAGTTCTTGCAATTCAATTTCAAGAAGTGCAACACGAGTGAGACTAATTGGTAATCAGATCTGGATTTTGAAGGCCAGCATGCCAGGGTGATCAAATGTAGTAAATGCTGCTTTGAAAAACTGATTTTGAATATTTGATCAATACTAGTGGAATTGCTCAGTTTTATTAGTTTGATCTTTCTGTTGTTAGAAATGTGTGAAAAAAGTTTAATTCAAAGACTTACAACAATCATCTGTGCCAGAGACAGCTTGCTTTCAACTCAAGTTAACACAGACCTTTATATCAAGGATATTTAACAGACTGTGACTCAGTAGTCAATGAAAATATTAACGCTGGTCAGAAGATGGGGCTGTTAACCAAAATTTAAATATAGCAGTTCCTGAAAAGGTTCAGCAAAAAAGAAAGTGAAAATGAAAATTTGAATTTGAAATATTAAAAAAACATGAACATGCAACAAAAGATAAACTGAAATATGGTTTATTCTTCATTAAACATTACAAAACACAAAATAAAACCAAGAAAAACATGCTCAAAAGAAGTCACAAATTTAAGCATGTTTTTAAAACAAAAAAAAAAATGTGATTAATATTTGAAGTCATATGAAGGTGAGTAAACTAACGGACACCATCAGTCCAGAAAACAACTGTTTTTTTCATGACATGGTGTGTTGTGCAACTACATTTTAATTTGAAACTGAAAACATCAGAAATTAACACCACAACTTTCAGGAAGCTGGAAATTAGAGTTAAGGGGAAGAAGAACACTATGAAGAATAGTACAAAAAGTTAAGTAAAAAAAATTAAATAATTTCTTTTTTGTTTTAATTTTTTCTGATATTTTCATATTCTAGATATTCTAGATACATATTTAAGTATTTTTATTCATCTTTAGGCATGAAAAAAATATTTTTGAACTTCATTTTTTAAACATGTACTTTTTAAAGAGTTTTTTACATGTCCACTTAGGTGGACAATTTATGTGTATAGAGTGAGACATCAATGTCCAGTGTAGTGGTTTATGTGCAAGTATACCATCGACACTGACACAGATACAAGAAAATAGCCCTTGAATAGCTGTCCACTGTAGTGACCACTATGCATGAAAGGGTTAAACATACCTGATTATATTCTGATCAGTAAGCAATTAAGCACAATTAACTATCAGAAAAAATACCTAATACAATTTCTCTTATTCACAATCACGTATAATGATGGGTCGTTTCACGGTACTGGGTCATGTGACCCAGTGATTTTGAGTTTCATTGTATTTTGTTATTCATTTGTGTTCTAGTTTCAATTTAGCTTATCTAGTTAATTTCTGCCATTTTAGTCCTTTGTTTTTTAGATCCTTTTGTGTCATCTCCCCCTGTAGTAAGTCTCCCTGGTTCATGTGTCTACCTATCATGGTCTTTGTCTGTGTGGTTCTTGTTGTCAAGTTCATGGCATGTCCACGTCTCGTCATGTTTCCTGTTTATTCTGAAAGTCTTGTTTCCATGTTCTATGTGCGTAGTTTACACTTCCACTGTGGTGCCATTATGGTCAATTGTGTCAGCTGTTTCCCCGTGTGTGTTCACTTCCCTCTATTACACTCCTGTGTATTTAAGTCTTGTGTCTCTTACTGTTAGTTGTCAGCTCTGCTTTAGTCCCCCCCCATGTAGTCACAGTCATAGTTATAGTCATAGTCACAGTTAAAATCATAGTCAAACTCATAGTCTAGTCTTAGTTGTTGGTTTTGCTTTTGTTATTCATGTATCAGCCCAAATAAAGGCTTGCTTTTGTTTTTCAACCTTAGGAACCATCAAGTTGTTCTCTAAAAGTGAGCATGAACTTTTTTTTTTAAAGTGCAAAAACCCACAGCTACAAACATCTGACTGGCACTACTCCCTCTATCTCTATTAGAGATTGAAAATGTGACGTCATTGAGGGGTAAAACCGCAAAGGATTGTGGGTATCCGTGGCAAGAGGTACTAGCGCAAGCAGGCTTTCAATTGAAATCAGTTACACAGTGATAAAAAGAAACAAAAAATGGCAAGAAGCTGTTGTATTATTAACTGCACAAGCCGGGCGAACGACAGCCGCGTGAAGCCGACGGGTAAAGCGAATGGTTTTTATCGGATTCCGGCGTGGAAGAGAAATTGTCCAAGTCATGTCTCCGAAGTCACGAAGAGGCGACGGATGGCCTGGATTGCTGCTATCAGAAGACCTAATATAACGTTCGAAAACACTCCAGCTCACATGTTAGTCTGCTCCAAGCATTTCCACAAAGGTCCGTGTTTTGTAGTAGTTAATACGTCTTATATGGCGCTGAACAGAAATCATCGCGCTATGCTCCTTTGTTTGTTGTGGCTGTGCGTAATGTTTGCTGTGTTTTGTAGGCAAACCAGCCTTTGAATAAATAGTGAATTGTCCTGACAGAATATTGAGTTTCGCTTCTGTTATTACCATGGTACATTGACAAAAACATATACTTTTATTCACAGGATAAAACAGTTTTTTGTATCACTAATTGCCCAGTACAGTTACAGCATACAATATTATTGTCACTGCTACATTTCTGTAATGCGTACCAGAAATTATTTCCACTACTAATTAATTACCGTTGAGCTCAAAGTTCCTATTAATAAACGGTTAACGAATGTGTATTTATGAAGACGATTTGTGAGACTGGTAAACTTACCTTTGTTCGTATGATGGTCTTGTGTTCCACACAGTGCGTTTCAAGGTCCAGTACCCATCCGTCGGTAAACTGTACCTGGGCTTGTTGCAGTGACCTGAAGTTACTAAAAACTTCATGAGTGTATGCACTCACTCCAAGAACCGTATAATTATAAATATGAGCGCGGTGAAAGTTGGGCAGCACGCTGACGTCTTTTGTCCACTCTGTGTGCTCGTAAGGGTCTAACCCCTTCACTCCTTTGATTTTTTTCCTCGTACCTTTTCTTTGCCTTTTCGTCGAGTCTGTCTTTGTACGGTCCGGCATTGTTCTCCTTCGTTTTGTACATTCCTCTTTTGGGGGGCAAAGAAAAAGCAAGAAGGTATTGAAACCGGCGAATGAACGTTTTGCGGTGCCGCAAATGCTTGCATTTGATGCAGTACTTTGATTGTTTTGCCACGGGTTCCCGGCATGCAATGCGTGAAAGTCACGTGGTCTGTCAATCTCTTTCAAAGCAGGGGCGTGTGTCCCGCAGGTTTTAAATGTGTCATTGTCTGATCCAACACAGCTGATTTAAATGGCTAAATTACCTCCTCAACATGTCTTGAAGTTCTCCAGAGGCCTGGTTATGTACTCATCATTTGATGCAATGGTATTTGCCTGCACATAGAGCTTACAGCATTGTCTGTATCATCATCATCATCATTCATTTCATCAGTAAAAAAGCATCTTTTTAATCAGACTTACACTTTATTTTTATATTTGATTAAAAATAAATATGATTTACTATTAGCTAAAACACACAGATAAACTTTTGATAAATGTTTGCAGCTCTGGAGGCCAGTATCACTGAATTGGAGAGTTTGCTTCAAACCCTTGTAAAAACCCCTAGCTAGCCAGGCCCCTGTAGCTGAATGTAACGCTTGCTGTCCCCTGGCAAACTGTCCCAAGCATCCGGGGAAACAGGATTGCTGGGTGATGGTGATGAGGAAGCATAGTCTTAAACAGAAGCCCCAGATGCAGCACCAACATGTTCATGTGTCTTCCCCACTCTGCCACACACCAGCCAAGGATTAAATTCTAGTAATTGGCGATTCTGTTCTGAGACGTGAAGCTAGAAACACCAGCAACCATAGCCAATTGTCTTCCAGAGGCCACAGCCTTCAATGCACATATTAGATTCAAACCACAAACTGTATCACTCTTTCACAACAAATAATAACGCACACAAGTTGTTTCAATGATAACAAACTATATTAATTATAGACAATGCTGTTTATCTACAGTGAAGGCATGGATGGTAACAGATTAACACAGGTGAAACTGCCCCTGACTAGATCTTGCAGAGTAAAAAAACACAAAACAACCACTCGAGGGCAAACTGCAGAACAGAAAATACCTAATTCCATCATATTGAGGGAAATTTAAAACTGCTGGCTAAGGGTAAATGTAAATTCACTAAAATCATAATTCCCGGCAGTAATGGCACCTGGTTACATTAATTAGAGGACACTGAAATCAATATTGAATCGGTGTGTAACTTTGCCAAAACAATGTCGGACTCTGTAGTTTTCTCTGGTCCCCTCCCCAATTGGACCAGGAATAACAAGCTTAGCCGCATGTTCTCCTTAAATTGCTGTCTGTCTGAGTGGTGTCCCACAAATGATGTGGGCTTGATAGATAATTGGGAAACTTTCTGGAGGAAACCTGGTCTTATTAGGAGAGACCACATCCATCCCACTTTGGATGGAGCAGGTCTCATGTTTAGAAATCTGGCCAAATTTATCAAAACCCCCCAAACGTGACTATCCAGAGTTGGGACGAGGAAGCAGAGTTGCAGTCTTACATGCCTCTCTGCAGCTTCTCACGTCCTGTTATCCCCCAGAACCCTATCCCCTTAGAGACTGTGTCAGCTCCCAAATAGACAAGAAACAAACTAAAAACCTGCAAAAACTGACTGAAACATAAGAAATCACAATGAAAGAGCAATACAGTACATGTGGTCAGGTCTGTCATGCCCCAGTCCTGGTTTCGGCGCCACTGTAAACGAATGCACGACAGTCCCGACCACATGTTCGCACTTTTCAGTACACTTCTTTATCGCGGCTAACGACTTACACACGCGGCTGCAGTTTTTCAGCAGATGCAGCGGGTGCCCATATTATTAATGTGACTGCTGCGAATTTCTTTGTTCGGCTTTAAAAGTGATTCCGATGCTAAACATTACTTCCACATGACTTTTCTGCCAGGTAACTTGCGCCCCACCTGTCAGAACACTGCCCCCAACCAGTGGGGCGCACCACACTTTGAGAATTACTGGCATAACCAAATGGAAAAAGTTTATAATTGTGAGACTACATTTCATAGTTAGCATCAAAGTAGTGGCTTTAAAAAGTTAAAGAAGAAAGTAAAAGCAGAAGAAAATGCACATTTAAAAAAGCAACATAGTATGACATTACTCTACAGTATATGTGAAAAAGGTGAGATTGTGTGTTTGATAAAATTGAAGCAATGAGCATTAAAAGCCGAGTAGAAACCATACAAGTCAAGTTTCTCCAAAAAGAACTAAAAGCAGCTTTACGAATATTCATTGCTGTATTTGCTGATGTGGCAGTGAGAAGAAGAGGAGATGAGTACTCTACAGTGGGTTTCGTTCTTCGTGTGCATTTACACTAAAGGTATATGAGTTCTGTATATTGTATGATTTCTTGCATTATACAGAGTTAAACAGTCTGTGTTTTTTGTTGGGTTTTTTGTTGGTGGTGGTGGGTGGGTGGTTGTATCTTAATCTCAAAGGCAAATAATTCTTTTTTTCCTTTCCCATTGTCACAGGGTTTTATTTTGTATTTTGGAGGTTATCTTGTTAGACTGGTGATTATAAGTTAGTGTGTTATTTTTATTTAGGTTTTAGTGGAGGTTAAGGTTAGCCATTATTTATCATCTGTGTCCTTGTTTTCTGTGTTTGGTTGCTTGTCTAGTCTGTCATGTGTTTCAGGTCTGTTAAGCTCATGGTGTCATGTCTAAGTCTCCATGTTTCCTGTTTTATTTTGAAAGAGGTTTTGTGTTCTGTGTTCATTGTTGTAGTTTCACTTTCCCTGGTGGCGTTGTCATGCTAATTTGTATCAGCTGTATCCCCAATTGTTTCCCGTCCCCTGGTCACGTATTTAGTCTGTGTGCCTTCCTTTGTTCATTGTCATGTCGTCTGTGCTACCCCACGTCACGTCACAGTTATCCTAGCCGTGATCCTAGTTATTCTCAGAGTTAAAGTCATAGTGCTAAGTTATGGTTATTGTTTTGTTATAGAGTCATAGTTGCAGTTTTTTTCAGTTCTCTCACAGTTTAGTCTTCTTAGTATATGTTTCGGTTTTCCCTCATTCTGCCTTGTTTCATGCTTGTGAGTATCAGCTCCAAAATAAAGGCTCGCCTTGTGTTCAAGTTTAGTTTTGTCTTCCTTTGTCCGCACCTGGGTTCTCCACACACTCCGCACGGTCTGCAGGGGCAGACCGTGACAGTCAACGTGAAGTGATATATTTAAGCTCTCTTCTTCTCATTGGTGTTTCTGTTTTTGCACTTCATTTCATCTCATTTTACTGTCAAATTAATTACAGTTAGTCAAAGTGAAGCTTCATCTTGGACTGTAAAGGTGCCATCCTCAGTGAAAGATCTCCTTGGCTCATGTGTGGTGATCCCTTGCTCTTATAACTACCTGCAATGTTTGTGTCGTCTGATATGAATCACGAAAAACATCCTTGTGCAAGTTTATCACATATTTCTTCTATTTTTTTCTTTCTCATTTAAACATGTCCTCAGTTTCCAGGTTTATCCAATATTTCTGTCAGTGGTAATATGCTGTAAAAATTAAGATGACCCAGTTATAAATATGTTTGACATCTAATTTGTTCATTATTTGTGTTCAGTAATATTGTTTTATTTTATGTTTTGTTTTGTTTTGTTTTTTTATGGGTTGCTGTGGGTAATCAAATACCGCAGTAGTCAAACTGCATAATGATGGTCTTTGAGCAAACATCCCACTAAAGGACACTGGTAACTTTTGACCATGCTTTTATCACAAATGTGCACATCAATAGCCCACGGAAGGAAATTTTGTAGAGCTTTTTCTGGAGCTCAATATGGGATAAGTGTAGATACAGTGAACAACAATACATGACGACACTCTTCTTCTTTGCACCAATGAACAGATACCTGTCCCACTGTGAGGCTGATGCCCTTCTATAACCCTGCCCACCTCTGCTTGTGTAACAACCTCTGTGCGGCTATCTCATCCTCCACTTTTGAAACTGTTCGAAGATGCTGCAAACCTTCTCACGACGGCACCTATGGGTGTGCCACGCTGGAAAGGCTGTATGTTGGCTTAATGGACTGCAGGTACTTTGTCCTGTCAGCAGTGACGAGGGTCTCTGAGTGAGATCAGAGGAATTGTGGAACTAAATTAGCAGTTTGGAGTCATGTTGATGATACTTGAAAGCCTCTTTTTTTAGAACTGTGTGCTAAATTTCACCTTTTGTGTGTCAAAAATGGGAATTCTTTGGAGACTCTCTGACTCCTTCAGTACTTAGTGAGAATATTAATATTTGTCACAAGATGGTGCTATAAGGCAAAAAGAAAATCTTTTTTTTTAAATTTACAGTTTAGTGAGTTCTTCATTGATTAACATTTCAGCTAGAATGTGACACTGCTTATATTAGAGTGGAGGTGATTCTAAAAAAAAATACAATCATCTGTAGCACAATATTAAAACATACTCACAATATAATTTGCAACCAAAGGTCAGAATGGGAATAAGTTGCAGCAAAGGGCAGTCAGGGTATGGCTAAATGGAGGCTGTGGCTAATGCAGGATTATGTGACTGAGGCTAAGAACAGTGAACAATCTTGCAAGAACAATAGAAGTTAAGCCTGAACACTAGTTTCTCACTTTAATTCGCAAACTAGCCAAGGAGTGCATCAACATGAGGCACATATGAAGATGGATGGGAGGCATGTGTGAACAACACAGAGTTCATATGCAAAGAGATTCTCTCGGCATAAACACTGAGGAGGAACTGAAACCAGATAAGCTGGATCACCTTTTTTTCTTCCTTTTTCTTAAATGAGCTCAAAGATAAAATGTCTTTCTTTTGGCATTGTGCATGTCCAGTGAAATAATTCTATAAAATACAATATTTTATTTGCTTCAGGCTTATCCTGGTAATAAAAAGTTCAGATAAAAGCAGAAATAGAACATCTTGTGACTTTATTAGCTGCAGACTTTGTTCAAGTATAGTTAACCCAGTCATGGCAGTATCACACCAATGTGTGTGTCTTACACATCACCACTACTTCTGCTGAGCAGAAACAAACAAACAAATGAGCAGAACATGAGAGATAAATGTATTACCACAATATTTTTTTTATTTTTATTTTTTTTTTTTGCAAAAATAAAGAACAAAATCTAAACATTTTTTTCACAAAAATTGAAAGCAGCCTTAACTTTGAGCTACAGTCCAATAAGCTCTAAAGACAAGTTCAAAGTAAGTTCATGCAATAGGTGAGGAGGAGCCAGAGCAGTAAGAATGAAAAGTAGTCAGAGAGAAGGAATGGCATGATTGTGGAGGTGAGCCTAGGGACTTTGAATATTAGGACTATGACTAGTAAATGAATATAGCTGGCTGATATGATGGACAGGAGGAAAATAGATATATAGTGCATGCAAAACAACAGATGGAAGGGAAGCAATAGAGATAGTGGATATACTGGACAAAGGATGTTGAAGCAGGAGTAAAAGAGGAAGACTGTAATGCATGTAGTGAAGGAGGAAAGTAAAGGATGAGATGAGATGGAGGCAGATGAGCTGTCTGTTGGGGAGATTTAACAGCATGCCTAATATACCTCACAAAATTGCACTGGAGAAATTTAGCATAACCAAATGGAGGAAAAGTTTATAATTGTCAGCATGAATCTAATAGCTACCTGCCTGAGACCTTTAAGAGAATAAAGATGGAAGCAAAGACAGCAGATAGGCCACCCCGCGTTAAAGCCACAATGGTGATCTCACAGAAAAATATTTAGGTACTAATTTGCAAATTCAAAAATACTGAAAATAATGTAATTCATCTGCACTCTGCAGCATATGAGACAAAAGAGAGATTTTGTTTGTGATAAAGTGGATGCAGTGAATATTAAAAGCAGAATGTAAACCATACAAGTCACGTCTTATCTGAAGGAAATAAAAGCAGCCACACCATGTTTGTTACTTCATTTGTTTGCCTGTCACTTAGAAGGAAAGATGGTATTGCAATGATATTTGCTCTTCATGTGCATTTACTTTAAAGCTAAGGATAGTGAATATATTTAGGAGTAATCTTCTCATGAGATGTAGACTTAAACAGTCTGTTTTCGGTTTTTGGGGTTTTGTCCTGTTCATAGGTCTTGTCCAGAATATTTTCAGTATTAGTTAAGCTTTTCTGTATTTTGGCATTCATTTAGGCTCTTCTTGTCTTATTGGCTGTTTTATTTCTGTGCTTCACTTTATTATATTTCATTGCGCACTTTATCACAGATCCCCAAACAGAAAGCTCATCTTAGACAGTTGATGTGCCATTCTCAGTGAAAGGTCTCCTGGGTTGATTAGTTGTGATCCTCTGCTCATATAACTACCCAGAACCAGAGGGGAAGGTCAGAAAACTCAGAGGGATTTGTAAAAATGTCCATAATCAAGTCATCTAAAACTCTGGAACAGTTTTGGAATCTGAGAAAGGTGTTGGGAGACCTCAACAACTGTGTTTGGCATTTCTGAGTATTTTAGTTTTAGTGAAACAGGTCTGTGTCATGGCTGTGTGCGGGCAGGCAGGAAAAAGGACCCAGAATGCAGACTCGTGGAGGCGGAATTTAAGCTCAAAATCCACTGCTTTATTGCAGGTTTAAATTAGGAAATGGAACAGAACGATGAGGGCATGAAACTGAACTACACAGGCCAGAATGAGGATACAACGCAACGACAAGCAGGAGCAGACACAGACATTAAATACAAGAGGAAAGCAGGGCAAAGGGAAAACACCTGGAAGACACAGCTGACATCAATTAGCAGACAGGACAGGGAGACACCAAACTAGAAACGCTAACGTAGGGCACAGACTGTCAAAGTAAAGCAGGAAACAAACTGGCACAGAACAAAACCAATACTAAACACTAGAAATCTCAAACTACAAGAAAATCATAAAATAACAATACATAAAACACTGGGTCACCGACCCAGGACCGTGACAGTCTGATCCAAGGCATTTATACTGATGCCATTTTGCATTCATTTGATTTACTTTAAATCATACATGAAAAAAGTTAATTAATTTTGTATTTCTATACAGATCTTTACAGATTATGGCAAAATATGCTCTCTTTCTAGTCCCTGCCACTACTCTTGCGGCCGCAAAGTTTCTGAATTGCAAAATATGTTTCATAACTACCTTATTATTTTCGTCCTTATTACATGTCACATAACAACACCTCTTTCTAAGAATATTATTTAAGAATATATATGCATCAATTTTTTTTAACTGCATTTTAACGTAAACATTTGGAGAAATAAAACTTTAAGAGGGAGAAGCTGTTGATCACTTATCATTCACCATAGATAACACTAAAACATGTGTTTTTAGTGCAGACACACTCTTTGACGTCCACTGAAACCAAACAATCACAAAACCCCTTCGGGCTTCACAAATAGTAAAGCTATCTGTTTTAAGATTAACTTTAAGTAGTTTAAAGACGCTATATACCTCAAATGCTAAATTAAAACCTTGAATTAATTTACTGTGTAGAGTAAGAAGTTATACTTAGATCATGCACTGGGCTCATATTAGAAGAATAATGGAGCTTTGTGCCTCCTTCCCCCCTCTGTGTCGCTCTGTGCAGTTTAAAGGCTTGTTGAAATCGGTGGCTAAAGGCGGAAAGGTCAGAGTTGACACTGTTTGCCAGTTCCATGCATTCACTTTCTTCGACTGGCTTTTGATGACTCCAGTGTGACTCCATTAGAATTGAGGAGGAATAGATGGGCAGGAGTGAAAAACAGAGCAGGTGGCATATACCTGATCATTCACCTCCACAGACAGAGTTGGCGGTGGGGGGTTGCCTGCAGAGTTGTAATATGACATCACTATTATAAAAAAAAACCAACATTTTTTTAAATTTGCATTTTCTTCATCAATCGATAAATTACTTGCGTATAACATCAATGGATACAGAGTTTTGTGTGTAGGAGAAGCTTTTGTATTGTGGCATTTCAATCCTGAAGTAAAAAGGTCCGACATCAGTGCTCCGGACACTATCCAGTAGCATCGTGCAGTTCCGTGTTCTCAGTTTTCCCAGAAATTGAGTTTGTTTTTTGTACTCCACAGGCAGTTTCCATTTTTGGATAGAGGTTGCCACAACCTTGTTCCCTTTCTTCCAGAATCCTAACCAGCTGTTTATGATCTTTTTGGAGCTAGGTCTGGGGTAATTATAGGTGCAGGGAATAACCACACAGGAGCCCTGCACAGCTGGAATGGTTGATGGTACGAGTGCCATCCACTGACTTTTGGCTGACTGGACATCATGAATCACTAATAAAAAAGATAGCATTGAATTACTTTCATATGTAGAAGGTAGCGTGCTGTTCCACCACATTAAAGTTAGATACTCACCAAAAAACATCAGAAATGAAAGGCACAACTTTAGTTCCATCACTGATGAGGACCTGAAAATAAAAGAGTTAAAAAGCATAAAGGAGTGAGAAAAAAATACACATAGGTGTATTAAAGGCAGAATTCCACTGCTGTACTTTTTGCAAATATTTCAATCATTTACTCATCTCTGAATCCGTTTTAATCACTGACTGAACTTCACTTGTAGTCCTTGTGAGATTTGGAGTCGTGTGAGATTTGGATGCCATATTTATAGTCTATTTTTACGCTCAAAAACTGTGTTACCATTTTTGTTTTTTGATTGATTGATACTATGTGTTCACCAGCAGATGCCTTTGATACCGAGAAAGTTGCAATATGTGGCCAGCAGTCTGGCATTTAACTTGTTACATTTTGGTTAGTCTTTTTGCAAGCAAAAGAACATTTCAGAGGACGCTGAGACCCAGGAGTGCACAAAAGCTACAGTTTCATGAAAAATAGCATGTGGCAAATTACAAAGATGTGTATACAAACACATGTTGTTTAAAAAAAGGATCTCATGTGATGTTACTGCAGGCCTTTTCAGAACTAAAAGCTGCATAATGATGTAATGAACTGTTCATTTATAATGTTACCACATGTAAATGTGGTATTAGAAAAGATACATTTACCACATTTAAATCAGAGGAAATAAGTGTTTTCTTGTCCTAGTTTCCTTTGTTGTATGCATTGTGTTACATTTTTTTAAGTCAACATTCTACATAATATAACCCTCTCATAGAAGATGTAGAATGTTCTTTATTGTAAGTATTTTTCATTGATGGCCAATTAAGTATGTTTCTCTATCTCTGGACACCGTTTTCTTGTTAGTGTTTATAAAGTAAACGTGTAAATAACTAATGTAACTCGTAAGATAATATTAACCTGTACATTTCTTTAGTTTAGTGCATGAAAACAGCCTAAAAGACAAGCTGTGGGAAGAAAACAGATTCCCAGCTATGATGATAAGCCAGTGCCAGTAATCAGGGCACTGATACAGCCAAGGCCGAGAACATTGAGTCGTCAGCACAATCTTGTCAGGCTCCTTGAATTTACTTTCAATGTTGGTTTACATGAAAATATCAGTGAATGGACTTGGTTTGTTTCAATGATGAGATCTTACTTCTGCTTGTGGCAAGATTACCTTGAATT
This sequence comes from Pelmatolapia mariae, assembly GCF_036321145.2. NCBI lineage: Eukaryota > Metazoa > Chordata > Actinopteri > Cichliformes > Cichlidae > Pelmatolapia > Pelmatolapia mariae. The sequence continues at coordinate 53,925,367 of NC_086236.1, forward strand.
ATTTGAACATCAATCAGTATTTCATTTTTAATGCCCCTTGAACTGGCTAAAAGTGGATACAAGGACACGTGTTGTTTGTCTTAAACTTGGTTTTGTCCAAGAACATTCAAACATTACATTTCGTTCCTAAATGCAATTAAATGTATGCAGCCAATACTTTCAGTGATACTAAAATAATGTACACTCCGTCATGACTGTATATTCTTCAATTTATCTGAATAGTCAGTGCATGTACATAACAGAGTTTTCACTTCTTAAGTAACTTCTGCCTCTCAGTAAGCATTGCCCATCAAAGTTAAAACAGAAAGCAAAAGGTATTAGCAGCAGTTACAGTTTCACTCAGTTTAAATTACAAATAGCCTCTACACATTTTCGCTAATTCTCTTTAAAACTGCAGTCCATCCATCTTTTTCAACCCTTTAAATAAGTTTCAGCAGACATGACACAGGATGTACCCAAAGTGTAATTTTCACCCTTCACTTCTGTATTTTAACTAGTTTAGTTAAAATGGGTAAGTTCCAAAGAAAAGAGAACTCCACTCAAGCGATATTGCCGCAAAGTTGCAAAACTGATGCTTGATTTCATTTCCTTAGTTACTTGGTGGTGTAACACTGGCAGGTTTATTTACCAAGGTCAAAGACACTGATGTAAAGCAAAAAAAAAAAAAAAAAAAGAACTGCACAAGATCAAGTATATTAATCAAGTTGCTGTTTTTATTTATTGTTACAAACTATTTGGCAAAGTTACTGTCATCAGTATTGGTTACAGTATTGTTATGCTCACCAGCATATATTGCCTGTATTAGGCAAACCGGGCAATAACATTGCAATGGGAGATTTCTTAAAAAAAAAAAACCCAAAGCATTTTACAAAAAAAAATGAAATCCTTCCTTATTTCCAATCCTAACAGGTTTGTATTCTCCAATTCCACAATATGCCACAAGTAAGGCTAGGAGAAGACTTTTTCTGACAAAACTAACATGGCTAGGGTTGGAGAAAGATTATTGTTACTGTGTGCCTACTGTTCCCCATCTCTAACACTGACATCTCACTTATGATTTTATGCTATATCATTTTTACATAAATTCATGTTTTGAAACAACATTCTTGTCTGACCATCTGAAGGTCTGCAATCGCAAGTACGCAAAAAAGGAATTATCATTGTTTTGCAATGCTGTGCAGGGTTTTTTTTTTTTTTTTTTTTGGTCATTTAGAGTGTTTTCACACTTTCATCCTTCAGTTGAACCCACAGCGACTAGTCAGGGTTTTTTTGGGCATATGTGAACACTCTCAAAAAAGATAAAAAATATTAAGACCTGCCTGAAATGTACAGAGGCACATAGTAATACATACACATGGACATGTGTAGAAAGCATCGTACACTAATGACATGCAGCTTTCCTTCTAAGTTCTGTAATCCACATTTGCATATATATTGTCTGCACAATTGCTGTTTGGAGCCATGTGATTTGTTGGAGCCTGCAGAGACAAGAGGTTACACAAAAGTTGGCTTTAGTCATTTTTATCTTTGCTGTTAACTTCTTGGGACAATAAAACTTGTGTCAGTGCGGGTACTGTACCTTGACATTGATGTAAACAGGATCATCAATAGCTTTCCCTTCAGGCAGCTTCTTAGGTTGTGTGTCACAAGTGACTTCTCTAAAAAGAACAAAAAAAAGAAAGAGAGCAAGAAATTAAAGATGCCAGGCTGGGAAAAAGGTCATCAGAATTTTGTCACTGTGCATCAAATAAATGCATAATTATATCCTGATAACACAAATGTATCAAATGGTACAAAACCAAATTACAATAATTACTTTTGGATTCATCATAATGACACATTCAATTAAAAATAAAAGAAATGTCAAGCTTCTTAGATGGATACACATGTATGGTATACTTTTTCCATTAATGCAAACCTTTTGGGTGGGTTTGATAGTGCTCTGCTAAAGTTTGCATAGTATCCAGAGTCCTCCCTGGTGACACTGCGTGACCTGGGACAATTATGATTACTGTTATTGGGGTTGTTTGTACATGATAACTAAAATTTAAACAATAAAATTAACATTCGAAGCACTCTGGTATGTTTATGATAAATGAATATAATCTGCTTTGGATTATTTTTCTCTCGTACTGTACATATGCTTCACAGAAAGTTAAATTTTCACATTTAAATGTCTTTTGTTTACATAAATGCTTTGCTTTTCATACCACACATTTGCCTGAAACGTATCCAGATGATAAACTATGTACATCAAGTATATCAATCTGAGAAATAAAGCTCATTCAAGATTGCTGCTTGTAGGCCACACATTCAGTTTACAAATGATGAAAAAGTTACCTCTTGTATTTTATAAAAATAAATATCCCAGCAACAAGAAGAATGATCACCACAAGAACTGCTACAGGGATGGCTACAGACAGTATTGTTGCAAGGCTCGTGTCGTTTTCATTTGCTTTTGCTGCAAAAAATAATATGTTCAGTAAAGAAAGCTGAAGTACAGAGTGTGACATAATCAACAAACTGTGTTAATAAACTGTGTTAAACGTACTTGTTGTTGTTTCAGTGGTTGATTGGTCTTGAGTTGTATAGGAATCGGTACCTGTTGAAAAAATATTACACAGCATGATGGCAAATTTTAAAAAAGGCTTTGTTCAATTTAAATATAAATAATGCAGAAATGAAGTTAATACCTGGCTTAAATGCCCTTGTCCCTGTGGAGGAAACATGCAAGCTATTAATTTCTTTCTTTCTTTTTTTGATAAATGCATAGTTTAAATCAAAAATTTAAAATAACTTATTTAGATTCTGACCATTTATGGAAAATGAGACCGAGTCCTTGATGAAACTGTATTTATCTTTCTGCACATCAATTCTCACATAGATGTCTTGCATACTATGTGGGATGTTGGCGATCTGGAGAGAACAGTTGCCCTTGTTCCGGTCTCCGATGAGCTTAGTCTTTCCTCGGTACTCCTCAAGCACACAGTCATTATTTGGGTTAAAAACAAATGCCTTCTTGTCTTTGTCCATTTTACTGCAGTTACTTTTGTCATTTACTGATAACATTTTCCAAAAAACTGCAACATTATTAGTGTCATTTTCCTTTGGATAGCTAAAGTTGCATTGTATGGTAACGGTTGATCCAGGTTGTGCTGTGATCTTTCTTTTGACATTTATTTTCCATTCTTTATCTGCAACTAAAAACAAAGCAAGTCAGAAATTGCATTTATTTTTCAAAGGCAAATTTTAAAGCTATAATTTAGATTGTAGAACAAATTGTTTATTACAAAAGCAAGGCTAGCATTAGAAAAGCACATTATATGACAGCTTCACCATCATTAGTGTATGAATCTGTGTAAATGGGTGAATGAGAAGCATATATAGTGCTCCAAGTACCATATTTACTACATGCTGAAAGTGCATTTCCAATTTAAATCATACACATGAGCTTATTATCTCACTCACCTTTTGAATTACAAGCCAGAATCAATACTGAAATGAAACCAATAAGGCCTGGCAGCTGCATCTAGCCAAAGCAAGACAGTCACAGGTTAGCAGACAAAATCCTGATTCAGTTTTACAGAATTCTCATCACATGTAGCCAACACACTGTACAGCAAAGTGCCTATAGTCTACTATTTAGCACATAGTAAACACTCACTGTGAGAGGAGGGAGGTGTAAGAAAATGATGTTCCTTTGTGCTTTCTCAGTATGTATTAGATCTCTGCACTGGTATGAAATGACATGGGTCTGTTTCCTGTTGCACTCTAATGATCACTTGAAAAAAGAAAAAAAAAGGAAGTTGGGAAAGAAAAGTGAACGCCGTCCCCACAATAACTATGTTCAACTTTGCGGGCAAATTTTAAGCACATATACTGTATATCAGAAACACTCTCTTCCTTCTCTTATATCATTTAATTTTTACATATTAACCAAAGTGTAAAAGTCGCACTTTGCTGAACTCCTCCCTTTTTCTTTTCTTTGGTTAACATTTGTGAAAAACACAGCAGGTCAGTGTCACAACAGCTGAGAGGTGTTTGCAAAACTGTCATTTCTAACCCAACAGTGTAGTCTAGTGCATTTTTAGACAGTTGCCCTTCCACTCTGTCAAAAATATTAAACCAGACTATAATTTCTATTAATTGAGGAGGATTGAGCTTTACACCTATGGCACATGAACAAAAGATAGATGCTATTATGTTATTGAAAAAAAAGACTGAGTTGCAAGTTGGATTAGAGTTTGTGTTTTTCCTTATCACACAGAAGAGATTCTGTGAATTTGTAATGTGATATTTTTGTAACAAGAAGCAATTATAGCTAGACAAATATTTGTATTGATGTCAAAAATTGCACAGTGTAGAGATCAAATCAAATATATGGACCCACCTACTCTGGTGACCCCTTGTGAATGAGTGGTAGGAGACTGCAGAGTCCTGGCCTGACGAGGACTCTGCAGTCTATTTACACCTACAGGCCACTTTATTAGGTTCACTATGCTGATACTTAGTTGGACCTCCTTTTGCCTCCAGAACTGCTTTAATTCTTTATGGTATAGATTCAGCAAGATGCTGGAAACATTCCTCAGAGATTCTGGTCCATGTTAACATGACAGCATCACGCAGTTGCTGCAGATTTGTCAGCTAGACATCCATGGTGAGAATCTCCCAGCCGACCACCTCCCAAAAGTGCTCTATTAGATTGAGATCTGGTGACTGCAGGGGTGATTAAATATAACAATGACTTCATATGAATTAACTTGTTATGTTTAAGAAACCAGTTATGATATGATTAGAGCTCTTTGACATGCTGCTGGTAGCACCGAAGATGGATACACTGTGGTCACAGGGGGATAAAATGGTCTGCATCAATATTCAAGTTAGCCTTCAAATCTAAGTAATCATAAATTGGGGTTTTTTTTACAATGTCATAAAACATTTCCCCCGCCATTTTGCTACCAGCAGCAGCCTGAACTACTTATACAAGACACGATGGATTCATGCTTTTATGTTGTTTTCTCCAAATTCTGACCAGACATTTTTATAGTTTTCTATTGTAATGAAAAATTTGGTCTTCTTCTGCTGCTGCAGTTCATGTGCTTGGGTGTCCAGAGATGCTCGTCTGTATCCCTTGGCTGTAAAGTGATTATTGGAGTTCCTTCCTATCACTTCGAAGAAATAGCTGATATGAACTGCTACTCACTGGATATTTTCTTTTTTTCTTTTTTTCGCAGGCCATTCTCTGCAAACCTTAGAGATGGTTATGCGTGAAAGCCCCAGTGGTCAACGGTTTGGGAAATACTCAGATCAGCCAGTTAGCGAAATCCCTCTTCTGGGGTACATTTGCTAAATACAACCACTAGATGGAGCAAGATATACGCACAAGTCCACTGCGAACTTTAGCACATGGGTTTGGACTCCACCTGGAATGTGGGGCAAACTGGGATCTTAAAGGTGCAGTCATATGACTCCCAGATGGCTGAATGAGAGTTATGCTCGCTGGATATGGTTTCCTGAAAGTCATTCCGACGGGTTTAGCAAAGTTAAAACGACTCGACCACGCTGCTGGAAATGAGTCTTGAATGATTTCAGTTGTAGCTCACGGAGGGAGACGAGCTTTGTTGTTTAGGAAGTTTTGGGCCATAGCAGGATGATTATGTTGCCTGTTATGTGGATGCAGCACGAATGACAAACTTCACCCCTGCGTGGTTTAAAACCGCAGGCACACATGGAACATCTAAACACAGGAAATCCAAGGCAGACCGCAGAGGAACAGTTGACAGCCAGCAGCCCCCAGCTGGATGGAGGCTCTCAGAGGAGAGTAGCAGCGATCAGCTCTCCTGCTCTGGCTGTAGCGCGCCTCACTTTACCCAGAGTCATGGACGCCGAGGGGAGGGTCGACGAGTCAAGACTGAGGATGCATATCTTCAAAAACGGTTTCTAAAACGCACAACTTACTTGCAAGTAGTTTTTAATGTAAACTTGATTCGTGCAGTTTTGCAGGAGACATGAAGTAAGACTGTTTTTCCGCACTTCCGTTGTTATACTTTACTGAGTACGGAAGGCCAAGCAGAAATCTTGAAATATCTAATTATCCACGTTTAGAAAAGCAAACTCTTTTCTCATCTAGTTAATTATAAGTTTGAGAGATAACTTCGTTTTTCTGTATTGATACAGTATAACAGGACAGGGGCTGGCAATCAGCGCAATCCATGAAGCAGCTGGATTTGAAGCTGTAGTTTCTCACACCGACTGCTGCTGAGGCCTCGGGTTGTTCTGAACAAACCTGAATGCACCGCACCTGCTGACAAAAGGCATGACTGCATTCGCTCAATGTGTGTTTTTAGAGAAATGAAATTGACTCTTTGGAAAAATAAAAATGGGCTATAGTGTTTTGCCAAAATATACATGTGTCCATTTTAGCATCGTTTTGGTGTACGGTAAAAACATTTAACACGAAATTTAAAAAAAAAAAAAAAAAAAAAAAAAAAAAGGTTTTCATTCCTAAAGATTAAATCAGGTGACGCTTTGCCTCTGGGGAAAAGCACAATCAGACGATTCTGTAAAGTCCAACATTTCACTGTTCACCAGACCCCCTGGAGCAAAGAAGTCCAGCGTGACTACTGTGATAAAGCGGCTCCATTTATAGGGTTGGTAGCATTTCTAGGAGTGAGATCACATGAGTGTCAATGGCTCCATAAACATATGCTGTAACTAGAAGAAGCAAAGACGAAGAGAATACGTCTGTGTTCTAGCTGTATTTTTAGTGTTTTAAATGCAAGAAGACTGTCATCTCATGCCAGAACTTATCAGCACTTCAGCAATCCTGCTGAATCTGTCCTCTTTGTGGAGGATGTTGAACTCCACCAGAGACTAAATAACCTCCAGAATAAGATGTTACAAATGGCCACTTAAATATTTGTCTCAGCAGGCTCAAGCTCACTAAAATATGTATTTGCAGTCTTGTTGCTCTTTGATTTACATCTAAAATTTGTTCCTTTCAGGTTTGATCTTCCCATGCTCTCTTTCAGACCAGTGGTGACTGGTTTAACTAAATGTTAGGAGGTCATGTAATGTTTTATCTTCATACACAATTGTCCACTGACAATGATTGAAAGGTCTGCACTCTCTGTCCAGGTGGGGTGTGTCCATCTGAGCGTGGCCTCGCGTGGCGGTTTTTGTTCGGGATGTACCCGTGTGGTTCAACAGCTTTAGAGCGCTCGTTGCTGCAGGACCAGTTGGTCGTACGTTATCAGGTTATGAAGAGAAAATGGCAGCACTTCCTCCCCTCAGCCATGCGAATGCACCTCAATGGCACTGATGGTAAGTTGTATGGCTGTCAATTAAAAGCCACATAGATTCCTTCTTTTTCAAATTTTTGTTTCTATTGTTGTTTGTTTTTAACTGCCCTGATTTCTCACTCTTTTTCCTAAATATCTTATATGTGGTCAAGCTGAGTTGCTGGCAGCCGTCAGGTACTTTGACCAGAGACAGGCACAGACCCAGCAACAATCTCAGGACAGGTCAGAGGCGGTCAGAGTTAGAATGGCTTTTTTGGAGCTTCAGGCACAGGTCAGTTCAACTAAACATCCGTGAGTATGATTGTGACCTGTCTGATATCTGGCTTTTTGCTTCTTTTACGCATACTTGTCTCTACTCACTATTTTTCTGCATTGTTTTTTGTTAAGTTATATTTAAAATGTTCCTTTTGGTTTTTCTTTGTAGAACATAAGAACAGTTTAAAGTGAGGGAAATAAAATAATGCAGTATATTTATTCAAATGAAACAACAGGATCTAAATTTGTTAAAGGGTTTGCCATTTACCTACTACCTCTTTGTACTAACTTTTCCTATAAACAGATATTGTTTGAGCGGGTCACATTTGACCGTGAGGAGCTGCAGGAAGCCATTCGAATCATTGATAAAGATGTGCCCCGAACCAACAGAGACCTGAGCTATTACCAGTAAGTGATTATCAGTTATGGTATTTTTTTTTTTAACTAACTTTGATAGTTCTTTAAAGGGGTCTGCATACACTTATTTTGTCTGTCTCTCACCACTGATCAAGCACCAGATGTCTTTCACAGCAGCCAGCAGCAAAAAATAAAATTGCCAATATCCAGTTGTTTAAATTGAAGGACAAAGTGAGTTCCTGCTCTCTAAAAGGTTCGGGGCAAGACGATTAAAAAAAAAAAGAACACCACAGTTAGGGCTGTTCGATATGATGATATATATCAGATGACGATATGAAAACATCTATCGTTTCATATTATACGCTATCGTTTGTTTCTTGGTGTCGCAAAATAAGCTGTTTACGGCAATATTTTTTCATAGTTTTGATGGTTACTGTAGTGGATATAATAATGTCTTGAAGTTCTCTCTCTCTCTCTTATATTTAAAATAACCACACTGAGGACAGACAAGTGACTGTTTTTACGCATCGGTTCATTAGTAACAACGACAATAAAAAACAATCGTGTAGCTCCACCGTCTGCTTGTTTATTTACCACATAAACCTTTCACAATAAAGCTCAAGATCCTGTTGAAATTTTTCAAAATAAGCTGAAATGATGGGAAAATACATTATTCGCAAAGATTAAATTTCAGAATATGCATCAAAACAATTACCTCAAATAAAAACGTGAAGTAACTATAAATGTCGCTTACAGTCAACAACGTGGATGCAGGCAGAAAATACCAGCATGGCCAGTGAAGATGAGGCAGAACCAGGTAGCTCCAAACAGAAGGACCAGTCAAAACAAATCGAGGACCTTATTCCTAAACAAGGGGCTACCTCTGTAGCATGGAAATGGTTTAGTTATGAAAAGTCTGACACAGACCAGAAAACTGTACTATGCAAATTATGCCGCAAATGGGTCCTAACCACAGACTCAAACACGACAAACTTCTTCTACCACCTACGCAAGAATCACGTGAAAGAGTATGGAGAGAGTTTACAGATGAGAAGCTAAAACGAGCTGTCATGTGCTAAAAAATAAACTTTGTCACATTATCCATGTTGGGGAGGCAGCAAAGCATTTTAACATTTTGGAGCCATATAGGTTCTGAAACCAACACTGGAAACCATAATAAAGCATGCGGTTAAATGTCCCCTGGAGCACCTTGGAAATAGTTTTGAGCAGTGGTAAGGCATCATGGCAGTTGTTGTTTACACTTCTGATCATCTGATTATCTCAGCAGTTTGAAGCAGCTAAAACATTCCCTTAAAAATGTTCTTCTGATACAATACCAAGTGTCACAATTAACACAGAATAACTTCAACCCCCCCAAACATTATAATCAAACATTACAGTCCTGTTTAACTTATTTCTCTGTGCGTGTGTGTGTTTCAAACAAGGGTTTTACTAACACTGAGTCATCAGTGTAGTGTCAGAGACACCCACTGCTGGGCATCACATATTTATTTTGAGTTCAGAATCTGTAAGTCTGTGGTCTCCATCTTTCTAACACTGATACTTTGTCGGCATTGAGACAGCTATCAGGTAGTCCACACCTGCACTGAAATTTATTGAGATTTCAATTTTACATAGATTTGTTGCATATTACTGTACCAGTTGCTGTTTAAATGAAATAAAACTGTATAAAGCTTTTGAATTAGAGGCCTTTCATCGTCATTATACTGTCAAAATGGAACACAAAACTGTCACAGTGACCCAAAAGTGACCCATTATTAGGTTGAAAAATAACAGCTGTGCATCAACAGGTGTTCAAGCATAAGTAGTATAACATATGATGTAAATATAGATAAAACCTGCGCATGTAGGCCAACACAAATGGGGTATGGTCAACACGCGTACTAATTCCCCTTTATAAAAGTCATAAAAAAAAGATAAAACACTTTTTAAGTTCAGCATGATATGAAGACAGATTGGAAATGTAAAAGTGAGGTTGGAGGTAAAATGTGACATGATATTTGTATGCAAGCTATAACTTGATATTTAGAATCCCCATAGAGCAGTATAATTTCCAAAATGTTACCAATATGAACAAAGATGCTGGAATTTTTTTATTTTTTTTATTTATTTTTTTTTATAAAAGTTCGACCTTATTTGACCTGGAAGAAGGGGTCCAAACTAATGTGATATTTAGAATTCCCATATATCATTAGTTATATGCCTATGTATGTTGGCAATACAAACAATGGCATTAAGAAAAACTGTTTTAAATAACTCTATACAGCATTATTATCATCACACTGACCTTCAAATCAGTGTTCAAATCTAACATATTTTAAATCTTTATATGGTAAATTATTTATTTTGTCAATACAAAACATGCTTGTAAGAAATCCTTTTGAGTAATTATGCTTACCATCAGAATGACAATAACTGAGGTCATGGTCATGAGGTAATGTGGTTATGGTACAGAGTTATATAGTTGTGCATTTGAGAGTTGTAGAGATAAGTATTTTGTAATTTCACAGTGACTTAACAAATAACAATACAATATTACACAGAGTATAGATAAATATAGTATACAGAGTATTCTAAAAATTTAAGATACCACTCATTGTGGTATTGTACAGGAGAGAACTTAATGCACAAAGAAGAAGACTCTTAATAAAAGAGGATGTGGTAACGGTGGTAGAGAGGGGAGTCAGTGCAAAGTTCACCGTTGTACTGGTGCTTGAGAAGAAACTGTTTCTTTTTGGTCCCCTTTGATCTACAAGTCGCTGTAGCTGATGCCAGAGGTGAGCAAGTTGAATCAGAGTGAACAAGGATGTGATGGATCCTCTAAAATATAAGCCAATTTCCAACCTTCCTTTTATCTAAAAAAAAAAAGTAGTGGAACAGATCATCTGCAGAGAATGGTTTATTTGAGGAGTTTCAGTCAGGTTTCTGAGCTCATTACAGTACAAAAACTGCTTTAGTGAGGGTTACAAATTATATTCTTATGGCCTCTGACTTGTCCTGCTTGTCCTGCTAGACCAGGAGTGGGGAACTCCAGTGTACTGAAGGTGTTAGATGTGTCCTTGAGCCAACACAGCTGATTTAAATGGCTAAAACACCTCCTCAACATGTCTTGAATTCTCCAGAGGCCTTGTAATGAATTAATCTTTATTTATCTAAAACCTGCAGGACAGGCCCTTGAGGCCTGGAGTTCCCTACCCCTGCGCTAGACCTTAGTGCAACATTAAATACTGTTCACCATAATATTTTATTACAGTAATTAAAAAATCCTGTAGGTATTAAAGGTAATGTGCTGTGCAGTAGTATGAGTCATATCTATCTAACAGATTCAAATTTGTTCATGTAAATGGAGTCTTCTTCAAACACTAAGGTTAATTATGGAGTTCCACAGGGTTCCACACTAGAACCAGTTCTGTTTACATTATACAGTCTGTTTACACAGAAGGCATAGCATACATTTTCGCTGCTCTGCAGATGATACCCAGGTCTCCATGAAACCAGATAATACACGTAACGATCTGCCTCTAATGACCTCTATTGACCTCTAATTTCTCGCTTCTGAATTCAGATAAAACTCAGGTTTTTGTGTTCAGCCCTAAAAATCTTAGAAATGTGATGTCTAACCAGATCCTTACTCTGGATGGCATGTACCGTGATCTCCAGTAACACTGTGAGGAATCTTTGAGTCTTTTTTAATTAGGCCATGTCCTTCAATGGACATGATGAACAAATATGTAGGACTGCTTTCTTCCATTTGGGCAATATCTCCAAAATTAAAAATATCCTGTCTCAAGTTGACACTGTAATTCGTTATCAGGTTTTCCTAAAACTCCCTGAAAAGCCTTCAGTTGTTCCAAAATGCTACAGCAAGAGTACTGCCAGGACTAGAAAAAGCATATTTCTCCTATTTTGGCTTCCCTGTTACATCCAGAATTGAATTTAAAATCCTTCTCCTCACATACAAGGTCTTGAATAATCAGGCCACATGTTATCTTAAAGACCTCATAGTACCATATCACCCCATTAGAGCACTGCACTCTCAGACTTTTGGTTTACTTGTGGTTTCTAGAATATTTAAAAGTAGAATTGGAGACAGAGCCTTCAGCTTTAAGGTCCTTCCTCTGTGAAACCACTGCAGTTTGGATTCGGGAGACAGACGCTCTCTGTACTTTTAAGATTAGGCTTAAAACTTTCCATTTAGGTTTAGGTTTCTTACTGTTAAAAGTTTTTCCTTCCCACAGTCACCAAAGTGCTTGCTCATAGGGGGTCGTCCGATTATTGGGGTTTTTTTGTTTTTCGGTCTATGATGGTAGGGTCTTTACATTACAATATAAAGCACCTTGGCAGCTATTGTTGTGATTTGGTGCTATATAAATAGAATTGAATTGAAAATATTTTACACACTGTTGAGGCAGCAGGAAGTGAACAAGTCAAATAGGGCAGAGAGGACCTGGTGATCTTCTGAGCTGTATTAATTTATGTGCTGTAGCCTCCTCTCTGCTTCAGTGCAGCTCCTGTACCACACCATGAGACAACATTTAGACACATGACACAATGGTCAGTGAATAATCATTTGTTCACTGATTGGAAAAATGCGTCATGTATTGGCATCATGTTAGAGATGATGATGTGTAGATTCTTCAGTCTTAACTACATTTCAGATTCTAAATTTGGACTAACTGCGGCTTAAAATGAGTTTTTGAATCGAGGCTACAGATATCTGAGGGAGCTCTGGTAAGCTCCAAGACCAGTGTGACACTGAACTGGAAAAGTGGGTGGGAAGTAGGAGAAAAGGAAATATTCTGAAGGCCTTTCATTAATAAGATATTTATGTTCACACTTTTAAATACAGCCAATAAATGCTGTTAACCAACAGATGATTTTAAAAAATGTAGTTGTACATTTTTAATGCATTTTGACAAACTTTTACCTCTTTTCTATGCAAATGACCCAAATCAGTGTTACTGGGTATTAATAGCATTTAATGTTCATAATTAAACTGCCTTTTTTGCAGTTTCTGTCACCTGCATTTTGTTCTTGACAAGCTTAATCATTTTAAACATTTAAATTTTGGGTAGGAATCCAGCTTGCTCTATTAAGGAAAAGTGAAGCTGGGTAAATGATGACTAAGTGGACAACACTGAATAAAAACCCCTCACTTTGTTTACTTTCTTAGAAACTTAAAATTATTTAACTGACTTTCAACTGAAGACTTAGTAGTTAAATGTCACATCTGACAATCTCTCCGTGAGTGAAGGTTTAATTTGGGGCATAAAGCGTCACCAGTGTTACGCATCAAAACAAGTTTTGGCAGCTGTGTTGAACTAATTCTGCTTATTTATAACATACTAATATTGTTTGTGTCTGTGCATGTTTGCAGGAATGAAGGCTTAGGCAATCTGTTGGTTCTGCGAGAAATCCTTATCACTTATGCTGCTTTTCATCCAGGTAAACGACCCTGTGTCAGGTTTGCTGACTCGGTCTGAATCAGATGGATTTAAAAGTTGTTTGTTGAGCCGTAAAAAGAGGCTAACTGTTTATGCATTTCTCCCTTTGCTGTAAATCCAGAGGTCAGTTATGCCCAGGGGATGAATGACCTGTGCAGCCGATTCCTGGAGGTCCTCGACTGTGAGGTTGACACTTTCTGGAGTTTTTCATGCTACATGGAGAAATTCTCCAGGGACTTCAGGGCCGATGGTCTACACAGGAAAATAGGTAGCGATAACAAAACAGATATTTAAAAAAATACTTTGACACCAAATAGTGTTTTGTTTATATCTGCCACACCCACTGTTGTCATGGTGTAAGATCTGTAAATTAAACTTTCCTTTTCTGTTTCAGATAATACATTTCATTCAGCTTATGCACCGTTGTGCTCATATGCACCCTTATTTTAATAGTTTAGTCAAGCACTGCCTGCTTTTTTTCCTTTTATCTAAAGAGTAATATGTTACTTTATGACCCCTAGTGGTCAAACAAAGACACTGCAACTTTTTTTTCCCAGAGTAGAAATTTGATTGTAGGTCGGATATGCAGAACAAAATCATATTGGCCCAAAATCAAATTAAAATAGAATTAAGTCTCTAAAAAAACAAAAAAAAATGTTTTGTATAAATTAGTTTAGTTAAAGTATAAAAGTTTTGTTTAACATCTAGAGTTGGAGGCAGCTCTGCTGAAGGAACTGGACCCTCCGCTTTATGCTCATCTGGTGAAAGACAATATGGAGAGGTTTACGTTTTGTCACAGGTAGATCTGCAAAGCTTCGTTTTTCTGTACTCTTTTTTTTTTTTTTTAGTTTTCAAATGCAGTTTTGCAAGGTTTTTTTGTTTTGTTTTCCCCCCACACAAACGTCTTATTTACATGTAAGCATGTGTTGCCCCTCCTTTAAGGTGGCTGCTGCTTGGTTTCCAGAGGGAGTTTGAACACAGCGAAGCACTACGCTTGTTCGAGATCCTGAGCTGTGACCACCTGGAGCTCATCTCACAGCAGGTCGACAGAGCTCGTTACCAGGAAAGAGTTGCTCAGAAATTCAGCACAGGTAAAACCCGGAAACAAAAGAAAAAGTAGAAAAAAACCCCCACAAAAAACAAAGGTTGCCTCTTTGCTATTTCTTATTATGCCCTTGCCTTGATATTGCCAGAAGACGGTTCAGAGTCAGAGCTGCAGGCGATCAATACTGACTTCACCTTTGAGCTCTTCATCTGTGCAGCCATCCTTTTAGAGCACAGAGAGTCTCTGTTGCAGTGCCCAGATGACGTTCAGCTCCTCCAATATACTAACAGGTTTGTTTTTGTGCTGCATCACACGGCCCATCACAAATAAGATGTGCATGTGTTAGTTAATGTGTGTGTGTGTGCTTTGTGCAGCCTTCAGGGGACACTGGACCTGAACAGTATACTGAAGAAAGCAGAGCATCATTTCTACAATTACTGCAAGCGCTGTGCTTGGGACTTTACGAACGGTCGCTGCAGGCCTGATCGGAGCAAACACGAGGACTTTTTTTATCATCTCCGTAGTTTATTTGTTTTAAAATGATTTTATTTTTTTTAATGATCTCACAGGTTGTAATCTGTAGCTGACAATTGATCCCTACATGCACTTTTTGATGCCACTTACTTTTTTGTCTGAGGGAAACACACTAATGTACTGCTGGTTGCTGCTCACTTTAAATTTGCTCACTTATCACTATGAGTACGTGTACACTATTTATTGTCTTGTAGTTGACCAACACTGGGTGTGAGTTGTTGTGCTGTGATTTTTTTTTTTAAAAAAATTTAAAAATTTTTATTTTTTATGTAAGGTCTAATCTTTTATTACTTCACAGTAGGAACTTTGTTTTATTTTTTTTCCAGGTTGTTAGCAGTTTATAAATAGGCCCGGTCTCTTCGCTGGCAGTTATATTTAATGCTGGATGACACATGTGTCAGAGGGGCCTACAGTATGTGTACCACAAAGTGTCCAAGAAACCACATTGCATAACTGTCCTAAATAGAGAATGACAAACATGCACACTATGAATGTTTAAAAAATGTACCTCAGTAAAAGTGTTGAAGATTTTTATTCTGCTGGTGAATAAGGCTGTTTCATTTAAATTTTTGAATTTTTTAAAATAAAAGATGACCTTGTCTTTTGAAAGACCGTTTTACTATGTGAATTGATTGAGCTGAATTAAAGTAATTTGTTATATAGGAATGCAAAAGAAGATCCTCTAAGAAGCCTTAACATCAAATCTGAATAACTGTGCAACTTCAGACACATAAAAAAGATGGACTTTACAGACGATTATCGCAAATGAGGTCAGTGCTATAAATAATAGTTCTGCTAAAGTGAGTTAATGTGCGCCATTTGCTTCTGATTTAACTGACTAATAGCTGAGGGAGTTCTGCAATATTTACTAGCTATTTTTAATAAAAACAGTGTCCTCACACATCACCATTTATGGAGTATGTGAACCTAATTATCAATGTTCAGGAACTACCTTGCTTCATTACAGAGCATGTTCTGTAATGCCTATGTTCTGTAAAACTGGGAGAGAACCACAGAGTTAAAAATAGAAAGAGGCTTTTACATAGAAATCTATTTGGAGATTCGGAGAGAGAAGACGTGGGTCGAGAACTTTCCTCGATGGGATCACCTGACACCCTCTCTCCTTGCACAGTGCTCTTTATACACTGGGGAACTGACACTCGTCCTCTTAGTCTGCCTGCCAGGAGAGGGGAAAGGAGTGCTGGAGAGAAGCTCAGACGGCTGTGTTGGGTGTTGAGCGAAAAAAAAAAAAAGCATCATTTTAATTCTGTAAACTGTCAAGCGCTGAAAATTCAACAGCAAAGGTAACAAGAATAAAAAGCATAAATTGCTTTCTGGCCTGGCTTCATAGTCTGTCTTGCTTACTGCTTTCAACGTCTAACTGGCAGAAGTCAAATTCACAAACAAGTGAGGCTTGCATGGTTCCTTTCAAACAATCGCATGACAAAATAAATCAAATTCTCTATGAAGAATAGTGCTCGCATTTCTCAAATTTCCACAAAGGTCATGGGTGGTTTCTGTGTGGGTGGTTAATTTCCATGTAAAAACAGTCTTGCAACAAGTTTCAGATGTTGGTACGGTGCTGCCAAAACAGTTTGTCAGCATTTTCTGCTCTGTGTCACCCAACTGGATAACAAGTGATAATTCAATAACAAATTCTGTTTGCAACAGATCTGGGGCCTTGGAGGAACAATGCTTGACACATTTACAGAAAAAAAAACAGGAGATAAGCCAAGAAACGTTATGCTCTGTGATTTAGTGTAATAATCAACTGGGTGTTTGTGATTTTCACAGCTGCTAAAAGGGTCTTGCTTCCTTAGTTTGGCAGTTAATTCAAAACACGACTCCAAGAACTGTGATAATAAGAGGACTACTTTGCTAATCCAGTAGTTTTGCTTCTGAATATCAATGCTGTCCATTTCTTTTTTCACATCATTAGTTTTAAAAGGAACCAGGCCAGGTTTGAGTCTCTGATTAACTGATCCCTGAAAATTTTTGTCACAGTCCATTCATTACTATGCAGACATAATGATGCTCTATATAGTAAGTGAAAGCTATTTAGAGCCAGCTGTCGGAAAATAGATACACTGGTCACTACTGCAGGATTAGTGTAGCACATTTACAAGCTTGAGTAAGACACTCTAGTATTATGTTGCCAAGGCAGAAGAGCAGTAGTATATGTTTCAAGTGTCAGCTGGTCATTTAAGTCACCGTGGTACTGTGACAGCACACCACCGCAAACCGGACCTCACGTGGTGGTGGTGTCTGGGCTTATGTAACAGCACCAGGTTCACCTTTCTAGATGCTTACAGTAACATTTTAAATATAATTTTCACACAGAAAATGTTAGAACTATAAAAATACAAACAGATAATAATCCTTGGCTCAATAATGATGAGTATGTGCAAAAATGTGGGATTGCAGTACTACGTTTCTCTTCTGTGTCACAGATGTCTAAAGGACCAGCAGTGGGTATTGATCTGGGTACCACATATTCCTGTGTGGGAATCTTCCAGCATGGCAAAGTGGAGATCATTGCTAATGACCAAGGAAACAGGACGACACCCAGTTATGTGGCTTTCACAGACACAGAGAGACTTATTGGAGATGCCGCCAAGAACCAGGTGGCTATGAACCCAACCAACACTGTATTTGGTAAGAACTTCAATACCCAACCGACAAATCACTTGAAACAATGATCAAATAAAAGTATTCTTTGTGTCCTCACTTTATTACCACGTTAATCTTGTCGATACACTCCAAACTGAACATTACATTAACCAATTCTAATTTCTTCCATTAAATCTATTTCCAGATGCAAAGCGTCTGATTGGTCGTAAGTTTGACGATCCCGTGGTACAATCTGACATGAAGCACTGGCCCTTCAAAGTCATTAATGAGTCATCCAAACCTAAAGTGGAGGTTGAATATAAGGGTGAGATCAAAACCTTCTACGCAGAGGAGATATCCTCAATGGTCCTCATCAAAATGAAGGAGATTTCTGAAGCATATCTTGGCAAGGTAGATAAAAGTGAATGGATAACAGGATCGTTGAAATTAGAAAAAAACCCTGCAACTATCAGCAAACTAAACTGGCTAATCTTTCTAAATATGAATACTTCTCGAAAATATAATAGCACTGAAGTTTAATGCCTTTAACATGAAGCAGGTTCCCCAGGTTATCTAGTGTCTGTGGTGTCTGTATAATAAAATATAGTTAGATAAAGTGGTTTCTTACAGTTTTCATGTTTGCAGTTTCAGATCTCAAAAGAAAAGCAATATTTACTTAGTGTCTTATTCTCTTTACAGCCTGTGACCAATGCAGTTATCACAGTTCCAGCTTACTTCAACGATTCCCAGCGTCAAGCCACCAAAGATGCTGGGGCCATCTCTGGCCTTAATGTACTGCGCATCATCAATGAGCCTACTGCTGCAGCTATTGCTTATGGACTGGACAAGAAGGTAAGCTAATCTTAAAATGTTCATCTTTTGCTATTTTGTTTTCCTCTTCGTAATTCTCTCCTGTTAATTTAGGTTGGTGGAGAGCGCAATGTGCTTATCTTTGACCTCGGAGGTGGTACTTTTGATGTGTCAATCTTGACTATTGAGGACGGTATCTTTGAGGTGAAGGCCACTGCTGGTGACACACACTTGGGCGGTGAGGACTTTGACAACCGCATGGTGAACCATTTCATCGCTGAGTTTAAGCGCAAGTTCAAAAAGGACATCATCAACAACAAGCGAGCCGTGCGTCGCCTCCGCACAGCCTGTGAACGCGCCAAGCGTACCCTTTCCAGCAGCACCCAGGCCAGCATCGAGATCGACTCGCTCTACGAAGGTACAGATTTCTACACTTCCATCACCAGGGCCCGTTTCGAAGAACTCAATGCAGACCTGTTCCGTGGAACCCTCGAGCCTGTGGAGAAGGCCCTGAGGGATGCCAAGATGGACAAGACACAGATCCATGACATTGTCTTGGTGGGTGGCTCCACACGTATCCCTAAGATTCAAAAGCTGCTCCAAGACTTTTTTAATGGCCGTGACCTTAATAAGAGTATTAACCCTGATGAGGCTGTCGCCTATGGTGCAGGTGGGTCTCTGCAGCATTTACCACTATATATTTCAGCAATGGCTCAATAAAACAGAGCTGCTGACTGAAACCATCATCAGTTTAACTTTATGGAAAATCTCCACAGCTGTGCAGGCCGCCATCTTGGCTGGGGATAAGTCTGAGAATGTACAGGACCTACTCCTGCTGGATGTCACACCCCTTTCCCTGGGAATCGAGACAGCTGGAGGAGTAATGACTGTCCTTATCAAGAGAAACACCACCATCCCCACTAAACAAACCCAGACCTTTACCACCTATTCAGACAACCAGCCCGGTGTGCTCATTCAGGTATATCAGTGTTAAAGTTGTGTAACTGTTTAACCCTTATGCCTAGCTGCATTCTAGGTACTTGTGTACACTAAAAACTGACTCTGACACATTAAGCTACAATATGAATAATTGTTTTCAGGTGTATGAAGGTGAGAGAGCCATGACTAAGGACAATAACATCCTTGGGAAGTTTGAACTGACTGGTATTCCACCTGCTCCCAGAGGGGTCCCTCAGATCGAGGTGACCTTTGACATTGATGCCAATGGCATACTCAATGTGTCTGCAGTGGACAAAAGCACTGGAAAGGAGAACAAAATAACTATCACCAATGACAAAGGTATAATTACAAAAATACATACTAATTCATATATCCAGCAGCAAATGTAGCATGAAAAATTACATCCTATACATGAATGCAGGAAAAAAAATGTCATTCTGTCACAGGCCGGTTGAGCAAAGAAGACATTGAGCGCATGGTGCAGGAAGCAGAGCAGTTCAGGGCTGAGGATGAAGTCCAGAGGGAGAAAGTGACAGCCAAGAATTCCCTTGAATCTCTCGCCTTTAACATGAAGAGCACCGTAGAGGATGAGAAACTCCAAGACAAGATCAGCCCAGAGGACAAGAAGACTATTGTGGACAAGTGCAACGAAGTCATTGCTTGGCTGGACAGAAACCAGGTAAAAAGCCATGCCTTAAAAGCAGACCGAAGTTCCTCCTTATCTAAAATTGTGAAGCAGTGAGCATTACATTGTATCAAAGTTATGAATAATTATCCTTCTTCCTTTTCCTGTCATATGCTTCCTGTCAACTCCTGACCCGACAAGCCTTCTGTCATAGAGTATATTTGCTCTTTTCTTTCCCCAGATGGCAGAGAAGGAGGAGTATGATCACCAGCAGAAGGAACTGGAGAAGGTGTGCAACCCTATCATCTCCAAACTATATCAAGGGGGCATGCCAGGAGGAATGCCAGGAGGAATGCCCGGTGGCTTCCCTGGCGGTGCAGGAGGTGGCTCCTCTTCTGGCCCAACTATCGAGGAAGTTGACTGAACTCAGTGTTTTTTACTATTTGCCAATAGATATTTACTGTTTTTAAGGTATCACTTTAAATTTTCTTACCTAGTACAAATCTGATAAATATCTAGTCAAGTTTATATCAAATGTTTTGCAATATCTAAGCACACATCACTTTCAATATCCAGATGCATATTTAGATGATTTTTAAGTCACACCTTTGTGTCAATGCTTTTTTATGCAAAAAATCAATAAATATCAACAGTAAAATTCTGATTTGAAAACTGTAACGTGTGTTTCTTCTCATTTATGGCGAAACTAAGGTATGCACAGAGACACTCAACTTGCAGCTGTAGAAAAGTGCAGATAAAACTGGTTCCTGTAAACAGACCACATGTGATCTGATCAATATCTTTTTCCTGCCTATTAACAAGAAATATTTACAGGAAATATTGCCACACTGAAAGAAGGTCGGTTTTATTTCTCTATTTTTCTCTGTGTTAAAAAGAGGTGAGATGTTGACTGCAAATATGTGAGTTTGAAAGATAAGATGCAAGCAAGAGCATGTACCTTGGAACATCTTGATCAAAGGTCAATGAAAGGTTTTCCTGTCTATTACATGACAACTTGGTGCTTTTGCCTTTTAGCAAATTGATTTAGAATTCAGCAAAAACTTTGAGTTTATCACCAGATGCCATTTTCCCATACTGTGGGCAGATGAAGGGGGGGATTGTGGGTGGGACATGGAGACCCACACATGCTGTTCAGGGTCAAGCGTATTGGATGTGCATATAAAAGCAAGTGTGCCCCACATCTGAAACTCAGGAATCACGACCGAAACACAAACATGTTCTTGATCATCAGTTGCTTTGCTCTTGTGGCCTCTGCATTGGGTGAGTGATTTGTGATTTCGTGCCAAAGAAATTTGCTACCACACTCTGAGATCTGTGGTGTCAGATCTCAGAGTGTGGTAGCAACTAGTCAAACAGCTCTTGTTGTTTGACTAGCTGCACAAAGGAAAATAAACACTTTACGCACTGGTCAGCTGTGCGTGTAAATGGGAAACACAGTGAAGTGTTTTGTGCACCACCAAAAAAGACAAGTACAAAAACACTCACAGAATGAACTCTGACACTTTTTGTCAAATAACTTTTAGCTTTTATGTCACTGGGTCTCAGGGTGTGGAGTGCCTGCTATCAAGCCTCAAGTGAGTGGATACAACAAGATTGTGAACGGGGAAAATGCTGTGTCTGGCTCCTGGCCTTGGCAGGTTTCGCTTCAGGTAGTTTCAGTTATTTACTACTCACAAGCAATGTGGCTTTGCTACAGTCACAATTTACAACAACTTATTTCATTTTAAATTAAAATGTAGAAGTTTATTACAGATATGTGTTTTCTTTATTGCAGGATAGCACTGGATTCCACTTCTGTGGAGGTTCACTGATCAACCAGTACTGGGTTGTCACTGCTGCTCACTGCGGTGTGAAGTAAGTCACTTGAGTGCTGTAACAAGACAAAAAGTCTTCCAACACTTTGATCATCCTCCTGATTTATTTCTTTTTTTTAGTCCATCATACCACCTTGTGATCCTGGGAGAATATGATCGCCAGTACAATAGCGAGCCAATTCAGGTCATGTACATTTCTAGGGTGAGCTATAATACAACACAAATGGAAGATGTCTTCATCAAAGCACATGTCTGAATGGTATTATATTTGTGTGTGGTTTATCCTCACCTCTTCATCTAGGCCATCACTCACCCGTACTACAACTCCCAGAACTTTAACAATGACATCACTCTTCTGAGGCTGTCCTCCCCAGCACAGTATACTTCCCGTGTGTCACCTGTATGCCTGATGTCCTCCACCAGCAGCATCCCCTCTGGAACCAAATGTGTCACCACTGGATGGGGCCGGACTGGAGTAACATGTGAGTTTATTTCCAAAGATAATCATTTCACAATACACAGGTGTAAAAAACTTAGTTTACACAAAGGTAATGCAAAAAAAAAAAATAATAATAATATACACTGCTGCATAGTTCCTGGAGAAAAATGCGAAAGGCTTGCTTTGCAATTAGACTCATTTTTTTTCTTCCTATTCTTTTTTTGTATTTCTCAGCAAGCCCTCGCTTCCTCCAGCAGACTGCCCTGCCTCTGATCAGCCCTGATCAGTGCAAGAGCTACTGGGGTTATAACAGAATCACTGATGCCATGATCTGTGCTGGTGCTTCTGGAGTGTCTTCCTGTCAGGTAACAACCACTTCATAATGATTATGACAATGATCAGAAATACTCTTAGAAGGCAAAATGTTAGTGGGTAGCTCAGAATTTTCAGAAAATGCCGAAATTAAATGCATCACTGCTGAATAATATCAAGAGCTTGATAAAAAAAACTTTTTTTTCCTCTTATATCAACAAAATAAAAACATCGACTTTGTCTACTTTAGGGTGACTCTGGTGGCCCTCTGGTCTGTGAGAGCAGTGGTGTATGGTACCTTACTGGTATTGTGTCCTGGGGAACCTCTAACTGCAATGTCTACGCCCCTGCTGTGTATTCCCGTGTGTCCTACCTGCGCAGCTGGATCGACCAAACAATTGCTAATAACTGAAGCTTAAGAAAAAAATAAATAAATCAGCAACACACACATGTGTAGGCTTCCCTTTAATACACAGCTAGCAAAATAAATAAGAGCACACCACATTTCCCATCTTTCCATCAGTGATTACAATATTATTGGTAAATGAATAACAATCGCATTAGTATTTTACTAGTTATTACTATTACAACTGGCATTTGATGTTAGCAAATCACACGGTACTGATGTTTGATGAATTTGTGACAAACAGAACAATAGATTTCTAAAACAGCTACTGTTGGTTTGTTGTTTTTCATGCCCATCTGATAAGCCAGAGAGTGAGGGTGATTGGGTAGGATAGTGAAAGTGGTTACTATGTACTGCATAGCAGAACTAAAATGTAGGAAACCACACACTATACAAGACAGACCTCGTACAGTATTACACATGTAAGGCGTCTCCCACTTTTGAAGCATAATTACAAAAGTGTTGCAGCATTAGCATATTCTGGGGTGTTCCTGGTTTTTTATCAGCTCATTTCTGCATGCGTTGCTTCATTTGCTACTGCGTAAACTAAGAGTAATCAAAGACTTCCAGAAGAGGCAGCAGGAGACTCAGACCAACTTAGAGTAAAGACAGAATCTCTCAGCTAAAAGAAACATGGGGCCTGGTAAGATACTTTAAACAGACATTAAATTTACAGGTGATGTGATACTTGATGAACAAATTATACATGCCTGTTGTCAGTTCTCACTAAAACAGAAATTTGTGCACATGTTAAGTTACACAAAGAAGTACTTCACATGATCTTGTAATATAGTGCATAGATCATGTGCCAATACTTTAATACATCTATAAAATCTACAAAGCAGCTATTTTGTGTGTGTTTATATATATATATATATATATATATATATATATATATATATATATATATATATATATATATTATATTATATTATATTATCTGTTAAAATAATAGTACAATACTTTACAGGTCAATCTACACTGGAAGCAGCTTCGGCACACATACAAAGAGCCGCCATTATCATGTACTGCTTGATAATTATAG
The DNA here is from genome assembly GCF_036321145.2 of Pelmatolapia mariae. NCBI lineage: Eukaryota > Metazoa > Chordata > Actinopteri > Cichliformes > Cichlidae > Pelmatolapia > Pelmatolapia mariae. The sequence continues at coordinate 53,949,366 of NC_086236.1, forward strand.
TTGGAACTCTCGGCAACGCTCTGGTTATCTACGTGACGGGATTCAAAATGAAGAAAACAGTCAACTCAATTTGGTTTCTCAACTTGGCCATAGCTGACTTCCTTTTCACAGCCTTCCTGATGTTCTCAGTCATTTCTCTCTCTCAGAGTCACCAATGGCCTTTTGGACAATTCATGTGCAAGCTCAACAACTTTGTGAGTTTAGTCAACATGTTTGCCAGCATCTTTACTCTGACAGCTATAAGTTTGGATCGTTGCTTGTCCATCTGGGTGGTGGTGTGGGCACAGAACAAACGCACAGTCTGCAAAGCTCAGATCATATGTGTTGGTATCTGGGTGACTGCTGCAATCTGCAGCACTCCTTATGCCACTTTTCGCACCGTGTTAGGAGATAATGGGACATATTACTGTAGTTATTCTATGGCACATGAACAAAAATGGAGTCTCCACATTTTTCGCTTTCTCATGGGCTTTGTGATCCCATTCCTGGTAATAGTCGTCTCTTATGTGGCCATAGGCATACGTGCAATGCGCATGCAGACAACAAGGAGAAGGAGATCTCGCAGAATCATTTTTGCCATCATTTTTGCATTCTTCATCTGCTGGTTACCCTTCCATGTTTTTAATTTTATAGAAATAAAGGCTATGAATAACCCAGACCTCTGGACCATTGTTAGAATCATGGGTCCTCTGACTGTGAGTCTGGCTTTTCTGAACAGCTGCCTGAACCCCATCCTCTATGTTTTCATGTGTGAAGAATTCATGAAGAAGCTTCGGCAGTCAATATGTTTTGTACTTGAGAGTGCTTTGGCAGAGGACCATGTGTCATTTATGTCCACTCGCTCCATGTCATCAACATTTTCAAGGATTTCCCGAAAGTCAGATGCTGCCACAACTTTAGAGAAGATCAACCCAGCTGCTTTAGAATCCTGCACAGGAAGCAAAGTCGTCATCACTGAAAAGACACTGAGCACTTAATAAGATCTCACCAATAGATGATGAAATAAATCAATAATGCAAGTTGTTCATCTCATCTCTTTGAAACATATAATGTTGGTACCCTGGGTCTGATTATTATGGGTGTCCTATAAGTCTGTTGGGGTAAGGCATAATATAATTATGCATAAAACAATAATCAAACCAAATCAGTCAGATTAAGTTCTTGATTAATCAATTAATGTAACATATAACACAATTTATTTAAAAAGAAAATAAGACTTCTATGCTGTGGTTTTGAAGATCTTGGATTTCCATCATTTGAATGTCAAAATTTTTACGTCATTTTTATATTTGTATATATATATATACATTTTATTGCTCTAGCTTCTTTAACCATGTAAATTACTATGAACATCTATAAAACTGTGACAAGTGACTGAACAGTGATTGAGTTTTTTGCTTTTTTTCTTTTGTCTGGTGAAGAAAAACATGATAAAAGGGTGCATTTGTCTGACAAACCTTACTTGCGCCCTGGTAACAGCTGTTTTATCTTACAGGATATCGTGGTGCTGTATACTTCTTGCATTTGCAAAATGGAACACATTGCGTAAATCAAAGTACACCACAAACCACAAAAACATCACTTTTAGAACAAAACAACAATGAAAACAGGTCCCAAAAATGACCAACATTAATATTATTTGTAAGCTATTAAACTATGAAATGTGGTACATGAACCTGAGATTTAAACAGTTGCGTCTATCTTATCTTGCTGCACAGATGTGCTGTGCTCGCTTCTTTTTTCTTGTGGGTTTTTTATTATCAGAACAACACCTGCTTCACTATTCACGCTAAGACTAAAAATGGAACTCAGTAGCAATAAAAACATTGTTACATTTTTTCTTACCACAATGTTGCTGAAAAACATTTTGCAATATCGCTAAACGCAAAACTGCAATCCTACAATGGCGGCTGTATGATTTACATTATTAGATTCAAAAACTGTAAAATTATACAATATTTATCTGTCCCTTTAGCACATTAAACTCAGTCATTGTTAAAATTCCAAATAAATCCAATATTGCTCAAGAAAAACAATTCCACAAATGCTACATTCAATCTGCCTCCTTTATTTACTATGAATACATGCAAATTGTGATACACGTGCAGGTATTGGGGCTTCCCCTCTGACTAATAAAGAAAACTGGTTTTAAATTACAACCACGAACAAAAGGGGGGGGGGGACGTTACAACCATGTATGTGTATAAATGAACATGCCAAAATGAGTCACAATAGATACCTTATTACTTAGTACGATACTCTTAGGGACTCATTGCTAATAAATACCAAAATAAAAAATGTAAAACTAAAAGTGGAAGATTTACTTGATTTATTTATTTATTTTTATGTAAATTATTTTTGTTGAAAACATTCATAAAGACTTTGATATGTTAAGCTAGTTTTATACCAATAACTCAATGAAACAAGCATTTCCCAATTTCTAACTCTGAGAGCACAGACACTCAATCCTCACGCCCAGTTTTCCATTCTCCAGTGTGAAATGTTAGAAGAAGGACAAGCAGTGTATTCAGAGTTGGCTAACAAGCTCAACCCTGACAACCCATCCTTTTGAACACATTGTCCCAAAACTGGTCATCTGTGATCACTCCCTTTGTCAAGCTGTTTAGAAATGAAACAGGTGTATATAAAAACTCGAAACAATTTTCTTTGTCTAATGTTTCTTTAATTCTATATAAGCAAGTTAACGGGTGGCATTCATGGAGGATCTGAAGTGTCAGTAAAATTAGATTTTGGAACGCCAACAACCTAGACTCATCAGCCACTTTATTGGGCACACCTGTTCAACTGCGTGTTAAGGCAAATTTCTAACCAGTCAATCACATGACAGCAAATCACTGTAATGTTTGGTACTGCTTAGAATCTGGCTAAGGATTCAATATGCACTGAGACACACAGAACTGCAATACCAAGCAAACGCCATCTCCATAGACACAATGGCCATGGAAGCAAAACAACACTGTATAAAAGGCCTCTGTGCAAATGTGAGTAAATGCTGACTGGGCCTTTGTCTTTATAGGAAAAAATGTTACAGGAATTTGATGACACATATATATATATATAGACATGTATTCAGTTTTGTACCACTGGTTGCTCTATGACAAGCAGACAAATTCCTCATTTGGGTAAAACCTTGGTGATAAATGTAATTCTGTTTGTGATTGTGATTCTGGCGAGCTATTTCATCAGGCCCGGTCTCTGCAGGCTATTGTGTCTAAAGTATCTGAAGCTTCACAAGTTCTAATGCTGCTTTTGGTACATCTGACACAATAGGATGATACATGGAAAGTGTAATGGGAAAATTCTAGTTAACCCTTACATATAGATTTAGGTGGTTAGAATTTCACTGTATGATTTCTGTATAACCTTTTGTATAACCTGCTTAAGATGAAGTAAGTATGTGTCAGCATGAGCTTGTGAAAACTGCTTAGCTAGGCCTAACGATGTTTCACTATGTTATCTGCTAACTGTTTTGCTCAGAAGGATGAAGGTGGTGGCCTGGGAAAGGATAGTGGGAGTCTTGTTTGTGCAGCAACAGCCCAGGCTGGACAAAAGACTGTTGTAACTGAAACGATATACAGTTTGTGCGATGTTATAAAAGGGGCGCTGCGACGTCCCGAGGTTAGAATGCTCATTACTATGAACCTGTCATGTTTGAGAGTGTGTACGTGTGTTCTCCTGCGCAGTAACAAATAGTTTGTGTCATGGTCCCCGTGTCTGCCCGGCCGGCTCCATAATGCCACGTGTTTTTGTGTACGTTCTCCTCTCGCCTCCCCGCCAGGGCGGAGCTCACTGTGGGCTCCCGCCCTCGGCGCACACACCTGTGTTCAAAGGAGTTAGCAAAGAAAAGCGTCTGGACTTCTTAAAGTTGCTTGAAGACGTTTCACCTCTCATCCGAGAAGCTTCTTCAGTTCTAAGGTCAAATGGCCGAGAGTCCCAGATTTAAACCCAGTGGGAGTATCCCCCCAAAGAGGGACAAAGGACCCCCTGGTGATCCTCTAATCACATGAGCCAAGGTGTGAAAGCGGGTGTGGGACCTAATCAGCCAGGGTTTCGGGTGTGCTCATTGTGAAACCTGGCCCCACCTTGTCGTGTGAATTCCTGAGGTCAGATGGCCCAGGATGTGAGTGGGCATTAAGGCGTCTGGGGAGGGAACTCAAAACTGGATTATAGATGGCAGACAGTTGGTGTCGTAAACCACCGCCTCTGTTCAAAGATGGTCGCTCACAGTGGACATAGATGGCCTCTTTCACTCCTCTTTCAAACCATCTGTCCTCTCTGTCCAAAATGTGAACATTGGCATCCTCGAAAGAGTGACCTTTATCCTTAAGATGCAGATGGACTGCTGAGTCTTGTCCTGTGGAAGTGACTCTTCTATGTTGTGCCATGCGCTTGTGAAGTGGCTGTTTGGTCTCTCCAATGTAGAGGTCTGGGCATTCCTCGCTGCACTGTACAGCATGCACCACATTGTTCAGTTTGTGTTTAGGAGTTTTGTCTTTCGGGTGAACCAGTTTCTGTCTGACTGTGTTGCTGGGTCTGAAGTACACTGGGATGTCGTGCTTGGAGAAAACTCTCCTGAGTTTCTCTGATACACCGGCTACATAGGGGATGACAACGTTGTTGCGTCTGTCTTTCTTATCCTCCCTCGCTGGTGTCTGATCTTCTTTTCTGTGCCTCTTTGCTGACTTTATGAACGCCCAGTTAGGATAACCGCATGTTTTGAGTGCTTCCTTTACGTGTGTGTGTTCCTTCTTTTTTCCCTCAGGCTTAGAGGGAACATGTTCTGCCCGGTGGTGTAGGGTCCTGATTACTCCAAGTTTGTGTTCCAGAGGGTGATGGGAGTCAAAGAGGAGGTACTGGTCCGTGTGTGTGGGCTTCCGGTAAACTTCGATGTTGAGGTTGCCATTCTCTTCAATGTGCACAGCACAGTCCAGGAAAGGCAAACAGTTATCCTTTGTGTCTTCCCTGGTGAACTTGATGTTTTTATCCACAGCGTTAATGTGCGCAGTGAAGGATTCCACCTGTGTCTCATCAGGCACCAATTACGGGTTGGACACTTAAGGCCGGGAAGCAGACAGTCTCATCGCTGGATGATTGTGCGAGACACGTTAGTGAACCTCAGCTTTGTGATCTCTAGCTCTGTGAAGTTTGTCCGTGATTTCTGCGTTAGCGTAACCCACCTTTTCCTGTGCACAGTTTCCCCGGACCCGTGACCAACCCGACGTGTGAACCTTTGTGAAGAGAGGAGCAAGAGTGAACGTGATTCACTTTTCTTTATGACCCTGGAGCCCCGCTATTCCCTCACTGTATATATCTGCACCTGGTGACTTTGTAAATAAACGTTGTTCCTTGCATTGAACTCTGCTCTGCGTCTGAGTCCTACTACAGTCCGTGACAGTTTAATCACAGCTCTTTCAGTGTTGCAGACTTTATTTACAAAATTCCACGACAAAAGACAACAAAGAAAAGCACAAATATTAAAAATGAATGCAGACACATTTGCAACTGTGGTATTGGAACTGTCCTGTTGGGATCTATCTGTAGCTGGTCAGTAAGTTCAGTATTTGTTAGATGTAACACCTCTTTGTCACCCACTCATATTCTGGATTGGATTTGTACTCAGACATGCACAGATGATCTTAAGAAGTTAGTGTTAACTATTGAGAAAATGAAATTGTGGGCCTTTTAAAGAATCTCCAGGAAAAATCTGTAAATAAAAGATTAATCTTATTGTGAAAATAAAATATTTCATCCAAGTCATTTAGTACCTCCCACGTTAATTTGACCAATATAATGTGACAGCCTTCTATCCACCAAGACAGGTTTTATGAACTTTAATAATGCTTACACATCCAATCTGTCGGTGTAGGTTGAGATCTAGTGACTGTGGAGGCCATTCGAGTACAGTAAACTCATGTTAAACTAGTTCAAGAAACTACAGCAATTCTCCAGTAGTCTGTGGTATTTAAACAATGCTCGGTTGGTACTTAGTGTATTTAAGTGTGCAAAAAAATGGGTGGATCCATTCTGTCATAATATTCACACCAAATTCTGATCCTATAACAGAGACTGAGGCTCATCAGACCTGGCAAAGCTTTGTTATCTTTTATTGTTAAATTTTGGTGACCCAGGTGAAATTGTGCCTTAAGATTCCCATTCTTAGCTGACAGGAATGGCACTTGGTGTTGTTTTTTGCTGATGTTACCCAACTGCTTCAATATTTCATGTGCATTCTTCGATGGTCTTCTGCATACCTTAGTTGTAATGAATGGCTATTTTTCCTTTTGCCTCCCTATCAGGTTAAAGCAGTCTGGCTATTCTCCACTGAACTGGCATCAATGAGGCATTTTCCCCCCAGGGAACTACAGCTCATTGGATTTTGTATTTTTGTAAAGTGTAGAAGAAAACGTATATGTCATTTGATACACAAAGAGGTGTTTATGAGGGTTATAGAGCTAGTTATTTATGCCATTTGGTGGTTACATGTTTTGATATTTACATCTTTACATATCTGAATGTTTACACATGCACTTTCAAAGCAGTAATGTCTTGATGTATGTGTTGAATCTACCTAGTTGGTTTTCCTGCATTTCTCCCAGTATAGGATTTTCTGGCTTCTGAGTGGCCAGTGAAGTATCATGAAGACTGTACACAGGAACTGTTTTTTGTTGTTGAGGTGCAGAGAGTAAACGTGCTGCTGAGAACGTTATCCATCTCCATCTTGGTGATTCCGAACCACATAATGAACACTCACGTTACGTTTTTTCAGATGATTCTCTGTAAATCCTAAAGATGGCTGTGTGGGAAAATTCCTGTAGAATATGCAGTAGTTTCTGCAGTAGTTTCTGAAATACTCAGGTCAGGTCTTCAAGACCTTGCTACAAAAAGTTACTCAGTATGGTGAAGTAAACAACATAACCACATTGGTTTGATTGCTTTGATATAAATACTACCTTTGTAAGGCTTGTTCAACCTGTTGAGTTCTTTTGTTGATTTAAGTTTGCTTTTCTTTTTTGCTGAATTAGCATGTTCTAGAGTGTTCCTGTTTTCTTTTCCCAACTCTTTTCTGCATGTGCATACTGCCTCATTAATAGCTGCGTAATCTGAGAGGGAGGGTTAAGAAAAGACAGAGAGCAAGCAAAAAGAAGATAAAATCCACTTGGAGTAAAGACAGACTCTCTCAGCTAAAGAACCATGGGGACAGGTAAGACAATTTAAACATCTATGAGCATTTCTTTTAAATTGCATTAAGTGAATGTCAATGGGATTTCTTGCTAAACTGATTAATATGAGTATGCCTGCTTGTTATTAGTTCTGATCACAACAGAAATTAAGAAATTAATAAATAAATATGTGAAATTGCACAAGGAATTCTGTGAGTACTTCACATAATCTGGTACTGTATTTTGAGCAACTACTGTAGCCCATGTGCCAGGCCAAAGCACTGTAATATAGAATTATATGCACTTGAAAATTGTATATATATAATGTTTTTAACCTGCTAACACAATCAAACCTTTTTTGTTGTTTTGTTTCTTTTTTTTATCTTGTTTTTCTGATATTTTATGTGATTTTATGATAAAAGAAGTATGTATGTCACATATTCTGGATACTATACTAAAAGCTAGTGTTGCACAGAATATGTGCTAGAATCAAGCACTATAACATACAACTATAACAATTACATGGCCATGTACACTTAATTAAAGATGTGTTTTTTATAAGTTTCAACTAATGTCTGTGATGCATTGCTTTCGTGTTTTTTTGTTTCGCACAGGTCAGTCATCTGGGCTTGAAGCAGCTTCCACACACATACAAACAGCCTCCATTATCATCTACTGTATGATATTTATAGTTGGAACTCTGGGGAATGCTCTGGTTATCTACGTGACGGGATTCAAAATGAAGAAAACAGTCAACTCAATTTGGTTTCTCAACCTGGCCATAGCTGACTTTCTTTTCACAGCCTTCCTGATTTTCTCGATCATTTCTCTCTCTCAGAGTCACCAGTGGCCTTTTGGAGCATTCTTGTGCAAGCTCAACAACTTTGTCACTTTAGTCAACATGTTTGCCAGTATCTTTACTATGACAGCTATAAGTTTGGATCGTTGTTTATCCATGGGGATGGTGGTGTGGGCACACAACAAACGCACAGTCTGCAAAGCTCGGATCATATGTGTTGGTATCTGGGTGACTGCTGCAATCTGCAGCACTCCTTATGCCACTTTTCGCACTTTGTTGGAACATAATGGGACATATTACTGTGGTTATTCTATGACACATGAACAAAAATGGAGTCTCCACATTTTTCGCTTTCTTGTGGGCTTTGTGATCCCTTTCCTGGTAATAGTCGCCTCTTATGTGGCCATAGGGATCCGTGCAATCCGCATGCAGACAACAAGGAAACACAGATCTTGCAGAATCATTTTTGCCATCATTTTTGCATTCTTCATCTGCTGGTTGCCCTTCCATGTTTTTAACTTTATAGAATTAAAGGCTATGAATAACCCAGACCTCTGGACCATTGTTAGAATCGTGGGTCCTCTGACTGTGAGTCTGGCTTTTCTGAACAGCTGCCTGAACCCAATCCTCTATGTTTTCATGTGTGAGGAATTTCTCAAGAAGCTTCGGCAGTCCATATGTTTTGCACTTGAGAGTGCTCTGGCAGAGGACCATGTGTCCAGTCACTGTACGTCATCAACCATTTCAAAAATGTCTCAAAAGTCAGATCCTGCTGCAACTTTAAAAAGAATTGACCCAGCCGTTTATGAAAACATCCCAGTAAGCAACGTGATCATCACTGAGGAGATTCCGGTCTCCGAGTAAAATCAACACACAGCAACAAAAAACAATTTAACAAAAGGCAATGTAAAAAGGAATTAATGGATTTTTAATCCAAAACTTTCACATCAGATTATAACATAAAGTACATTCATGCACAGAAACACAAAGCACATGTTTTTGTCTTGTCATATTATTAGACAAGCAAGAAAGAGTCAGAGTAACTGAAAACCTATGCTATTCTGCTGCAGCTTTGAGTTATAGCTATTGAGTTCTTGATTAAAACAAAGTATTACATGAAGCGTTTTTTTGTTTTGTTTTTTCATTCTTTGGAGAGGGGGGTTGTTTTTGTTTCTTTTTTTAAACTTTATATTGTTCCTAGAAATTGGATTGCCATCATTAAATTTCCTTTGAGAAAAGTTATATATGTTTCTAAGTAAGCTTTTAATACTTCTGCTTATCAACCAGTTTTTTCTTAATGATCAGAATTCATAATGATGTCAGAAGACACTGAACATTAATAGAGAATTATGATTTTGTTACACTTGTATATAAAATAAAAGAATAAAAACATTCTGATGAAGTCTCCAAAAGTTGATTCTGTTTATCTGGACGTAGCGTTTTCAGTGGGAGAAACGTTTCGTCACTCATCCAAGTGACTTCTTCAGTCTCAGCTGACTGCAGGTTTCCCCAATCTTATAAACAGTACATTTGCATAATGACTGAAACCAGCCCACTGAAGGAACAATGGGCTGGGAGGTCAGTTCCTTAATCTTAATTATGCAAATTCTCATGACCACTGATCAACAACCACTGACCAAAACCCACTGATCAAAGAACACTGATCAATGGCCATGAGTACCATTCACAGAGAGTTGGGGAATGGCTGCAATCACAGCATTGTAAGATGGCGAAAGATGTACCCTTAGGCCCCCTCCTGGATTCAGAGATGGTCTTTCCCTTTTCACGTAAATGGCCTCCTTGACTCCGCGCTCAAACCAGCGTTCTTCCCTGTCCAGGATGTGTACATCCTCATCATTGAAACAGTGTCCACTGGCCTGTAGGTGTAAATAGACTGCAGAGTCCTGGCCTGACGAGGTAGCTCTTCTGTGTTGTGCCATCTGCTTCGCCAGAGGTTGTTTGGTTTCCTCTATGTATAAATCCTGTCAATCCTCCTGGCATTTAACAGCGTACACTATGTTACTCTGTTTGTGTCGGGGGACCCGAAGATTGGGGTGGACCAATTTTTGGCGCAGCGTGTTTTGGGGTTTAAAAGCCACAGAGACCCGATGTTTAGAAAAAATGTATCTCAACTGCTCCGATACTCCTGACACATACGGGATCACTACACGTTTTCGCTTAGGCAGCTGTTGTCCTTCTCTCCTGGATCGGCTGGAGCTTTCTTTTGGCGCCTTCCCAGCTTTGACAAAAGAAAGCTGCTACAGGCCAGTGGACACTGTTTCAATGGTGAGGATGTACTCATCCTGGACAGGGAGGAACGCTGGTTTGAGCGTGGAGTCAAGGAGGCCATTTACGTGAAAAGGGAAAGACCATCTCTGAATCGAGGAGGAGGACTAAAGGTACATCTTTACAATGCTGTGATTGCAGCCATTCCCCTACTCCCTGTGAATGGTACTCACGGCCATTGATCAGTGGTTGTTGAAAAAATGGTCATGACAATTTGCATACTAATGATCAAGGAACCGACCTCACAGCCCATTGTTCATTCAGTGGGCTGGTTTCAGTCATTGTGCAAATGTACTGTTTACAAGGTTGTGGAAACCAGCAATTAGCTGAGACTGAAGAAGTTACTTGGATGAGTGATTAAACATTTCTCCCACTGAAAACGTTACGTCCAGATAAACAGAATCAACCTTTGGGATTTACTTACCTGGATGATTAAACATGCATCAAGACAACATAGATGTATTGAGTTGCCGAGTCATTTTCTCCATCATGTATTTTGCTATGTACACTAAGCAGCTTGATAATGTGAAATGCAAATTGTGATACATTTTCAGGTATTAGGGCTTCACCTCTGACTAATAGAAAAACTGACAAGATACTCAGTATGTCTGTGAGTAAGAAACCAGGAGTGAGTCAGGAAATATATCTCTTTATCTGTAGGGTGCTCTTACGTAATTAATGTTGACGCATGATGAAGCTGAAGTGGAAGATTTATTTATAAATACCAATTGGGCTACACAATCAATTCTGAAAAGAAAATTAATGTTTTGTTTTGTTTTGTTTATGGCAGTGTATTATGCTTCTGTGGAGATTCACTGCAAGCAGTTGGATCTTCATGTGTCCTATAGAAAGACAAATAAAATCTTCCAGGAATCTATAACTCTCCTGTCTTCTGTGTTTCCTTCAGTCCATTATATCACTTCTTGATCGTGTTAGTATTATTGTAGTAATGAATATGATGAATATCATCGTTTCAAATGAGAGCAAAGCACACTTTTAGTGTAAGGAACAACGCAACACATCAGATAAATTCATCAAATCCTTTTTCTGTATCATATTTATGTGTGATTCATTCTCACCTCTTCTTGTGGCCATCACCCAATCCTAACAAGAACTTGCAGAACTTTTCACTTGCAGAATTGAAGCGTTAAGGTTAGTTTTCCCAGTTTAGTTATTGATTAGCTCCTTTTTGCCTTTTGTTTACTTTGTTTATTTCAACCTTAATAATACGGCTTGCTTTTAGATCAAATTAAGTTTTTTCCACACCTCATTTTGTGTGCGTTAGGGTCCAATCCATACACCGACCACTCAGCCTTGAAAATAAAAATAAGGCTGAACTGAACAGCATCATTTTTTTAACTGAATTTTACTGTTTGTATTGACACTTGTTAACAACAGCCTTTGCCAAACATACACTATAATGTTAATTGGTAAATCTATGAAAGATTTTGAAATGATCTCTAAAACTATTAGCATGTGTGTGTCTTTTATGTCCATCTGAAAAGTCAAGTGACTTTTTGTGTAGCAGAAGCACAATGTAGGTAACCACAAATGTGACTCTCTACAGCAAAATATGCAAGAAGGGTACAATAGTTAGCTATAAAATAATACTCTTATAAGACTTGTCATCACAAAAATGTTCATTCAATTCAGGCAAATGTTGTTGCATTAGTGTATTCTGAGAAATTACTGTTTTGTTATCTGCTCATTTCTGTATGTGCATACTGATTCATCTGCAGCTGCAAAAACTGAGAGGGAGGAGGAATCAAAGACAGAGAGCAAGTAGAAGCAGTAACTGATAGAGATCAACTTACAACCAAGACAGACTCTCTCAGCTAAAAAGAGCATGGGGACTGGTAAGTTAATTTAGTCTAGACATATATTACTATTTCTCTTTAAACTGCAGCAATGTGTGAAAGGTTATTTGAGTTCTTGTTAAACTGTTCAAAATGAGCATTCATACCTGTTATTAATTCTGTTATTAATCACAAAAAAGTTAGATAAATGCAAATGCCAACTTGCACACAGAATTCTGTACTTGCATCACAAAAGTAGAAGCTAGTATTGCATAGAACATGTGTTGGAGCCAACTATGAAAATGCATAGCTGTATTTTATTAATTAAAAATTAAATTTGTATAATTTGGCAACAAATGTAATGAAATTCTCTTATTTTATCTGTTCATATAATATATTGTGGAAACATGATTTGTATAATAAAACATTTTCTTTTTTGCTTTTAGATAACAGCACTTTCAATGCAACTCAGTCACCTGAACAGGATGCAGCTTCCACACACATACAAACGACCTCCATTGTCATCTATTGTGTGATATTTATAGCTGGAACTCTGGGCAATGGCCTGGTTATCTACGTGGCGGGATTCAAAATGCAGAAAACAGTCGACTCGGTTTGGTTTCACAACCTGGCCATAGCTGACTTCCTCTTCACGGCCTTCCTTATTTTCTCGATCATTTCTCTCTCTCAGAGTCACCAATGGCCTTTTGGAGCATTCATGTGCAAGCTCAACACCTTTGTGAGTGTAGTCAACATGTTTGTCAGCATCTTTACTCTGACAGCCATGAGTTTGGATCGTTGTTTGTGTATCTGGGTGGTGGTGTGGGCACACAACAAACGCACAGTCAGCAAAGCTCAGCTTATATCAGCTGGGATCTGGGTGATCGCTGGCGTCTTCAGCACTCCTTATGCCACTTTTCGCACTGCATCAGTGGGGAGCAGAGGGGAAAGTTCCTGTGGTTATTCTGCAACAATCAAAGAACACAAATTGACTCTCGACATTTTTCGCTTTGTTATGGGCTTTGTGATCCCATTCCTGATAATAGTGATCTCTTATGTGTCCATTGGTATCCGTGCAATGCGCATGCCGAGAACAAGGAGACGCAGATCTCGCCGGGTCATTTTCTCCATCATTTTTGCATTCTTCATCTGTTGGTTGCCTTTCCACATTTTCAATTTCATAGAATTGAAGTTTAGTACTAACTTAGAGCTGCAGGGGATTGTTAGAATGTATGGTCCTCTGACTGTGAGTCTGGCTTTTCTGAACAGCTGTTTGAACCCCATCCTCTATGTTTTCATGTGTGAAGAATTCCAGAAGAAATTTCGACAGTCCATTTGTTTTGTACTCGAGAGTGCACTGGCAGAAGACCATTTGTCATTTCTGTCCACCCGCTCCATGTCATCAACCTTCTCAAAAGCTTCCCAAAAGTCAAACACTGCTGCCACTTTAGATCGGATCGACCCAGCCATTTATGAAAACATCCCAGAAAGCACAGTAATCATCACTGAGGGGATTCCTAGAACTGAAGAAGAGTGCACCACCAGACAATGAATATTGAAATGAATCATTGTTTTTTGTTTCACAAATTTCCGCTCATGCACAGACATACACAATATTTCCAAAAGTGTTTGCTCGTCTGCCTTCACATGTATATGAACTTGAATGAAATCCCATTCTAATGTATAGTGTTTAATATGATGTCAGCCCACCCTTCAACTCATCTGAGATGTTTAGGAGTGTGTTGACCATTCTTCCAGAACAGCATTTGTGAAATTAGACAGCGATGTTGGATGAGAAGGCCTGACTCGCAGTCTCGGCTCTAATTCATCGCAAAGATGTTCTATTGAGGTCAGGAACCTGTGCAGGCCAGTCAAGTTCTTCAACACCAAACCCGCTCATCCATGTCTTTATGGACACAGTGCTTTGTGCATTCTTGCACAGTCATATTGGAACAGGCAGGGGCAATCCCCAAATTGTTTCAAAAAATTTGGGAGGATTAAATATTCATTACAGTTCCTTTCACTTGGCACAATGCAGTCAGAAAATTACCATTCTCCTTGCAACAACCAAACCCAGACTTATCCATCAGATTTCCAGACTGAGAAGCGTGTTTCATAACTCCAGAGAACCATCAAACAAACTCCAGAGAGTTTCTTTTTTTTTCTTTCGTGCTGTCAATTTCCATGATTTGAAATACCATTATGACATTTCATTTTAAATTACTTTCACTTTTTTGTATGTAAGTTTCTAACCATGTTTAACCAACATGCATCATACTCTTACACGAGAGCCGTGTCTTTTTATTGATCATTAAGGTTTTTTGATCAACCTGTTAATAAAAACATGCTGATGTTGTCTGCATGACAAAACTGGCTTACATTCTGCTTACTCTTCTTTTATTTCACTGGATATTTATAAGGCTGTATACTTTACGTCACAGTGTAGTATTGAACACACTATGCAAATTGAAAAATAAAAGGAATCCTTATATATAAATCCTTTAAAATTATAACCAGCAGATTAACACATTAGATTTTTGTAGGCTATTAAACTATGAAATACAGTCAAAGAACTAGAGATAGCCTCCGCTTATTATAGGTTTGTTATTGCACGGATGAGCTGTGCCCTTCTCAATTAGGACTTGTGGTTGTTGCAAAATCAAAATGGTATTGCCTCACTATTCTTTCTCAGACTAAAAATAAAATTAAGTCAACAATTTTTTTTTAAAAAAATGGCTACTAAACACGTTTTTCTTACACAAGGATAGATGTAGAACTGCAAACCAAAAAATAAATAACAGGTATGATGCTCCGGCCTTGTTATTGATTGGTGGGCATGTTTTTGTTTACTGTTTTAATTTCCTCATTAACAGCTCCTCCCATCCACTGAAAGAAAACCTGTTTAGTATACGGTTTATATTACATTCTTCTTATAACCAGGACAGAGGAGAGAAGAGAAGGTGCAGAGAGCAGAGGAGCTGAACAGTGAGATACCAAAATAAGAGGAAAGAAGTTATGAGACCAGGGCAGGTAAAGTTGAATCAAATAGAACTTTTTATTTTTTACTGTTTATTTCTGTATCATTCTAAGAATTCAACCTTTAGTGTTCATAATGTTTGATATGTTATATAAATTTTACTATAAAATGTCATTTTAAAAAAAAGTTTAAAGAGGTGCTGTTATCAAAGGAAAATCCAAAACATTGCAGGGCTGGGATTAGAGCTCAGTGTTTCAAAACCCTAACAATCCCCCTGGTATAAAGTAACAAATTTACTAAGAAATAAAAATAACTGAATATGTGATTAAGAAAAAAGCAAAACTAATAAATTAATAAATAAACAGAAGAACATAATAAAAACGCACTCCTGCAACAAGCTGTCATTTAGGATGGCACCGTGGTAGTAAAATCCTGAAATAGACATTTGTGGCAATGATTCTGATATATGACAATTTATGTCATCTTTTTCAATGATATTACTGAAGTCAAGTATTCAGTGGAGAGTTCAGAAATTACAAAAGAATTAGCAATATCATATAAATAAATTATAAACAAGCCACTATAAATGCAAATGATTACCCAGTGCCATGTGCAGAAAGTAATGATGCACATAGTACTGGTATACACTGTTAAATGCATGACCACAGAGAAAAATCAACTGCTTGAGACATATGGTATTCTATTATTTATAAAGTGTCCTTGGGCACCTCTACTTAGTTCTATCTGAACATCTAGATCAACCAGATAATTACAGCTAATGTGCAAACACACAGAAACTCTCCAACACATGTGTGCAGGAAGCATTACTGTGTTTTTAAAGAACAGCTAATGCTAACAAAGAAACAAAAACATATTTACATTTTTTCCATCTCTGCACCAGTGACTACTTCCATACAAAATCAATAATCACGCCTCGCCTCTGTCAGTGCGCCCCAGGGTGGCTGTGGCTACAATGTAGCTTGCCATCACCAGTGTGTGAATGTGTGTGTGAATGGGTGGATGACTGGATGTGTAAAGCGCTTTGGGGTCCTTAGGGACTAGTAAAGCGCTATACAAATACAGGCCATTTACCATTTACCATAATATTCAGAGTTTTACTGTTTGCATTGACACTTAATAACAACAGTCTTTGCCAAACAGCCACTGTAATGTTATTTGGTGAATCTTTATGCAATAAACTCTTACATTTTTAGCACTTCTTTGTCTTTTGTGTTCATCTGATAAGCCAAAGAGTGTCTGTAAGGGTGCATGAATGTGAGTACAGTGCAGCACAAGAACAATGTAGCTAACCACGATCGGTGATTGTCTACAGTGATATATGTGCAACATTGGCACAATATACAGATATAAATAATACTCTTGTAAGATTTGTCCAACCTTTTGAGACTTGTCATCACAAAAATGTTCATTCAGTTCAGGCAAATGTTGTTGCATTAGCATATTCTGAGGCGTTACTATTAAATTATCTGCTCATTTCTGTATGTGCATACTGCTTCATCTGCAGCTGCAAAAACTGAGAGGGCAGCGTAATCAAAGACAGAGAGCAAGTAGAAGCAGTAACTGATAGAGATCAACTTATAACCACGACAGACTCTCTCAGCTGAAAGGAACATGGGGACGGGTAAGTTAATTTAGTCTAGACATATATTACTATTTCTCTTTAAACTGCATCATGTGAAAGGTTATTTGAGTTCTTTTATAAACGGTGAATACCTGTTATTAATTCTGTTATTAATCACAAAAGAAACTGAGTTAGATAAATGCAAATGCCAACTTGCACACAGAATTCTGTACGTGCATCACAAAATCTATCAAAAAAGTAGAAGTTAGTATTGCATAGAACATGCAGGACTCAAGCCCATTACTACACAATTTGGCAAGACAAGTAATGAAATCCTCTTATTTTATCTGTTCATATGATATATTGTGAAAAAATTTTATGGGTATTACAACATTTTCTTTTTTGCTTTTAGATAACAGCACTTTCAATGCAACTCAGTCACCTGAACAAGATGCAGCTTCCACACACATACAAACAGTCTCCATTGTCATCTACTGTGTGATATTTATAGCTGGAACTCTGGGCAATGGCCTGGTTATCTACGTGGCGGGATTCAAAATGCAGAAAACAGTCGACTCGGTTTGGTTTCTCAACCTGGCCATAGCTGACTTCCTCTTCACAGCCTTCCTGATTTTGTCGATCATTTCTCTCTCTCAGAGTCACCGATGGCCTTTTGGAGCATTCTTGTGCAAGCTCAACACCTTTGTGAATGTAGTCAACATGTTTGCCAGTATTTTGTTTTTAACAGCCATGAGTTTGGATCGTTGTTTGTGTATCTGGGTGGTGGTGTGGGCACACAACAAACGCACAGTCAGCAAAGCTCAGCTTATATCAGCTGGGATCTGGGTGATCGCTGGCGTCTTCAGCACTCCTTATGCCACTTTTCGCACTGTTTCAGAAAGCACTGGGAAGATGACCTGTTATTATGAGTTTAAAACTAATGAATCAAGATGGACTCTCTACACTTTTCGCTTTGTTATGGGCTTTGTGATCCCATTCCTGATAATAGTGATCTCTTATGTGTCCATTGGTATCCGTGCAATGCACATGCAGAGAACAAGGAGACGCAGATCTCGCCGGGTCATTTTCTCCATCATTTTTGCATTCTTCATCTGTTGGTTGCCTTTCCACATTTTCAATTTTATAGAATTGAAGTTTAGTACTAACTTAGAGCTGCAGGGGATTGTTAGAATGTATGGTCCTCTGACTGTGAGTCTGGCTTTTCTGAACAGCTGTTTGAACCCCATCCTTTATGTTTTCATGTGTGAAGAATTCCAGAAGAAATTTCGACAGTCCATTTGTTTTGTACTCGAGAGTGCACTGGCAGAAGACCATTTGTCATTTCTGTCCACCCGCTCCATGTCATCAACCTTCTCAAAAGCTTCCCAAAAGTCAAACACTGCTGCCACTTTAGATCGGATTGACCCAGCCATTTATGAAAACATCCCAGAAAGCACAGTAATCATCACTGAGGGGATTCCTAGAACTGAAGAAGAGTGCACCACCAGACAATGAATATTGAAATTAATCATTGTTTTTTGTTTTACAAATTTACGCTCATGAACAGACATACACAATATTTCCAAAAGTGTTTGCTCGTCTGCCTTCACATGTATATGAACTTGAATGAAGCCCTTATTCATTCATGTAATGAATTTTACATCAATTTCTAATGAATTTTATTGAATTAAATGGATTTTTTGTTTTTTAAATTTTAAACTCTTGCACAGAAATATAAAATGTCATCATGTTAGTATGGTACTTGTCTATTGTTGCACAGACAGGGAATATCCCACTATGCTTACTATATTTACTTACAATAGTAAGAAAGAGGAGTTACAACTTTAATTAGTCAGAATACGTTAAAACCTATGCGTGCTGCATCTCTGCATTAAAATTCACTAAAACAATTTAACATATGAAGGGTTTTTTGTGTTGTTTGTTTTGGGGTTTTTTACTTTGATGCTGTCATTTTTCCATGATTTGGATTTTCATCATTAAATTTAATTTTCAGTGACTTTTATGTTAGAAGGTAGATGTTGCAAAGCAAAAAATACAATAAATCAATTTTTTCCCAGTTCTTCATGTCATGCCCTTAAGATACAGTTCATATGTTGTTTGGCTACTCTTTGGGAAACATTTAGCTTTCAAGCTGTAATCCTTGGCATTTTTTCATCGATAAATAAATGGGAACAAATAATGCTTATGAAAAAACGTGCCAAAATTTATGAATTACAATAGTTTATTTGCTTAGTTGGCTGTTATGTGTAGACACCGAGCTGGTCTGTCCCTTAAGTTAGTTGCAGTTTTTTTTGCTTTATTGATTCATAAATTAGTGTTAAATGTGTTACAAAAAACATTACTCTGAAAATGGTTAGAGACTGAATGAGTGAAAAAGCAGTTCATGTCTAAAGAAAACTATTGCTTGAGACCCCTTCAAAAATTACAGTAACGAATTCTGACACCTTGGAAACAAAATATAAAGAAATGTATAAAGAAAACATGCTGAATAGTCAGTTTTGTTACATTGACTATTCAGTATGTAAACAAAAAGATGCAATAGTTACAGTTCAAGGAGCAGTGTGCTGAAGTTAGTATGAAAATGTTGTTTATTTTCTTTTTCCTTTTTAAAAAAAATTGAATTATGACTTTAAGGTCTGAGATTAGAAAAGATGTACATCCTTGAGATTTAGCAACATTTAAAAGCCTTCATTTCAGTTACTCTATATTCAAGTATATTTTTTAAATATGCAAATAACCTTTTTCGAGATTTTTTTTTAAATACGTCATTAGGCCTTGGGGTGTGGAGTGCTGTCTTATTTTCTTTCTTTCTTTCATAACATACCATTTCCTGAGAGAACATGATTGTCAGCTCAATAGTCCTACAAAGAATTAATGGTGCCTCTCCAGACAGTAATGCACCACCATACCATCAGAGATACAGGCTTTTCAACTGAGTGCTGATAGCAAGCTGGATGGTCTCTCCCCTCTTTAACCCAGAGGATGCAAATGTTTGCATGTTTTCCAAACACAACTTCAAATTTCAATTCGTCTGACCACAGAACAGTTTTCGACTTTGTCTCAGTTCATTTTAAATGAGCTTTGGCCCAAAGAAGATGGAGCATTTCTAGATCATGTTAATATATGGTTTCTTGAGAGATGTGTGGAGATACTGTACTTTTGAAGAAACTTGCCCTGTGGAATCAGGACCTTCACTATTGTTGAACTTGTGTTTGGATTGTTGTTTCACCTTCATACTGTAAAGAAAGTCACTGAACATTATCTGAGTGGTTCCTTGAAAACATTTGCTAATGACAGCATTCTGATTTTTTCCTCACATTTTGCACAACATTCCAACCTTTCCAGAATTGGGTTTGTAATTGCCCAAGAATGTAACACTGCCCATTATGATAGCTGAATATATGGTTTATATCCCTCATTTTAGCTTTCCAGTTATATGCAGTTCTGTCTCTTCTGTATCACCTCAGGGATAGTGAGTCTCCTTCTATTTATTACTAATGTATTCCGTGCCATCAGTTGGTCCTTTGGGTAGAAACATTATGTATAAATACACATGCACTTGTCAGATATGTCATACATTTCTTTTGTGCATAGGAATTTGTATACTATGTAATATGATTCTGTAGTCAATAACTTGCATTAAATTGCAGTAAATTGCATCTCCTCAGACTTAAGGTTCTATGCCCGCAGCTCATCACTGGGTTGTTTAGAAGACTTAGATTTAGAAGAAATGCCATACATGGCCATATAAAGAATTCACAAACCCACCACTAAGTAATGATGCATTGCTTATGGTATACACAGTTAAATACATGACAACCAAGCAATATCAACAGTTTAACAAAACATTTTTTTTTGTGTTCCCTAAAAAAACCAAAATAAAGTCATTTGTCTCATTTTAGGGTGGCCCACTCGCCTGTGGGATCAGTGGTATTTGATACCCTGTTGATATTGTTTCCTGGGGCACCTCTAACTACCGTTGCAGTATATTGCTGTAGGTCCTTCCTGTACAATGGGATTGACTGATTACTATTTACAACAAATGTTGTAAACAATGGTCTAGTTAAAATCTGCAAAACATAGATTGATTCAGTGCTTTTTGTGCTTTTCTTTGCTGCTGTTTGATGCCTTTGTGGAAAAATCAAGCAAAAAATTCAATTTACGGGCACAGTTGGCAAAAGGAAAATGTAGATAAGCAAAAACAGTGGCTATAAACAGCGAAATATACAACACAACCACAATAATAATAATAATAATAATAATACATTTTCTTTGAAAGTGCCTTTCAAGACTGCCAAGGACACTTAACAATATAATAAAATACATAATAGAACAATGACAACAAAGAAAAATAAGAAAACAAAAGCACAAGATAAAATAAACAAACAATAGGTTAACAGTGAATATGCAGATTTGAATAGATGGGTTTTGAGTAGGGATTTAAACTGGGTGAGAGAATCAATGTTTCTTATATGTGGGGGTAGAGAGTTCCACAGGTTGGGAGCAGAGCAGCAGAAAGCTCTGCTTCCCATGGTGGTGAGGCAGAAAGAAGCCACAGCAAGCTGGATAGAAGAAGAGGATTGAAGTGAGTGGGCAGAAGAGACAGTGCTTAACAGGTCAGAAAGGTAGGGAGGAGCGAGGTTATGAAGGGCCTTGAAGGTGAGCAGAAGAAGTTTGTACACTATCCGGAATTTCACGTGGAGCCAGTGAAGTTCCTGGAAAACAGGGGTGATGTGCTGGTAGGAGGGGGTTCTGGTAATAATGCGGTCAGCAGAGTTTTGAACCAGCTTACTTAATAATTGGTAGCTTAAAAACATGTTTTTAAGTTGTTTACTCGTAAAAAATTATCTTCCTCCAATTACTTTTTCCACATTATTTAAAACGATTTTTAAGTGTTATGTAATTAATTACAGCAATTACAAAAACATTTTTTAAGTTAATCATTTAAAATATTAAGTAGCTGATTTTCTTCATTATTATCATCATTTTAGCTTTCTCTTATTTTTGTTACTGTAATAGCTTTTAAGAAATGAATTCATTCAACATTTCTTTTAGAAAAAAACTTTTTTATTTTTTAACTATAGGCAAATGTGTTCAATTGGTAAAAAAAATCCACTTAGAACACATTTTGTTAGAGTACTACTTCCAAGCAAGTGTTCAGTAAATGTTAGCTTTCAATGGCTACCAAACTTTACAAGATCTCGCATTTTTCTTTTACACAATGCAGCAAAGACCTTTAAGATCAATGTTACACATACGGAATTCAAAACAGTTAACAATTTTTGAAACAGAGTCAACATCTTTAACGTAATGCTGGTTCATTTATCAGCATATCTCTCTGAGGATTAAATACTGGATAGGTGTTAAGGACAGTTGTAAAGGTTTTACAACAACTGCCAAAGGCACAATTTGTTGAATATAATATCAAAAACAACTAGATAGAAAAAAAAACATTTCTTGTCTTCTGTTTTTTTGTCAACACTATCATTTTTTTTTCCAATGGACTTCCAAGCACAAAGCAACACAATCTGAATAAAATCTCTTAGTGCTCTAAAACAAGTGACATCTTTAGAAAATACTGTTCTTGGGACTTGTTACTTTTCCACTGGCTCTCAGTCCATCAAGGTCAAGGAACAGCTTCTGAAAACTTCAAAAGTATATTTTAGATCCATGCAATAGCTCAGATTGAGAGCATATATTATGCCCATGAGTAACACACAGCACCTTGGGAAATCCTGGCCCTCCAGGATTTTTGTTCCCTCCACCACAATGGTTGCAGTCTTATGATCAGATCCAGGGGTGTACCGGTCACCGATGATGGCAATTTTCATCACCTGCCTTTCAAGGTTGGCCTTAAATTCTTCGGTGTCCTTGTAAAGCAAATTTTAACAATAGGTTAGTGGATTATAGATTAGACTTTTATACTTATTGAATCTTAATGAATTCAGATGATCAGTGGAGCACACACACATGCACACACACACACACACACACAACGCTGAATTACTTACACCAAACTCCATAAAAAGGTCCTCTTCCAAACTCCATAAAAAGGCATGTGATAAGGCAGCGGATGGCTACTTCTCTGCATATTTCAGTTGTATTGTGCTATTTAAGAAAAAACAGATAAAGTATGAGTATAAACTACATGGGTGACAGCCAACAAAGTGCATTTCAAAGCTACCTAAAGTCTAAATAGTTAACATACCTCAAGAAGAATGTCCCTGATCTGCCTGATTCTTACTCCTTTAGCTCCTGCCCTTGATAAAAATGACATCCATCAATTTGGGGGCGCAATGGTCAAATGTAGCCATAAACGTAGATTCAAGGCTTACAGTGGTTATTTTCTTAAACTCCTCCTTTATCAGTAGACCACACAAACAGAAGAATTAAATCTTGCAGACTATTAGCTATATTGCATTAATGAATGCTCTAATACATTAGTTAAAGAGGATAGTTTTGAGGCAAGGCAAGGCAAGTTTATTTATATAGCACAATTCAACAAGAAGGTGATTCAAAGTGCTTTACAGAGACATTAAAAAACAAAAACAAATAAAAAGCATGTTTTAAAATTGAAAGAAAAAAAAGGAAGGAACAGTAGATAAAATCAGTAGTTCAAATGTAAGTTTTGAAATTTAATTTAAAAGTAAAACAGTGCAGATTTGGTGCTTTATTCAAATGCAGCTGAGAACAGGTGAGTCTTCAACCTGGATTTAAATAAACTGAGTGTTTCAGCTGATCTGAGGCTTTCTGGGAGTTTGTTCCAGATATATGGAGCATAAAAGCTGAATGCAGCTTCTCCGTGCCCGGTTCTGACTCTGGGAACTGATTAAAAACCGGATCCAGATGACCTGAGGGATCTGGAAGGTTCATACTGGGTCAGGAGGTCACTGATGTATTTTGGTCCTAAACCATTCAGAGCTTTATAGACCAGCATCAGAACTTTAAAGTCTATCCTCTGACGGACAGGCAGCCAGTGTAAAGACCTCAGAGCTGGACTGATGTGGTCCACTTTTTTGGTCTTAATGAGGACTCGAGCAGCAGAGTTCTGAATGAGCTGTAGTGTTGAGGGAACAAAAACAATCTTGGTGAAGACAAGGGAGACATTCCCCACCATAACCATGGTGTAATCTGTAATGTTTTGGCAACCATGTTTTTGTAGAGGTTTCAAATTTACACATTGTGCACTCCCAGCCCATTTTGTAAAAAATGTGTCCCAACTTAACAAAGCACTAATGACCCTAGATTATCACACTATCTATATACTAACTGCTTACATAAGGTCTTAAAGTTAAGTAGATTCACATAGCCTATGCCAGAATGATGCTGTCAGAATCACATTAACAATATTTCACACAACCTGATGTTAAAAAAGAAAGAAAGAAATAAAGATAGCTACAGCTCTTAAGATCAAGAACAATACTTACTTTAAGCTGTATCACAATAGTAACCAAAATCATTTACAATGTAATATTACGTATAGGTCATGCAATTTTTATAAAGACATAAAATAGGTGAGCCAGACAGTAATAAGCCTCTAAGGTTATCCCTCTGACAAAACTATTCACAGCTTAAAGACTTCTAATTTTGGTCAAAAGAAAAACAAAATCAGTCTATGATCGAAATTAGATTGCATTGTGTAGCAAAACTTTAACCATGCTTTTCCTAGCCACAGTAGCACTCTCTAGCTGAAGACTTTTGTCAAATGAAACTTTATAAGTCTTAACCTCTCCTGTGCTAAAGTTTAGAATGGCTAGCATTAGCTACACGTGGTAGTGCAAAATATTTCCTTAACTGTATGAGTGTAATATCGTACACAAATTCACTACACGTGACTAGCACAAGTGCTTTGCTTTGGTAGAAGTGTTATTTGTAAATGAAATGTTACTTACCTTGAAATGTCTTTTACATACGCTTGCAAGTCCACCATGCAATGCACCATCTTAATATGTGAATTTGCCCGGGCAAGTTAAGTGGGTAAGGAACTTGAAATCAGAAGTTACAGTGGAGAAAAAATAAGTTATCTATTCAATTTCTTTAAGTAATTACAGCTTGAATTTTGTTTTGAACCCACTAACATTGGGATTTAATTTCAGATTACATACACAAATAATTTAATGTAATTACCAACATTATTAATTCAACACAACCCAAAAAAAATTAAATTTTTCAACTTAGAAGGTCTATCTTAATCAATAAATTAGAATTTTATCTTGCAGCCATGAATTTAATCAAGTGGTGGTAAAAGGCCTGATGAATCGTCAGGAGAATCCAGAATAGTGCCAACCAGCACAAGAACATCTAGGCCCACATCTTAGACGATGTAAAGGCAAAAGAGCCAAGCCGGCCAGAGCGACGAACAGGTAGGCTAAAGTAGATCAAACAGTTAAGCTAATACAGCTCACTGAGAAGATGTCAAAGCACATTTAGCTCAAGTAGCAGATGTTGAGGACAAATGTTGTAAATCAATCCCTGGATTGAAATAGTCCTGAAGTGTGAATGTCCCTGTATATATAGGTTGTTTTTTTCCGTGTTCAGTTTTTATAAAACTATATATCCATATGCACACAAATATACATAAAGTATCTCACAAAAGTGAGTACACCCCTTACATTTTTGTTAATATTTTGTAATATCTTTTCATGGGACAACACTGAAGATTTGGCACTTTGATACAATGTAAAGTAGTCAGTCTACAGCCTATATAACAGTGTAAATTTGCTGTCCCCTCTAAATAACTCAACACACAGCCATTATTGCCTAAACCACTGGCAACAAAAGTGAGCACACCCCTAAATGTCCAAATTGTGCCCTATTAGCCATTTTCCCTCACTGGTGTTATGTGAGTCGCTATAAGGTCTCAGGTACAAATGGGAAACAGGTGTGTTGAATTTGGTGTTATTGCTATGTCAATAGCTGTATGTTGAGTTATTTTGAGGTGACAGCCAATTTACACTGTTATACAAGCTGCACACTGACTACTTTACATTGTATCAAAGTGTCATATCTTCAATGTTGTTCCATGAAAAGATATATGTAAAATATTTACAAAAATGTGAGAGGTGTACTCACTTTTGTGAGATACTGTATATATGTAACTGTCTAACCTAATCAAATCCTGTTTTTTTTATATGCATATTCTATATTATGTTGAATACTTTCCTTCTTGTTTTAGGTAACATCAGTTGCACAACAGCTCAATCATATGAACAGGATGCAGCTTCCACACACATACAAACAGCCTCCATTGTCATCTACTGTGTGATATTTATAGTTGGAACTCTGGGCAATGGCCTGGTTATCTACGTGACGGGCTTCAAAATACAGAAAACAGTCGACTCGATATGGTTTCTCAACTTGGCCACAGCTGACTTCCTCTTCACAGCCTTCCTGATTTTTTTCGATCATTTCTCTCTCTTAGAGTCATCAGTGGCATTTTGGAGAATTCATGTGCAAGCTCAACACTTTTGTGAGTGTAGTCAACATGTTTGCCAGCATCTTTCTGACCGCCTGGATGTCTGGATCGTTATTTGTCCATCTGGGTGGTGGTGTGGGCACACAACAAGAGGACAGTCTGCAAAGCTCGGCTCATGTTGTGGGCTTTGTGATCCCATTCCTGGTAATACTTGTCTCTTAGGTGGCCATAGGCATCCGTGCAATGCGCATGTCAAGAACAAGTGTGGAAATATTAAGCAAGATAGATGTTGTTGCTCAAAGGTTAAAAGGATTGAGGATATGAAATTATGTGTAGGCTAGTGGAAATGGATTTTATTATGACATATACACCTGTATACACTAGATATGTAATCACAATTACTCACATAAATTCTGTGCAATCATATATACTATGCACACTTACAATGAAGTGTCTTATATAGTGGAGTCACTGTGTTAAGCATTTAACCTGCATGTTCAACTCACATGACCCATATATTTAGGTCAAATATGTCTACCACTATATGAATGAAAAAGTTCGTGCCACTTGTTGTATGAATACATGCTGAACAGTACTGTTTGAAAATGTAACAGTGAGGATCAGTAAGAAACCTTTGATAGTGTTATGGCCAACTGTGACTAGTCTAACATAGGGTTAATTCAGCTTGGCACTGCTAAAGTATGCACATAGGACCCCTTCTCGGCACCCAGCTGCATTTAACTGTACTGCTTCACTGTGTGTTCAGCCCTTTACATGGCTTTACAACAGCCGTTTGAGATGGCTGTACAGCAGAAGCATGCAGCCGTTTAGATGGCTGTACAGCAAAAACAGGCGGCCCTTTAAAGGGCTGTACAGCAAAAGCCTGCGACCCTTTCTATGGCTGTACAGTAAATGCGTACAGCCCTCTCAATGAAACATGTTATGATAAGCTCACAGAGGGGGGGGTAGTGGAAAAGTATAAAAGTAGCTCTATTAAGAGGAAATGCTTCAGATCTTCCTTGGAGCATACTCTGACAGGCCTAGGGTGTGACATGGGTGATCTCCATATGCATATGCTTTGCTAAATAATGAGTTGAAGTTGAACTTTACTGTCTCTGAGTGACTATTTGCCATCAAAAAATCGGGTGAAGTCAGCATGCTTTGAAAGTTTGCATCACACGTGTTTTGGAGTCAATTGTGTTTATTTTTTACAGCTGATTAACAAAAGGATCAGAGAAATCGAGTGAGGATCTTGACACAAGGAAACCGAATCATTTTCTCCATCATTTTTACATTCTTCATCTGCTGGTTGCCCTTCCATGTTTGCAATTTTATAGAATTGAAGGCTATGACTCACCCAGATCTTCATGGCATTGTTAAAATTTATGGTCCTCTAACTGTGAGTCACACTATGTAAATCATACTATGCACAAACCACAAAAGTATCTGTTAAAAATTAAAATTAAAAGCAAAAAGGAAAAATTAATTCTTAAAAAAACATTGAGCACATTAATACATTAACATTAATTGTAGACCAATAAATGAGGAAATGCAGGAACCCTCAGCTGGGTCTAGGTATCTTCCTGCACACATTTTGGGTACATGTCTTTCTCACCTCGGGACTGGTTGTTTCTACATCAGAACAGTGATGCCTGCATTATTCACTCTAAGATTAAAAGATGAAAACATTTCAATGCTTGTAGCAAAATTTTGCGAAATGTATTTGCCTATCATGAGGCAAATATGTTTTCGTTTGTTTTATTATCTATCCCCATGCCATGAGGAGAGACACTGAATTATTGCACAAAAACGTATACATCAGGATAGATAATAATAATAAATAATAATAATAATAATAATACATTTTATTTAAAAATAGCGCCTTCAGAACACCCAAAGACACTGTACAGCAAATAAAACAGATATAAATTTAAAAAAAAAAAAAAAACAGAAAAACTGGAAATATACACAATAATCAGAGTAACAGATAAAAGTTAAGCACATGCAGAGGTTTAAACATAAGCAATTTTAAACAGGTGAGTTTTGAGGGTGGGGTTAAAAAGAGGGAATGAAGTAATGTTTCTGAGGTCAGGGGGTAAGGAATTTCAAAGTCGAGGGGCAGAGCAACTAAAAGCCCTGCCCCCCATTGTAATAAGACGAGCGGAAGGAGCAGAGAGAGAAAGAGAAGATGAAGATCTGAGGCACCGGGATGGGAAGTTCATCTGTACTAAATCAAAAAGGTATGGTGGAGAGAGAGAATGAATAGCCTTAAATGTATGGTAAACATATTTGTATAGCTCTTTACTTAGTCCCTATGGACCCCAAAGTGCTTTACACTACATTCAGTCATCCACCCATTCACACACTGGTGATAGCAAGCTACATTGTAGCCACAGCTGCCCTGGGGCACACTGACAGAAGTGAGGCTGCCGGACACTGGTGCCACCGGGGCCTCTGACCACCACCAGTAGACAACGGGTGAAGTGTCTTGCCCAAGGACACAACGACCGAGACTGTCGGAGCCAGGACTCGAACCAGCAACCTTCCGATTATAAGACGAACTGCCAACTCCTGAGCCACGATCGCCCCGTAAAGGATTATATAATCCTTTATGGATTATTTTAAAATGAATGCGAAATTTAACCGGGAGGATTGGGGAGATGTGTTGGGTAGAGGAAGTCCTAGTAATAGATGTGCGGTTTTGGCCTCCAGAGGTAAACATGGTCACTAACTAAGTAAGCAGGAGCTAAAATGTCAATGAATTACATCCAGTAGGTTCTCCAGAAGTATAAAACATACAATTTGTCTTATGTAACTGCCACTTTACTCCATTAAATTCTGCAGCTTAATGTCAGCCATTGTTAAAAATCAAATTAAATGTAATACAGTATCATGACATATCATGACGTATTTTAGTGTATGCAGTGACTTGATAATATGACATGTAAATTGTTATACAGGGATTGGGCCTTTACATCTGCTGAAGAAAACAAATGAAAAACAAACTAAATAAACAAAAATATAAATAAACAAAACAAAACATAAAACCCAACCTCTCACACCTACAGCCAGTTAAGTATGATTTTATATTCCATTAACCTCATTCATTTTCTTTTTTTCTTCTCAGAAAGCCGTTCTTCTCTCTACCTCCAGCAAACTGTCCTGCTCTTGCTCAGCTCTGTTCATTACAGTTACTGGGTTGAAAACAGAATGACTGACGCCATCACCTGCGATGGTGCTTTTGGAGTGGCCCCCTGTCAGGTAACAACCATTCTGATTAGATTAGAAAAACTTGATCCTATTTCGGGGAACTTATTTTGTTGCAGAAGTTGAAATGGTTATGTACTATTATTATTATTAGTAGTAGTATCTGGCAGATGCTTTTCGGCCTGATAGATATATTATATTATAGAGGGTGTCATGGCTATTGGATGGATTCACGCGCAGACAGAGTTCTTTGCAAACAAAAGAAGACAATTTATTTACAACAGGGAACACCTCAGTGCTATATATATGTACAGTGAGTTGGGAGGGGGGTCCAGGGCTCAAGGGAGAGGGGGTAATCCACACACACTCACTCCTCTTCAGCCGCACTCGCTCCAAAACTCCACTCATGCCGCCACACACAGAAAGGGTCCATAATCTGCTCCAGGAGGGGGGTATCTACACACAGAATTCAACAGTTAGTTCCACAGGCAAATATACATAGGGAGATCTTTAGATGAAGCCAAGAGCACGAACTCAGGAGATTCAACGTTCCAGCGGTGAGCTGCTCTGTGCCACTGCCTTAAATAGCAGCTGGGGAACTCAGCCAGATCAGCAGCAGGTGGTGACAATCACAGGTGCATGGGCCAAGAACAAGAACCTGTAACGAGCTCCTCCCAGGCAGAGAGAAGGAGAAAAACAACAAAACCTGTAGCCAGCGTGAACCAGCCAGAGAGACAGAGGGACCATGACAGAGGATACTAACATGTGGTATGAAAGATTTCCCCTATCTGTCCTTTAGAGAAGGGGCTTTACTGTCTATCTGTATCGCCAGTAAGAGGTGTAGGCGATGGTCGGGGTTATCCACATTGGATAACAATTTGTTCTCTTTGTGCTATTTTCATGAACTTTAAACAATGAACATATGAACAGAGTGTTATTCTTTTTTTATATATATATAAAGGAACCAAAAATGGTATTTTCCTCTTTTTGATAACACAAAATGTATCAGAATCATCCTGGGAACTTTAACTGTTTATGTTAAAACAGAACAGTTCCCTCAGCTCCATGATATCTTCTTCACTCACACCATCAGATATTTGAGGCTGTTCAGCTCCCCTCATGCATTCTTCTCTGTCCATTTCAATAACTGTTTCTATGGTAATCACTGTAACAGGAAGTTGGTGGGGTCAAACTTTTAATTCAGTCTGGAGCCCGTCCTTGAATTGCACACTGCAGTCTGGAACTTCTCCCAAAGTCCATCATGGAAAAGAAGTACGGTATTTTTCGGACCATAAGGTGCACCGGTTTATAAGGCGCACTGTTGATGAACGGGTTTTAAATGTTTAAATTTTTCAGAAATCTCTCAGTCAGAACATCATGTTTATATCATGTTTAGGTGGAAAC
Source organism: Pelmatolapia mariae (assembly GCF_036321145.2). Taxonomy (NCBI): domain Eukaryota; kingdom Metazoa; phylum Chordata; class Actinopteri; order Cichliformes; family Cichlidae; genus Pelmatolapia; species Pelmatolapia mariae. The sequence goes on from NC_086236.1 coordinate 53,980,034, forward strand.
TAGCGAGCTAACTTCCTAGTAACTTCTAACTCTGTTGAATTTAATCCATTCTGTTTTTATGGATGCCTGGATGTTAAACTTCATTGTTACACCTGGTAAAGCAGCAATGCTTATCATTTTATTAAAGATGAAAGAATTTTGACAGTTTTTAAATCTCAGTGATGCCACAGCATTCGTTTGACTTTGGGACCTGAAACGAAGTTTGGAGACTCGGCTGGGCTCCTCACTACGGTTTAAATTCTATTTCCTGGTTATTGGTTATTCTTGGTTTTGTTCTCTTGACGTTATTTTTTGTTATGGTCTCTAGTTAAAGTCACTGTCTTCTCTGTGTTTCATGTGTTATATACTTTCATTCTATCTCTCAGCCATTAGCACGGCCTGCACCTCTGCACCTTTTTGTCATCAGTTCAGTCCAGCCTGCAGTTCAGTTATCAGCTCAGGTCCACAGTCTATTTAGACACCATCTCCACCCACTCTTTCTAAGAAGGGAGATAGCCCTACTAAAACTTTTGTTGTTTCTCAAGAGCTGGCCTATTTGGAGACTGTTACTCTCTTCAGGGCCTCCCCAGAGGCTGAGTTTCGTCTCTCAGCTAACTCTGGACCCCTGGAGACGAAGAAGCCAGCGCAACCTGTTTTTCCTGGGAGCTCATCCGGGTTGTCTCAGCGATTGGTCCCTGCTGAGAGCTCAGGAGTTAACTCTGCTACCTCCGTCCTCTGCTGGAAGCTCTAGTGAGCTCATTCGGCCAGCTAGGGACTGCATCCTGCTGTTGCTGCCTGAGCAGAGCCACTGCCCTGCACAGCAGACGGCCTCCAGTGCTTTTTCGCCGCCGCCGCTGCCTTCCCTGCGGTCGGCCTCCAGAACTGTTTCGTCTCTGTTGCTGGCCTCCAAGTCGGCCACCTGAACTGCTCAGACTTCTGTGCTGTCCTTAGTTCCTCTGTTCAGAGTTTTGTTTTTGTAAGTTTTATTTATGAGGAGATTTTTCCAGGACTAAAGCTGCGTTTTGAGTTAAACCTCCCGGTTTTGAGTCCTGCTCTTGGGTCCACCTTTCCAGCCTGCCTACCACACAGCCTATCATGACAAAAACCTGGTCACCTATTTTCTGTTGGATGTAATCAGAGGACCGGCTGTTTAGGGGTAGGGCTGGGCCATATCATACCGTTCACAGTAATACCGGTATAATGTTAGGCAACGCTAAGAAAATGAAATATTGCGATAGAATATGGGTAAAACGCGCATGCGCAGTGCCTTTTTTTCATATGCACATGGCCGAAAAAGCATGGCAGCAATGGAGAATGAGAAGGGCGAAAGCGGATCGTTGAATGAAACGGATGAATCAGAATTGGTTTGTAAAAATGCGAAAACTTCAGTGGTGTGGAACTGGTTTGGCTTTCGTCCATCAGATACACAAGAAAGCACTATTTTTGGTAGAGCATGCAAGCGGGCCGTCGTTATTACCATGTTTTTTGGAAACTACGGCACACTTAAAATCAATCCTTTGATTTTTCTGAAAATCGACAGTTCCCCTTATAATCCCGTTTGCCTTATGTATGAATTCTGGTTGTGTTTACTGACCTCGAAACGATTTTATGTGGTACACGGCGCTCGAAAATCTGTCAAATGCTTTAGTACGACTTTGCCAAGCTACGAACCCGCACCGCTTGATGGATTGTCGGAGCATTATGGCTACCGTAGTCAGGAGCCTCGCGGAGTGATACGTACTGTGCTTCAACATAATATTACCGTATTGTGTGTGTATAACCTCTTTTTAAGTTTTGTGGATATTATACATGGTTATGCTGAGGATATGTTGGCCAATTTCCACTGGAAATGCCTTTTGGTTAAACTGTCAGTGCAAATTTGCATTTGCACTGTTAAATTTTTATATAACTTTAATGCAGATAAAAAACAGCTGCTTGTTCAAGTGAAAATACATTGATAGGTTTTTTTTTTTTTTGCACTAATAAAGTTGTGGAGTTGTAAAGTATTTTGTCTAGTGTCAATTATATCGCCAGTTATATCGTTATCGCAAATTTTCAAATGTATATCGTGATAAATATTTTGGGTCATATCGCCCTGCTCTATTTGGGGGTAGCATTATCTTGTTTTCATATTTGGTCCAATGTCTCCTGACAGAAATAAGACCAACTCCTCTTCCACAATTTTCAGTAGCATCTTTTCGACCTCACCCTTCATTGGACTGCAGAGGACACTAAAAAAATGTTTTGTTTCGGAAGGGGTAAAATTACTAAACATTACTGAAATCTTACCAAATCAAAGTTAAGGTTCTCAAACTGAAGCTCCAATTTGAGTTTTACCAGCATAATTATAATATCTAATAACTTAACCATCTTTTGCACCATAAAATGTGGAAGCTGTAAATCCTGTCATTTTGAAAATCTAATCTGTGTGCTCTGCCCAGCCCCCACAAATGTGGCATCTAGTGATGGGTCAGTCGCGAACCAAACAACTCTTAGAGCCGGCTCTTTGAAGTGAACGATGGGAGCTGGCTCCTCATTGGGAGCCGTGTTTTTTGTTTTTCTTTCTCTCACCCTCTCTCTCACACCTTTTTTCGCTTCACGCTGCACGTGATTGGTCAATATGTGTTTGTGCCTTGTGTTTTTGCTGATCACAGGAGGAAGGGGCGGTAGCTACACTCGCAGCAGCAGTAGCACACGAACAGAGCAGGAGGGAGTGAGAGAAAGAGAGCCGGGGCAACAACAAGAGACAACATCGACACATTAGAAAGGTATAATAAAGAAAATGGATGACACTAAGAAAGAAGCAAAATCTGGAACCATTTCAATTTTATTGACAATACAAAGGCAGAGTGTCTGCAGAGAGTCTGCAAAAAAAGAGTATCATGTAGAGTCGGCTCTACAAACAACCTGCACAGGCACCTGAGAACTGTCCACCCATCAGTGCAATGGGAAGATAAAACACAGATATTAATATTCATTGATATTAATGAAGGTGCCAGTGCGTCTACTGCAAATGTTGTTGTTGGTGCTGCTGCTGCTTCTTCTGCTGCAGTATCTACATAATCATGCAGTATACCACTACAACCACCTAAACCAGCCCAGAGCTCTATGAGACAGTTTTTGCAAAGTTGAATTATAAATAGTTGTTTTTTGTATTTTATATATATATATATATATATATATATATATATATATATATATAATTTTTTTTTTTTTTTTTTTTACATTTTATGTGGAGTGAATAAATAAAAGCATTGTGGCGGAGGTGCGGTCTCGGTTCTGCTGCAGAGGAGGGGTGACGCAGTGAACTCGGAGGGAAGACACGGAAGGTGTGTCTGGGCAGGTTGATTGATGATGAGTCTGTGTATTCTGTTCTAGTGACGGCTGGGCAGAAGTGAGGTAGCAACGAACCAGGACTGTCTGCATCCTGAGCTGAAAGGCTAACAAAAACGCAGTTTGTGTTGCCTAAATAAAAGGGCTGCTGCCCAAACATAACGTGTGTGTGTGTGTGTGCGTGTGCGTGTGTGTGTGTTCCGGGGTCCTGTGTCACAAGCATATTTATATATTAAACATATATAAATAAAAAAATCATTCATTTTGTGCATAATTTTATATTGTTGTTGATAATAAATTAATTAAAGCAACAAAACTGCTGCTTGGGAGCCGAAAGAGCCGACTCCTTTTAGTGAGCCAAGCTTAAAGAGCCGATTTTCTAAAAAGAGCTGGAATTCCCATCACTAGTGGCATCAATAGATTTTAATTGATAGCTCAGGATGTCCTCCTACAGGATATTACAGTAGGACTTATATGAATTACAAGAATGGTGCTTTATGTAAAGGTCTCACACTCGTGTCCCTGGCAAAAATTAATTGCTGAGTCTTTGAAGAATATGGGAACCCAGGGACTCATATTTGTCCACAACAATCCACCTCAACATCCTGTCCCTGAACAGACACAGGTCACATAGCCATCCTTTCCCTTAAGAAGTCAATCACCATCTAAGGCAGGGGTCTCAAACTCGCGGCCCGCGGGCCATTTGCGGCCCACGTCACCTCTACTTGCGGCCCGCATATTGATGTGAAGAAATATTTTTAAAAAACTATTATACGAAAAATGATTTAATACGACGGCAGAGTGTTACAGGCATGGCCCTTTAAGACTGTAGCCTCGTGGGCGGTGTAGTCCTTGCAGCAGGGAGAACGTGTGGGACCGCCCCTCCCGCTGTGTGTGTGTGAGCGAGCGTGAGGGAGGGAGAAAAAGGAGATAAGCACGAGCTGTCACCGAGCAGAAACGGGAGCTGGAAGCATGTAAATATAATAATAACCACTGCAGCCAAGAAGAGTGCCTGACGAGCCCAGTTGCAAGTAAGCTATTAAGACTCGACTGTACACCGTGTTCGTGTTTTCCTCCGAAACAATAAAGTTCTGCTGGAGCAGCCTTTCAATGCCTCTTTTTGTCTCTCGCTAGCAAGGTTGACCCAGACAGTAAAGCTAGTTCCCGGCTACGAGCCCGACACGGAACCCACAGTATTAGCCAGAGGTCTCCTTACCATTGTTCGGAGCCGCGGACCTGGCCGAGGTAACAAGAGAGTGCAAACGTGTTGGGGGATTGGCTGTGTTAGTTCAGTGAGAGATTTATTTGGAAAGAAAACAGTTTTCACTTGCAGTCAAAAACTAATGTGTACGCTTATGCCTGCATTTTTATTTTGTTAAATACAAACAAAATTGTAGCAAAAGTGCTGCCACGTGTCTGGCCAGAAAGAGCTGTTTATTTGGTAGTTCAGTGAAACTACTGTACTATACTGTACTTTACTGCTGAGTGACTGTCTGCTGCTCGTCAAATACATTTCATTGCAATGTTGACCCTGTGCTAACTTGCGTATGACAAATGAAACTGAAAGGCTTCAGATAGTTAAGAGTGAGAAAAAAATTGCGTTCATGTTTGCAATTTTGTCTTGTTACACAATATTTGGAATTAAATAAAACAAACAAAACACTACATTTTAGGAAATATTAGTGAGTGTTTTTGTTTTTTTGTACTACTTGGACACTAAAGTGGCCCTCCAATGAGATGACGGTGCCAGAAGTGGCCCGCGGCTCATTTGAGTTTGAGACCCCTGATCTAAGGTGTTATTCAGTTTCAGTAGCAGTTATTGCACTGATGGTTTTTGCTGTTTTTACTGACATTTCCTGTAGCTTCATGTTGCTGAGTCATTTTAAAAGCACAGAAATCACAGAAGCTGATCCTCACAGGGGAGTTGTAAGCTCACTGCAGCATAGATGATCCACTCCCAGAATTAGGCTGTATGCAAGTTGCACAGAAGTCTCTCCAGTGCATTCGTCACATGTGATGTGGGGGCAACTGGATTATAGTCATTCAGTTCTGATGGTGTTGGATTATTCAGTACAGAAACAAGACAGCATGTTTTCCATAGCACCGGTATCTTCTCCTGAATTTCTGTTTTTGTATTTTGGTTCTGTATTCCCTTTTTAGTCTTCTGGTTATGAAATTATATTTACATTCCCAGGCTTAGGACGATGCTATGTTCTGTGCCTGTAGTTTCCTGATTGCTTTTTCTGTGGGGTTTATTTATCCCCTTTTGTATTCCCTTTCTATGCCTCCTGTCTTGCCTTGGTGCCATCCCTTCTGTGTGTCTGTCAAGCTCTGGTGTCTTTGTCTTTATAAAAGCCGCTGCAACACATGCAGGAAGGATTAGTTTAGAGCACAGCTAATGAATATTTTAACAAAGAAACCAAAACACCTTTACATGTTTCTCATCCCAGCATCAATGAGTACTTCCATATAGCATTGATATTTTACTGGATTGTACTACTTGTACTGACAATTAATAATAGTCTCTGCAAAACAGCTACTGCACTGCTATTGGGTTAATCTGTGAAACATATACTCAGACAGCTAGTGAGTGTTTGATAGGTCAGAGAGTTGTAAAAGTGTATGAGGAAGTTTAAAATTTAGCACAGTGTAGCAGAAAAAAAATACACTTAACCACAAGCAACAACTCTTATACAATGAAATATGCAAAACACAAATACAACACACTGCAATAAATACTAATCTAGTAAGACGTGTAACCTTTTAAAAGTAATCAAAAAATATTCATTTAGGTTCACCAAATGTCATGCACTCCTCTGTTGCTTCATCAGTGTATATTGAGGCATTTCTGTTATTTTGTCTTTTCATTTCTCTGTGTGAGTATTGCCTCATCTGCAGCAACTCAGAGGGAGGAGTAATCAAAGATAGAGAGCAAGTATAAGCAGCAACAGATAGAGATCAACTTAGAATAAAGTCTGTCAGCTAAAAGAAACATGACTGGGGGTAAGATGATTTACTTTAAATATAAAATGTATTAGCATTGAATGCTGATATGAATTCCTGCTAAAGTGATTTAGATGAGCATGCATGCCTGTTATCATTTCTGATTATAACATAATTTAAGTTAAACAAATTCAAAATTTCAGCTTGCATAAAGTACTTGACATAATCTAGTAGTATATTGGAAGTAAGGGTTCCTTAGAGGATGTGACATGGTCAAGATATATATATATACACACACACTACCGGTCAAAAGTTGTAGAACACCCCAATTTTTCCAGTTATTTATTGCGGTTCAGTTCAGATCAAGCTTGAAGTGGTACATAGGTAAATGGTTGACTGCCACAGGTTAAATAAAAGGTAAGGTTACCCAAAACTGAGAAATAATGTATATTTCAAAATTATACAAAAAGACCTGTTTCAGCAAACACAAAATGAGTTAATAATTTAAAGCTGTTCTGCAGCAATGGAGGTTGATATGCCTTGAAAGCTGGTACTACTAATTCCTACAGGTGTTCTAACTTTTTGGAGTACTTACAACCCGCTCTGTCTGCATAAAAGCAGTGTTGGAACACACTGTGGTACCATAACCTCGTGAGCATCAGTTGAACAGTATTGTACTGCAGAAAGTAGTGTGTTGTTACAAAAATTATGAAAAAAAAAAAAAGCAATGGAAGAGTGACAGTGACAGACCCTTGTAACACCTAAAACTGTAGGTCTTTCCTACAAAGAAATTGCAAAGAAAGTCAAGGTGTCAGTGAGTACTTTTTCCTTCACCATCAAAAGGCACTCAGAAACTGGGGAAACTCTGACAGGAAGAGGTTTGGCACACCCAAAACTACAACTGAATCAGAGGAAAAGTTTCTGAGAGTTAACAGCTTGCGTGATAGGCAGCTCACGGGGCAACAGCTTCAAGCACAGCTTAATATTAGTCTCAGTTTTAACTTTAAGGAGAACACTTCCAGCTGCAGATTTGACAGGATGAGTTGCAGCAAGAAAGCCATTGCTAAGATGTCAGATAAGACAAAGAGGCTTGGCTTGGCAATGAAACACTACCACTGGACTACTGAATACTGGAAGAAGGTATTATGGACTGATGAATCAAAATTCAAAATTTTTGGTTCATCACGCAGGATCTTTGGACGCCGTCGAGAAGGCGAAGTGGTGGTTCCACAGTGTGTGGCATTAATGTCAAACATGGAGGAGGAAGTCTGGGTGTTTTGCTGGATTGAGGGTCAGTGACTTGTACAGAGTGAGAGGCACCCTGAACAAAAATGGCTACCACAACATTCTCCATCACCATGCAATACCCTCTGGTATGTGCCTAGTTGGTCAGGAGTTCATCCTACAGAAAGATAATGACCCAAAATAGAAGTCCAAACTATGCCAGAACTACCTCAGGAAAAAAGAACAAGATGGTAAGCTCGGAAACATGGAGTCGCCAGCACAGTCTCCAGACCATCGAGCCGGTTTGGGATGAACTGGACAGAACAGTGAAAGCAAACTAACCTTCAAGTGCCACATGTTTATGGGAAATTCTTTAACAGATATGGAAGAACTTTCTGAAGAATATTTGATTTCTATTGTAGAAAGAATGCCACGGGTGTGTTTAGCTGTTATATTTGCCAAAGGTGGCTGCTTTGATAAGTCAAAAGTTTAGAAAAAATTTTGGTCTATAAATTGATTCCATTATCTTTTTGTTTTTTCTTACTCCAATTGCTTATTTGTACAATGCTTTCATTTCAGAATGCAATGAGACATTAAACTGCATAATTTTCAATAAAAAACTGAAAAAAATTGGAGTGTTCTAAAACTTTTGAAGGTATATATATATATATTAAATGCATATATATAATGCATATATTTAATGCACGTAATCAAATATTATTTTTTGTTCTTTTGCCCTTTTTTTCTGTGTATGCTGTATAATGTGTTAAATAATAATCTTTCTTAAAATACTTTCCTTCTTGTTTTCAGATAACATCAGTTCCACAACAAATCAATCATCTGCACTGGAAGCAGCTTCCAGACACATACAAACAGCCTCCATTGTCATCTACTGTTTGATAATTATAGTTGGAACTCTGGGCAATGCTCTGGTTATCTATGTGACGGGCTTCAAAATGAAGAAAACAGTTGACTCAGTTTGGTTTCTCAACCTGGCCATAGCTGACTTCCTCTTCACAGCCTTCCTGATTTTCTCAGTCATTTCTCTCTCTCAGAGTTACCGATGGCCTTTTGGACATTTCATGTGCAAGCTCAACAACTTTTTGAGTGTAGTCAACATGTTTGCCAGTGTCTTCATTTTAACAGCCATGAGTTTGGATCGTTGTTTGTCCATCTGGGTGGTGGTGTGGGCACACAACAAGCGCACAGTCTGCAAAGCTCGGCTCATATGTGTTGGTATCTGGGTGATTGCTGTGGTCTTCAGCACTCCTTATGCCACTTTTCGCACTGTTGTGGAATACAGGGGGGCACATTACTGTAGTTATTCTATGACACATGAACAGCAATGGAGTCTCCACATTTTTCGCTTTCTCATGGGCTTTGTGATCCCATTCCTGGTCATATTTGTGTCTTATGTGGCCATAGGCATACGTGCAATGCGCATGTCAAGAACAAGGAGACGCAGATCTCGCCGAATCATTTTCTCCATCATTTTTGCATTCTTCATCTGCTGGTTGCCCTTCCATGTTTGCAGTTTTATAGAATTAATGCATATGACTAACCCTAAAACCTTGGCCATTGTTAAACTCATGGGTCCTCTGACTGTGAGTCTGGCTTTTCTGAACAGCTGCCTGAACCCCATCCTCTATGTTTTCATGTGTGAAGAATTCATAAAAAAGCTTCGACAGTCCATATGTTTTGTACTCGAGAGTGCTCTGGCAGAGGACCATTTATCGTTTATGTCTACTCGCTCTGTGTCATCAACCTTTTCAAGGATTTCCCGAAAGTCAGATGCTGCTGCAACTTTGGAGAAGATCGACCCAGCTGCTTTTGAACCCTGCACAGAAAGCAAAGTAGTCATCACTGAGGAGACACCAAACCCTGAATAAAAACTTACCGTTGGCAATGTAAATTTGAATTAATTTTTTAATGTAAAATTTGATCTCAGGATGATTCCGATTGTAAATTTGTGCAAAAAAAATCTAAAATGTTTTGTTTTGTGACCCCTACTGTTTTCTTTAGATTTTTCTAACTATTCCAGGGGACATCTCACTATGCTCCATGCAGTAGTAAGAAAACTAAACTAGCCATTATAGTAGAAAACCTATGTGATTGTGCTGAAGCTTTGAATTGTGGTATTTAATTTGTTAAAAATTATGTAATCCATACAGTCATGTTAAAATTTTTCATTTAAGAACAGCTTTATATTTGTGTATATGAGTTTCTAGCGCTCTAGATTATTTCACGTTTATTAATATCAACATCCACTGAACTGTAACAAGAGACTGAACTTTGAGCTTTTTGCATTTTTCAACCTGTGAATAAAAACATGCTGATCAAGTACATTTGTCTGCCTGCATGATAAACCTGACTTACACCTTGTTATATTCTTATCTCACAGGATCAGTGCTGTATCCCGGACTTGTTGCATTTCATAGTACAAAACGTGGCATTCAAAACATGGTATACCAAAAACCACATGATATCAATTCTAAACGGAAGCAGAAGAAAAAAATAAGTGTTGCACACTTAGATTAAAAGGAACTGAAACCCATGTAACTTTGTGAGTCTGACTTCACTGTATATTCTGCAATATATAGACATAGTACATTGTTACACATTTGTGCACAGTCTCACACAGCTTTTGCTAGGCACACTGCATTACGGTGAGTGGCCTGGCTTGTTTACTCCCACTAGAGCTGCTCATTTTAGGAGATACTCCCTCTTGTGGTGCAATGGAGGAATAACTACTCTTCCAGCGCTACATCTCATTGGAAACTGGGGCACACATTATTTTAAAATCACTAAAGAAAATACCATATTAGAACAATCAGAACCTTTTAACAAAATACAATATTTTAAATAATGGGAGATGCCTTGTTTTTTGTCAATAATGCATTTCTTGTATTTACACTCTTCCCTCCAAAATTTAATGGCCTCCTGACATTCTGACACTATCAGTCCTTATGTGGTATTGATTCTGATTCTTATTTATGTTAAGATATTTCCATTGCTCAAGGATGTCTCCAAAAAGGAGTTTGTAGTATGGCACACCAGATCTAGCTTTCCCTTTCAATTAGCCCATCAGGGCCTTGTTCTTGTTTGTTTTCCTGCTCAAACAAGCACTACACACGTTTTGATAAAAGAGATTTTCAATTCAAAGGTCAGGCACACCATTCACTTTGCTTTTGTACATTAAACACCTTTTTGTTACCTCACGATTTGTTCCCCATATCAGTTTAACGCATAATTTATTGAGAACCATGATGACTTTCTGTGGGGGTGGAAACACAGTGGCGAGGGATAACAATCTTGATACACTGTGGGTTTTGACAGTGTCCACTCTCTGTCAAGGCAGGAGTGAAGAACCCAAATGCAGACTCATACATGGAAGTGAAACTTAAAGTCAAAAAGCAGCTTCATTGCTGGCACTAGTAAACACAGAACTGAACTGAACAATACTACGAACAGAACACACAGGCATATATGATGGGACACTGAACAGGGGGAAGACTAGACACCATATACAGAGGGTGGACAGGGGAAAGAGGGAGCAGCTGGGAGACACGGCTGGGGTTAATTACACATGACGAAAGCTAAACTGATGCACACAGACTGAAGACTACCAAAGAAAAACAGGAAGTACACAGAGAAGCAGACAGACCTAACAAAGGAGGAATAACAAAAGCAAACCAAGACTAGAAATACAGAATCAAAACCCAAGAGACTAACAATGACACATCATAACAAAATCGAGGATAAATAATAATACAAAACCGAAAACACTGGGTCACCGATCCAGGATCGTGACACTTTCCACTAATCCAAATTCCCAGGACTTTAATTTAATCTTTAACCTCCATCCATATTATGGGTATCTTTACTGAGTAAGATGCTCTAACCTGGACATAACCTAGCTAGGGTGCTATTCTCATTACAAATGAGAATAGCACCTAACTTTACAAAATTAACATTTCTATTCTCCTAACAAAACGGTAGTGAAAACCTGAAACTTTACATTTTATAACTATTTTACTGCACTATTTAATGTATGACCTTGTCTGGGGTACTTCTTCATATGCCAAAGTAGGCTGTCCTAATTTGTGGTAAGTAAACATTAGATTTTGTTTTCTCATTCTGAAAGGATACTTTTTCACACTGACAGGTGGCTGGTCAGTGTCCTCTTGGTCACTGCATTCAGTCTCAAGTTGGGGCGTGTGTTCTGTGTCTTTATTGTTCTCTTGTGTCCCTATATCCTCTTCATGTTGGTCGCTCTAGTATCACTGTTCCACTCTCTGGATTGAACTCTGATGCCTCTGTCCACCATGGCTTTTTAAAATGTTCCCCCTGTTCTGTCGGAGGTCCTCTGATACCTCTCCATGCATCCTCATCCTCTTAACTGTGCTCTTGCTTATGTTCCTGCTGTTTTTCTGTTTTTGCTTTCTCAGTTCTGCATGTCAGTTGAATTTTTCCACTGGCAAGAAGTCACATGACTGCAGGAGGTTCCTGTGGACAACCCTGATATGTCCCTTGACATTTCATATACTGGGCTATCCTTATGTTTCCCTTGTGTCACCCAAAACACCTAGCCCTCCCAGAATGATCTCAATTTCCCTGGTCCTCTATCTTCTCACTGAAATTTCAGACCAGTAATCTGCACTGTGGGTATAGCTCCGTACCAAGCGTTTTGCTGCCATAGAAAATTTTCCCTGGTCAACTCTCCTTATAGGCTGTTGCTGAGGCCAGTTTGTAACCATTCTTCATGCAAGCCTTCCACTTCTCAGTATAGTCTTGATCCGAAGGGCTTTGGGCTTTAGCTGTGAGACCAAAAATCATGTGAATGGGGAGTCTGGTGTTTCGCCAAAACAAGAGGAAGTAAGCAGTAACTTGTAAGCACCAACAGTAAGCAACCTGGCCTCGCTGCGCATACAGTTATAAGCATGGACCGCCTTTACCACAGATGCTTTCCAATCTGCTTTTGCTCCCTCTGGGAGGTTGCAAAGCATGGCCAGCAGTATTCTACTAAATCTTTCTACCTGGCCATTTCCCCAGGGGTGGTATAGTGTGGTTCTGGATCCCTTAACTCAACTGTATTCTTCCAGCTTGGCAAAGAGTTTGTTTACAAACTCTCTTTCCTGGTCCTGATGGAGCCGTATTGGAAAACCAAACTTCAAGATGAAATCTCCAAATATTTTTTCTACAGCTGTTTTGGCACTTTTATTTCTGCAGGGGTTAGCCTGAGCAAATCACGTAAAGTGGTCCATTGCCACAAGGATATATTTATACCCTCCCTTACATTTCTCTAGATGCAATAAACAAATGGAGACCATCTCAAACACTGTACGTTGTAGTTATGTTGATCAGGGGAGCTCTGGTTGGCTTGTTGCGCCGCTTGTTTTTTAAACAGCTACACACCTGTGTTATGTAGTGTTCCACGTGCTTCTGCATGTGAGGCCAATAAAAGCTCAAACACACTTGTGTTATGTAGCATTAGGACAACAAAACACTCCAGCAAGCCCATCTGTGAATGGTTAAAAAAAAGAAAATGAAGGTTTTCGAGTGGCCTAGTCAAAGTCTGGACTTAGATACAATCGAGATGTTTTGGCATAGTCGGTCATGCTCAGAAACACTTATAGTTCTTGGTGTCAAGGATTTCACAGCCAGTTATTACTTTTTTACACAGGACTAGGTTGGTTTATTTCCCCCTTAAAAATTAAAATCATAAAAAATGATTTCCTCACATTGTCTTTATGTAATATTAAAATTTGTTTAATGATCTGAAATATGTGTGGCAAATGTGCAAATGTTAGGACATCAAAAATACTTTTTAAAAGCCCTGAAGATGAGCAATCACGGATCCTACTTAAGGTGTGCACTGTAAAAAAAAAATTGTAGAATTTACGGTGAATTACTGGCAGCTGTGGTTGCCAGAATTTCACCGTGAAAAATAAACTGTAAATGTAGAACACAAAATGGTATCCTATTTTGGTAACCATAAATTTCACAGTAAATAATTATTATTATTTTTACAGTAAATGACTATGAATTTAAAAATAAATTGTAAAATTGTTTATGGGTAATTCATGTGAAAACAACAGACATTCCGTTAACCTAATTACAGTCTTACTTCGTTAAATATAGTGAAACTGTATAAAATAATACGGTATCATACTAAAAAGTTGAATATTACGGTAAATTACTGGCAGCTGTGGTTGCCAGAATTTCACCGTGGATAATATAGTGATAATGTAGAATATATAACGGTATACTTTGTTGATAAATGTAAAATTCACAATAAAGAATCATAAACCTGTTCATGGTAACTCATGTAAAAACAACAAACATTCCATTAACCTGATTACAGTTTTGCATTGTTAAACACAGTGAAACTGTATAAAATAAATACTAAAAAGTTGAATATTACGGTAAAATACTGGCAGCTGTGGTTGCCAGAATTTCACCGTGGAAAATATAGTGAATGCAGAATACATAACGGTATACTTCGTTGATAAATGTAAAATTCACAGGGAACTTTACAGTAAATTATTGGCAGCTGTTGTAGCCAGAATGTCGTCTAAAAAATTAAGGTCCAACAAATGAGGCAATAAACTTAATAGGGCTGATTGGCATAAAATTTACATTCTTTGACTTTTTGTTATAATCTGCTAGAAACATTAATAAAAACCAATAGAGAGAATGATTAAATTAAACAGTTAATATTAAATATTCAAATTAATGACCAAAAAGGCACTGATCTAATTAATATCAAACTTAATAAAACCAAAAACAAATAAGTACATAATAAACAGTCAAATAAAATTTAAAACACTTGATACTTGCAGTGCTTGAAAAAGTTTCTATTTAACCAGACTGATAGTAGAGGGCTTTCAAAACAGTCTCTGATGGTGTCTGAGGGACTGGAACAGGTTTTGGATCCAATGTGTTTGAGGACTTGTATGTTGTTCTTCAGATGCTCGGTGTAGATTAGCATTCTTTCCTTGCAGTCTGAAAGCAAATACAAAGCACAATAAAGAAAACTGCACATTTCAAAAGCAAATAGACATGTATCAAGTAAATATACCATCTTACATTTAATAGAGCTGACACAATTAATCATATAATGATTTGCAATTGTGATGCATTGCAATGCAGACAAAGCATTTTTAATCCATTCAGAAGAAACTAACAGATTATTAAATACAGACCCGGTCAAAAGTTTAAGAGCACTTGAAAAATGGCAACAAAATCATCTTTTGCATGGTTGGATCTTAACGAGGTTCCAACAACAAGCAACAAGCAGAAGTGGGAGGCAGACAACATTTAACTTACATTTAACAAACTTAAACTGAAACAGGCTGTTTTACAGCTGATCAAAAGTTTAGGACCACATGCCTTTAAAAGGCCAAATCTGTGCAAAAATGTGGATTCATTGTCATTTTCTGTCAGGTAGTCACACTGTCATGATGTTCTGATGGCAAAAGCAAAAAAACTTTCCTTTTTGAACGTGGTCGGCTTGTTGAACTGCATAAGTAGGGTCTCTCACAGCGCGCCATTGCTGCTGACGTGGGACGCAGTTAAGACGGTCATTTGCAATTTCTTAAATACTCCTGGGGGTTATGGAACAAAAAGTGAAGTGGAAGACCCAAAAAAAATCCTCAACCCAAATTAAGGCCATTACTGGGGCCGACTGCAGCCCCATAACTATCAAACGGCATCTGAGACTGAAGGGCTTCAAAAAGAAATTCTCTGATGAGAAAAAAATGTAACCTTTTTTTTTCTCCTGTAAAAAAAATGTAACCTTTTTTTTCTCCTGTAAAAAAATGTAACCTTGATGGTCCTGATGGTTTCCAACGTTACTGGCATGACAAGCAGATCCCACCTGAAAAGTTTTCTACACGCCACAGTGGAGGGGGCGCCATAATGGTCTGGGGTGCTTTTTCCTTTAGTGGAACAATGACGCTTCAGGAGGTGCAGGGGCGTCAAACGGCTGCTGGCTATGTCCAGATGTTGCAGAGAGCATCCCTCATGACTGAGGGCCCTTGTCTGTGTGGTAATGACTGGGTTTCTCAACAGGACAACGCTACAGTACACAATGCCCACAGGACAAAGGACTTCTTCCAGGAGAATACCATCACTCTTTTGGACCATCCTGCGTCTTCCCCTGATCTATATCCAACTGAGAATGGACAACAGTTCCAGACAGTAGACACCCTTCGTGTGGCCGTCTTCACCACTTGGAGAAATGTTCCCACTCACCTCATGGAAACGCTTGCATGAAGTGATCAACAATAACAGCGAACCTATTCATTACTGAGTTCAAGTTTGGAACTTTGATCTCTGTTTTGGGGGTTTACCCATGTTTTTTGGAGGTGTGGTCCTAAATGTTTGATCAGCTGTGAAACAGCCTGTTTCAGTTTAAGTGTTGTTTTTAATAAATTACATGCTCAAAAATGTTTTGCCTTACTCCTATTTCTTCTTGTTGCATGGTGAAGCTCTACTTGGAACCTTGTTAAGATCCAACCATGCAAAATATGATTTTTTTGCCATTTTTCAAATGGTCTTAAACTTTTGACCAGGACTGTACAACCTAAAAATAACAGCAATTTGTTTTCTTCAGCCACATACGTCACAGTGGACCAACAAGTGCAGTCTGTGTTCAGACAAGTTTTGAGCAATAAAAAAAGTAGCTTATATGTAACCTCCTTTATTTGTTGATGAAAAAAAACCAACTGAAATTAAGTTATCGTGATGTATTGGGATATTGAATTGTATCGTTGACACGATAATTCCAATTGAAGTGAAATACGAGTAGGGCTGGGTACCAAAACACAATACCTTTTTAGTACTGACTGAAAACATTCAGTAGGTATTGATACAGAAAAAAATTATATTTTTCGGCGCAAAATTTATGTACTTTTCAATAAAATCTCTGTTATTGAGCCTCACAGGCCCTTTTCTTCTGCTGTGCATCACATGCCAGCAGTGGCTTCGCACATGCGCGATTCATTTGCAGTCTGGATGCAGTGGGGTAAAAATCATCTGTTCCATCTTTCACTCTGTCACCAATTATGAGAGGCAACAGCCTTAAAAATTTCCAGTTTTGTATTAACTGTCCTGAGAGTTTGTTTGAGGACTGACCTGACACGGCTTTGAAGACTTATCAGAGTCAGAGTATTTAAACTGTTTATTGCTCCGATTCAGAATTGAGTAAGTGAACCATTCATTTTTTTCACAAAAAATTTAAGAAACAGTGCAACATCATATGACAAAATGCCCTAAAGATGTTGTGTCCTAATCAAAATGGCAAACCTGGCTGACAGATGTGAAAATATTTTAAACAGTTGAAAACTGACTCAAACTTTGCAAACAACTCCTCCTATATCTGGTGTACCTTCAGTCTTGAGGTGTTCAACAGGAGAGTTGTACATCTCTATGGTGCATTCTGCTCCAGACTGATTTGGATCACCACCCTGAAAAACAGATTGTGTCATTAAACAGTATCTACAGAAATGATGTGTACAGCTAAAGCAGAGGCCACCAGTGCAATGTGAGCCCAAATTATCTCCAGCATGCAAAACAAGGTTCCTTTAACTACAGTTTTATCTATTTATTTCCATAACCTAAAGGATTAACAACTTCAAAGGCATCTTGGTATAGCAGTAGTTTAAAACATAATGGATTTTGGTTTTAAAAAAAATTACTACTTTTGAATATCTTACCATCACTAATGTCACACAGTACATCTGATGAAGACTCAGTTGATTGCTCACCTGTTACACATCTCTGCCACAAATCAAATTTCAAAGTTTCTCTTAGAGGTACATAGTATTCAAACTGATCGGTTCTATTCTCACTTTGTCCTAAAAAATTTTTCTTGGGCTCCACATAGTTCAACATGTGTATGAAGGACTGTGTTCTGGAGTATGTTGTCCTCACTGGCCCTTTATGACATGCAGAAAACAGCCTGGATCCCTTGACCGCCTCACAAAGCTTGGCAATACCCTCATCAGATAATGTTGTTTCAGGTTTTAGGAGTGTAGTGAGCTTATTCAGAGTATATGACTGACCCAACTCTTGTATTTTTTTAAATTTCATCTACAATGGTCAGGATGGCAGAAGCAGGTCGCGATGAAATACATAACCCCTAAGTGACTTCACTGACTTGCCACAGAAATCAAAAAGGAACATTGTCTTTAGCTGCTTCTGGTAAATTAAACTGGCGTTTGTTTCACAGTAAAGCTAGCTAAAATCTTCAACCTGCTGCATTAGCATAAACTAAACAGGACTGAAGGCAAAGCCTGTAACAGAGGAACGCTTTCAACGCAACAAGAAAACTGACCAAGTGAACGATGGTTACAGTTGATATACGTCTCACGTCTAATGATATACTTCCATTGAAATAGATTGCTGTTGGTTCAGTGCAGGGTGCAGCTGGCACTCCCTCTCTGAGCGGAATCAGTCTGGAAGTGGCGCTATCTTCTTCTTCGTTGGTTTGGCGGAGTACACGCTTCCGAGGAGTATTGGTGCCCTCTGCTGTTGCAGTACCTCACAGTCAGACAGCTATTTCTGACAACACAGTATATATATATATATATATATATATATATATATATATATATGTATATGTATATATATATATATATATATATATATATATATATATATATATATATATATGTATATGTATATATATATATATATATATATATATATATATATATATATATATATATATATATATAGAGAGAGAGAGAGAGAGAGAGAGAGAGAGAGAGAGGTAACGGTTTAGACACGTGATGCACTGTCGTGCATAAAAATTAGACTTTTCAAAGAAACTGATTGTTACAGCTTTTATAATACATTCTTTGACTGCTCCTGACCTTGCAAACTACACCAATTATTTTATTAACATTATTTCATTATTTTTTTGGTATTTCATTTTGATCAATTAATTTTAATTTCAGCAGGTGGTATCACACTCAAACAGATTGAACACGGACTGAACAGTGGCAAATCCATGATTTAAATCTCCTGTTCCACCACATCCCAAAGGTGCCCTTGGTTTGGGATCTGGTGAACGTGGAGGCTGATGGAGTTCAGTGAAGTCATTGTGTTTAAGAACCCAGTTTGACATGATATGGTGCATCATCCTTCTGGAAGTAGTCATCAGAAGATGGGTACACAGTGGTCATAAACGGATGGACATGAATGGTGGAAGTTCGAGGAGAGGAGTAAGCAATTAACTAATAAGAAAAATTATGTTTAATGATCAAACCAAGTTAACTGATGAATCCGAGATTCTAAATCTGAATGTATTTTTTTGCAATGATAAGGAAGATTAAAACACAATCACTTGTGACTCATGATGTGCATTAAAGGGTTAAAAAAACACTAAAAGCACACAGACGGTGTTATTTTTAGGGTAGTTGGTTGTACCATAGAAAATGGCTTTTTGCCATTAATTATGCCACAATTTTTTTTTTTCATTGTAAAAGCTGTGTTATACTTAGTGAGACTGTAGAACTTAAAGAAATATACATATTTTTTATTTTTAGTAATTGCTCGTAATTATTGTTAAGATATACTGTTTTATCAAACAGTTTGAGCTATTATTGTGAAAATTACCCCCCACCCCAAGTCAAGTGAGTGAGATTGGATTGGTTTGCATGCTGGATTCCCTAACTGTTTGGACCCCGAGACCCCCTTCCTGGATGTCGCCATCCAGTCTGGGTATTCGCAATTATCATCTATCTGTTAATAAACTCTTTCAACTTCTTTTGTGAGCCCTGCCTTTGAGTCCACTCACCAAGTGCCTGATGTGACGTGTCCGAATTGTGATGTCATTGTTACAGTTCTGGGAGTTGCAATAGGGATCAATGATGGCATGAATGACAGTTTATTGTAGTTTCCTAGTTAAGTGAAACATTTATTCTCTCAGGTTTAAAGTTGGTGTTGAATTTGATGTTGTAAGGTACATTTCAAGTGTGCTGCAGAGGTTCACGTGATGTTATGGACTTCATAAATTCAGAAAGGTGATGGCTAAGCTCTAAAGATTTCGATACATTACATTACCAAAAGTATTCTCTGCAAACCCCTAACTTGAGTGACATTGCATTCTTCAAACTATAAGGTTTAATATGAAGTAGGTCCACCCTACAAATCTTCGGGGAAAGCTATCCACAAGTGTTGAGTATTGCAGCATCGACAGCGATCACTTGAAGGAAAATGACGACGGAGGCAAAAATGTCCTTAATATTTTGGGAACTTTATTCCACATCAACACGCGGCAAAACTTTCCTCATGGGTGCCATTTTTTGTGGTATACTTTTTCTTCTTAGAGGCGTGATGACGCAGCATACGTGCCCTTACAATGAAACAGTGCCTCCTTGTGGTGACAACTAAAATACTGTCTCTGTTAAACCACAGTAACCATAATACTGTTAAACACACTGTACAACATGAGTACACACAATGAATATCTTAACAACAAGGTTTAGGAGTGTGTTTATGGGGAGGTTTTGGCCATTCTTCCAGAAGCACATTTATTAGGAGGAGAAATCCTGGCTCACACCAAACTTTACACTTGTCACAATGCGATCAGACAAGTAGCATTCATCTGGGAACCACCAAACCCAGATTTGTCAGTGGAATTTCCAAATGGAGAGGTGTGATTGGTCACTCCAGAGAACAAGTTGTCATGGTCCCTGTGCCTCGCTGGTCAACTCTCCATTAGGCAACATAGTTGTTTTTGTTTTTCGCTCTCTCCCTCCTTCCTCTCCCCCTCTCGCTCTCTGTCTTTCGCCGCAGCGATGCTCATTACGGGCTCCCACTGCTGGCCCACACACCTGCTCTCATCACCACACCGGTCGCTGATCCCAGCTGATTGTGCTATTTAAGATGGCGGATCTGCGCTAGTCTTCGCTGGATCGTTGAGCTATCAGCATCAGTCAAACCTGCGAATCTGCAAATCTGAACCTGTGTATCTGTGAGTGTTGTGACTATCCTGCTAACCGGGCCTTTTGTGTGTGTAGATCTTTTCTGGAACTTGATTACGGACTACGAGAGGAGTGGCAGTGGAGAAGGAGTTGGAGTTTTGTACAGAAAGTGTGGAACACCTCTTCCCAACCCCTGTTTCCCCACGGACCCTGGCGACCCGGACCCCTTTCCCCTGCACATTGTGTATATTCACTTGGTGTTGTGTTCACTGTAAATAAACGCACTCTTTCGCCTAAGGAAAACCTGGCCTGCGTCTGAGTCCCTTTAAGAAACCTTATCACAAGTCTCCACTGCTTTAAAATCTAGTGCCAGCCTACTTTACCGCACTGCATCTAATGCTTTCCATTGTGCTTGGTGATCTAAGGCCTGAAGCAGCTGCTCAGCCATGGAAATTCCATGAAGCTCTCTATGTGCTGTTTTTGAGCTCATCTGAAGCCCATGTGAAGTTTCAAGGTCTGCAGAAAGTGACTTCTACACACCAACTGCCTCAGCATACCCTGACCCCACTGTGTGATTTTCCGTTGCCTACAACTTTATGGCTGAGTTGCTGTTGTCGCTTAAACTTTATTATAATACTACAAACAGCTGACTCTGGAATGTTTAGTAATAAGGAAATTTCATGACTTAACTTGTTATTAGTTTGTAGCATTCTAGTCTGTTACCACACTGGAATTCCCTGAGCTCCTGAAAGCTACGCTTTCTTTCACAAATGTTTGCTGAAGCAGTCTGCATGGCTACCTGAAGTGATCGAAACACCTAAATTCAATGATTTGGATGGGTAAGTGAACACTTTTAGCAAAATAGTACTGGTGCATCTTGTCTGTTTCACTTCCACCTTTCTATGAAGCTGTTTGCATTTATCTGGGTGAAGCTTGAGATGCATATAGAATAATGATGTCATAATGCTGTGTAAAGTTCTTGGTAAAAGTGTATCTGCTTATGTGAACACTTTTAAGGAGTCACCCGTCCATATTTAACAAGATGATCTATGTTGTGTATTTATTTATTTATTCACCTGTTGGTGCTTTTGTCCTATACTTGCTTAGTGCCTATAGGCCACCATCAAAGGCAGTCAGATGCTTGGAGCCCAATGCCAGACTTTGACATTTAACAATAGTTATCTTAGCTAGTACCTTAGTGTGTCTTGCTAGGCACACCAGAGTCTGTTGTTACTGAGTCAGGTGCACCAAACTGGGGGCCAGAGTGGGAAAAGCAGCAGTTGACTGCACTGTCTTGACTTGTTAGTACACATGACTGTTTAAATTGATCAGTCAGAGACTTCCCACGTTCACACCTCTAATAGGTGTGAAAGTGGGTACTTTCCAGCAAAAGGAAAACATTAATAAAATATATGTAACTACAAATAATTTCTCAGTGAAATATGATAACACTCTTAGTGAAATAAATACTGCTCTTCTAAGACTTGTTCAACCTTTCAGTTTAATCATAGAAATGTTAAGTAGTATCCAGCAAATATATCACTCAGCCTTTCCTGGTGCATGAGCATATTCTGAGGTTTTTCTGTTCTCTGTTGCATAAACTGAGAGGGAGGAGTAATGGCAGCAAATAAAAGCAGCAAAAGACAGAGACCAGTATAGCTTAAAGACAAACTCTCTCAGCTAAAAGGAACATGGGGTCTGGTGAGAAACTTTCGACATACATTAGCATTTCTTTTAAACTATGTCAGCTAAAAGATAATATGACCTTTTGATAAACTGAATAAAGTGATTTTGTTTTAGGTAACATCAGTTCGGCTGCAAATCCATCACCTGGACTGGGAGCAGCTTCCAGACACATACAAACAGCCTCCATTGTCATCTACTGTGTGATTTTTATAGTTGGAACTCTGGGCAATGCTCTGGTTATCTATGTGACGGGCTTCAAAATGAAGAAAACAGTGGAAACAGTTTGGTTTCTCAACTTGGCCATAGCTGACTTCCTCTTCACAGCCTTCCTGATTTTCTCAGTCATTTCTCTCTCTCAGAGTCACCAGTGGCCTTTTGGACAATTCATGTGCAAGCTCAACAACTTTGTGAGTTTAGTCAACATGTTTGCCAGCATCTTTACTCTGACAGCTATGAGTTTGGATCGTTATTTGTCCATCTGGATGGTGGTGTGGGCACACAACAAGCGCACAGTCTGCAAAGCTCGGCTCATATGTGTTGGTATCTGGGTGACTGCTGCAATCTGCAGCACTCCTTATGCCACTTTTCGCACCGTGTTAGGAGATAATGGGACATATTACTGTGGTTATTCTATGACACATGAACAAAAATGGAGTCTCCACATTTTTCGCTTTCTTATGGGCTTTGTGATCCCATTCCTGGTAATAGTCGTCTCTTATGTGGCCATAGGCATACGTGCAATGCGCATGCAGAGAACAAGGAGAAGGAGATCTCGCAGAATCATTTTTGCCATCATTTTTGCATTCTTCATCTGCTGGTTACCCTTCCATGTTTTTAATTTTATAGAAATAAAGGCTGTGACTAACCCAGACCTCCGGATCATTGTTAGAATCATGGGTCCTCTGACTGTGAGTCTGGCTTTTCTGAACAGCTGCCTGAACCCCATCCTCTATGTTTTCATGTGTGAAGAATTCATGAAGAAGCTTCGGCAGTCCATATGTTTTGTACTTGAGAGTGCTCTGGCAGAGGATCACATGTCATTTTTGTCCACTCGCTCCATGTCAACCTTTTCAAATACCACCCAAAAGTCAGCCGCTGCTCCAACTTCAAAGAGGACTGACACGGCCGATTTGAAATCCTTCACAGAAAGCAAAGTGACCGTCACTGAGGAGACACCGAGCACTGAATAAGATTTCAACATAAGGCAATATAAACTGAAATACATAATTTTTTTAAACGTTCATGTCAAATTGACTGAAACAGTGCACTCATGCACAGATATTAAAAAGTGTGTGTGAATTTGTTACTTGATGTTAAAGCAAATTGTTCTTGCTGTTGCAGGAAGTATCCCACTGTGCTCCCTCCAAGTTTAAGAAAGAAATGTTATGACTTTTCTCATCAGTAAAAGTAACAGAAACCATTTGTGGCTTTGCTTCAGCTTAAAGTTGCGATTATTGATTTACTTATTAAAACAACCAATGTGACATGAAATGTGTTTTTTAAGGCTTTTCAAGATTACGTTTGATAAGATTTCTATTTGTGTACATAACTTTTTCATCTTCGAGCTTGTTAAACCATGTTTATTAGTATCTGCATCTATTACACTGTCAGAGACTCAACATTTATTGGTCTCTATGTATTTTTAACCTGTTAATAAAAACATGCTGATTAAATGCTTTTGTCTGTCTCCATTACAAACATGACATGCACCCTGCTTCACCGCTGATCTAACAAGATGTCACAGTGTTCTATATCTGACTTGAAACACACTATGTAAATCACTCTGAAGTGCAGGAAATGAACCACAGAGTCACTCAGCTGGTTCTAGGTATCTTGCTGCACACATATACTGTGCAGGCCTTTCTCACTCTGGGACTCAATATCACAGCAGTACTAATTACACTATTCACTCTAAATGTTTTTACTAAAAAAGTTGCTAAAAGTTTGCCTTTCATGAGGATAGATATTGAACTGTAAAAGCCATAGTAAATATCAGTAGTGTTTGGTTTTCACTAAGGATCTCCAGAGGTAAACAAGGTCACTTACCAAGTCAGCATCATCAAAACTTTCTATGATTCATATCCATTTGATTCTGTAGAACTGTAAAATTCCTGTTTTGTATCTGATATATTTATCACTTTGCCTACACTACACTGCACTTAACATACATGAACAGTTCTTCGTCATTTGTGTCCTTTCTTCTACTAGCTGCAATTCTAGCAGTGTAAAAGAAACTAAGAAGAAGGAGTGTAAAAACATTTTATACATGTTATAAATCACCAAATTAATGCACACGACCCGTGACAATGCGATGCACAGTTCTTCAGTGGTTTTAATGAGGTATGGCTTTTGATGGATCTTTCAGTCCAGTCCTTGTGTAATTCAGCATTCCTCAGCTATTTTTCCCTGTTTCCCTACCTTCAAAGTGGCTTCTTGACAGCCACCTTTCCACAGAGACCGTTTCTGATGAGCCTTCAGCGTGAACAATAGATGGATCAGCTGAAGGGCCAGATGCATCTCTAATGTCTTGTGTCAAATTTTTGCTTGTTTTTTCCCCTAACTCTTAAGGACATGACTTTCAGATACTTTTCACTGAAAGAGAGTACTACACAATTTGACTGCAAATAGTCTGTAGGCCTGCTACTTCTTTTTTTTTTTCTACATTTGCCCGGTTCCTCATTTTTTAAGCACACAAAAATGCAATTTTATGAATGTCAAACTGTGTCATCATTGACATTTTTCATAGAGCCAACAAAAGAAATGAAAACAAATTATGTTTTTGTGACAGTCTGCTAATAACAAATTGCAAACTGAAAGGAACAATTTAAAATGAGTCCGTTGCTAAGTTGTCTGTTATGTGTTGACACAACACTCATTCATCCCTTGAGCTACATGCATTTTTATACTTTAGTGATTCATAAATCAGTGTTAAATGGCTTTAAAAATCCTCTGAAAATGATTAGCTACAAGAACTGAACTGAAAATGAATGGAAAAGCAGCTGATTTCAAAAGACAAACCTTCAGGAAGGCTGAAGACCTATTGCTCAAGATCCCTTGAGCAACGCCAAAAAATAGCAAAACGTTACAAGAAAGTCATTCCTTGGAAGAGAAATACAAAACAATTACAAGAAACACTTCAAGAACACACACTCCCACCAACGCAGCTCACTCTCTGGGCAGCATTTACTTTTAAGGAAATAGTGCTGTAATTTTTAAATATTCGTTTTTGTTTTCTTTGTTCTTTTTAAACGTAGCCTACTTTACAGAGTTTGTAGCGGAGTAAAAGTAAAAGAATGTAAGTTTGATCTTAATTGACCTTCACGAAAAAGTCAAAAGTCCAGTGAAACGTGAGATTTAGTACCTTATATCCTCCTAAAACCAGCAATTAGACTTTGTCCTCTGTCTGAGTTTGAGACCACTACAGCAAGCACCAATTATCTAATCTTTACGAGTCCTGCTGTACGATCAAGGGGACATCCTGGGCTTTCTATTGGTACCATATTTTGGGCAGCTGTGTATGAGATTGTGCAGTTAAGTGCTTGAGATAGTAACGTGTACGAATACGTGTTTGTGTTTGCGTGTTAGTCCAGTCACCGAGTGTTCAGGAGTCTGACGGCTTGGGGGAAAAAAACTGTTTGGCAGTCTGACAGTGAGGCCCTGAATGCTCCGGTACCTCTTGTCAGAAGGCAGTAGAGTGAAGAGTGTGTGTGAAGGGTGTGTGGGGAAGAGAGACTCCAATGATCTTCTCAGCTGTTCTCACTATCCGTTGTTGGGTAATAGGAGGAAAGATTAACGGCACCCTCTCAGATAGATTACCTATGCCCCTCTCCTTTTGTTCTGTTCAATGAGCCTTTAGCACAAGAAATCAGACAAAACAATAACCTTAAAGGAATTAGTATAGCACCACAAGAACATAAAACAGGATTATTCATTGATGAGATCATCACAAATCCAAAATCTGGACTCAGCAGTTCCTAAATGTTTTACAGTCCTCGCTGAATTTGGTCAGAAGTCTGGCTGTAAACTTAACATTACAACAACACAGGTACACGTCAATTACGCTCCAAACAGATCACTTAAACAAAAGTATAAACTAAAATAAGATCTAAATAAAATATTTAGGAGTCATGATTGCAAAAGACTTGCAAACTTTATGTGGGAAATTACTCCACTATTAACAGTAACTTAAATAGGGAGTTATCCAAGTGGTTGACAATAAATGTGGATTAGAGTTCAAGAATCGAAGTGATTAATATGATGTCACAACCTGGCACAAAGGATGTAACTAGGAAGTGGGAGGCCACACACAGGCTTAAATGCTGTAAGATATTTTAATGAAATAACATAAAGAAACCCAAAAACAGATTAAATGATACACAGACATGACTGAATGCACCATATCAGGACAAAACCAAGGGAGCCTAACAAGACTCTGAAGGAGCGCACACAGGTTCGGTCAGAGTTGCTTTATAATACACTGGGGACTGGCCTTCTCAGGTGTGCTGCATCTGAAATTAGGTCAGCTCCACCTACTACATACCTGAAAGAGACAGGCAATGAAAAAACAAGGCCAATCCACTGGCTATTACAATGAATATACTCCCCAGACTGTATCTATTTTTCTCTCTACCAATCCGAATCCCAGACTCATAGTTCATGTGCTGGGACAAGCAAATATCAAGGTTCTTATGGGCAGGCAGGCCAAGGGTCCAATTCAAATCACTGCAGTTAGAGAAGGAGCAGGGAGAATTTTCTCTACCGAATTTAAAATAATATTTTTACTGGTGCTCTTCAGACAATGCTGCTAAATGGAAGGAGGTAGAGTGACCCACAGCAGAGTCCCACCTCAAGCCAGATTGGGAGAGAAACAGCTCAGAACCCAGGAAGAGGATAATATCACTGTAGCAGAAACACTAGCAGTATGGACAGAGATATTAAGGAGATGGAAACTGGAGGAAGACCGCCCTCTACTACTGTGGCCTTCACGCACCAGCCTCTTCAGATCAGGATAAACTGACCAGACATTCACCAGGTGGACTGACAGAGGCATAACAGCAAGAGGCATTTTGACCAACAGAAATATTTTTAAAGACACTTGAAAAAGTCAAAATGGGAAAGAAAAATGCAAAGGGAAATCCCAGAGAGTGATTGGCATTTGATGTCCAAAACAGTTCAGCTCCACTAGCTCAAGAAGCTGGAGAGGATTTGGATGGAAAACTCTAATACGAAACTTTACTACACCTTATATTAAAAGAAAACAAATTAGAACACAACAACCGTGCTGGAGAGATTAATGCCAATCATCTACATGTCTTATTGTCATGTGATAAAATACAACCATTCTGGTTAGAAGTTAATGGAACCATTCATGTACTTCTGAAATATGGAGTTCCCAGGGATCCACAGGTTTTATACCTGGGTGGCTGTAAAGAAGGTCATTACAAGAAACTGGCTTAAAAGAGAGACACCGAATGCAAAAGACGGTGAATGCAAAAGAATGCAAACTCACCTCTTTGAACAAAACTGCTGAAATGCACCTTAGATAAAGACATGGATGGGTCGCACTTAAATATATGAGAACTGTCACCCAGTGTTTGAGTGTTTTTAATGCATCCCGTGTTTCTTCTCTGTTCAAATATTGTATCAGTAACAAAAAAGACACAACAAAGAGTGTAAAAAACCCCACCAAATTCACAGCAAATGTATTTGCTGCTACTTCTGGGGTATCTTCTTTTTAGGTAAAAACTGTCAGTCCTACAGTGGTATGCAAAAGTTTGAGCACCCTTGATAATTTTCATGATTTTCCTTCATAAATCATTGGTTGTTTGGATCAGCAATTTCATTTAAATATATCATATAGCAGATGAACACAATAATATTTGAGAAGTGAAATGAAGTTTATAGGATTTACAGAAAGTGTGCAATAGTTACTTAAACTAAATTAGGCAGGTGCATAAATTTGGGCACCCTTGTCGTTTTATTGATTTGAATACCTTTAGCACTAATTTTTGGAACATAAAATTTGTTTGGTAAGCTCATTGCCCCTTGACCTACATACACATGAGAAAGTGTATTTAAGGTGGCCAACTGCAAGTTTTTCTCCTCTTTGCGTCTTCTCTCAAGAGTGGCTACATGGGAGCCTCAAAACAACTCTCAAATGACCTGAAAACAAAGATTGTTCAACATCATGGTTTAGGGGAAGTATACAAAAAGCTACCACAGAGATTTCAGCTGTCAGTTTCCACTGTGAGGAATATATTGATGAAATGGAAGACCACAGGCACAGTTCTAGTTAAGGCCGGAAGTGACAGGTTTTAGATATCTTAGATAAGCAGAGGCGAAGGTTGGTGAAAATAGTCATAGTCAACCCACAAACCAGCTCGAAAGACCTGCAACATCACCTTGCTGCAGATGGTATCACTGTGCATCGTTCAAATATTCAGCGCACTTTGCACAAGGAGATGCTGTATGGGAGAGTAATGCAGAAGAAGACTTTTCTGTGCACAAGCCATAAACAGAGTCGCTTGAGGTATGCTAAAGCACATTTGGATAAGCAAGCTTAATTCTGGAATAAGGTGCTGTGGACTGATGAAACTAAAATTGAGTTATTTAGACATAACAAGAGGTGGTATGCATGGCGGAAACACAACACAGCATTCCAAGAGTAACACTTGCTACCCACAGTAAAATGTGGTGGCGGTTCCATCATGCTGTGGGGCTGTGTGGCCAGTGCAGGGACTGGGAATCTTGTTAAAGTTGAGGGTCGCATAGATTCCAGTCAGTATCAGCAGATTCTTGAGAACAATGTTCAAGAATCAGTCACAAAGTTGAAGTTGCGCCAGGGCTGGCTATTTCAACAAGACAACGACCCTAAACATATGGCGTTATTTTTGTGCCACTATTCTGAGCGCACGTAAAAAAAAAAAATTTCAGGTGCAAGTGTTGCATTTTGAGGAGAAATTTATTCTGAGCGAAGAAAAGCTAAATTTGAGTGAACAAAATTCATTGCTGCGTGCAAAAAATGTATTTCAGTGTTTGTTATTATCCATACACACACACAATAGCAGCCCCTCTCGCTCAGGTTTTGCATTTGCGCTTGCTCGCAATGTGTTGCTTGTGTCACGGACTGCCGGGGCAGACCGTGTGGAGTGAGTGGAGGACCCAAGAGCAGACAGAGGCGAGGAGACAAAACTGGACTTAACAAAAGGCGAGCCTTTATTTAGGGCTGAAAACTCACAAAAAACAATAACAAAGTAACTGAGGGAAAACCTGAATATAGGCTGGGAAACTATGACTCTTACTGTGATTTTATACTATGACTAACAACATACAAACTATGACTTACTAGGACTTGACTGGGAAACCGTGACAAGGGATAGGGGGGAGATAACACATACGACACGACACTGAACACAGCAAGACTGAGGACTAAATACACACATGAGGTGATCAGGGGAAGTGGAGACACATGAGGACACAGTTGACTAGAATGAAACATAATGACAACAACAAAGGGGAGAGTAAAATTAAATGCAGTGAACAAAGAACAGACTCTTTCAAAATAAAACAGGAAACATGGAGACATAGACATGAAACAAACTTGACAACAAGAGCCACACAGACATGACACATGACAGGTAGGCGCATGAACCAGGGAGACTGAGTACAGGGGGAGATGACAAAAGGAATTTAAGAAACAAAGGACTAAGCATAGAGCTGGGTGATAGAACGATAACGATATGTATTGCGAAATAACTTTTTCTTGATAGAAAAATGTAACTATTGCGATAGGCCTCATCTCTCTTGTCCTCTTAAAAAAAAAAAAAAGAACAGCCAATCCAAATTAAGTAGCGCAGAGCCTAACCAATCACAGCCGCAGCGTCACGTCACGTGACTTGTTACGTACAGCACAAGTGCCAAGGCGCACATGTGTATTTGTTTTTGCAGCCGGGCCGCCCAGGTAATGAAGGAAATGAGTTTGCCGACTAGAGAAAAATCAACCGAGAGCGTGACCGAAGGTTACCGAAGAAAAAAACAGATGATGGTTCCAATGCCGGAGAGATTGTCGAACCGAAGGGCCATAGAAGTTCCGTAGTGTGAAGGTATTTCGGCTATTTCAAGTCTGACAAAAAACAGAGTAGCGCGCACTGTAAATTGTGCCGAAAGCAAGTCTGGAAATACAATAAACCGGTGCATGCTCAGTCTCTGACTGAAAGCGCTAATTCGTCATTCGGCTTTTGTCAGACTAAAGTAACTGTTAAAACTGTGTGAAAATCTAAGCTATACAACAAGGAGAGATTGAGAATTTCCTTTTAGTTCTCAGTTTATTTGATATTGACAAAAGTTAGTCAGTTTTGTCTGTTCTTCTGTAAAACAAACTAAGATTTATTTTTAGAATTAAAATTTTGTTTCTAAGTGGAATTGACAATTTAGTAGTCTGTTTTGTTTGTTCTATTTTGAAACTTAAACGCTTTAGCAGCTGCGTTTTGTGTAGTTTGCAATATTTGCCTTTATTTATCTGAAACTGAAGTTTCATGTTCCTTAAGTACATCTACCCTGTTGAACTTATTATGGGAAATAAATATTTAAATTAAAACAAGCTGCTAATTATTTCACATTTTACTTGTGAGCAACGGCACATTTAAACCTTACAAATATAGTTATTTGGCTTATATCGTGATATATATCGTTATCGCCAGAAATGAAAAAAACATATCGTGATATGAAAAAATCTTATATCGCCCAGCACTAACTAAGCAGCAACCTGGAAATTAACTAGATGAGCCAAACTGAAACTAGAACACCAATGAATACAAAATGATATATTAAAAACCCACATACTGGGTCACACGACCCAGTACCATGACAGCTTGCACTCTCAACATTTCTGCCCGTGCGCGCTCAACTCTTTCTGCACACCGTTATATTTGTGCCACAAAACCAGCCAATCACAGACTTGGATGCAAAAAAATCTGATTGGCTGTTTTGGTCTCCAATCAGCTCGAAATGACGAAATGCAATATCCCAGAATCCATTTCATCCAAAACTCAAACGAGGCAGTGGCAGAGGAGCACAGAGTGGCGGAGTTTGAAATATTACTCTTTCTGGGTCACAAAATAAACTTTTAAGATATTTTCATGCGAGAATGGTGCTGTGTAAACTTCAAATATCTGCTCGATTTATCAAGAAATCACATATTTGCAAAAGTGCTCTAACGTTTTCGGAGATGCCTGTTACCCACCAGCTGACCACATAGTTGGACTGGCCATTGGGCATACCGGGCAAATGCCCGGTGGGCCGATGGTGATTTTTCATTTTTATGTTTGTTTGTTTGTTTGTTTGTTTTTGTAACGGTATAAACCAGGGGTGGGCAATCTCAGTCCACGAGGGCCGGTGTCCCTGCAGGTTTTAGATCTCACCTTGGGTCAACACACCTGAATCACATGATTAGTTCGTTACCAGGCCTCTGGAGAACTTCAGGACATGTTGAGGAGCTAATTTAGCCATTAAAATCAGCTGTGTTGGTTCGAGGACACATCTAAAACCTGCAGGGACACCGGCCCTCGTGGACTGAGATTGCCCACCCCTGGCATAAACAATGAAAGGTGGTGGATTAGCCAATTGGTCATGATCAACTCTCGGCTGGACCAATTACAATACATCCGTATTGAGGGGAAAAGGAACGCGATTCGTTCTGTACTTCAGCTACAATGAAAAAAAAAAGACACAAAGCTGGAGTTATTCTGTCTTTACGCTGTCAACTGCCTCTTCTTCTCTCATTCTCTCCCCTCTCTCTCCTGTTGCTACTTCAGTCATGAAACTGATCAATGATCAGCTGATCGTCTCTCTTGTTTGTTTATTGCCCACTTTGCGCCAGAAAGAGGAAACCAGCGGATGTTGCGCTAAACAACAGCAGCACGATCAGCTTGATCAGCTTTTGTTAGAATTTATTTAATATTACTTTCTAGTATCAGCTGATGTTTGCTGCTGGTCATGATATCGGTTTGGATATTTGGTGAGAGGGAAACGTGAAGGTGATACAAATCATACATATATACCAACAAGACTGTGTACATCACTGTCACAACAGCGTTTGTTTTAGTTCAAAGGCTTTATGGTTTTTCCTATAATACCTGGTGGTGCAGTCAGCCGATTTTTTGTCAGTTCAGCCTTATATATTATGTTTAACCTGAGTGACCACCCGGTCAGCTGGTGGGTAACAGGCATCTCCGAAAACGTTAGAGCACTTATGCAAATATGTGATGTCTTGACAAATCGAGCAGATATTTGAAGTTTACACAGCACCATTCTCGCATGAAAATATCTTAAAAGTTTATTTTGTGACCCAGAAAGAGTAATATTTCAAACTCCGCCACTCTGTGCTCCTCCACCACTGCCTCGTTTGAGTTTTGGACGAAATGGATTCTGGGATATTGCATTTCATCATTTCGAGCTGATTGGAGACTAAAACAGCCAATCAGATTTTTTTGCATCCAAGTCTGTGATTGGCTGGTTTTGTGGCACAAATATAACGGTGTGCAGAAAGAGTTGAGCGCGCACAGGCAGAAATGTTGAGAGCGCAAGCAACACATTGCGAGCAAGCGCAAATGCAAAAACTGAGCGAGAGGGGCTGCTATTGTGTGTGTGTATGGATAATAGCAAACACTGAAATACATTTTTTGCACGCAGCAATGAAGTTTGTTCACTCAATTTTAGCTTTTCTTCGCTCAAAATAAATTTCTCCTCAAAATGCAACACTTGCACCTGCAAATTTTTTTATGTGCGCTCAAATTTTTTTTACGTGCGCTCAGAATAGTGGCACAAAAATAATGCCAAATAAACACTGCTCAAAATCTACTAAGGCATTCATGCAAAGGAACAAGTACAACTTTGCGGAAAGGCCATCTCAGTCCCCAGACCTGAATATTATTGAAAATCTATGGTGTAACTTAAAGAGGGCTGTCCATGCACGGAAACCATCAAACCTGACTGAACTGGAGATGTTTTGTAAAGACAAAAGGTCCAAAATACCTTCAACCAGAATCCAGACTCTCATTGGAAGCTATAGGAAGTGTTTGGAGGCTGTTATTTCTGGAAAAGGAGGATCTACTAAATGTTGATGTAATTTTTCTGTTGGAGCGCCCAAATTTATGCACCTGCCTAATTTAGTTTAAGTAACTATTGCACACTTTCTGTAAATCCTATAAACTTCATTTCACTTCTCAAATATCATTGTGTTCTTCTGCTGTATGATATATTTAAATGAAATTGCTGATCCAAACAAGCAATGATTTATGAAAGAAAATCATGAAAATTATCAAGGGTGCACAAACTTTTGCATACCACTATCAGTGTGTACTACCTGCAAGACTGGGTGAACCAATATGAATATTTCTTATAACTAATCTACAAACACATACAGAATCTGCAGCACGTGCATGCAAGAAGGTTTATGGTGCTTTACAGCCCAGCAAAGGGGATCCTAACAATGAAACAAAAACATGTGAATACATGTTTCCTATTTTTCCATTTATTAGTTCCTTCATGCAGAATTAGTATTTTACTGGATGTTAACATTTTCATTGATATTTTATAGTAAAAGCCTCACAGTGTGCTGATGTTTGATGCTTTGATGAACTGAGCTCATAAGTAGCAAGTGCTGTTTTGTTTTTTTTTTGTTTTTTCATGTTAATCTGATAACACAGAGTGCCAGTTTCACACTTCTAAGGAGGTGTGAAAGTTGCTGCATGAGCATATTCTGAGGTGTTTCTGTTCTCTGTTGCATAAACTCATTACAGAGAAGCAATGACAAAATAACAAAATGATAAATAAAAAGAGGAAAAGACAGAGGTCAATGTAAATTAAAGACAAACTCTCTTAGCTAAAAGGAATATGGGACCTGTTGAGATATCTTAGAACAAATATTCTTTTAAACTGCATCAGGTGAAAGGTGATATGATTTCTTAAAAGACTAAATAAAGTCATTTTGTGTTTAGGTAACATCACTTCACCTGCAAACCCATGACCTACACTGGAAGCAGCTTTTAGACACATACAAACAGCCTCCATTGTCATCTACTGTGTGATATTTATAGTTGGAACTCTGGGCAATGCTCTGGTTATTTAGGTGACAGCCTTCAAAATGAAAAAACAAACAAACAGTGGAAACAGTTTGGTTTCTCAACCTGGCCATAGCTGACTTCCTCTTCACAGCCTTCCTGACTTTCTTGATCATTTCTCTCCCTCAAAGTCACCAGTGAGATTTTGGGGAATTCATGAGCAGGCTCAACACCTTTGTGAAAACCCATATGGAAAAGATATATATAAATCTTATAAAGTTTGTATCTGTCTTGTGTGAAACTTGTATGAAAAGCATACAAGAGTGAAAACAGAAAATAGATCCCTTGAAAAATTATATAAATGAAACTTGTATGTTTTGGATACTTACTAAAACAATATATAAAAGTAATGAGAAAGTGGCTACTTTCATGAGTAAATCATATAAGCCTTATATGATTCACTATATGAAGTAGGCCACATCTTATGCAAGTCTTTTATAAGTTTTTACTATTTCTTTTCCATATGGGAAGTGTTGGGAAGGTTACTTTTAAAATGTATGCCACTACAGATTACAGAATATATGCCCCAAAATGTAGTTTGTAACATATTCCTTTAAGTTACTCAATGTGCGTAACATATTCTGAATACTTTGGATTGCTTAATATATTGTCATGCTGTCAACTACATGAATGTACTATTGCTGTGTGATTTATTACTATTACTGAACAGAACATGATTATTTGCAGCAAGCAGGTTGTTAATGCTATCCATCAAGTCTAACAGTCTGCACATATATGAACTAACCTCAGCTAATGCCAGCTAACAATGTTAGCTCGGTGGCCTTCAGTAATAGTAATAAATCATACAGCAATCCAGTCTTTAAGAGATGACGTGATGAACCCTGCTTCCAGGCCCAAACAACTCTGCGTTTATTAAGGCTGTTGTGTTTTTAACATGTTTTAATGCTTTGTATCTTGTTCTGTTTAATCTCAACAAGCCCCTAAAAACAGTCAGTGATCACTGTCAGCCTCTCTCGGTTTTTATTACCACTATTCGTTTTAAAGCTGAGTTATTAAACCCTCATGATGTAACTACATCCCAGCCCATGCAGCAGTATATAAATGACTAACTTCGTATTGTGGATGGATTATCTCAGTTGTTCTCCTCACTGACATTCGGTCTGTTTACAGCATCATGCCATGCAGTTGCATTTGTCCCTAACATCGGGAACCCTCATGTTAATTTTTATCAAGTGGAAAAAAGTTAGCGTTCGTCCTCCAGCTTCATGGTGTTTATGTTATGCTAACATAGCTCTGTCACTAGCGATCACGTAGCACATCATTATATATACCAGCTAGCCCAACTTCAGTAACCCTACAAATGTCACTGCTGTTTAGTTTTCTGTCTTCATTTATGTCGGAAGTGATAGCAGAGCTGTATATCTTAATTTGTTTCAGAAATCTCTCAGTCTGAATATGGTATATTATATTTAGATGGAAACTAGTAAGCTGACCCTAGAACTGAAGAAGCTTTTTGGATGAGAGGTGAAACGTCTTCAAGCAACTTAAAGTCTAGACCAGGGGTGGGCAATCTCAGTCCACGGGGGCCGGTGTCCCTGCAGGTTTTAGATCTCACCTTGGGTCAACACACCTGAATCACATGATTAGTTCGTTACCAGGCCTCTGGAGAACTTCAGGACATGTTGAGGAGCTAATTTAGCCATTTAAATCAGCTGTGTTGGTTCGAGGACACATCTAAAACCTGCAGTGGACTCGTGGACTGAGATTGCCCACCCCTGGTCTAGACGCTTTTCTGTCCAAGCTCTACAATGACCTGGATGACTGAGAACCTTCACAGACAAACTAGCAAGCTAACTCCCTGCTAACTTCTAACTCTGTTAAATTTCATAAATTCTTTTTTCATGGCTGCCTGTATGTTAAACTCAATCATTACACCTGGTAGAGCAGCCATACTGTTCATTTTATTACAGATGAAATAATTTGGACAGTTTTTCAACATCAGTGATGCCGCAGTGACCGTTTGACTTTGGGACATGCAGCGGAGTTTGGGCCCAGACACGGCTAATGACGTCAGACTTAAAGACCGGGATAGCACATCGAAGATACTGAAGTGTTACATACCTCAGGTAGCTACCACAACTAAAACAAGATAGTTGCAGTAGGCTAATGTTAGTCTTTTTTTTAAAAAGAACTTACTTCCAGATGTTTCTTTAGGTTGGAGGTGGAGTCTTTTGACACTGAGAGCAGCTTGGTTGCTGGCAAACAGAGTTTGCATTGAACGGTCAGATGTCGCCCATCCCTTTCTTCTTTAAAAGGCAGAGTACCTGGAGGGAACCGCCCAATGTCCATGCTTTAGGAATCCGAGAACAGAAAGAAAGCATCTTCCTGCTGTCAGGGGATGATGTGGAGGAAGGACAGACATCAGAACATAAGATTTTAGGCATTATAATATCTAGAAGGCAAATTATTCAGTTGAATTTACTCACACACACACACACACTTGTCTGGTTTGCTATCCTTGTGGGGACATCTCATTTAAAATAATGCTTCCCCTAGCCACTTACTCTAACCCTAACCATCAAAAATTAATGCCTAACCCTTACCCCAAACATAACCAGAGCCCAATTGTAACCCTCACACTAAAACCACATTTTGAGTGTGAAAAATGTCTTCAACCCCGTGGGGACCTGGATTTTGCTCCCCATGAGGGCTCTTGGTCCCCACCAGTAAGTAAGTTTCAGATTTTGGTCCCCACCCAGACAGTAAGAACCCGTACACACACACACACACCAGCTAAGAGTTTGATTTCATATCAGAGCTCAAGTCAAGGCTGCCCACAACCACCAAACAGGTAGTCCTCTGATTACATCCAACAGAAAACAGATTACCAGGTTTTGCAAAATAAAATTTAAAAGAATCAGCACATGACCCAGAGGGAGATGGTTATTTCTGAAGGTACCATTACAACTGGTAACATTCTTCAGCATATCTGTGGTCACTCCATGACTTAGATAATCTAAGATCCTAATTTACTGGTTCCTACTCATAGTCAATTCATAGTCATTCAAGTTGAGACAAATTTGTCAAAATTAGGCAGTTCATTAAAGTAAAAAAATGATCTTTATGTCTCTGATAAGTGGGAAAAGAATAAAGCACCTATGAAAATGAGAACTTTCCTAATCAGAATGTAACGAGGCTGCAGTTAATTGATCTCTATGTCATTTTAGTAACTCTCCTGTCTTATTTGTTTTCCGGGATCCCGGGAGAATATGATCAGCCCTACATTTCAGAACCAATTCAGATCAAGTGCATTTTCAGATTAAAAACAATACAACACAAGTTTAAGATCTGTTTATCTACATGTGAGCTCTTGTCTGAATGTCATTACCACCAACTACAAATGCATGTTCTATATCACAAGATGGGAGTATTTTATGTATGGTTTATCCTTACCTCTCCATTCAGGTCATCACTGATCCCTACTGCAACTCCCAGAACTGTAACAATGACATCACATGTCTGAAGCGCTCCTCCCCAGCACAGCTGTATTGTGTGTCACCTGTTTGCCTGCACCTCCATCAGCAGCATCCTCTGTAGGAGACCAAGTGTGTTATCACCGGGTGGGGGTGGACTGAACAAACCTGTGAGTTTATGTCCAAAATGTAAATTTGCATATATGTTTGTTTACACAAAGGAGATTCTAAAAAGAAAAACAGAAACACTTACACATGCAAAAGACTTCCTGTGCTGTTAGACTGGATCTCTTTTCTTTTATGTTCTCAGCAACCTCCAAACTGCTGTGCCTCTACTCAGTCCTGATCTGTGTATGGCCATGTGTCCTATCTGAACAACTGCGTTAATCATTAAAAATGATAACAAATGTATCATTTTTAATACAAGCATTTTTGACACTTCTACATCATCAGTGTAATTTTTTAAACCCTTACGGTGTGTTCACACCGAACGCGATAGACGCGACCAAAACGCGCCAGACGCCCCTAACTTGACGCGTGCAAATTTGCACCTCGACGCGTGTCCAACGCGAATCATTCGCGCGTCAAAATATGCAATTATGAGGCGCGTGAACCGGAAATGTGGGAGGAAGTTGTGCCAGACGGTATGTTTGCAAGATGGCAACTAGCATCAAGCTAGCGCTTGAAGAGAGAGTCTCCCTTCTCTATTTACTGTGGAGAGCAGAGCAGCGGCGTAAAGGACGTCCTCGCCGTACCTGGGTCCATCAGGTCCTCCAGAAGCGTGAGCAGTTTGGTGAGTTTCACAACTTGCTCCTGGAGCTGCGCCTGGATGACGGCCACTTTCAGCGGTACCACCGTCTTTCCCTCGCCCAGTTTGAGGAGCTGCTGTCCCGCGTCGGTCCAAGCATCGCCCGCCTAGACATCAACTACAGGCGCTCAATCCCACCTGCAGAGCGCCTGTCCATCTGCCTGTGGTTAGTAAAAGTGTTTAATACAGTAGTGCTTTATTGATACCTGTGCTAATATATGCTAAACTATCATTTATACACTGCTAACATGGATGTGTATGCTATCAGTGAATGTTTACTGATAGCAAACTGTGGTATGGAGACGACTGTTCTGTTTATAATATTTGCAGTGATACTCAAAAGGTCCCGATTTAATTCGAATTATGCTGTTATCAGTGTTAGCAATGATAGCATGGCTGTGGCGTCATATCAATGTATGCTCTCGATGTTTGCTGATATCAAACTGTGGTATGAGGACCACTGTTGGTAATCTTTGTAGTGATACTCACTCCTTTTTTTTTCTTTTTTTTAAATTTAGACCTGGTTTAATTCTGGTATAGAACCAGTTGAATATTTGTATATAATCCCTGCAGCTGTCAGACTCTATAGCAGGGGTCACCAGCCTTTGAGAGCTAGATAAAATTGTGAACAGTTTATCTTTAGTTATATGATAATAACAATTCTATCTTGATATGCTATGTCTTATCACAGGTTAATTTTTCAAAAAAGGCCTGGGTCGTGTAACAGTCAACAACTCCACCAGAGAGGCTGCCCTGGTGAGGAAGAAGTTCATGGCCCATTTCTCGGCGGAGGGAGCAGCATCTTGGCAGCCAAAAGAATAGCCTGTTTGAAGACCCATTGACTTCCCCACAACCCTGCCTTTTTAAAATTTTCTTAATAAATGGAGCTCTACTCCAAAATAAACTAACCTCTCTTTATTCTCTTAAATAATTGGTCTTCACTGTGTTCCTATATAGTAGTATATTTTTTCATTAGTATAATATGAAATTAATTCTACATGTGTCAAGCTGTGTGCCAATATTTGCTGTGTAGTAGAACTGAGACATTAGTCATTACAAAAATTTATTTCAAATAATATTAAAATTCTCAAACAGAAAAACATTAAACATAAATATATACAATATAACTCTTTACAGAGAGACAGGAATAAAAAGGACCCAGCTTAAAGTGGAAGAGCCTCAGGGAGAAGGAGGAGAAAAATAAGAACACTGTTTCTGCCCTGGAGAGCCTGCTACCTCATCAGAAAACTACTGATTGCTAGGGTCCAATGTTTCCAAATTTAACACAGCTGTGCTGTTTTCAAAAACAAATTTATAAATTTGAAATTTTACAAATTCTCTTGTGTGAGGCGGCATGCTCTCCAGAGAAGGAACAAGGCTGAGGAGGAAATGCTCCGTTGGAGACTGGCGTGTCCTCTTCAGGGACTCCAGGATGGCCAGCTCCACCGCCGATGGACCGTCCTGGGACCTGTCCTTCGTCTGCCTTGGAGCTGTCCTCCTCTGTGGGCCTGTAAAACACAGCACAAAACAACACAAAGAAATGAGAAGGCTGCTACTAGATTTTCATTTTCAACATTGAAAAAAACAGGATATAAAGAGATTGGTTGTAGATATCACAAGGGAATCCAACCGAGTAAAAAGTTATCAGTGCTTTACAATTACATACCTGTGGTTGCAGCAGCAGGAGCTGAGGTACCAGGGACTGGGGAGCCAGGAGAAGCAACAGGGGATGGCTCTGCTGCAGAATCAGTTGGCTCTGTCAAGACAATATTAAATGTTAACAGGTTGAAAACAATAGTCATAGAGAAAGTATTTACAGTGGTCCCTCATTTATTGCAGCAGGGGTTCTCAGAATAACTAGCCCATCGCCACACACTTTATACACTTTTTTCCACACACACATGAACATTAGTCACAGTTCTCACAAGTTGATTCTCAAAGTGCAAACCTTTGTAGATTTCAAAACGTAAAAGTATTATTATGCCGCATTTTGTCTTCGTCTGCCTGCCACTTTTGTGCGCCTTTTTCCCTCCCGGTGCAGGTGTGTATTTCCGAACGAGGGTCATAGTTATGGGTGTTTTTGTGCTGTTTTTTCTATTGGACGTGATGGTTATCAAAACCAAACATGATAAATTTGGCAAGCGCAGGAGACACGACATGGAGGAGATTTGTCAATCAGGCTGCAGAATGCAATGCTGCACTGTGCAATAAAAAAATCAGTGAAAAAGCGAGGCAGTGAGGGATGAACAGCGGGACCACTGTGTGCTGTTTATTAACAAACAATAACATATATTCCTATATGACAACATGCATAAGAGCAGAAAGGCATTTGTACATCAGTGGGAAAATAGCGGGGCAGTAGGCGGGCTTGCTAGCTTTTGCGCGGCTTCCCCGGGTCAGTCAAAAATTTCAAAAGAGAAATGAATGAACTTACCAGGTTGCCCGATCTCTTCACATATTAGTGATGGTAAATTTGATTCTTTTTACTGAATCGAGTTTTAATGAGTCACTCACCAAAGTGAATCGGGTTTTTTGAGTCATTTGATTCACTGAGTCAGTTGACCAGAGAGTGCAAAAAATGTACATTTTCACTCAAACTTAATTTCTTTTCTCTTTTCATGTAAATCCTACTGCTAAGATGAGTGATTCTAAAAGAAAACAACAATTTTATAAAGCAAAAAAATTTCTAAAGGGAACATTTATCTTGTTTATTTTTATTTTATTAGTATTTTCCTTAAATGTGTCAAGTATATATTTTCTCATCTAAATGTCCACTGAGCCGTGAGCCAGGGGGCGGTAATGCGCCTTAACATTGGTTGCCAACCAAGAAGAAGAAGCTGTGAGCCCGGAGGGAGGGGGTGAGTGAGTGAGTGATTCGTTCGCTCTATGATTCAGCACAGGAGGGAGGGGGTTAGCGAGTCCTGAGTGACTCGCTGGCTCTACGATTCAGCACAGGAGGGAGGGGGTGAGCGAGTCCTGAGTGACTCGCTGGCTCTATGATTCAGCACAGGAGGGAGGGGGTGAGTAGCTCAAATGTGCTGTTAGCATGTTAGCAGAGCGATGCTACTGTGAACCGAGGAGCTATTGTCTTGATGTGAGCTTCTACTCAGGGTTTTTTCTTCCAGTTCAGAGCAGAAATGTTTTTGTTAATGTGGCAGGATGAATGTTATCCCTCGGTCCAACCCACTTTCAGCCTGGCCCATTAGGGGGCGCTAGTATAAATAGTGGCCATTTGAGTGTCCCTGGATCGCTTACCTGTGATCTCCTTCTTGGTCACCTGACTCCCTGTTGGTGTTGCTGAGATTAGTTACTCTTCTGAAGCCTCCATCGCAGCTGGTAGGTGTTTACTCATTGTAGTGTGTATATTACCTTGCTTGGTGGTAAACAGCTATTGTTTGTAGGTCGTAGCTGTAGAAGCCTCCTCTGAGCCATTCCGCTTACGTTTTATGACACGGCTTACTTGGTATGTAATCAACTTCTGTTACGCTCTCTGCCTTCTGTTGTTCTTTTATAGTAATTATTTATTATGCTTTGCAGGAAGTGTGGGCCTTAGTGTTGCACCAAGCTACGCAAACTGAAGGGCTGCTGCTTTGCTGTGATGCTTTGCTTTGTTTTACTTTATTTTTACTGTCTGTTCCGGCTGCGAAGTTTGCTTCCTACTGCTGCCAGCCTTTAAAGTGGACGTCGGCGTTGACAACGGCCATATGCATGCCACGCGGGTCGGCTGGCGCGCATACTGATTGACTGACTGGATAATTAACTTATAGCCGTGCAGACGGCAAGTTGGAGCAATACGGCGATTCCGTTTGCTCCATATTTTAGAGTTTTACCCAGATTGTATGTTTTACTGTTTGATTTGTAGTTTGGATTTTTGTTACGCCACTGGTGGGAGGCCCTTTTTCTAGCTGCAGATCACCAGTGTGGTCCTGCAGTTGGGTTATCCCCCAGCACGGCATATTAGTTTTGTTGTAATATATTAAATTTTCTTTGTTTCTTTTATTCAGATGCGGAGTGCTGACGTGGAGGAGACCAGGGTGCCTTGGTGGTGGGATCCTCTGAGTGTACACACCTGCCTTGTTTAATTTATTAGTGTGAGTGTGTGATAGTGTGCTGCACTTGTGTCTTGGTGTATTTTCTTCTTTTTTTTGAGTTTGTGTGTGGCATCCCTGCCCTCCACTGGTAAGCCTCAGCTCTGGATACCTTTTTTTGCATACTTTTACACTGATATTTATCACTGTGCTTTTAAATGTTGTTTTAATTAATAAATTGTCAATTTATTTTATCATTGAACCTCGTCTCTGTATTGAGTATAACAAACCTAACTGCCTTCGTAGTGATTAGTGTTGCCTCCAGTATTCTCTGGGTGAAATTCCCAGGGTGGCGTTGTCTTTTTAAA
Source organism: Pelmatolapia mariae (assembly GCF_036321145.2). Classification (NCBI taxonomy): domain Eukaryota; kingdom Metazoa; phylum Chordata; class Actinopteri; order Cichliformes; family Cichlidae; genus Pelmatolapia; species Pelmatolapia mariae. The sequence goes on from NC_086236.1 coordinate 54,022,891, forward strand.
ACTGTGAAGAGTAATTACTTTATTTCCACCTCGTGTTGCCACATTAAGATACTGGATGTTGTGTTTTTCTCCACAATTTTTAATTATAAGCTAGATATATTGCTGCTAACAGCAACAGGGATGAGTCAGTGAGTCAGTTGGGCTTGTGAATCATGAGTCAGTAAAGTGATTCTCGAGTATTGAACGATTCGTTCATGATTCGCGCATCACTATCACATATCTTCCTCCAAGCTCGGTCCTTTTTATTCCTGTCTCGGTACAGAAAGCAGCTGGTGTCGTACAGCTCCGGGTGGTTTGCTATGGCGTTGATTAGCCTTTCCTCCATATTGAATGAAGAATGAAAGGCTTTGGCTGGATATGCCCCATTGACCTAGGTCAGAGCCACGTCACCAGGCTCCTGATTGGTTGTCGCGGCGCGAATTGACGCTGGAGTTCAGGTTTTTCCAACTCGAGCGGTAGACGCGATACACGCGTATGCACAAAATGCAACACAAAAACTGACGCTTTTTTTTTTTTTTTTTTTTTTTTTTTTTTTTTTATTCGCGCGTCAAAGTAGCGCGTCGGGTGCGTTTGACGCGCGAATAAAAAAGTAGCGTCAGGCGCTACTTTGACGCGTCAAACGCTTCTGAATTTTCGCGGGACCCGCAATCGCACGTCATCGCGCTTTTCCATTGACTTTACATGTAAACCTGACGCTTTGGTCGCATCTATCGCATTCGGTGTGAACACTGGTATGCAAAAGTTTAGGCATCCTTGATAATTTTCATGATTTCCTTTCATAAATCATTGCTTGTTTGGATCAGCAATTTCATTTAAATATATCATACAGCAGATGAACACAATGATATTTGAGAAGTGAAATGAAGTTTATAGGATTTACAGAATGTGTGCAATAGTCACTTAAACTAAATCAGGCAGGTGAATAAATTTGGGCACCCTTGTCGTTTTATTGATTTGAATAAAGAAAGAATAAAGTTACGTTGAAACCAAGCACACCATTGTTTTTCTTGTGACATTACCAATAAGTTTGATCTGTCACATGGCCCTCTTCCTATTGAAAAAACAAAAGTTGTATCCAAGATGGCCGACTTCTAAATGGCCACCATGGTCACCACCCATCTTGAGGAGTTTGCCCCCTCACATATGTGCCACAAACAGGACTTTAATATCACCAACTATTCCCATGTTATTACGGTGTATCCATATAAATCGCCCACCCTGTATATTGCTGACAAAACACCTGAATTTGGGCCTTTCCTACCTCCCACCATTGAGTAAGGGGATCAAAATCACCCTTCCTTGATCTCCAGTAATCCCCAAAAAAACCTAAAATTGTCACAGAATATCTGATCATGCAATAATTTTATATAAAACCGCCAAAAAGATTTGGATTTGCTGGTGGTAGATAGAAACAGCTCCATTAAAAGTAAGCGATGATCTGTAAAAACAACAGGAAAACACTGACAGTTAACAATTTGAGCAGTAAAAGAAACAGACACATAAAACCTGTCTAATCTCGCTGCACTAATTCTGCCATCAGTCACGTTCACCCAGGTATACTGCCTGGATGAGGGATGCTTCATCCTCCATGCATCAACCAAGTTAATTTTCCGTAGGACATCTGATAAAGCAGAAGATGACTGAAGATGCGGCTCCGCCCTAGTCCTATCCAAAGTAAAGTCAAGACCACAATTCCAGTCCCCACCCAACACAACACAGTCCCCTTGAGCAGCACCACTTAATTTTTCTTTTAATGTTTTAATCAAAATCTCAAGCTCAGACCCTGAGGTTGGTGCATAGACATTAACAAAAGTAAAAATAAAACCTTAAATTTCAGCCTTCACCATAAGGACTCTGCCCTTTACCATCTCCATGCTGAAAATAATATTTGCATTTAGAGAAGGAGAAAATAAAATAGCAACTCCTGCGCTAAAATTTGTCCCATGGCTAAGAAACTTCTGCCCTCCCCACCACAGATCCCAGTCTATTTCATTTGAACTGGCAGTATGTGTTTCTTGAAGACAGACTACATCTAGTCTCTTCTGTTTGATCACCTCAGCTAATAAGGCTCTTTTATTTGCATCCCTGCACCCATTCACATTCAAGGAGGCCACCCTCAACCCCTGCACATAAGAGGAAGCCATCAAGAAAATAAACAGAAAAACCCAGCAGAGATGAAACACCCAGTGTTGTATGATCATGACGTGTTATTGTGAAAACTTCATTTTCTCTATCGATTCAGACGCTTCAACCGTTTCCTCAGACCAGTAAAATGTTTCTTCAGGCGATAACGCTTTTTACCATCCAGTAAGTCCAACCCCACAACTTTCTGAAGAGTCATAGCTGACCGAATGAATTTCTCACCATCAGGGAAATATTCCCTAACATTCACTTTTTTTTTACCAAAGGTGTCATCCAGAAAAGCAACGATTTCCTCCAAAGAATACAAATCTGCATTTTGAAAGACACTGTCTGCTACAGAAACATTATCAGAATCAGAATCACACTCCAAGTCATTCACGTCGTTACCATAACAACCAGCAGGCAACCTGCTCTGCTGCTCCTCCACCCCTCCTTCCCCCGAGGCAACAACACACTCTACACCCAACTCTGAACTCCTCATTTTATCTCCATTCTGTGCCGTACTGACCGCAGGTCCAGCCTCCACCCTCCACCCTCTCTTTCGACTTGGTTGTAGTCATGCAATCACTTACCTCACTCTAGTGATGGGATTTCCGGCTCTTTTTAGAGAACTGGCTCTTTCGGCTCCGAACCGGCTCTTCAGGTTGTTTTGTTGCTTTAATTAATTTATTATTAACAACAATATAAAATTATGCACAAAAGGAATTACTAATGTAAAAAAAGTGGTTTTATTTATATATGTCTATATATAAATATATACGGTGGCCCCTAGAGACAAAGCACGTACAAATTCCAAAACACATTTCTAGCGTTAATTGACATTCCAAAACAGAGCTACCTAGATCACTTAAATTGGGATAGCATCCCACTGGACGCCAGTGTCTGTGTGGGGGAGTCTAAAAACATGAACACTTGCCTCCGAAGGGACTGAACATGCTTTAACTTGGCGTCCTTACAGCCCAGACTCACTGTCCGTAAGCCACTTGCAAATTTCCCAAAGCGCTTCAGTTCGTGCTCCAAAGCCGCACTGGGAATAAACGGAGGCACCCCCGACACAGCGATCCGAGTGGAGGGCACTGCGAGGGGTGAAGGTGAATGTCCAAGCCATTCACCTTTACCCTACCTACTAAAATGCTGTCAAACTTAAAATGAGGACGTGGCCCCAGCTAGTGAAAAATAAATATCAGGACATGGATTTCAGAGCTGAACTCCAGAGGTAAATATGTTAAGTCAGCAGAATGGGACACACTATGTAAATCAGACTGTGCACAAACCACAAAAGTATCTGTTAAAAATTAAAATAATAAGCAAAAGGAAAAAATTAATTCTTAAAAAAACATTGACCACATTAATACATTAGCATTAATTGTAGACCAATAAATGAGGAAATGCAGGAACCCTCAGCTGGGTCTAGGTATCTGGCTGCACACATATTTGGTACATGTCTTTCTCACCTCGGGACTATGGCGTTATTTTTGTGCCACTATTCTGAGCGCACGTAAAAAAAATTTGAGCGCACGTAAAAGAAATTTGCAGTTGCAAGTGTTGCATTTTGAGGAGAAATTTATTTTGAGCGAAGAAAAGCTAAATTTGAGTGAATAAACTTCATTGCTGCGTGCAAAAAATGTATTTCAGTGTTTGCTATTATCCACACACACATACAATAGCAGCCCCTCTCGCTCAGTTTTTGCATTTGCGCTTGCTCGCAATGTGTTGCTTGCGTTCTCAACATTTCTGCCCATGCGCGCTCAACTCTTTCTGTACACCGTTATATTTGTGCCACAAAACCAGCCAATCACAGACTTGGATGCAAAAAAATCTGATTGGCTGTTTTGGTCTCCAATCAGCTCGAAATGACGAAATGCAATATCCCAGAATCCATTTCGCCCAAAACTCAAACGAGGCAGTGGCGGAGGAAGACAGAGTGGCGGAGTTTGAAATATTACTCTTTCTGGGTCACAAAATAAACTTTTAAGATATTTTCATGCGAGAATGGTGATGTGTAAACTTCAAATACCTGCTCGATTCATCAAGACATCACATATTTGCACAAGTGCTCTAAACGTTACCCACCAGCTGACTGCATAGCTGGACTGGCCATTGGGCATACCAGGCATTTGCCCGGTGGGCCGATGGTGATTTTTCATTTTTAATTTTGTATGTTTGTTTTTGTAACGGTATAAACAATGAAAGGTGGTGGATTAGCCAATTGGTCATGATCAACTCTGGGCTGGACCAATTACAATACATCCGTATGGAGGGGAAAAGGAACGCGATTCATCCCGGACTTCAGCTACAATGAAAAAGACACAAAGCTGGAGTTATTCTGTCTTTACGCTGTCAGCTGCCTCTTCTTCTCTCATTCTCTCCCCTCCCTCTCCTGTTGCTACTTCAATCATGAAACTGATCAATGATCAGCTGATCGTCTGTTTATATTAGGAGTTGGTGGTGTTTCTCTGGTGTGGTGTCACAGGGTCTGCTTCTGTTTTCAGCACAGGTAGGCGGGGCCGTGTGTCACGGGATGCTGACACACCGGCGGTACATCAGACGTCATTTGATGGAGCGTTATTTAGGAGCAGCGCGACAGACGTCTGGTGTCAGAGTATTGCCACCTCCCCGAGTGGTAACTTGTCTGTTAATTCTCTGCGGTGTGCATTACGGCCAACCTATGTCTTGGATTTTGTTTGCTTACCTGTTGTCCTGTATCCCCAGCCGGATCCATCACCCGCTTACCTGTCAGCTGTTTGTGAAGCCGCATTTCCGGGATCACTACGGAGATCAATCTCAGCGTTTCTCCCACATCCCGGGAATCCTCGTCCGAGCCTGTACAGCCAGTGTGACAAGTGAGCTCTCCAACTCTCCCCATATTTATTGCCGTTTCTTACCGGTTGTTTGGCATCCTTCCGTAACGTTTCGTTTTTCTTTTTCTCATAGATCCATCCTGCGTGTGCGGGTTACCCCTTTCCCTCCGAATGCGTGTCAGCCCCCTTCCCCTGGTTTCCCTCTGTTTATTTATCAGCATACATATCTTATCCCACTGTAAATAAAGAGCACTTCCTGCATTTTCTGCGCTTCTGTGTGTTCTGCCACGCACAGACCAGGTTCCTAGTGACCAGGTCCAGAGACATGAAAAATCTCTGTCAGATTTGACCCGTCAGTTCCGTGAGTCCGAACAGTGGGCCGGTCGGGTTAATGATGGCCATTCAGGAAACACTGGCTCGACTTGTTCCGCCCTCGACTCCCGGCCCTTCGCCGCCTCCACCCGAACCTCCTGCATCGCGGAGTACATTTTCGACTCGCGACCCCGCTCCCCCGTCACTAGTACCATTCGCAGGGGAGCTGGGCCGTTGTGGGGGGTTTTTGATTCAGGTGTCTTTGCTTTTTCAGCATTCTCCCCATGCATTTGCCGACGACGCCTCTAAAATTTCATATTTGATTGGCGCCCTTCGTGATCGAGCCTTAAGTTGGGCCGAATCATATTTGGCTCTCCATCCTCTTGAGTCTCTCACATATGTTCAATTTGTCCAAGTTTTAGGTCCGTTTTTCACCACCCTTTGCGCACGGACGAAGCCGCACGACGGTTGTCGGCGCTCCAACAGGGCCACTCCTCCGTAGCGGAGTTCTCCATCGATTTCCGTGTTACGGCGTCTGAGACGCGTTGCGTGGGGCGTTTGTCTGTGGACTAAGCGAACGTTTGAAGGACGAGCTCGCTACCCGCGACGAACCCGAGAGTTTTGAGGAATTGGTGAAGTTAGCCATTCGCATCGATAACCGCCTGCGTGAGAGAGAGAGGGAGAAGGAGCCGGGAAGGCCAGGGTTGCACGACCTCGGGGGAAGGCGCCTCGACGCGCACGGTCACTCAACTTTCGTTCCCTCCCGCTCCAGTCCAAGCGTGGTCGCCTCCTGGGAATAATACTGAGGAACCGATGCAGCTGGGTCGCACAAGACTTACCCCCGAGGAGCGTCAGCGTTTTAAGGGGTGGCTGTGCTTATATTGTGGTCAGTCAGGCCACTTTATATCTACTTGCCAGCTTCGGTTAAAAGGCGGGGCCCACCAGTAACTGCGGGGGTACTGGTGGGTGGCACCTTTTCTCGGTCTCAGGTTCCCTGCATGCAGCTCTCCGCTGTCTTATCTAATAACACCAAGACCTACCCTACTCAAGCTCTTCTGGATTCTGGGGCTGAACAGAATTTAATTGACAGCGATCTGGTGCATCTCCTCGGTATTAAAACACGGCTTCTAGAAGTCCCTGTTTCTGTTGTAGCCCTCAATGGTCAGCTCTTGCCCTCGGTCACTCATGAAACGGAACCTGTCTTATTAATTCTTTTGGGCAATCATCGCGAATTTCTCAGGTTCTTTGTTTTTGATTCCCCCGTAGTTTTGGGTTATCCTTGGTTCGAGCGCCACAATCCCCATATTAACTGGGCCACCCGTCGCATAGAGAGTTGGAGTAGTCACTGTTTGTCACACTGTCTGCGGTCTGCTTTACCACCTCCTGCGACCTGTGCTCCCGAATCGACACCAGATTTGGATCTGTCGTCTGTGCCGGAGATCTATCATGATCTGAGGTCAGTTTTCAGCAAAAGTCACGCTCTGTCTCTGCCTCCTCACCGGCCATATGACTGTTCTATAGAGATTGACAGACCACGTGACTTTCGCGCATTGCATGCCGGGAGGTGGTGGCAAGACATTCAAATTACCGCATTAAATGCAGGCATTTGCAGCACCGCAAAACGTTTATTCTCACGTTCCAATACCGTCTTGCTTTTTCTTTCCTCACCAAAAAAGGAATGTACAAAACGAAGCAGAACAATGCCGGTCCGTACAAAGACAGACTCGACGAAAAGGTAAAGAAAAGGTACGAGGAAAAAATCAAAGGAGTGAAAGGGTTAGACCCTTACGAGGACACAGACTGGACAAAAGACGTCAGCGTGCTGCCCAACTTTCACCACGCTCATATTTATAATTATACGGTTCTTGGAGTGAGTGCATACACTCATGAAGTTTTTAGTAACTTCAGGTCACTGCAACAAGCCCAGGTGCAGTTTACCGACGGATGGGTACAGGACCTTGAAATGCACCGTATAGAACACAAGACCATCGTATGAACAAAGGTAAGTTTACCTGTCTCACAAATCGTCTTCATAAATACACATTCGTTAACCGTTTATTAATAGGACCTTTGAGCTCAACGGTAATTAATTAGTAGTAGAAATAATTTCTGGTATGCATTACAGAAATGTAGCAGTGACAATAATATTGTATGCTGTAATCGTACTGGGCAATTAGTGATACAAAAATCTGTCATATATCCTGTGAATAAAAGTATATGTTTTTGTCTATGTACCATGGTAATAGCAGAAGCGAAACGCAATATTCTGTGCGGACAATTTACCATTTATGCAAAGCTGCATATTTACTGTACATTCTGTCCTCACAAACACGTTTTTCTGCATTGACTGTTTCAGGTAAATCACTCCATGCGCCTCAGCCAAAAGCCTCTTCAGCCCTGGGTTATTCTGCAATCTAATGGGGACGTTGAAAGTGCACATTGAACATGCATGGCTGGTGTGGCAGAGAAGTGTGTGCATGTGGCGGCTCTCCTTTACAAAGTTGACACTACTGTGCGTCTACGAGGTAATATCACGCCGACAGATGTCCAAGCTTACTGGATAATGCCCTCCAACATCAAGAGAGTGCAAGGAGTACCAGGCCACACAATTGACTACACCACCAGTGCAGCAAGAAAAAGGGCACTCGACCAATCCTTTAGTGCTGGACAAAGTGACTGTTCTCCAAATCCCAAAATCCGGACTCGCACTGGTGGCAGTTCACTACAAGTGCGTACACTGGCCGATTTAAAGCCTCTCACAGATCTCATGCATGAAAACCGGTCAGGCCTATGCGCTGTTATGGAGGACTTCTGCCACCTATATGCTGACCCTGTCCAGCCTCGTGTCCTCCCCAAATCACTGCTACGTATCTATGACCCACAGATGAAGGGCTGTGAGCTATCTGTCCTTCTGCAGCACTGTGATCGTCTGAAGCACTGTGTCATTGTCTCAAAGGCTGAGGCAGAGGCACTGGAAGAGAAAACCAGGGAGCAGCACAAATGTGACCTTTGGCACACAGCACAAGCAGGAAGAATCACTGCGTCAAACATACATGCGGTTGTGTCCACCTCCACTGCCACTCCTGCGTTGTCAACTGTTAAGAAAGTGTGCTACCCACAAAAACTGTCACATCAGCTCTCCAACCATGAACCGCAACAATTCAAGTGGGGAAGAGACAATGAAAACACAGCACGAGAGTGGTACACCTCACAGGGAAAGGTGCAGCATAGAGAACTTAAAGTTGATAAGTGTGGTTTCATAATCAACCCCTCATTCCCAGAATTAGGTGCCACCCCTGATGCGCTCGTAAAATGTGAATGTTGTGGTGAAGGATGTGTGGAAATTAAGTGCCCGTATAAACACCGCAACAACAACCTCCTGCAGGCCTGTGAAGATGACAGGTTTTGTTTGGGGTTAACAGATGGAAGGGTGGAGTTGAAACAGACACACATTTACTACAAGCAGGTACAAACACAGATCTTTGTTACAAAGTCACACTTTTGTGACTTTGTTGTGTGGACAACAAAAGCTTGTGTTGTTACACGTGTGATGCCAGATGTAGACTTGTGGACTAAAATGTTGCCTGTCGCTCAGGATTTCTTCTACAAAGTTGTAATGCCTGAGCTATTGGCCAATCACTACAGTGATCCAGAAACCAGTGTTTCACAAGGGCCACATTCCATGGATGTTACCGTGACAAAAAAAAAGAAAGAAAAAAGCTTGCATAGAAAACTAACCAGAAAGTATTTCAGTCACACCCATTCAGAGACAACTCTTATATTGAAGGACTTTCTTGTGATTTCATGTTTAGTGTCACATTACGGTGGACCCATCTTCCTGTACTCTGCACTTTATGGTTTGTGTTACCTGTTGTTCTGTTATGCACAGTGAATTATTAGAACGTGTTTAAATTGCTATAAATGTCTGTCACACCACTGCACTTTACAGCTGTGCTGTAAATTATCTCTTTATGTCCAGAATGGGCCAACGCAATCTTTCTTTTTAGTCTGTACTAATATACAGTGTCAGAACCAATACAAATAAAGTAAGTGTTGCACAAGTCTTTCATCAGGACTGTCTTTATTTATAACTGACAACAGTGTTACATGTTACTATTGAAGCTTACAGGACAAAGGCAAAATAGTATACCGTTGTGCATTAATAGCTGATTTGTTTAAAAACACAGCTGCACAACAAAACAAGCGCAAATTGGAAAACAGTTATTCATCACTTGCTTGCTTCACAACAACACTTGGGCACATATTTGTGAGCGCACATGATACAGCGACTATCTTATCCAGCAAAGTCATGTTCTCACCTTCGCATGGCACCACAAAACCTAAACAGATGGTGTCGTTTAGAATAGTGTACTTGGACCGTAGACAGCCTATAACGCGTTCAACATGGATCCTGACATGTGCCAGTTTTCGTGTGTCCTCCACATCTTTTGCTTGTAGCTGACTGTGACCCCGTGTAAATGCTGGAATTTTTAAAGTGGCACCCATTAAGGCAACACTTTCCCTGATATCAAAACCCCGGTCTGCGAGCACTATGTCCCCAGGTGAAAGTTTCTGTAGAAAGCCAGATGTTTCAGCTATTCGTTTATCGCTGGTACGCCCTCCCCATCCTTTAGAAATGAAAGAGATGGTCCCCTGTGGTGTGATGCCAATGAGATATTTCATTGTGTGTCTACTTTTGTATGTAGAATATGTCTCCGCCATGGCGCGTAAATTTTGTGCCCTCTCTATGAACAGTTCAAAACAGTCAATAATAACTGTCACCCGGTCACCAAACATCTCTACATACTGGTGTGGCATACTGGCCTGTATGCAATGTCTTCCAGGCCAGTGCACCAATGGACTGAGGTGAGCGTATAACACATTTACAGTAATGTTAAACACAGTGGAAGTGGTTGTCCGGCTAATATCAAAGAGGTGTGCAATATGTGCAATTGGAAGGTTGAGTCTTAAATGCATGAGAGTCAACAAGAGCATCTGAAACTGGGAAATTTTCCTGTCAGTGTCTGGCAAGCTCGGGCTGATTTGTTGTAGCACCCCCATTAGTAAAGCAAAAGAAGGCAGCCCTGTGTAGAATTTAACTTTATAGTTATCATCTTTCAAGAATTCCTTGTCTAATTTCTTTTTGGACAGTTCTTTTTTTAATATTAGGTTTTCTTCCTGCAGGTGTGCTATTTCTTGTAACCTTAGAGAACACATTTTACACTCCTGCAGATCTTCATCCTCGTGCTGTGGAGTTAGCTGCTGTGGTTCGATCTCAGCTGTAGTTTCCGTAGTGACTGGTGCTGAAAGACACACATGCACACAGACAAAGACAAGATCATTTTATGTGCAAAAACAAGACAGTGCTTAATGTGGAAAAAGTGGAATTTATGTACATTGACAATTTTACCTGCATGGATTTCGCCTGGATGAGCTGTCTCTGCCCCAGAGGAACGCGGGCCTTTTCGTGGCTGTTTTGATTTCGATCTCTGTTTTAACCGATCAAATCTCGCTGTGGTAGAAGCTTTAAAGTCTGTGTGGCCCAGTTTGAGAGAGGGTGCCCAGTCTGGATCGCATTCCAGCATTTCGTAGGCTGGTTTGCCTACAAAATACAGCCAACATTACACACAGCCACAATAAACAAAGGAGCATAGCGCGATGATTTCTGTTCAGCGCCATATAAGACATATTAACTACCACAAAACACTTACCTTTGTGGAAATGCTTGGAGCAGACTAACATGTGCGGTGGAGTGTTTTCGAACGTTATATTAGGTCTTCTGATAGCGGCAATCCAGGCCATCCGTCGCCTCTTCGTGACTTCGAAGACATGGCTTGGACAATTTCTCTTCCACGCCGGAATCCGATGAAAACCAATCGCATTTCCCGTCGACTTCACGCGGCTGCCGTTCGCCCGGCTTGTGCAGTTAATAATACAACAGCTTCTTGCCATTTTATGTTTCTTTTTATCGCTGTGTAACTGATTTCTATTGAAAGCCTGTGCCCGCTATTACCTCTTGCCACTACTTCCCAGTATCCTTTGCGGTTTTACCCCTGAATGACGTCACATTTTCAATCTCTATTGACTTGTTGCCTGGAGCTTCGCTGCCTACTAGTCGGCTGTATAACCTGTCTGGGCCGGAGAGGGCTGCCATGGAAACCTACGTCACGGAGTCCCTGGAGGCAGGCTTGATTCGGCCATCCTCTTCGCCCGTGGCTGCAGGGTTCTTTTTCGTGGGGAAGAAGGACGGCTCTCTCAGACCCTGTGTTGACTATCGTGGACTTAATGCCATCACTGTGAGGAATAAATATCCCCTTCCGCTGCTTTCTTCCGCCTTTGCTCCGTTACAGGAGGCAGTCGTTTTCACTAAGTTGGACCTTCGTAATGCTTATCACTTGGTACGCATACGTCGGGGGGACGAGTGGAAGACGGCGTTCAACACTCCGCTGGGACATTATGAGTATCTGGTGATGCCATTTGGACTGACCAATGCGCCAGCGGTGTTTCAGGCTCTAATCAATGATGTGCTGCGGGATTTTTTGAACCGTTTCGTCTTTGTGTATCTGGACGACATTCTCATTTTTTCCCGTTCACTGGATGACCACGTCCGGCAGGTGTGCTGTGTGTTGCAGCGGCTGTTGGAAAATAAACTGTTCGTGAAAGCGGAGAAATGTGTCTTCCATGCGGGGTTGGTGTCCTTTTTGGGTTACGTGCTAGAAAAGGTACAGCTCAGAGCTGACCCCTGTAAGCTCGAGGCCATTGTGAGTTGGCCGACCCCTTCCATGCACAAGCAGTTGCAGAGGTTTTTGAGGTTCGCTAATTTTTATCAGCGGTTCATTAAGAATTTCAGTCGGGTTGTGCTCCCGCTTACTAGTTTAATGTCCCCTGCTCGTATTTTTCAGTGGACACCGGATGCTGAACGGGCTTTTTCGCGGCTTAAGGAACTGTTTTGCTCCGCTCCCGTCCTCGCCCACCCCGACGTGTCCAGACAGTTTGTTGTTGAGGTTGATGCTTCCGATACGGGCGCAGGAGCCGTGCTGTCTCAGATTTCGCCGGAGGCTGGGTGTCTCCACCCGTGCGCTTTTTTTTCTCAGCGGTATAGTTCCGCCGAGAGGAATTATGATGTTGGAAATCGGGAACTCCTGGCCGTTAAATTGGCCTTGGAGGAGTGGCGCCACTGGCTGGAGGGTGCTGTGCACCCGTTTGTGATTTGGACCGATCACCAAAATCTCGTTTACATTCGCAACGCCAAGCGGCTTAATTCTAGGCAGGCCAGGTGGCAGTTGTTTTTTAGCCGCTTTAATTTCACGATTTCCTTCCGTCCGGGCTCCCGTAACACGAAGGCTGATGCGATGTCGCGCCAATTTTCCTCGGACGTTGAGGCTTCGAGCGTGAGCACAATCGTTCCGCCCTCCTGCGTGGTGGGGGCTTTGGTATGGGAAATCGAGGCTGTAGTGCGCCGGGCTCAGCTGCACGAGCCTGATCCGGGATTGGGGCCTCCGGGTAGGCTCTTTGTTCCGTCTACTGTCCGCGCTCGCGTTCTGCATTGGTTGCACACTGCACGCTTTGCCTGTCATCCCGGCGTTCGTCGTATAGTGTCTTTGTCGAAACCGTCCTTTTGGTGGCCTTCGTTGGTGACAGATGCTCGTGAGCATGTTGCGGCTTGCGAAGTTTGTGCGCGTTCTAAAAGCCGTCACCAGGCGCCTTCTGGGCTTTTGCATCATCTGCCCGTTCCCAGTCGGCCGTGGTCGCACGTCGCGGTGGACTTTGTCACGGGGCTGCCGCGTTCCTCTGGTCACTCGGTCATCCTTACCATCATGGATACATTCTCCATTTTGTTCCCTTGCCTAAACTCCCTTCCGCCCTTGAGACTGCTCATTTACTCGTTGTTCATGTTTTTCGGCAGCATGGGATTCCCCGGGACATTGTATCTGACAGGGGTCCTCAGTTCGTGTCGCGTGTGTGGAAGGGGTTTTGTGCAGCTTTGGGGGTGGGGGCGAGCCTCTCCTCGAGCTATCACCTGCAGTCTAATGGACAGACTGAAAGGACCAACCAACAACTGGAATCTGCGCTCCGCTGTGTGGTTTCGGCTAATCCTGCTTCCTGGAGCTCTCATCTCTCCTGGGTGGAATATGCGCATAACTCGCTCACCTCTTCTGCGACCGGTTTCTCCCCGTTTGAGGCTTGTTTGGGTTATCAGCCCCCGCTGTTTCCTTCTCAGGAGGTGGAGGTTGCGGTCCCAGCAGTGCGGGACCACCTTCGCCGCAGTAGACGGATTTGGCGTCAGACCAGGGCTGCGTTGCTTCAGGCTGTGACGTGAGCCCGCTGTACGGCGGATCGGAGACGGTCTCCCGCTCCTCTATACTCCGTGGGACAGAAGGTGTGGCTGTCATCTGCAACTGTTCCTTTGAAGTGCATGTCTCGGAAGCTGGCGCCCCGTTTTCTGGGCCCTTTCCCTATTCAACGCCTCATTAATCCTGTGTGTGTCAGATTACAACTGCCCGCTTCCATGAAGAGTCATCCCACTTTCCATGTTTCCCAGCTCAAACCTGTTTCTCGCAGCCCGTTGGAGGCACCCTGATAAGCCCAGAGGGCGTCCGGGGGCCGCCCGTTGAGGGGGGGGTACTATTAGGAGTTGGTGGGGTTTCTCTGGTGTGGTGTCACAGGGTCTGCTTCTGTTTTCAGCACAGGTAGGCGGGGCCGTGTGTCACGGGATGCTGACACACCGGCGGTACATCAGACGTCATTTGATGGAGCGTTATTTAGGAGCAGCGCGACAGACGTCTGGTGTCGGAGTATTGTCACCTCCCCGAGTGGGAACTTGTCTGTTAATTCTCTGCGGTGTGCATTACGGCCAACCTATGTCTTGGATTTTGTTTGCTTACCTGTTGTCCTGTATCCCCAGCCGGATCCATCACCCGCTTACCTGTCAGCTGTTTGTGAAGCCGCATTTCCGGGATCACTACGGAGATCAATCTCAGCGTTTCTCCCACATCCCGGGAATCCTCGCCCGAGCCTGTACAGCCAGTGTGACAAGTGAGCTCTCCAACTCTCCCCATATTTATTGCCGTTTCTTACCGGTTGTTTGGCATCCTTCCGTAACGTTTCGTTTTTCTTTTTCTCATAGATCCATCCTGCGTGTGCGGGTTACCCCTTTCCCTCCAAATGCGTGTCAGCCCCCTTCCCTGGTTTCCCTCTGTTTATTTATCAGCATACATATCTTATCCCGTGTAAATAAGTTGGACACTATAAATAAAGAGCACTTCCTGCATTTTCTGCGCTTCTGTGTGTTCTGACATAGAGTCCGTTCACTCAGCATAACAGCCCACTTTGCGCCAGAAAGAGGAAACTAGCGGATGTTGCGCCTAACAACAACAGCACGTTCAAGCTTGATCAGCTGTTGTTAGAATTTATTTAATATTACTTTCTAGTATCAGCTGATGTTTGCTGGAGCCACAGCTGTAAAAGCTGCTGGTCATGATATTGGTTTGGATATGAGGTGAGAGAGAAACATGAAGGTGATACAAATCATACATATATACCAACAAGACTGTGTACATCACTGTCACAACGGCGTTTGCTTTAGTTCAAAGGCTTTATGGTTTTTCCTATAATACCTGGTGGTGTAGTCGGCCGATTTTTTGTCAGTTCAGCCTTATATATTATGTTTAACCCGAGTGACCACCCGGTCACCTGGTGGGTAACAGGCATCTCCGAAAACGTTTAGAGCACTTGTGCAAATATGTGATGTCTTGACAAATCGAGCAGATATTTGAAGTTTACACATCACCATTCTCGCATGAAAATATCTTAAAAGTTTATTTTGTGACCCAGAAAGAGTAATATTTCAAACTCCGCCACTCTGTCTTCCTCCGCCACTGCCTCGTTTGAGTTTTGGGTGAAATGGATTCTGGGATATTGCATTTCGTCATTTCGAGCTGATTGGAGAACAAAGCAGCCAATCAGATTTTTTTGCATCCAAGTCTGTGATTGGTTGGTTTTGTGGCACAAATATAACGGTGTACAGAAAGAGTTGAGCGCGCACAGGCAGAAATGTTGAGAACGCAAGCAACACATTGCGAGCAAGCGCAAATGCAAAAACTGAGCGAGAGGGGCTGCTATTGTGTGTGTGTGTATGGATAATAGCAAACACTGAAATACATTTTTTGCACGCAGCAATGAATTTTGTTCACTCAAATTTAGCTTTTCTTCGCTCAAAATAAATTTCTCCTCAAAATGCAACACTTGCAACTGCAAATTTTTTTTATGTGCACTCAGATTAGTGGCACAAAAATAACGCCATACGGGACTAGTTGTTTCTACATCAGAACAGTGATGCCTGCGTTATTCACTCTAAGATTAAAAGATGAAAACATTTCAATGCTTGTAGCAAAATTTTGTGAAATGTATTTGCCTATCATGAGGCAAATATGTTTTCGTTTGTTTTATTATCTATCCCCATGCCACGAGGAGAGACATTGCACTGTAACACAAAAACATATACATCAGGATAGACGTGCGGTTTTGGCCTCCAGAGGTAAACATGGTCACTAACTAAGCAGAAGGTAAAATGTCAATCAATTACATCCAGTAGATTCTCCAGAAATATAAAATATACAATTTGTCTTATTTGTCTTATGTGACTGCCACTTCAATCCATTAAATTCTGCAGCTTAATGTAAGCCATCCATGTTAAAAATCAAATTAAATGTAATATAGTATCATGAAACATCATGATGTATTTTAATTCCATTCAATTCAATTTTATTTATATAGCGCCAAATCACAACAACAGTCGCCTCAAGGTGCATTATATTGCACAGTAGATCGTACAATAATTGATACAGAGAAAAACCCAACAATCATATAACCCCCTAATGAGCAAGCACTTTGGGGACAGTGGGAAGGAAAAACTCCCTTTTAACAGGAGGAAACCTCCAGCAGAACCAGGCTCAGGGAGGGGCGGCCATCTGCTGCGACCGGTTGGGGTGAGAGAAAGAAGACAGGATAAAGACATGCGACATACATTTTAGTGTAAGCAATAAATGACTTGATAATATGACATGTAAACTGTTATACGGGGATTGGGCCTTTACATCTGCTAAAGAAAACAAATGAAAAACAAACAAAATAAACCAAAAAATAACCAAAACAAAACAAAAAACCCAACTTCTCACACCTACAGCCAGTTAAGTATGACTTTATAGTCTATTAACATCATTTGTTTTCTTTTTTTTCTTCTCAGAAAGTCCTTCTTCTCACTACCTCCAGCAAACTGTCCTGCTCTTGCTCAGCTCTGTTCATTACAGTTACTGGGTTGACAACAGAATGACTGACGCCATGACTTGTGATGGTGCTTTTGGAGTGGTCCCCTGTCAGGTAACAACCATTCTGATTAGATTAGAAAAACTTGATCGTATTTCGGGGAAATTATTTTGTTGCAGAAGTTGAAATGGTTATGTACTATTATTATTATTATTAGTAGTAGTAGTAGTAATAGTATCTGGCAGATGCCTTTTTGCCAGATAGATATATTTTATTATAGAGGATACTAACACGTGGTATGAAAGATTTCCCGTATCTGTCTCTTCGAGAAGGGGCTTTACTGTCTGTCTGTATCTCCAGTCAGAGGTGCAGAGGATGGTCAGGATTCTCCACATTGGATAACAATTTGTTCAGTTTGTGCTATTTTTATGAACATTAAACAATGAGCATATGAACAGAGGAAAAAAAGAATAAGACAAGAAATTGTATTTTCCCCTTTTTGATAACACAAAATGTATCAGAATTGTCCTGGGAACTTTCACTGTTTATGTTAAAACAGAACATAAACAGTTCCCTCAGCTCCATGATATCTTCTTCACTCACACCATCAGACATTTGTGGCTGTTCAACTGCCCTCATGCATTCTTCTCTGTCCATTTCAATAACTTTTTCTATGGTAATCACTGTAAGAGAAAGTTGGTGGGGTCAAACTTTTAATTCAGACTACATGGAGCCCGTCCTTGAATTGCACACTGCAATCTGGAACTTCTCCCAAAGTCCATCATGGAAAAGAAGTACGGTATTTTTCGGACCATAAGGTGCACCGGTTTATAAGGCGCACTGTTGATGAACGGGTTTTAAATGTTTTAATTTTTCAGAAATCTCTCAGTCAGAACATCATGTTTATATCATGTTTAGGTGGATACTAGCAAGCTAACTTCCTAGTAACGTCTAACTCCGTTAAATTTAATCTATTCTGTTTTCATGGATGCCCGGATGTTAAACTTAATTGTTACACCTGGTAAAGCATCGATGCTGATCATTTTATTAAAGATGTGTTGTGGAAATTTATTAACAAAGCCTGCAGACACGATGAGCAGTTAAAACCCAACACTTTATTTCCCATGCATGAGGAGAGACGTCAGTCAGGGGGGCACTGAGAGTTGTCTCTGACAATGAACAGTTCAGGTCCCTTTTAAACACAGTCACAGAACAAAAGGCTTTTACAGTTGCAGTTCACACCTTGGCTCTAAACAGAAAACCCTCTATCACCTGTGTGAATCTCCCCCACTCTGGGGTCAAGCCTTCCTGTGTGAGCTTCCATTTCCTGGGAGACACTCACCAGGCTCCCACCATCTGTGTCCCAGTGTGAATGAGGTGTGAACCAGATACACTAAAACTAAGTAACATCAAAGCATTTCATCAAGACAATACATTAAAGAGAAATCCCACTACAGATGTAAGAATTTGGACAGTTTTTAACTCTCAGTGATGCCGCAGCGTTTGTTTGATTTTGGGGCCTCCGCGAGAAAAACAGAATCATTTTCTCCATCATTTTTGCATTCTTCATCTGTTGGTTGCCCTTCCATGTTTGCAATTTTATAGAATTAAAGCATATGACTAACCCGAAAACCTTGGCCATTGTTAGACTCATGGGTCGTCTGACTGTGAGTCTAGCTTTTCTGAACAGCTGCCTGAACCCCATCCTCTATGTATTCATGTGTGAAGAATTCATAAAAAAGCTTCGGCAGTCCATATGCCAATTTAACCTATTTATCTCAAAACCTTTTATTTGGCTTTAAAAGGATGTTATTTTCAACCTAGGTTATTGTTTTATTTATTTCAAGTTCTAAGTTTGAGTTTATCTATTTGAATTAACACTGTGTTATTTTAAATCAAGTTTAGTTCTTTCGGCCCAAGATTTAATTTAATCTTGGTCTAGTTCACCTTTAGATTTCAACCATTTCTTATTTTGCTTTAACCCAACAAAATTATTTACATTTCCGTTAACACCATTACAGCGTTAAAATGTAAGGTTGACCAAAAAAATAAATTACAAAGAATAAAAACATGTAAAAAACTGAAAACAATTCAGCAAAAGGCTGAATAACCCCTTAAACAAACACACAAACAAACAAACAAAAGAAAAATTGTCTCTGTGTCATTTAACTATTAATCCTGGAATTACTCTGAATGGTTATGTGGTGCTTTGAGAGTCCACTGTTCTTTTGCAGAGGTGTATGGATTAATCTTACCAGGGGGTTTTTTCAGCGAAAGAGCGCAACGTCCAGCAGGGGGCGTTTTTCCCTTTTCCTGCTCGGCACAGTTCAATGGGTCCGTGGGTGGCTCGCCATCTTGTTTCTTGCTCAGCGAATCAAACTCCGATTCTAGCTCGGCATTTCCCGATCCAAACCTTAATGGCCTACCATAACAACAAAACAATATGCATAAACATTTGAAAATAACACACGGGTAGCCCTTAAATAACAGTAAAAGTCCGTTTTTTTCAGCTTATTTAGTCCTAAATGAGGTGACGCCAATATGGCGCGCTGAAAACAACGTCAATGGCCTTTGAACTACAGCCTGTGTGTCGGTTAAGCACCAATCCACCGTTTAAATCCACCCTTTTTAACATAAAACAACATAAATCTGCTACCTTGGCTTTCCATTTGCATGAAATGAACAATATAATACAACAAAACATTTCTTGTATGAAATAAAATATAATTTCTGAACTCACCATGTCCCGTTCAGTTATGGTTAAAACGTCACCAAGGCAAGGACAGGTCGGACAAACAAAAATACATTCTCCAGAGTATAAAAATGGCTTTATGTAGACTTCTGGCTTGTTTTTTAATATTTCTTCACTGGTTTAGGCAGCAGCTCCGCAAGGACTGTCTGCATTTCTCCCTCTACAGCATCAAAAAGAAGGAACAACCCAGTCAGGTGTGGCTGGTCACAGGAGTCATGCTGCATCTTCTTCTTCTTCTTTCAAGTTTAACGGCAGCTTGCATCCAAAATTGTTGCATTACTGCCATCTCCTGGCTTTTAATCTTCCATCACTCCTGAATCCTCAGATCCGCTTGATGAGACCAGTATTTCTCAAAAAACGAAAAACCACCCCTTTCCCTTCACCATGACTTAACTTATTAGCCACTTGTTCAAACGTAAGTTCCCTTCCACCACTCATTTCACCCCTCATCACCCTCCTGTGACTTGCACACTTCCTACAACTAAGAAGCACATGCTCAACCGTCTCCATAGCATTGCACCCATCACACAACCCATTCGGATGTTTCCCTATCCCAAAAAGAGTACCAAAAAAAAAGCAGTGGCCTGTTCGTATTCTGCTTATAATAACCTCCTCCTGTCTCTTTAATCCGCTACTCCTCTTAGCTTCTATTGTGTTTTGCACCCTATATAAATGTCTCCCTTTTGTTTCATTATCCCATGCCATTTGCCAGAAGTTCTTACTTTCTGTCCAAACTACATATCAGTACTTTTGAGATTCTGCTGTCTTCCACCCATTCTAGAGCCAGCAGTATGGCATATAACTCAACTGCATATATACCCAGAAGATTTGACGTTCTTTTTGCAATCTTGATATTTAACTCGAATTGCCACTGCTACACTAGTTGCTTCAGTCTTAGGATCTTTTGACCCATCTGTATACACCTGTAAAAATTCACTGTATTTGCTCTCCAATCTGTTATAAAATTTTTGACAAATATCTGTGGTCAATTTCCTCTTCTTAGTATCCGTTAATGATCTGTCTACTTTAATGTATTTCAATGTCCATATGGGTCGTAAAGGCCACAACACTGTCTGACTGAAGTCTTTGTCATACACTTTAAAAGTTCTCGCTCTATCATCCCTGTTAAGTCTAATTGTTGAATGTTGTCATTGTGTTTCTTAAATTTGTAGTCTTAGTTCAATCTATAGGATCAAGACGTTCCTTTGATCCTGACCACCTCTCCCGCCACTCTGTGCTGGGGGAGGTTTTATTGCAGACACATTCTATCTGAAAGATCTGTTTCTTGTGTTGTAAGCTTCCTGCTTTTATGACCCTTTTGGTCAGCAGGAGGTCACACAAACGCACCCCCATGACACACACACACACACATTCTCACACACTCACTCAAACACACACACACACATTCTCACATACATACACACACACGTTCTTGCACATGCATACAGATGTTTACACATACACACACATAGTGCCTTGTCTTAGAACCATTTGGGGTCATTTTGTGGTAGGATTCGAAGTGCGTTCCTGAGATACCGACGAGGCCTCCCTTGCGCAAGTAAATCGATCGATCGCTGACTGTCTTGTTTTCTTCATGATGAATAAGTCTCTAAACTAGCGTGGCTTGTGGAAACACAGACCCAACAATCCCCAACCCACCCAAAATTATTTTTAAAAACCTTTCCTCTTTCCCAACAAATCCCTAACACTTTCTTAACAGGATGGTTTTCGTCATGACCTTTCACATTTATCCAATAATTAACCATCAGCTGTTGCTTCTAATATACAGTGGCATTTCTCCTGATTCCACTTGTAGAGCACATATTGGTGTTGTTTTAACTGCCCCTAAGCAAAGTCTCAGTGCTCGAGCCTGGATTACATCTAGCTTCTTTAAGGAAGTTTTAGCCGCTGAGCCATATACCACACACCCATAATCTAATCTTGATCGAATTAACGTGATATAAATACTTTTAAGTGCATCAAAATTAGCACCCCATGTCAGTCTTGCTAAACACCTCAAAATATTAAGAACCTTTTTACTTTTTGTGATTTTTCCAAGTTAATCTCTTGTGAAAAACCACACCCAAAAAATGAAAACAATCCATCCTTTCTAACTCTTTCCCATACAAGTATAACAGTTTATTTCCCCCAATTTTCTTATTTGTGAAAAACATTACTTTAGTTTTCTCAATGAGTTACGCTGCAGCGTGCCCTTTCACAGTAAGAGTCTGAACACATATTTTAGCCATTTTACCTGAATTAACATAAAAACACCATGAATTAGCAAATTTTAACCTTTATGATCTATTTATTGATTATTTTTCACCTTTAATATATGTCTTATGACTGTTTTTACTAACAGGCTTTTATTTATTGACAGCTATGTTAACCAGGGTTACAACTTCACTGTATATTCTGCAATATATAGACATAGTACATTGTTACACATTTGTGCACAGTCTCACACAGCTTTTGCTAGGCACACTGCATTACGGTGAGTGGCCTGGCTTGTTTACTCCCACTAGAGCTGCTCATTTTAGGAGATACTCTCTCTTGTGGTGCAATGGAGGAATAACTACTCTTCCAGCGCTACATCTCATTGGAGACTGGGGCACACATTATTTTAAAATCACTAAAGAAAATACCATATTTGAACAATCAGAACCTTTTAACAAAATACAATATTTTAAATAAAAAAATATGGGAGATGCCTTGTTTTTGTCAATAATGCATTTCTTGTATTTACACTCTTCCCTCCAAAATGTAATGGCGTCCCGACATTCTGACACTATCAGTCCTTATGTGGCAACTATTCATTGCCTGTAGGAGAAGTACATCTCTTTAGGAGTCAGAGTTCAGCATCACTGCTAGCCACAGTGAAACACATGGTGAAAACCATTTATATACATAAAAGGTTCCAGGGAAAAGGACTGTTATTCATCTGTCCAATCATTCAGATCAGTGACAATGTTTTTAAAAACAACATCACTATTAATTAATCTTTGTTCAGTAACGACCCTAGCTCTTGTTTTCCAGTTGTGGGTATTAATTATGCACATAATTAACCAGAATAATTGCCTTGTTTCTTTAAAAATTTGTATTAAACCATACCTTACAGATTTTATATTGTTATCAATCTCAAAACCCACAGCAGCAATTTTTTGTCTTATCTCTGTTGTTCTGTAGCAATTTAAAATTTAATGGTCCAAAGTTGTCTTCATCACAGTGTAGAATCGGGCATTTCTTTGTGGTAACATAAAAGCACCACTGATCCACTGCTCTGACAGGAAGTTGCCCAACAGACATAAGTTTTCAGATATAACTTTGTCATAGACATTTTTAACAATTTGAGAATGTTCTTCTTCACTCACATATTTATACTGTGTTAAACCCCCATCATTTTTGACATTAATTATACTATCAATTTATTTTGTACATACCTGATTCTTATTTATGTTAAGATATTTCCATTGCTCAAGGATGTCTCCAAAAAGGAGTTTGTAGTATGGCACACCAGATCTAGCTTTCCCTTTCAATTAGCCCCTCAGGGCCTTGTTCTTGTTTGTTTTCCTGCTCACACAAGCACTACACACGTTTTGATAAAAGAGATTTTCAGTTTAATTCAAAGGTCAGGCACACCGTTCACTTTGCTTTTGTACATTAAACACCTTTTTGTTGCCTCACGATTTGTTCCCCATTTCAGTTTAACGCATAATTTATTGAGAACCATGATGACTTTTTGTGGGGGTGGAAACACAGTGGCGAGGGATAACAATCTTGATACATTGTGGGTTTTGACAGTGTCCTTTTTCTGTCAAGATAGGCAGGAGTGAAGAACCCAAATGCAGACTCATACACGGAAGTGAAACTTAAAGTCAAAAAGCAGCTTTATTGCTGGCACTAGTAAACACAGAACTGAACTGAACAACACTACAAACAGAACACACAGACATATATGACGGGACAGCTTGACACTGAACAGGGGGAAGACTAGACACTATATACAGAGGGTGGACAGGGGAAAGAGGAAGCAGCTGGGAGACACGGCTGAGGCTAATTACACATGACGAAAGCTAAACTGATGCACACAGACTGAAGACTACCAAAGAAAAACAGGAAGTACACAGAGAAGCAGACAGACCTAACAGAGGAGGAATCACAAAAGCAAACCAAGGCTAGAAATACAGAATTAAAACCCAAGAGACTAACAATGACACATCATAACAAAATCTTGGATTAATAATAATACAAAACCAAAAACACTGGGTCACCGACCCAGGATCGTGACACTTTCCACTAATCCAAATTCCCAGGACTTTAATTTAATCTTTAACCTCCATCCATATTATGGGTATCTTTACTGAGTAAGATGCTCTAACCTGGACATAATCTAGCTAAATAACATAGGGTGTCTATGGGCAGAAATCTGTGCTATCAGAAACTGAATTTGAATAAGTTAAATTTGAATTTGAATTGCTCAGAATCTGAATTGTAACTTGAATAAATGCTTTTAAAAACTGAATATGAATTAGCCTAATTTGAAATTCAATTTATTGGTTAGAAAATGATCATCACTAAATTGAAATTGCATTTTATATTTTGAAAATGAATTCATTTGCTTTGAAACTGTATTTTATCCTTTAAAATTTAGCTCTCAAATAAGTTCAGATTCACTTCTGACCATTCAGTTTCGGTTCTACAATTCAGTTTTTTGGGACTTACATCCGGTTCCGGTTCAAGAGTAATGAGCGCAGATTAATAGAACTACGTTTTACTAGCGGACCGAAAGTGTTACTGACGGGAATCTACAGCATCTTGAGCTGAATTAAGACTTCAGAAGTCATTCGTCATGTCGAATGACCAGCGGATAAACTCTCAGGTTGGTAATAAATGTATTACATGTATAAGAACAAGCGTCATGTTAACAAATGATAGCCGTACAGTAACTTTTATGCTTATTGTAGCTGTAAGCTAAAAACGCTAATTTAGCATAGTTTGCCCTGGATTCAGCTTTGACAAACAAATATGATCGACTGTTTCTAGTAGAATTCCAAAGTTGTCATCTTGTACCCTCTGTATGCTTGCAGAGACCCCTACAGTAGGGAAACATGCAAAACGCTGTCCAAACCTTTGTATTTTAGCTTTATTTATGTCTTACACAGCATCCCAACTCTTTAGCTAACTTAATAACTTTAGCTAAAGTGAATAGTTAGTCTAATTCATTAGTGCAGCATTTACTGGATCACCTGTTTAAAGTGATATAATATGATATACAACTATCACTGAAACAGCAAACTTTGTAAATAAACAAACAACACTTCTCATTCTCTAAACGTTTGGCCACAGCTGTAGATTACACTATCAGTGCTTGTTCACTCTTGACAATAATTACATTTCTAAATTCTCTTTGTGCATTTACAGGTAAACAATATCTAATATTTTATCTAAATGACTGCTTTGTCTTTGAAAAGGTGAAGAGCCTGAGGCCGGTGACGGTCCAGTTTTACTCCAAGTACATCCTTACGGTGGCTCACAGGACAAGGCCACATTCCTGTCCTCCCAGAAGAGAAGATAAACTTCAGAGTCTTCATGCAGTTCAACCACACCTGTCATATTCCGTATGGCAGCGGTCTCAAACTCCAGTCCTCAAGGGTCGGTGTCATGCAACTTTTACATGTGTCCCTGGTGCAACACACCTGAATACAATTAGTAGGTCATTAGCAAGAGCATAGAACTTGACTGCATGCTGAGGTGGCAACCCCTAACCCTACCTACCTACTCAAGTAAATTTAAGTAAATGTATGTATTTGGAAACATATACTTCTAAAAATACTTTTATTGCACCATGTTCATTCACTCATGAGCTGCTGTAACATGAATCAAATGGCTGAATTGCCAACTCAGCATGCAGTCAAGTTCTATAGTCTTGCTAATGACCTACTAGGTGTGTTGCAACAGGGACACATGGAAAAGTTGCAGGACAGCGGCCCTCGAGGACTGGAGTTTGAGACCCCTGCCGTATGGTGTTCATGCGGTTTTCTACCCCACAGTTACAGCATGTCTGACTGCCTGTTCAGCATATGCAAAAATATATGATGAGTTTAAGCATGTGATGACAAAGGCCTTCCATTATGGTGTTTGTCATCACATGTCACAGACATCTGGATGATCATTTGGAATAAACTAAAAACTTATTACTTCATCTTTTATCTTTATTATTATTATTGTTCTTATTTTACATTTTTCATTGTTAGGCATTAGGTTTATTTGTAGTAGTCCTTTCCAACTTCTTTCCCTCTTCCATGTTACCATGTCAGCTTGTCAGCATCTACAGTGGCTTGCAAAAGTATTCGGCCCCCTTGAACCTTCCCACATTTTGTCACATTACAGCCACAAACATGAATCCGTTTTATTGGAATTCCACGTGAAAGACCAATACAAAGTGGTGTACACGTGAGAAGTGGAACGAAAATCATACATGATTCCAAACATTTTTTACAAATAAATAACTGCAAAGTGGGGTGTGCATAATTATTCAGCCCCCTGAGTCAATACTTTGGAGAACCACCTTTTGCTGCAATTACAGCTGATGAAGGCTCTTAGGGTCCTGTTGATCTTGTACAGTTCTAGGCATTCCAGGCATTTCATAGTCTTTCTTGTAACCCAGACCTTCCCAAAGTGTGGGGCCCGCCCCCTAGGGGAGGCGCAGAGCCATTGCAGGGGGGGCGCGGTATGAAAAGGGGGAAAAAAAACAACGCTTGGACACTGCTAGCACGGGGCGCCCACACAAACGCAAAGCAGGAGATGAAGCATAGCTGAATATGTTTCCAAACCAACTTCATTCTAAGCCAAAGACTAGAAAATATGGTGAAGCATATCTTCCCTTTGGTTTCACCTGCACAAGTGCCAAGGTAGGTCTCCCCTGCATAATTGGTTTTCCCTTCGTCGGGAGCACGCGCTTGGCTCTCCAAATCACGGACAAACAGTATCCCACATTCTTGATTTTTAGTTCACAAACACTTCTTGACTAACTACTCCTGACATTTTGGAGATGTGAGCTCTTTATACAGTAAAGTTACAGTGGGATACAAATAATATCAGGCTGATCCTGCCACGATTTGTTCCCCCTGTCTAAATCAAACGGTATCCTACAGTTGTTTATGTTTTTAAACCCATTTTGCACAGAGAGGCATTTTTTGAAAAATGTATTGATAGCAATGTTGAATATTATTACACAGGAAAAAAACAACTACAGGTAAAATAATTACACCGTGACGCCTCTGCCTTTCTAAATGGAGGGACAGTAACTGCATGTGTATAAGTAAGCGTGTAAAACCTGCAGATAGTCAGATTAACAGTAACAGTATTTTGTCTCTATCTGCCATTCTGCAATTTATCTCACGTAAACAATAACATGGCGCACAGCGTGACGTGAAAAAGGCACATACCTTTGACGTTGCGTGACGAACTCTGTATTCCTCGTCCACACGTAAACGCAAAAAAGGAGTTTTAAAAAATCTCCGTTTTCAGTGATTCAAAACGCTGTTTACGTGTGGACGAAAGGTCCAAACGCACAGAAACAGCTGCATTTTCAAAAATACCCGTGTAGGTGTAGACATAGCGTAAAAGAGTTAGAAGTTTATTTTATTACTACCTGTAATTTACTGCAGATTACTTGTATTTGCTTAATTGTTTACTAAATGTTTGAGGTGTGAAATAAACCGCAATGTAGCAAAATATGGGTGTTTTTGGTTGGAGGATGTATTTGTTTGTATTTTTTTTTTGTAAAACAAAGGGGAGCCTAGCAAAAAAAGTTTGAGAACCACTGATCTGGGTGAAGCTTGAGATGCATAGAGAATAATGATGTCATAATGCTGTGTAAAGTTCTTGGTAAAAGTGTATCTGCTTATGTGAACACTTTTAAGGAATTACCCGTCCATATTTAACAAGATGATCTAATGTTGTGTATTTATTTATTTATGTATTGACCTGTTGGTGCTTTTGTCCTATACTTGCTTAGTGCCTATAGGCCACCATCAAAGGCAGGCAGATGCTTGGAGCCCAATACCAGACTTTGACATTTAACAATAGTTATCTTAGCTAGTACCTTAGTGTGTCTTGCTAGGCACACCAGAGTCTGTTGCTACTGAGTCAGGTGCACCAAAACTGGGGGCCAGAGTGGGAACAGCAGCAGTTGACTGCACTGTCTTGACTTGTTAGCATTTCTCAGTGAAATATGATAATACTCTTAGTGAAATAAATACTGCTCTTCTAAGACTTGTTCAACCTTTCAGTTTAATCATAGAAATGTTAAGTAGTATCCAGCAAATATATCACTCAGCCTTTCCTGGTGCATGAGCATATTCTGAGGTGTTTCTGTTCTCTGTTGCATAAACTGAGAGGGAGGAGTAATGGCAGCAAATAAAAGCAGCAAAAGACAGAGACCAGTGTAGATTAACGACAGACTCTCTCAGCTAAAAGGAACATGGGGTTTGGTGAGAAACTTTCAACATATATTAGCATTTCTTTAAACTATGTCAGCTAAAAGATAATATGACCTTTTGATAAACTGAATAAAGTGATTTTGTTTTTAGGTAACATCAGTTCGGCTGCAAATCCATCATCTGGACTGGAAGCAGCTTCCAGACACATACAAACAGCCTCCATTGTCATCTACTGTGTGATTTTTATAGTTGGCACTCTGGGCAATGCTCTGGTTATTTATGTGACGGGCTTCAAAATGAAGAAAACAGTGGAAACAGTTTGGTTTTTCAACCTGGCCATAGCTGACTTCCTCTTCACGGCCTTCCTGATTTTGCCAATCATTTCTCTCTCTCACAGTCATCAATGGCCTTTTGAACAATTCAAGTGCAAGCTCAACAACTTTGTGAGTTTAGTCAACATGTTTGTCAGTATCTTTACTCTGACAGCTATGAGTTCGGATCATTGTTTGTCCATCTGGGTGGTGGTGTGGGCACACAACAAGCGCACAGTCTGCAAAGCTCGGCTCATATGTGTTGGTATCTGGGTGATTGCTGCGGTCTTCAGCACTCCTTATGCCACTTTTCGCACTGTTGTGGAATACAGGGGGGCACATTACTGTAGTTATTCTATGACACATGAACAGCAATGGAGTCTCCACATTTTTCGCTTTCTCATGGGCTTTGTGATCCCATTCCTGGTCATATTTGTGTCTTATGTGGCCATAGGCATACGTGCAATGCACATGTCAAGAACAAGGAGACGCAGATCTCGCCGAATCATTTTCTCCATCATTTTTGCATTCTTCATCTGCTGGTTGCCCTTCCATGTTTGCAGTTTTATAGAATTAATGCATATGACTAACCCTAAAACCTTGGCCATTGTTAAACTCATGGGTCCTCTGACTGTGAGTCTGGCTTTTCTGAACAGCTGCCTGAACCCCATCCTCTATGTTTTCATGTGTGAAGAATTCATGAAGAAGCTTCGGCAGTCCATATGTTTTGTACTCGAGAGTGCTCTGACAGAGGACCATGTGTCATTTTTGTCCACTCGCTCCATGTCAACCTTTTCCAATACCGCCCAAAAGTCAGCCGCTGCTGCAACTTCAAAGAGGACTGACACGGCCGATTTGAAATCCTTCACAGAAAGCAAAGTGATCGTCTCTGAGGAGACACCGAGCACTGAATAATATTTCAACATCAGGCAATGTAAACTGGAAAAAAATCTTTTTTAATTGTTTATGTCAAATTGACTGAAACAGTGCACTCATGCACAGATATTAAAAAGTGTGTGTGAATTTGTTACTTGATGTTAAAGCAAATTGTTCTTGCTGTTGCAGGAAGTATCCCACTGTGCTCCCTCCAAGTTTAAGAAAGAAATGTTATGACTTTTCTCATCAGTAAAAGTAACAGAAACCCTTTGTGGCTTTGCTTCAGCTTAAAGTTGCAATTATTGATTTACTGATTAAAACAACCAATGTGACATGAAATGTGTTTTTTAAGGGTTTTCAAGATTAAGTTTGATAAGATTTCTATTTGTGTACATAACTTTTTCATCTTCGAGCTTGTTAAACCATGTTTATTAGTATCTGCATCTATTACACTGTCAGAGACTCAACATTTATTGGTCTCTATGTATTTTTAACCTGTTAATAAAAACATGCTGATTAAATGCTTTTGTCTGTCTCCATTACAAACCTGACATGCACCCTGCTTCACCGCTGATCTAACAGGATGTCACAGTGTTCTATATCTGACTTGGAACACGCTATGTAAATCACTATGAAGTGCAGGAAATGAACCACAGTGTCACTCAGCTGGTTCTAGGTATGTTGCTGCACGCATATACTGTGCAGGCCTTTCTCACTCTGGGACTGAATATCGCAGCAGTACTAATTACACTATTCACTCTAAATGTTTTTACTAAAAAAGTTGCTAAAAGTTTGCCTTTCATGAGGATAGATATTGAACTGTAAAAGCCATAGTAAATATCAGTAATGTTTGGTTTTCACTAAGGATCTCCAGAGGTAAACAAGGTCACTTGCCAAGTCAGAATCTTCGTCTACTAGCTGCAATTCTAGCAGTGTAAAAGAAACTAAGAAGAAGGAGTGTAAAAACATTTTATACATGTTATAAATCACCAAATTAATGCACACGTTCCTGTGACGATGCGATGCACAGTTCTTCAGTGGTTTTAATGAGGTATGGCTCTTGATGGATTTTTCAGTCCAGTTCTTGTGCAATTCAGCATTCCTCAGCTATTTTTCCCTGTTTCCCTACCTTAAAAGTGGCTTCTTGACAGCCACCTTTCCACAGAGACTGTTTCTGATGAGCCTTCAGCGTAAACAATAGATAGATCAGCTGAAGGGCCAGATGCATCTCTAATATCTTGTGTCAATTTTTTGCTTGTTTTTTCCCCTAACTCTTAAGGACTTGACTTTCAGATACTTTTAGATAGTTTTTGTAGTACTGAAAGAGAGTACTACACTATTTGACTGCAAATAGTCTGTAGGCCTGCAACTTCTTTTTTTTCTACATTTGCCCGGTTCCTCATTTTTTAAGCACACAAAAATGCAATTTTATGAATGTCAAACTTTATCGTCATTTACATTTTTCATAGAGCCAACAAAATTATGTTTTTGTGACAGTCTGCTAATAACAAATTGCAAACTGAAAGGAACAATTTAAAATGAGTCCGTTGCTAAGTTGTCTGTTATGTGTTGACACAACACTCATTCATCCCTTGAGTTAGATGCCTTTTTATACTTTAGTGATTCATAAGTCAGTGTTAAATGGCTTTAAAAATCCCCTGAAAATGATCAGCTACGAGGACTGAACTGAAAATGAATGGAAAAGTAGCCGATGTCAAAAGACAAACCTTCAGGAAGGCTGAAGGCCTATTGCTCAAGATCCCTTGATCAACGGCAAAAAAAAGCAAAACGTTACAAGAAAGTCAGATTCCTTGGAAGAGAAATACAAAACAATTACAAGAAACACTTCAAGAACACACACTCCCACCAACGCAGCTCACTCTCTGGGCAGCATTTACTTTTAAGGAAATAGTGCTGTAATTTTTAAATATTCGTTTTTGTTTTCTTTGTTCTTTTTAAAGGTAGCCTACTTTACAGAGTTTGTAGCGGAGTAAAAATAAAAGAATATAAGTTTGATCTTAATTGACCTTCACAAAAAAGTCAAAAGTCCAGTGAAACGTGAGATTTAGTACCTTATATCCTCCTAAAACCAGCAATTAGACTTTGTCCTCTGTCTGAGTTTGAGACCACTACAGCAAGCACCAATTATCTAATCTTTACGAGTCCTGCTGTACGATCAAGGGGACATCCTGGGCTTTCTATTGGTACCATATTTTGGGCAGCTGTGTATGAGATTGTGCAGTTAAGTGCTTGAGATAGTAACGTGTACGAATACGTGTTTGTGTTTGCGTGTTAATCCAGTCACCGAGTGTTCAGGAGTCTGACGGCTTGGGGGAAAAAACTGTTTCAGAATCAGAATCAGAAAGACTGTATTTATCCCCAAGGGGCAATTAACATACAACAGAGCAGCATGGCGTTGAAGATAAGGAAAAGGCATAAACAGGCAATAAGAGTGAGATAATAAATACACAGAATATACAGTATATACACAAATTACAAAGTTTTGAAATTAAAGTGACTGAAAGGTGAATAAATAACTGTAAGTGAGTAAAGTGTCGGCAGTATAAAAAGAGTGTAGTTTATGTTTATGGGTGTGGGAAATGGTCTTATTGGCTGGAGTTAAAAAGCAGGGTGGTTTTGTGGACAAACGTGGCTCTCCTCCTCTCAGTCCTGCAGGAAATGCAGCGGAGGAGTTGCCCAGAGGGGAGCCATTGAAATGCGGGGTGAAGAATGTGAGAGGGGTCATTTATGATTTTGTCTGCCTGTCTAAGGGCCTGTTGGCTGAAAACCTGTGCCAGAGTTCTGACAGGCAGGCCAATGATTTTAGAGCACACTGATGCAGTGTGCTGCAGTCTGTTCCTGTTCTAAAGGCTGAGGGAGCGGAACCAGCAGGTGATGGAGAAGGTCATCATGCTTTCCAGGAAGGCATAGTAAAAAGTCATCATGATGGGTGTGCTGACTCCAAAGGAGATGAGTTTCCTAAGGAGGTATAGCCATTGGTGGCACCTCCTGAGAATCTCCTCAGTGTTGGCAGAGAATTTCAGGAGGTTGTCAAAGATGGTTCCCAGGTATTTGTACTCCTCAACTACCTCCACTGGCTTCCCATGGATGGTGGTGGTGACTGAAGCAGCCAGATCCCTCTGCCTACTGGAGAAGGTCACCACCATCTCTTTGGTTTTGCTCACATTTAATTCAAGCTTGGAGCTGTCACACCACTCTACAAACTCCAGCAGAGCGGGCCCGTGGTTTTGTGAAGGGCCTGACAGCAGTGACAGGAGAACTGTGTCGTCAGCATATTTCACCAGTTGACAGTTGGGCTGTGTGGATCTGCAGTCATCGGTGTAGAGGATGAAGAGCAGGGGGCAGAGCACACAGGTGGAACGGAGACCGGAGAGAGAGTTGTTGACCCAAACCTTCTGAGTCCTGTTGGTTAAAAAGTCCAATATCCACAGGATTAGCTGATCATCCAGGTGATTTCGGGAGGAAAGTTTAGTGGCCAGGATATGAGGCTGCAGAGTGTTGAAGGCTGATGAGAAATCAGCAAACAGAAGTCTGGTCTGGGGTCAGTTGCTCTTACGATGTGTTGTTTTCAAAGGAGTTTGCAAAGAAAAGCGTCTGGACTTCTTTAAGTTGCTTGAAGACGTTTCACCTCTCATCCGAGAAGCTTCTTCAGTTCTAAGGTCAAATGGCCGAGAGTCCCAGATTTAAACCAAGTGGGAGTATCCCCCCAAAGAGGGACAAAGGACCCCCTGGTGATCCTCTAATCACATGAGCCAAGGTGTGAAAGTGGGTGTGGGACCTAATCAGCCAGGGTTTCGGGTGTGCTCATTGTGAAACCTGGCCCCACCTTGTCATGTGAATTCCTGAGGTCAGATGGCCCAAGATGTGAGTGGGCATTAAGGCGTCTGGGGAGGGAACTCAAAACTGGATTATAGATGGCAGACAGTTGGTGTCGTAAACCACCGCCTCTGTTCAAAGATGGTCGCTCACAGTGGACATAGATGGCCTCTTTCACTCCTCTTTCAAACCATCTGTCCTCTCTGTCCAAAATGTGAACATTGGCATTCTCAAAAGAGTGTCCTTTATCCTTAAGATGCAGATAATTATCTGAATCTTACAACCAAAGTTTTTATCTGATGTACAACGTGTTTGTTTTCATTCAAAGGTTTATGGCTTTTCCTATAATACCTGGTGGGCCAGTCTCTAGTCAAAATGCCCGGGCCGATTTTTTGTCCCAGTCCAGCCCTGGGCACGACACGCAGTGAATTAATCTGAGAAGGTGCATTAAAAAATAAATGGCCAGGCCAGCGGTGCACATCGCAAATTAGCTTGCATAGACACATTAGTTGTGCCGCTTCTTAATGACGGTTTGTTAGCTAACAACCCCAACTACCAGATTCAACTTGTTATTGGCTAAAAATAACTTCACCTACCGGTGAGAGGGACGTTGCTAGCTGGCAGTTTTTTCAAGCAATGTTGAAATTTCCACATTCCAACACTTCAAATGCTTCAGGAGCTTTCCGCTCAGATCAGCATCAGCACCGCAGAAATACACGGATACATCCGTAGACTTGAGACAGAATTCACAATGCACTTTCAGGACTTTCAGGTGTATGGACCAATGTTTTCTTTTCTGATCAAACCAGAAAGCTTTAATGAGCAGCTGGGTTTGTCTCGCATTAACTGCCTGGACACAGAGGACATCGAAATGCAGCTGATTGAACTGAAAAGCTCGAGTCTGTGGGGGTCAAAGTTTGCAGAACTACAGACGCATCTGGAATCCACAGCTGTGCGTGTTCATGGAGCTTGCATTTTCACCTGCTGGACATCATTACCTGACAAGTTTAACTTTCTTCAGAACATTGCAGAGGCCTTATTGACAGTATTTGGCTCTACATATCTGTGTGAGCAGATTTTCTCTCACACAAAGAGTGTCCTCAGGTAGCCGTCTGAATGCTGGA
Source organism: Pelmatolapia mariae (assembly GCF_036321145.2). NCBI lineage: Eukaryota > Metazoa > Chordata > Actinopteri > Cichliformes > Cichlidae > Pelmatolapia > Pelmatolapia mariae. The sequence goes on from NC_086236.1 coordinate 54,056,755, forward strand.
CACTTGGAGACCTGAGTCTCTGAGTGGGAGACCAGAGATCACATTGTGTGTATCCCTGTACAACATGTGTATCCCTGTATTAACAGACATGCCATATTGGCCCAGTTTATTTTTCTTATCATTGTTGTGAGGAGACCATAAATAGCATTTGCATTTTCTGTTGTACAGTTCATTTGCTGTTATGGAGTTCTTGTTATGGATAAAAAGTGTCTTTTTTTTTTGTTTGTTTCAAAATAGCTGATAACTATTCGCTGATAGCTGCCAACATCTGCGAACAAATATAATTCTATAAAGTTGTTTTATATAGTGTGTAACTGTTAATATAGAGCGTTATTAAATTTATTGCTAATGCTCTCATATGGCACATTGATTTCTGAGGAAATTTCAGATAGCACTCATCATCAAAAAGGTTGCCTACCCCTGCTCTACATTGATTCATTAATGTTGAATTCTCTCACAGCTGCTCTATTTCCATGAACACAGGGTTTGATCTTTGGTTGCATTCTATCATAATGGACTTATTTTTCCAGTATTTTTCCAGTTTTTGAACTTTGAGAGTGTTTAAACAAGAGAGAAAAGTGTAAAATGTCCATGCCTATCTGAGAAAAGTGTATAAAGTGTGTCGTGAGGGGTTTTGCAGCCTTAAAACATCTATGATAATTGTAAAAATTAAAGCTGGCTACTTCGCACTGTATTCACAAAAAAATTGACACCAACAAGTTTCTCTCGGTTTTTTTTTTTTTCATCAGTCCATCTGTCACGATATGCGGAGGCAGATCGTGTGGATTCTTTAATGCGAGGACCCAAATGCAGACCACAGCGAGACGAACATGGGAATTGACTGAAAGCGTGTCTTTTATTAAGGCAGATGCACCAAATGGGGGAAAAACATAAATAACAAACTAAACAGAGGTACTGGGGAAACTAAGAAAACTCAACAAAACCCAAAATACTAGGAAGAACCTGGGAGGAACTCAGAAGAGTCACGGGGGTAAAAGCCGATGTAACAACAGAGGTCAGGGGATCACTGGGGGTGATCAGGGAAAGTGGAAACACATGGGGAACAGAGGTGATACAAACGAACATGACACCAGAGGGGAAGCAAAACTAAACACACTGAACATAGACCATGAGACTGTCAAAATAAAACAGGAAAAAGGCAGACTAAGACACTCGGACTCAACAAGGGAACAGGGAAGTTACAATGGGAGACATGACAAAGACATAACTATGGAACACATACAGGCGACATGATGGACTGGGGAGAACACACAAGACGGATGGGGGTGCCCTGGCATGAGACACAAGGGGAAACATGTAAACAAGAGGAAGAGATGAAAACAGAGTGAGAGAGAGGAAATGGGGACACGAGAGACAGAGAGTGAGAGCAAGAGGGATACAAAGGGAGACAAAACATTACTGAGACACACAAAGGGTGAGGGAGACATAAACACCGAGGACATGACACTATAAACTACACAGTCTGTATTTTCAGTTAAGACACTTCTATGACACACAGGTGAAACCACAGTTATCAGCTGCCAGTAGTGTGGTGGGGGAAATGATACTGACATGTATTAGACAGATACTACCTAAAACTGTTCCTAACCTTAATGTTTTCCTACAAAAATGCAATGAGAACAATTCGCACTGTATAAAACTCAAATGGGAAAGAGAGATGCAAAGGGAAATCCCAGAGAGTGATTGGCATTTGATGTCCATAATACAGTTCAGCTCCACTAACTCAAGAAGCTGGAGAGGATTTGAATGGAAAACTGTAATACAAAACTTTCTCTTACTTTTTAAAAGGAAAATAATTCAGAACACAAAAACCGTGGAGTCTGGACCCAGGATCAGGATCAAGATCAGGGTCTGACCTCATAAATGCACTTCTGAAAGAATGATCAATAATTCCCATAAACACACTTGTAAACCTTGTGGATAGCTTACCCGGAAAAGTTGAATAGTGGGCCAACTTCATATTGGAGGAAAACAGGCGAATACTTTTGGCAATACAGCGTATCAAAATCTTTGTGGCTTCACCATCACCTTTCTCAATTTTCAAGTCCATAACTTAATGTGAGCCTCTACAGCACAGTTGTAAAATCAAATTCACAACCAACTTTAAACCAAACATCCTGAGAGAATAAATGTTTCACTTAACTGGGAAAGTACATTATAAAACAAAGTTGTGTTTTTGCCACATGGATACATATGCATCTTCTTTAATACAGGATTGCAGTGGATTCCACTTCTGTGGACGTTTCCCAATTAACCAGTACAAGATTGTCACTGCAGTGTGTCATAAGACACTTATAGTATGTCCTATAACAATACAAGAAATGTTCCATAAATCTTCTCTCATGTTTGTTTTCTTCAGTCCATCATGCCTGTGAATTTATGTCCAAATTGTAAATTTGCATAAAAAATTGTTTAGTTTTGTTCACGCCTCATCATCGGTGTGATTTGTTTTAACCGTAACCCTATTTTATATGGTTTTATTTGTTTAAGATTAACAAACCATGAGCATTAACTTGGACATTACACTTCCTTTGCCTCTATTCAGTCCTGATCCATGCATGTCAGCATGTACTACCTGCAAAACGGGATTAACCAAATTATTACATATAGCTAATGTCACGGACCCGGCTCTGGAGGACTCCGGGGTCCGTGAGCAGTTATGGACTGTTGTTATTATTATTATTATTATTATTATTATTATTATTATTTAGGGGCTGTGTCGTCTACTGTTCGGTCCACAGTTGAATGTGTAGTGTGTGTTTGCGTGTGGGTTTGCTTCTCCCTCCCTCTCTCCCCGGTCCTTGGGCTGTTTACAGAAGTGCACGCCGTGGGAGAGGCGTGTCCTGGCGACTGTCGTCATTGGGAGTCCCTCTTCACTGTTACCGGCCCTCCTGCAGCTGATTACCTGACCAGCTGTTGGTAATCATCCCTCCCGGCTGGAGAGAGGTATTTAACCTGGACTCGCGGCGACAGTCGACGTGGGATTATTACTCTGAACTGGTATAGTCCGTGCGAGCAGTGTGTGTTTGTTAGTCGGCCAGCGTGTGGCTAATTGTGGACTCTCCTTCTTCCTCCAGGATAGCCGAGCGGAGAAGCGAGTTGGGGAGCACACGCACTAAGGGAGCTACAGCACGGGACGCTCTGGGAGCAGGAGACGAGCACCATTGGAATATTGCACCTTTGAGTTTATTGTTGGACTTACCTGTCTGTTCACTGTAAATAAAGTGCACTGTGGCATCGAAGAGTCCCGCGTTTTGGGTCCTACTTCCCTCGTCCCCACGGTCTGAGTGGCAGACCGTGACAGCTAATCTACAAACACATCAAAGTCAAAGTCAAAGTCAACTTTATTTGTCAATTCTACCACATGTACAGGACATACAGAGAATAGAAATTACGTTACTCTCAAACCCTCGATGAATAGCAAATGAACACTTAAATATAAAAGAGTGGTTAAAAAGAATGCAAGTAAAATAATTAAAAAAGTAAAAATTTAAAAAGATACAGTACAGTTTTTCGAATACCAAGAAAGCTATACAATATACAATATACAATATTCAAGTAAGGGTAGATGACATTGAGTGTAAACCAGGCAGAGTAGTGCAAATAGGCAACTAGTGCAATGGAGATTTAGTAATGTACGGTAAGAGATAATGTAACAACAAAGACTTATGAGATAATGGCAGTCCAATGCTCCACAAGGTGACTGGTAACTGGTGCAGGCCAGTGAGTGAGTCAGAGGGTGTGTGTGTGTGTGTGTGTGTGACAGAATTCAGTGAAACCGTGGAGGAGAAGAGGGGAGAGGGGGCAGAGTCGGGAGGGAGTTAAGCTTCCTGACAGCCTGATGGACGAAGCTGTCCTTCAGTCTGCTGGTCCTGGCCTGGAGACTCCGCAGTCTCCTCCCTGACGGCAGCAGCTTGAAGAAGCATTGCATTGGGTGCGTGGAATCAGCCGCTATGCAAAGGGCTTTTTTAGTAAGACGGGTACTGTAAATGTCCTGGAGGGAAGGGAGAGAGACACCAATGATCCTCTCTGCAGCTCTCACTATGAGCTACCTAGATCACTTAAATTACACAATTGAAAGCATATGTGTATTGTTTGTGTATTTATACACAAGCACTCATATATATTCAAATAATTTTAAAAAAATGTTCATTTACCTGTTACTACCACACACCAAATCCAGTCGTTGGTACTTGCTGGCTTGTGTAGCCTCTAGGTAACAAAAGCTCAACGCTGGGCCTAGCATTCTGGAGCACTTCTGTTGTGTTTTGTACGTGTTTTGGAGTTTGTACGTGCTTCAGGGTTTGTACGTGTTTTGGAGTTTGTACGTGCTTCAGGGTTTGTACGTGTTTTGAAGTTTGTACGTGCTTTGTCTCTAGGGACCACCGTAAATATACTTTTATTTATTCACTCCACATAAAATGTAATAAATAAATCATATAATACAAAAACTAGCTAGTCACAGTTCAACTTTTAACTATTTAAATTTTCAGCTTTTTCCTTTTAAACAAATTTAAAATGAAACAACACAAAACGCTGCAAACCACAACACAATTAAATATAGTTTGGTGAGTTTCACCTGGATGACGGCTGATTTCAGCGATACCACCATCTTTCACTTGCCCAGTTTGAGGACCTGCTGTCCCGCGTCGGTCCCAGAATCGCCCGCCTAGACACCAACTACAGGCGCTCAATCCCACCTGCAGAGCGCCTGTCCATCTGCCTGAGGTTAGTAAAAGTCTTTAATACGGTAGTCCTTTATTGATACCTGTGCTAATATATGCTAAACCATCCGTTTATACACTGCTAACATGGATGTGCTATGCTAACAGTGAATGCCGTCGGTGTTTACTGATAGCAAACTGTGGTATGGAGACGACTGTTTATAATATTTCTAGTGATACTCGAAAGGTCTTATCAAGTCCCGATTTAATTCGATTTATGTTGTTATCAGTGTTTGCAATGATAGCATGGCTGTGGTGTCTATCAGTGTATGCTCTCGGTGTTTGCTGATATCAAACTGTGGTACGAGAACCACTGTTGGTAACCTTTGTAGTGATACTCCTTTTTTTTTTTTTTATTTACACCTGGTTTAATTCTGGTATAGTTGAATATTTGTATATAATCCCTGCAGCTGTCAGACTCTATAACAGGAGTCACCAGCATTTCTTAAAACTGAGAGCTAGATGAAATTGTGAACAGTTTGGTTCATCTTTAGTTATATGGTTCTATCTAGCATATTCTATCTTGATAAGCTGTCTTATCACAGGCTAATTTTTCAAAAATATTAACAATGATTTAAGCAAGGAAAGGGCTACATCTCAACATACAACTCTTTATTTCTATTAATGTCTTACTTCATTCCTACCTGATTCACATGTTTAGGAATTATGAGAGATTGGCTCACTGTAGTGGTAAAAGTTGCTACCAATGAAATTATGATATTTGAAAGTTAAAACAAAACACAACTGACTGTTTTATATTATATCTAATATATATTATGTAATTATCCTTATAATTACATAATGTTTTATGTAAGATTTATGTTTTGTAATTTAAATCTGACATCACAAAGGTATTTTGGAATTTGAATAATGTATTTTTTAACTGCAGTACACATAATACTAATTTTGAACAATTTTGTCCAGGTCCCTTGCCACCGGGGACTCCTTCAGGACCATCGCGTTCAGTTTCAGAGTCGGTGTGTCCACGGTGTGCCAGATCACCCCCCAGGTAGCGACGGCCATCTGGGACTGTGTAGTGGACGACTTCATGGCTGTGCCTTCAGCTGCAGACTGGCGGTCCATCACAGAGGGATTCCAGGAGCGCTGGAACTTCCCTCTCTGCTGTGGAGCTCTGGATGGGAAGCACGTCCAGACAAAGGCACCCCATATATCATATAGGAGACACACACATTGATATACACTAAATATTTATTCCATTTCTTTTTTTGTGGTGCCCAAATTTATGCACCTGCTTGATTTTGTTTAAACAATTATTGCACACTTTTTGTAAATCCAGTAAACTTCTTTTCACTTCTCAAATATCACTGTGTGTGTCTCCTGCATGATATATTTAACTGACCTTTTTTATTGTAACAGGAAAATAATGGCTATTAACAAGGTTGCCCAAACCTTTGCATCCCACTGTATTAGTATATTTTGTCATTAGTATAATATGAAATAAATTCTACATGTGTCAAGTCGTGTGCCAACATTTGCTGTGTAGTAGAACTGAGACATTAGTCATTATACAAATTTATTTGAAATAATATTAAAATTCTCAAACAGAAAAACATTAAACATATATATATAAAATATAAGTATTTACAGAGAGACAGGAATTAAAAGGACCCAGCTGCTCTCCAGAGCAGGAACAAGGCTGAGGAGGAAATGCTCCATTGGAGACTGGCGTGGCCTCTTCAGGAACTCCAGGATGGCCAGCTCCACCACCGATGGACGGTCCTGGGACCAGTCCCTCATCTGCCTTGGAGCCGTCCTCCTCTCTGGGCGTGTAAAACAGCACAAAACACAAGGAAAAGAGAAGGCTGATGCTAGATTTTCATTTCAACGTTGAAAAGTAAAAAAAAAAGAAAAAAAAAAGGATATAATCAGATTGGTTGTATATATTTAGTAAAGGTGATCACAAGGGAATCCCACCGAGTAAAAAGCTATCAGTGCGTGCTGTACATCTGATGCTACAATTGCATACCTGTGGGTGCAGCAGCAGGAGCTCAGGGACTGGGGAGCCAGGAGAAGCAACAGGTGATGCTCTGCTGCAGAATCAGCTGGCTCTATCAAGACAATGGGCGTTTATCAATATGCGTACTTGTGCGTACTTGCGTTCTCGTGTACTCGTGATACGTCATCAGTCGGAGACCAAGTACTGTTCCAATTCGAAGTACGCATCACGCCGAGAACGCGAAAAAGTCCCGGATGTGTTCTCGATCCGCCCATTTTATCGAGCATGCATCGGTGTAGACTTGGGACAGCTATATATCCCAGAATGCATTTCGTCCAAAACTCAACAGCGGACTCCCGGCACATCGTCCCCCCCCCCCCCCCCCCCCTCCCCTCCCCGCCCGCTTGCGGTCTTCTCACTACTCAGGTTAAAGAAACCCCAGCAGCTGTCTATAGTATTGGGTGTCCACTAAAATAAAAATAAAAGCGTTCTAACATCTCACCTGCTTGTTTTTATTAAGGTATGTACACGTATGTACATGTACACTATTTTTATTAATAGAGGTTTCACTACTGAGGTTAAGAATGATATATAAGTCACTTAGATCACTTCTAAATGTTAATGTTTGGTTTATTTCAGTGTTTTATTTGTTCCTGAGTAAACCGGTTTGGCTGTGATTAAAGTTAAGCTTCATAACATGTTACTCACAGTTAAATTAGGAGGGGACGGCAGTAAAAACTCCGGACCTGTGACATCATCACGTACGCTGGTGTTCCGACTGTACAAATCACGAGTCCGTGCTCACGTACTTGAGAATTGAGAGACGGCCGACGAGTCCGTGCTCGCGTTCTCGGCAGGTACGTACTCCCGTGCGTTCTCGGCGGGTACGTACTCACCGAGAACGCGAGTACGTACTCGCGTACTTGGGCATTGATAAACGGCCAATATTGTGGCGAGCTCAGGAAACGGAGGAGACAGAGGTTTCTTCGGGAGCACCCGTTTATTTAGCTTTTGGGGAGGAACACTGGCGCGAGCCCTCTGCTCAGCGCGGCAACAACACAACAACACAAAATGGCGCTCTCTCACCGGAAACACACACAGAGGGAGCGTCACCTGTTACCATGACAACATAACAACAACACAACTGTAAAACATAACATAAATGTCCATAACATCCCCGGACCGCCCTGGGCCGCTACATAGCCCCCACCTAAGGGGTCAGTCGTCCCCGACAACCCCATTACCCCACACAAAGTCCTGCAACTGTCCATGTGTCTTCCTTCGGCGCGCAGGCCGATCTCGACCAGCAGGGGAATGGTCACTTGGATGAGAACCTGGGGTGCCACCAGCATCCCCCGCCCTGGCGGCTGCGGGAGCGGGCGGGCAGTACGGCAAGAGCCTGTCCTGGTGCAACACCGCCACGCGTCCTGGACCCGGCATGCGGATCCGGTACACCACTTCTGTTAGCCGCCCCAGGACCTCCGCCGGCCCTTGCCAGTGACCGCACAGCCTGGGGGACACCCCTTTCTTGCGAACCGGGCAGTACACCCAAACCTTGTCGCCAGGCACGAAAGCTCCCCCTCGGCACCTGGTGTCGCAGGCTCTTTTCTGTCGTACTCCGGCACTGACCTGGGCCTGGCGCTGCTCCCTCAGCCTCCTGTAGCAGTCTCTGGCCACCAACACGCGCCGGTTCTCTGCCTCGGGGACGGGGAAAGGCTCTAGGACGTCTCCTCCCACTCTCTCCATCGGGGCCCCCACCCGATGCTGCTGTAGGGGGGCAGTGAAGCATTGAGTGGAGCCCTTCCGTGCCGTACAGGTGTCACAGCAGTGCACATGAAGTTCCACATCCCGTCGACAACCAGGCCAGTAGAACCGTCCCCTGAGACGGCGGAGAGTTTTAGCATTTCCATAGTGGCTGGCCCCCACCAAGCCGTGGACGAGCTCGAGCACCTGCGACCGCAGCGTCCGAGGCACCAACAGCTGCAGGAGATCTCTGCCCTGCCCGGGGGCCCGCCATCTCCGGTACAGGAGGCCGTCGTGGGTCTCCAGGGTGTTGTACTGGGAGTAGTAGGCCTTCACTTCGGGCCCCTGTCCTGACACCCCTGTCCAGCCTGGGCGTCGTGCTGCCTCCAGCCAGGCCCCCACCTGAACCAACGTCGCATCAGCCTCCTGCTCCTGCTTCAGCTGCTGCATGGTCAACGAGAGCCATCCCCCTCCGCCGGCTGTGGCCCGAGCAGTAGCCACGCCCCGTGCCTCCTGGGCCCGCTCTCCCCGCCGTTTCGAGAGGGGCAGCTGGCGTGGGCGCAGACAGATGGGTTGAGCAGAGCCGGTGTCGGTGGTGTGCTGAACCAGCCGAGTCTGCCTGCAGTCTCCGGTTCCCTGCTTTTGACCGCACTGGAGGGCCAGAGTCTCTGTACCAACAGTGATAGCCAGCTTCGCGGTGTCAACGCAGGCCCCCCAGCGGGTCAGCAGATCAAGACCGATGATGCACTGTTCCTGGATGTCAGCAAGCCAGAAGTCGTGCACCTGCTCCAGATCCTTCACTCGGATCCGCAACGGTTTCTTCCCCCGCATGTCAGTTCTCTCCCCCGTCACTGTCATCAGCTGGGTGTCGGTGGGTGACCAACCCATCACAAGCGGCCCGGATGTTCCAGGAAACACACCAGGTCGTATTAGGGAAATGGTGGACCCCGTGTCCACCAGGGCCTGGCAGGGCTGGTCCTCAACACAGCAGCTCAGGTAAAGTCCCTTGGGGTGCCCGACTAGGCCCGCCACCGTGCATCGTTCTTGGAGGGGGGCAGGAAGCTGGAGCGGTGGTCCCCTCGCTGTGACGCTCCCCCTCTCATCCCCCTGAGGCCACATAGTTCTGGCCTTCGGGGCGGCCGCCAGGCAGTCGCGTGCCACGTGCCCAGGCTCATCGCACCGGTAGCAGCGGTCGGTCGGTCAACGGGGACGCCTCCAGGGCACCGAGGGCTGCAGCTGGCATACCTCCGGGACCTCTCCCTCCCTGTCGTAGTCTGCGGCCCTGATTTGAGGGTAGTTTGGGGGGCGCACATACTGGTTAGGTGGCGAGGTGAGCACCAGCTCGGCCCTCTCAGCCTCAAGGAGCGCCTCACGGAGAGTTTGAGGCATGGCTAGGCAGACGTGTTGGCGTAGTCGCTCTGGAAAAAGTCCTCGCAGGAAAGCATGCAGGCTAAGCTCCTCACGGGCTGCTGCTGGGAACTCTGGGTAGCCACGACGAGCATACAGCAACACATCCGCTGCAAAAGTGCCCAAGCTCTCCCCCGGCCTACGGCTCCGGTTGGTCAGCTGCTCCCTGCTCTGCTCAGTGGAGTGCCGCTGCCCAAATCGCCTCTCGAGTGCTACGGTGAGGGCCTGGAGCTTATGCTGCTCTGACGGGGCTAGGTCATGGAGTACCTGCAGTGCATCTCCTTCCAATGCTAGCGCTAGCTGTGTAGCAGCCTCTTCGTCGCTCCAGCCATTATGTCTCGCGGCTAGCCGTACTTGTGAGAGGTAGGGCTCTAGCGGGGTTAGCCCGTTATATTTCGGTACCTTAGCTGGCGTTGCAGGCGTCACTGCTCGCTGTCGGGGGCCCGGTGTGTTGGCCGATGGAGGCAGCCCATGAAGCATTGCCCTAGCGTCGGTCGCGGCGCGACGCCGCCGCGGTGCGCTCGCGCCATCGGGACCCGTCGGGGCACTTACATGGCCGCTAGCTTCCTCTCTCTTCAATCGCCGGCTTCCCAAGCAGCGAATACTCTCCTCGACGGCTTGCTCCAGCCTCTGAGTGTCTCTCTCCATTCCGGCGAGGGTGAGCTATCCCACTTCTGACACCAATGTGGCGAGCTCAGGAAACGGAGGAGACAGAGGTTTCTTCGGGAGCACCCGTTTATTTAGCTTTTGGGGAGGAACACTGGCGCGAGCCCTCTGCTCAGCGCGGCAACAACACAACAACACAAAATGGCGCTCTCTCACCGGAAACACACACAGAGGGAGCGTCACCTGTTACCATGACAACATAACAACAACACAACTGTAAAACATAACATAAATGTCCATAACATCCCCGGACCGCCCTGGGCCGCTACAATATTAAATGTTAACAGGTTTTAAACAATAGTCATAGAGAAAGTATATACAGTGGTCCCTCATTTATTGCAGCAGGGGTGTCAGAATAACTAGCCCCTCGCCACGCACTTTATACACTGTTTTCCCCACACACATGAACATTAGTCACAGTTCTCACAAGTTGTTTCTCAAAGTGCAAACCTTTGTAGATTTCAAAACGTCAAAGTATTATTATGCCGTGTTTTGTCTTCATCTGCCTGCCACTTTCATGCGCCTTTTTCCCTCGCGGTGCAGGTGTGTATTTCCGAACGAGGGTCATAGTTATGGGTGTTTTTGTGCTGTTTTATCTATTGGATGTGATGGTTATCAAAACCAAACATGATAAATTTGACAAGCGCAGGAGACACAGCACGGAGGAGATTTGTCAATCAGGCTGCAGAATGCAATGCTGTACTGTGCAATAAAAAAATCAGCGAAAAAGCGAGGCAGTGACGGATGAGCGGGACCACTGTGTGCTGTTTATTAATAAACAAAATATATTCCTATATGACAACATGCATAAAAGCAGAACGGTATTTGTACATCAGTGGGAAAATAGCGGTGGCTTGCTAGCTTTTGTGCGGCTTCCCCGGGTCAGTGAAAAATGTAAAAAGAGAAATGAATGAACTTACCAGGTTGCCCGATCTCTTCACATTTCTTCCTCCAAGCTCGGTCCTTTATATTCCTGTCTCGGTACAGAAAGCAGCTGGTGTCGTACAGCTCCGGGTGGTTTGCTACGGCGTTGATTAGCCTTCCCTCCATATTGAATGAAGTATGAAGGGCTTTGGCTGGATCTGCCCCTTTGACCTGGTTACAGCCACGTCACCAGGCTCCTGATTGGTTGACGCGGCGCGATTTGACGCTGGAGTTCAAATTTTTCCAACTCGAGCGGTAGAGGCGAAACACGTGTATGCACAAAATGCAACACAAAAACTCACGCGCGTGGTTTTTTCCGCGAGTCAAACGCGCCAGACGCGGTACACTGACGCGCGTTTCACGAGTTTTGGCGTTTTCGCGACGCAAATATGCTTCCGAATTTTCGCCGGACGCGCAATCGCGTGTCATCGCGCTCTTTCCATTGACTTTACATGTAAACCTGACGCTCTGGCCGCCTCTATCGCGTTCGGTGTGAACACACCGTAAGGCTCGGGTGCAGAGTGAAGCGGAAAAAAGTGCGAGACAGAGGGTGAGAGAAGGAAAAAAAAAAAACACGGCGCGCGATAAGGAGCGTCGAAGATCCGCCATTTCGTTCGCGACCGACACATCCCTATAGAGATTGAAAATGTGACGTCATTCAGGGGTAAAACCGCAAAGGATTCTGGGAACCCGTGGCAAGAGGTACTAGCGCACCCAGGCTTTCAATTGAAATCAGTTACACAGCGATAAAAAGAAACACAAAAAATGGCAAGAAGCTGTTGTATTATTAACTGCAATAGCTGGTCGCATGACAGCCACGGGAAGCCGGTAAAGAGATCGGTTGTTATCGGTTTACGTCGTTGAAGAGAAATTGTTCGAGCCGTGTTTCCGAAGTAACAAAGAGGCGACGGATGGCCTGGATTGCAACCATTCAAAGACCAAATATAATTTCCCAGTCTGCTCCAAGCATTCCCACAAAGGTCAGTGTTTTGTAGTAGTTAATACGTCATTTTTCATAACATAATTGGTGATATAGGTTACAAGCAATTCTGGCGCTGAACAGAAATTGTCGCGCTATGCTCCTTTATTTATTGTGCATAAATAGTGAATTGTCCTGACAGAATATTACGTTTCGCTTCTGTTATTACCATGGTACATTGACAAAAACGTATACTTTTATTCACAGGATAAAACAGGGTTTTTTTGTATCACTAATTGCCCAGTACGATTACAGCATACAATATTATTGTCACTGCTACATTTCTGTAATGCCTACCAGAAATTATTTCCACTACTAATTAATTACCATTGAGCTCAAAGGTCCTATTAATAAACGGTTAACGAATGTGTATTTATGAAGACGATTTGTGAGGTAAACTTACCTTTGTTCGTACGATGGTCTTTCGGTCTACACGGTGCATTTCAAGGTCCTGTACCCATCCGTCGGTAAACTGTACCCGGGCTTGTGTTTGTGTATGTACTCACTCCAAGAACCGTATAATTATAAATCTGAGCGTGGTGAAAGTTGGGCAGCACGCTGACGTTTTTTGTCCACTCTGTGTGCTCGTAAGGGTCTAACCCTTTCACTCCTTTGATTTTGTCCTCGTATTTTTTCTTTGCCTTTTCGTCGAGTCTGTCTTTGTACGGTCCGGCATTATTCTCCTTCGTTTTGTACATTCCTTTTTTGGGGGGCAAAGAAAAACCAAGAAGGTATTGGAACGGGAGAATGAACGTTTTGCGGTGCTGCAAATGCTTGCATTTGATGCGGTACTTGGATTGTTTTGCCACGGGTTCCCGGCATGCAATGCGCGAAAGTCACGTGGTCTGTCAATCGCTATTAGCAAGTGCTGGGTTGTGGTTTTTCACGTCCATCTGATAAGTAAGCAAGTAGCAAAGTGTCTCTAAGGAGGTGTGAAACTGGGTACTTTCCAGCAGAAGAAAAATGTATTCACCAATAAATAATTGCTAAGGGAAATACATAACCTAAGTGGAACTACGATAAAGACTACTCCTCTAACACAGGAGATAATGGGACACATTACTGTGTTTATTCACACATGAACAAAAATGGAGTCTCCACATTTTTCGCTTTCTTATGGGCTTTGTGATCCCATTCCTGGTCATATTTGTGTCGTGCAATGCGCATGTCAAAAACAAAAAAACAGGGATCTCACCGAATCATTTTCTCCATCATTTTTGCATTCTACATCTGCTGGTTGCCCTTCCAGTTTTGCAGTTTTATAGAAATAAAGGCTGTGACTAACCCTGACCCTCTGGACCATTGTTAGAATCATGGGTCCTCTGACTGTGAGTCTGGCTTTTCTGAACAGCTGCCTGATCCCCATCCTCTATGTTTTCATGTGTGAAGAATTCATGAAGAAGCTTCGGCAGTCCATATGTTTTGTACTTGAGAGTGCTCTGGCAGAGGACCATGTGTCATTTTTGTCCACTCGCTCCATGTCAACCTTTTCAAATACCGCCCAAAAGTCAGACGCTGCTGCAACTTCAAAGAGGACTGACACGGCCGATTTGAAATCCTTCAAAGAAAGCAAAGTGATCACCACTGAGGAGACACCGAGCACTGAATAATATTTCAACATCAGGCAATTTCAACTGAAAAAAAAATCTTTTTTAATTGTTTATGTCAAATTGACTGAAACAGTGCACTCATGCACAGATATTAAAAAGTGTGTGAATTTGTTACTCGATGTTAAAGCAAATTGTTTTTACTATTGCAGGGAGTATCTCACTGTGCTCCCTTCAAGTGTAAGAAAGAAATGTTACGAAATTTTCTCATCAGTAACAGTAACAGAAACCCTTTGTGGCTTTGCGATTATTGATTTACTGATTAAAACAACCAATGTGACATAAAATGTGGGTTTTTTTTAAGGGTTTTCAAGATTAAGTTTGATAAGATTTCTATTTGTGTACATTACTTTTTCATCTTCAAGCTTGTTAAACCATGTTTATTAGTATCTGCATCTATTACACTGTCAGAGACTCAACATTTATTGAGCTCTATGTATTTTTAACCTGTGAATAAAAACATGCTGATTAAATGCTTTTGTCTGTCTCCATTACAAACCTGACATACACGCTGCTTCACCGCTGATCTAACAGGATGTCACAGTGTTCTATATCTGATTTGGAAAATGTTATGTAAATCAGACTACACACAAACCACAAAACATCTCTTTTAAAAGCAATTAGGAAAATAAATAACGGAAAAATTCTCCTCAGCACATTAACACTTTAGTATTATTTAAAAATTACTAAACTATGAAGTGCAGCAAATGAACCACAGAGTCCTTTAGGTAGTTCTAGCTATCTTGCTGTAAACATATACATATACTGTGCATGCCTTTCTAACTCTGGTACTTGTAGTTGTTTCAGTATCACAACAGCCAGCAAAGTGCTTACTACACTATTCACCCTAAAACTAAAAGATAAAAAGATTTAAATATTGTGGCGTGAATGAGACACAGCGGGTCCAGGGATCATACATTTGAGCCATTTTATTCACTATTTGTCACACCACAACAACCCCCAACCCCTGAGTCCCCGTGTTTTTAACTAGGCGGGCGTGATTAAGGATGCCGTGCAGGTGCGTCCGCCCTCCCTGCACGGCACCGCAGACCACGCCCCTCCACAAATATTTTTTGTGAAAAGCATTTGCCTTTCATGATATCAAGGACAAACATAGACAGAAGGACTAACTGCCTCACATTTCCGCCCAATGTCCATGCTTTCGGAATTCGAGAACAGAAAGAAAGCATCTTACTGCTGTCAGGGGATGATGTGGAGGAAGGACAGACATCAGAACATAAGATTTTAGGCATTATAATATCTAGAAGGCAAATTATTCAGTTGAATTTGCACACACACACACATTTGTCTGGTTTGCTATCCTTGTGGGGATATCCCATTAAAATAATGCTTCCCCTAGCCACTTACTCTAACCCTAACCATCAAAAATTAATGCCTAACCCTTACCCCAAACCTAACCAGAACCCAGTTGTAACCCTCACACTAAAACCATATTTTGAGTGTGAAAAATGCCTTCAACCTCATGGGGACCTGGATTTTGGTCCCCACAAGGGCTCTTGGTCCCCACCAGTATAGTAAATTTCAGATTTTGTCCCCACCAAGATAGTAAGAACCCGTACACACACACACACACACACACACACACACACACACACACACACACACACACACACACACACACACAGACAGACACCAGCTTACAGTTTGAGTTCATGTCAGAGCTCAAGTCAAGGCTGCCCACAACCACCAAACAGGTAGTCCTTTGATTACATGCAACAGAAAACAGGTTACCTGGTTTTACAAAATAAAAATAAAAAATCGGCACATGACCCAGAGGGAGATGGTTATTTCTGAAGGTACCATTAAAACTGGTAACATTCTTCAGCATATCTGTGGTCACTCCACGACTTAGATAATCTAAGATCCTAATTTACTGGTTCCTACTCATAGTCAATTCATAGTCATTCAAGTTGAGACAAATTTGTCAAAATTAGGCAGTTCATTAAAGTAAAAAAATGATCTTTATGTCTCTGATAAGTGGGAAAAGAATAAAGCACCTATGAAAATGAGAACTTTCCTAATCAGAATGTAACGAGGCTGCAGTTAATTGATCTCTATGTCATTTTAGTAACTCTCCTGTCTTATTTGTTTTCCGGGATCCCGGGAGAATATGATCAGCCCTACATTTCAGAACCAATTCAGATCAAGTGCATTTTCAGATTAAAAACAATACAACACAAGTTTAAGATCTGTTTATCTACATGTGAGCTCTTGTCTGAATGTCATTACCACCAACTACAAATGCATGTTCTATATCACAAGATGGGAGTATTTTATGTATGGTTTATCCTTACCTCTCCATTCAGGTCATCACTGATCCCTACTGCAACTCCCAGAACTGTAACAATGACATCACATGTCTGAAGCGCTCCTCCCCAGCACAGGTGTATTGTGTGTCACCTGTTTGCCTGCACCTCCATCAGCAGCATCCTCTGTAGGAGACCAAGTGTGTGATCACCGGGTGGGGGTGGACTGAACAAACCTGTGAGTTTATGTCCAAAATGTAAATTTTCATATATTGCATATACATGTTTGTTTACACAAAGGAGATTCTAAAAAGAAAAAAAGAAACACTTACACATGCAAAAGACTTCCTGTGCTGTTAGACTGCATCTCTTTTCTTTTATGTTCTCAGCAACCTCCAAACTGCTGTGCCTCTACTCAGTCCTGATCTGTGTATGGCCATGTGTCCTATTTGAACAACTGGGTTTATTGTGTAAAGCCAAATGTATCATATTTAATACAAGCATTTTTGACACTTCTACATCATCAGTGTAATTTTTTTAAACCCTTAAACATATATGTTTTTGTTTGCTGAAGATTAACTAACCGTGAGCATTAACATGCACAAAATGGCAGATGTAGCAATGTAACAATGTAACAATGATACAAATTACTAAGCTGGTTTTTATTATGGTCTTTGGGTCCAGTGTTTTGAGTTTTTAGTCATTGGGCTTTGCCTCTGTTCCCCAGGTGTTTCTTTTCCCCTCATTATCTTGTGACTATGTATTGTCTGAGTCTCCCTCAGTTCATTGTTTGCTCCTAACAAAGAAAAAAAACATGATTATATATTTCCCACCTCTTCATCCATGAGTACTTCCATACAGCATTGATATTTATCAGATGTTTCTGCTTGTATTGACATTTCATTGTAGCAGCCTCACAGTGTGCTGCTGATGAAACCTCTAAAGAAAGTTAACTGGTAAGCAACTAGTGTTGATTTGTTTTTCATGTATATCTTATAAGTCAGAGACTGACAAAGAGTCTCTGAGAAGGTGTGGAAGTGGGCACTTTCCAGCAAAAGAAAATGTACATAAACACGAATAATAATCTTTATTTTTACTACTTTCTACATTGTAGATACATACTGAAGACTTCAAATATATGAGGCAAGATATATGGAATTATGTAGCAAAGAAAAAATAGATAAATAGCTCTAAATATGTTTTATATTTTAGATTCCTCAAAGCAGCCTCCCTATGCTTTGTTGACAGCGCTGCAAACCCTTGACCTTCTCTCAATGAGCTTCATGATGGAAAATGGTTTTCACTTCACAGGTGTATCTTGTCAGGTTTCATTTGTGGAATATTTTGCCTTCTTAATGCAGTTGGGACCATCAGTTATAAGAATAAAGAAAAACAAGTAAATTTTTACTGGTAGTGTATAACATGTTTATTATCTCCAGCATCCATTTCACAGCCGAAGACTGAACATTTATTGATCTTTATGCATTTTTAAAGCTGTGAATAAAAACATGCTGCATACGTCCGTCTGCATTACACACCTGACTTACACCCTGTTGATCTAACAGAATATCACAACGCTATATGCTATATACTATGGACTGCTTCCATTTGCACAATGGAACACACTATGTAAATCTGACTACATCACACATCACATCTCTTTGAAATTAATAGCAAAAAGGAAAATTAACTCATTTTTGCTATTAATTGTAAAATGTCCCTCACCACATTAACTCTTTAGCATTATTTGTAGGTTATTAACGTATGGAGAGCAGGAAATGAACCACAGGCCCAAAGCTGGTTCTAGTTACCTTGCTTCTTGCTTCATATGCAGTAAGAAACATGGGTTTAAATAGCTCTAAATAACATTATCATCATATTTGCCTTCAGATCAATCTACTGATCTTAAGGTAGATGTCAAGGATCAAATGTCATGTGATATATTGATAGATTTTCATTTCATCTCAGACAGTACTGTCACAAAGCTCCTTGCTTGTCAGTTATGTGCATCTAGCCTTTACATTACTGCCATCTTGTGGCTGACAGCTGCACGTTCAATCTGCAGCTCTCTTTTTTTAAGGCCTTGCCAATAACAATGGCTGGAGCTGGGTGAGCGGAGAGGACAGCAGCTTCTGTTAGTTTGTGCATGCACATTGTGGATAAACTGCAGGCCCTTGATGGTAACTGACAGGCAAGCTGGCTCTGCTTTCACTGCTCTGAGACCAGCTGGAAAATTTGCTTTGTGTGGAAACACAGTTAGCATTAATAAGTAAAAAAAAAAAAAGTAATTCATTTACCGTTTAACAGATGAGTTTTCTCTTGCTAACCACGATTGCCAACATCTTAGATGCAGAGCAGATGGAGCGTGAAAACGTTTCTAAAACTTCTACTACATTAACAAGGAAAGGGGTGATGATGATGAAGAGGGGTCGACAGCTTGGAGCATGTTCAGTCTGTTAAAACAGACACGGAGAAGACTCAGCAGAACTTTCAGATTAGCTTGTTGAGCCTTTTATTGTTTTGTTATAATCATTTTTAATATGCTTTTCATCATGATGTAGGCCTGTGTTTATGAGCTCATTAACCTTTTTTTCCAGAGGTAAGTGACCTTAAACAGAAAGGTCACTACAAGCATATGATTTATAAAGTATGCTTGATGTCAAACACAATATAAAGTATTTTTTACTTTGATATTTTATGCACAGTTTTCCAGTAATACAGTTATTACTGGTTCTTGGTTTTGGTTTTTTTGGGGGGTTTTTTTTGGTTTTTTGAGGAATAGTTTGAAAAATTCATCCATCCCATTGTCAGTTTCAGCTAATACTAAATAATTTTTGGTAATATAGTTGATGGTTATTTAACTATAGAAGTCATAATATTTTACAAGTATTCAGCCAGGAATAAGTGCAGAATGGCGAAGAGGTCCATGTAGAGTGCAGACAGGCAGCGTAAATGTTATGTTTTTACATATATAGACAATGTACACCACACTTGTACGAGTCGTAGTTTCTAAGTTATAGCACTTTTTTGTCAGTTTTTAACCAATAAATCATTAAACTGACAGTGAAGATCTTGGTGGCTGTAAGCCAATTTCAGTGGATTACATACTGACAGAATGATGGCATGCACGTAGCGCAGATTTGGCGGGTCCCGGTTCAGGTAGCCCAATTTACTCTCACGTACAACGTGATGTTGCTAAAGACAAAAACTACAATAACTCCTGGACCTGGGATATAGAGTATGTTTGGGGAGTGTGATTGTGTGTACAGTGTCTATTTCTCTCTGTCTTCACGTTGGCTGAGTGCTGAATGTTTGCTTATGTGTATATGGGGGTGGGAATGCACGTTTGTGTCTGCGTAAAGCCTGTTTGTCTGTGTCTATATGTCAGGTCGGGTCTTAAACTCCACCTCTCTGGGAACATCTCAGGCTCTCCGAGGTATGGAGGCCTATCTCCCCCTCACCACACTCCCTGCCGGTGGCTGATGCCCTCAGACGTCGGTGCGTTGGTGGTTCTTGGTGTCTGGGGCTGGGTGCTCATGTATGTATCGGCTCACTCCTGGTGGCCACTTGGCGGGGCCTGGCGCCTGTGGCCCGGCTGGGCCCCTTCCGGGGGGTGGGGCACCCTCAGGCCTCTGGGCCTGGGGCTCGGTCCTCTCTGGCACAGCTGGCTGCCGGCAGAGCCCGCGGGCACGTCACTGCAACCCCCTCTGGCCTCTGCTCCGTGGCTGCTGGGTGACCCCTCATCTGGGGCTTTCCTCAGCTCTTCCCAGGAGGGTGGCACGGTTGCCCCTTTGGTGGTTCTCCTTGGGTTCTCTTCCTCTGGGGCCTCTGGATGTCTGGGGCCTGGATCTCCTCCATACCTGCTTCATGCCCTGGGGGATGGGGCTATGGCTCCCCACACTCCCTAGCAGATCGTTACATGGAGAAACCTTAGCGTGCTGATCCACACAGGTGTGCACACAGGTGTACACAGACACAAACTACACCTTTCTTGCCTGCTACCTCAAAACACATTGTGCGCTGTCGATCTTGCGTACTGCTCAATAACATGTAATATTTAGTATCTACTGTTATCTACTGTTAGCTAGTCTATTGTGATGGTGTTGTATTTATTATGTTGCTCTTTTTTGTTTGTTTTCTCTTCTGTTTCTGTTTTTTCTTCTCTCGACAGGTGATCCAGGTGTTTTTTTTTCTTTTTTGTTTGTTTGTTTGTTTTTCTTTTCTTTTTTTTCTTTCTCTTCCCTCCTTTCTCACCATCTCTTCTCCCCTCTGTTTTGTCTTTCTCTCCCTCTCTTTCTTTCATTCTTTCTTTCTCCCTGTCCTATCCCCCAGTCATGTCTGTCCCGTCTGTAACAACTGAAAATAAAATAAAATAAATACATAATTATAATAAAGGTCAATCACATGGACCAATGTGGCAAGGCCATGATGATCCACTTGGTAAAGTAAATCCACTTGGCATCTTTGTTGGCCTTCAGACAACAATTCTGATGGCTAAAGATCCAAATGGGACAGGCAAAAATAAAACAAATAAAAAACTACAATAACTCATTAGTTAATTAAAAACAGGACATAATGACTGGATTTCTTGCAGTAGTGTCGAAAAGGACACTAGTTTGTTTTACAATCACTCATATCATATTGATACACATGTGAGGACATGGCAGGCCTCTAGTACAAGTGTCAAATGCAGTGTATTAGCACCAGCAGCTCAAAAGAAATCTTGATAAATTATGCACTTTTCAGGAAACTAGGATATCAGGAAACTATAGAATAGAATAGAATAAACCTTTATTATCCCATGAATGAGAAATTTGGGTGTTACACAGCTCTTATAGCAAGAGGAATATAGACATAAAGTGGTCCTATAAACATAAGCAACCGAAGTTCTTATGCCTAAATAAAAATGTACAGAGATATGTATAAAATTTATATTCATAAAGTTATATTCATATTTACCAGTTACTTTTCACAGCAATCTTACTTCACCACCATCTGCAGCTTTACCCAAAGCAAACACAAGCTCTTATACTTATAGCAAACATGAAGTTAACATAGAGTGGTGTGCACATGTCAAAATCTTGGCAGAATCTCTTTTACAGTGCTTCCACCAAAGCCTAAAACTTCAGGTGAACTTCTACAGTACACTTGAAATGTACATTAAAACATCAAATTTAGTTCAGATCAAGTACATTTTCAGGGTAAACAACAATACAACACAAAGCTCTGTTTATCAATAATGTCATTACCACAAATGATATACATTTATGTATCAGAGTACAGGACTGGTTTATGTGTGGTTTATCCTCAACTCCCATTCAGGCCATCTTTGATCTCTACTACAACTCCCAGAAGTGTAACAGTGTCGTCATACTTCTAAAGCTGTCCTCCCCAGCACAGCTATACTGTGCTTCACCTGTGCTTCATCTGTTTGTCTACTCTCATCCAACAGCAGCATCCACTGAAGCAAATGTGTGGTCACTGGCTGGAGCTGGACTGAACAAACCTGTGACTTTATTTCCAAAGTTAAATTTGCATAAACATTTGCACAGTTTTGCCTACACAAATGTAAAAAAAACCCCAACCTAAAAACAAAACAAAAAAAACAACACTTCTACATAACCAGAATATGGGAGGGGGGAGACATCATTTTCCATTAGACTCATTAATTTTGCATCCTAGCAAGCCCTCGCTATGTAAAACAAACGGATGCACCTCTGCTCAGTCCTGATCCATCATCAGTGTGTCCTACCTGCAACACTGGATTAACCACACTATTGCTTCTAACGTGCAATGTGCAAACAAATACAAAATCTCCAACACTTGCATGCAAGAAGGAATACTGTGCTTTATGGCACAGCTAGGGAGGAGCCTAACAAAAACACGTGGTTACATATTTACCATCTCTCAATGTATGTTATATGTATGATAAACAGCACACTAAAACTAACAATCTATAAACAGCTGTCTTGGTTTGTTGTTTTTCATATCCAGTGTCTGTGAGGATTGTTGAAAGTGGGCAAAGTGTACCAGACTGTGCTGAAGCTTTGGGTTGTAATTATTGATTTCTTGACTACAACAATCAATGTGACAAATAATGTGATTAAAAAAAAAAAAAAAAAAAAACCTTTTAAGTTTTTAGCTGATAATTTTTTTATTTGCAAATGCAACTTTTCATCCTCAAGCTTTTTAAACCATGTTTAATAGTATTGGCATCCACTACACTGCCTTTATACAGATTTTAACCTGTGAATAAAACATGCTGATTAAGTGCCCCTTGAGCTCACTGCAAGACCCCTCCCATGCAGCTGAGCCCGATGCTTTTCCCAGCAATTGGTAGGTCACCAGGTAATTTTGCCTCTAGCCCTAAAAAAATGATAATTGTCTTTGAGTTTTTATCCTAGGGCTGCCTCAAGGGGGGGTCCGGGTTTCACATTCCAAGTGACATTACACAACTCCAATTTTCTATTTCATCATTTTAGTATGGTCACTGCTGGGACCAATTTGCAATTGGAACTCATACCAAAGCCTATTGCCCAAGGGAAATACAGCTCCTGTTGCTTACAACTAATGTGCAAACAAATCTGTAGCATCTGTACTACATCACAGCTAACGGGGATCCTAACATTGAAACAAAAATGCACAATTACCTTTGGGTTACTTTTGTCAAATGTGTTCATCTGAAGAACGCGTTCTTCAGAACAACATGCATTCTGCTAATGCTGTACTTTAAAGTTTGTTAGCCCTAAAGTACCTGCCCTCAGGCAAGGCAATAAAATGCTGCCCTTGAGGACCTGCCTGGGGCTACAGACAGCTGCCAGGTCCTGGTGGACTGTCATTGCTGTACTTTAAATTTTGTCAGCCCTCAAGGACCTGTCAGTGGTCTGGTGCCCCAAGCATTTGCCTGCCTCGGCCTGATGGTGAGCAGTGTGTCTGATGGCAGTCTCTAGCCCACACATCAAATATAGGCTATTAACATCAACAGCTCAAAGAGAAAAATAATCAGACATGCATCATCTTGTAATAATTTGGAATGGTAACTTTAAATTGTGTACATGAGCAAATTTCAGCAAATTACGTACACATATAGTAACTACTACACAGCAAACATCCTCATTCTCCATGCATCTCTAGTTTGACACAAAGCAAACACAAAGCAAACACAAACCCAACCTACAACAAAGGTAAAACTAAAACAATACCTGTCAACATCTTCGTGGAGTAATCACTGCCTTTTACAATTTTGCCACCTTGTGGCCAAAGTCCATAACTTCAGGTGAACCCCTACAGCACTCTGGAAATGTACCTCACAACATCCAATTCACTGCCAACCTTAAAGCAAACAGAATAAATCTTTCACATTACTCAGAAATTAAACTATAAAATTATGTGTTTGCCACCTGGATGCATATGCATCTTCTTTATTGCAGGATGGCAGTGGATACAGACTGTCGTAAGTCACTTATAGTGTCCCATAACAATACAATAAACCTTCTTTGTTTTCTTCAGTCCACTGTGGGATCCTGGAAGAATATGATCACCCCTACAACGAAGAGTCAATTCAGATAAAGAATATTTTCAGGTTTAGCAACAATACCACACAAATTATAGCTCTCTTAAAATGCGAGCCCTTGTCTGAATGTGTTCACCACCCACCAGCTACCTGTCCACCTTCTTTATTGCAGAATGGGAGTATTTTATGTACGGTTTATTACCACATCTTTATTCAGGACATGACTGTGTGTCACTTGTTTGCCTGCTGTCCTCTATCAGTATTTTCTCTGGAACCAAATATTTGATCAGCAGATGAGGCTAGACTAAACTGCGGGTACATTTACATGAACATTTGCACAGTTTTGCTTACACAAATGAAATGCTAAAAATAATCATAATAAAATAAATAAATAAAAGTGAAAAAACGTAATATGCCACTAGACTCTTCCCACTTCATTCTTGGTCCTGTGATGGAATTTTCTATTAATAAAGTCTGCAATGTGATCAGCTGTGGCCAAGCTTTTTGAAATACTGCATGCAGGAGAGCTGACACAAATCAAACATCACAGCTCTTCAGTCACGAGAGCTCTGTCTTTGGGACATTGCAGCTCATCTTTTATACCTTCACACACACACACACACACACACACACACAACTCCTTTCCCACCCGCGTTGCTGCTGGGCAGAGAGCCACTCCCACTATCTTTCTCCAAGAAGCACCTGGCGCTGGCCTCCCTGGGAATTTTCATATAGTCAGCCGATAACATAGTTGAGCATGCTACACCATGTCATATTGACCTTCAAATAAAGGCTATGCAAAACTCTACAGTGAATTTCAAACCACCTAAATCTAAATGTCAGAATAAACTAGAATTTTTTTTCATCACAGTCCCAGCAAGCCGATCCATGCTCCTCCATCAGTGAGTCCTACCTGCAAAACTGGAAAAACGAAACTATTGCTTATCACTAATGTGCAAACACATGTAAAATCTGCAGCAAATGCATGCAAGAAGGATTACTGTACTTTAGAGCACAGCTAATGGGGATCCTATAAAAGACGAAAACACATGATTACAAGTTTCCCACCTTCCACAGAGCATTGATATTTCACCTGATGCTTCTATCTGTTTTGATATTTCGTGTTGAAATCCTCAAAGAGTTACTAAATGAAAATGTAACATAGACACAATGCACTGCAATAAATGCTACTCTTTTAAGGTTTGTCCAACCTTTTTAGTGTAATTAGAAAAATGATGATTCGGGTAAAGGTGTGGTGGAGAAACATAAAGGTGTTTCTGTTCTCTGGTGCATAATCTGAGGGGGAGGAGTAACAAGAGCAAATAAAAGCAGCAAAAGATCGAGTTCAACGTGAAATGAAGACAGACGCTCTCAGCTAATAGGAACATGGGGAATGGTGAGATCATTTAAACATATATTAGCATTTCTTTAAAACGTCATCAGGTGAAAGGTGATATGATTTCATGAACTTAAATGTTTTTTTGTTTTGTTTTTAGGTAACATCAGTTCAGCTGCAAATCAATCCTCTGGGCTGGAAGCAGCTTCCAGACACATACAAACAGCCTCTATTGTCATTTACTGTGTGATTTTTATAGTTGGAACTCTGGGCAATGGTTTGGTTATCTACGTGACGGGATTCAAAATGCAGAAAACAGTCGAGACAGTTTGGTTTCTCAACCTGGCCATAGCTGATTTTCTCTTCACAGCCTTCCTGATTTTCTCAATCATTTCTCTCTCTCAGAGTCATCGATGGCCTTTTGGACAATTCATGTGCAAGCTCAACACCTTTGTGAGTGTAGTCAACATGTTTGCCAGCATCTTTACTCTGACAGTCATGAGTTTGGATCGTTATTTGTCCATCTGGATGGTGGTGTGGGCACACAACAAGCGCACAGTTTGCAAAGCTCAGCTCATATGTGTTGGTATCTGGGTGATTGCTGCGGTCTGCAGCACTCCTTATGCCACTTTTCGCACTGTTTCAGAAAGCAATGGGAGTCATTACTGTCAATATAATTTGACAAGCAAGGAACCAACATGGAGTCTATATACTTTTCGCTTTCTTATGGGCTTTGTGATTCCATTCCTGGTAATACTTGTGACTTATGTGGCCATTGGCATCCGTGCAATGCGCCTGCCGAGAACAAGGCGACAGAGATCTTGTCGAATCATTTTCGCCATCATTTTTACATTCTTCATCTGCTGGTTACCCTTCCACGTTTTCAACTTCATAGATACATCTAACCCAGATTTCAGGAACATTGTTACAATCGTGGGTCCTCTGACTGTGAGTCTGGCTTTTCTGAACAGCTGCCTGAACCCCATCCTCTATGTTTTCATGTGTGAAGAATTCATGAAGAAGCTTCAGCAGTCCATATGTTTTGTACTTGAGAGCGCTTTGGCAGAGGACCACATATCATTTATGTCCACTCACTCCATGTCATTAACCTTGTTAAAGACTTTCCAAAAGTCAGACGCTACTGCAACTTCAAACAGGATGGACACAGCCGATTTGAAATCCTTCACAGAAAGCAAAGTGATCACAGAGGAGACACCGAACTCTGAATAATATTTCAACATCAGCCAATGTAAACTGAAATACATTATTTTGTAAGCAAATCAAACTGAGTTAAATAGTGCACTCATGCACAGAACTGTGTTAATACGTTACTTCATGTTAAAGCACAGATTTACTTTTAACTGCTCTTACTATTGCAGGGAGTACTCTCACAGTACTCTCTTCAAGTGTAAGAAAGAGAAGTTACTACTTCTCTGATCAGTCTTAGTACCAGAAAAACTATGTGGAAGTGCTACAGCTTTGGATTGTAATTATTAATTTATTGATTAAAAACCAATGTGACTTTTATGTGAATTTTTTTAGACTTTCAAGATTACATTTAATAAGTTTTCTATTTGTGTACATAAGTTTTTCATGTTTGAGCTTATTAAGCCATGTTTATTAGTATCAGCATCCATTTCCAGTGTTGGGAAGGTTACTTTTAAAAATTTATTAAACTATTGATTACAGAATACATGCCCCAGAATGTAATTTGTAACGTATTCTGTTAAGTTACTCAATGAGAGTATAACACATCCTGAATATTTTGGATTGCTTAATACATTATCATGCTTTTTACAACTACATGAATGTACTATTGCTGTGTGATTTATTAATATTACTGAAGGCTACTCGTCATACCAATACCAACTAGATTTTTAAATAATATAATATAATATAATATGAGTAACATATTAATTTATATAATTAATTAATATAAAATGAGCAACAGTAGGGTGGGCGTCAGGTAGGACTGCACTTCATTCAGTGATCTCATATAGAAAACTATTTCTGTATCAGTAATATGTTTTCTTTTTGTCTGCTTTCAGAACTGCACGTGATTATTTGCAGCTACCAGGTTGTTAAAGTTATCCATCAAGTCTAACAGTCTGCAGTCTATTATGAACTAACCTCAGCTAAAGCCAACTAATAATGTTAGCTCGGTGCCGAGTAGCCTTCAGTAATAGTAATAAATCACACAGCAATACTACATCGAAGATACTGAGGTGGCTCATAACCAGGTGGCTACCACAACTAAAACAAGGTAGTTGCAGTAGACTAATGTTAGGGGTTTTTTGTTTTTGTTTTTTTAAAGAACTTGCTTCCAGATGTTTCTTTAAGTTGGAGTCTTTTGACCCTGAGAGTAGCTTGGTTGCTGGCAAACAGAGTATGTGTTTGTTTGGGTTTCTAACAAAGCGTGGAATTACCAAAATTACAGAGGGGATAGGCTCACATATGAAACAAGAAAAGACAGCTGTGTAATCAATTTATTTCAACAAAGTAACTGTATTCTAATTATAATATTTTTAAACAGTAACTGTAGCGGAATACAGTTACTCATATTTTTTTATTTCAATATGTAACGCTGGTACATGTATTCTGCTACTTCCCAACACTTTCCATTAAACTGTAATAATAGATTTATTAACACTTATTGCACTTTTTTCACTTTTTTAACACTGTAAATAAAAAGATACTCGATAGTTTGATTACCACTCTAAGACTAAAAGATAAAAAAAACATTGAAATGTTTTTGCTAAAAAAGAGTTTTAAAGAGCATTTGCCTAACACGAGAATCAATACTGAACTGTAACACACAGAGGCAGGGTACACCGTTGGTATATGGCCAGTCTTTCACAGGGCTAACACAAACAGCCAACCATTTGCACTCACATTCACACCTATGGGCAATTTAGAGCCACCAATTAACATAACCCTACTAATTGCATGTATTTTTACTTTGGGATGAACTTTTTCGGTGTGAGAACATAGATAGTTTTCTCCAATGTAAAAATATTCAAATTTGGAAGAATGGTGTACATCAGAGTTCTTTTGTCACTTAACCTGTTTTCAAATTAAATAAGTGTAAACTTTATTCATACTTTTGTATTTCCCTGTTTGTTTCTCACTTCCTGTTTATATTTATAGTTATTAGTCTCCTGCATTCTGAATTTAGCTGTACTTCCCTCCTCTCTGTTTCCTTGATTGTCTACAGCTGTGACTTCTTACCCTTACTTTTCCACATCCCTAGGTGCACTCCAATTGTCCATTTTGTTTAGGAAGGTTCCTAACTGAGAAACATGACCCTAACTGAGAGACATGACCCAGAGGTATCTGTGTGGCGACTTCACTAAGAGCTGTTAATAGAAAGGAAAGGAGCTTCATCGCTCTCTTGATTGCTTCCTTTAGCATGGGATACACCGGACCATCCTTTAAGAAAGGAGAAGAATGTGTACAATATAATCCACAAGCATAAACTAAGCTTGACAAATGTGTGCAGTGATGTGTGTGTAACTTTTGAAGACTCACAAGCAAATGATCCAGTCCACACACAAATATGAATAAATATATAATCCTTGTAGAACACCTGCTAGAACAGAACTTAGCGTGGAAGAAGTAGTCGATAAAGATGGAAAAACAAATTAAAAAGTGAAAAGGTATTAGTAAAAATGCAAACGAGAAAACAAAACTAGAAGTAGATGAAGAAAAATGTGTCCGATTATGCGAAGTTAGCTGTTCGGGATGCACCAACAACAGTAGTACTAGAAGCCCTCACTGTCTTTTCACCAATCTAATTAAAATTGGAAAATTTTAATTTTAATCTATCAGAATCAGAGTACTTTATTAATCCCAGAGGAATCACTGGTCACAGTTGCTCCAAGTCAGTAAGAACAGTAACTAAAGTAAATTAAATAACACACTATATTACAAAGTTACAAAATACAATCATGATGGGCTGCCTAGACCAAAAATGCCCCAGCCCTGAATAGACCAATGTGCACATTCTAACTACTGTATTTCACAATGCTGCCACCTTGTGACCAAAGTCACAAGTGATCTCAAGAACCGACAATGCCCAGAGCCTTTAGCATCCCGAGAGGAATCTCAATCCAAACCTTGCACCTCGCCACTGGGGAGCTTCTCAGCAACCTCTGCCCTCTCCATAGAGGATATTTTGATTGGGAATTGGAGTTCCTCAAAGTTATCTTTCCACAGTCTTTGTCAGCAACTGTCCGTCCTGACCATACATGACCTGAATAAAGCCTTTTTTTTCTTGTGGTATTAACCCAACAGTTTGTCAGAATCTCCTTGAGGTAAGCTGAAAGTCCTCCTGGCCTACTCACACAAGTTTTTACTTCTGTTACTTCAGAAACCACAGCCCTTTTGGCCCTTCACTACCCATCTGCTGCTTCAGAAGATCCAAGGGTCAACCAGGCCTAGAAATCCTCCTTCTTTACCCTGACCAGTGTAAACCACTAGTACCTAGCAGTACATCTCATCCTTAGGTTGCCACCACAACAGGCACCAATAACTTTATAAATACAACCTCTGCTCGCTGGCTCTGCAATAGAGGTCTTAAACCCTATGGACTGGGGCATCTGCCAGACACTCCTAAATTTTCCCATTTAGGTTTTCCAGGTCTGCCCAGACAGCCTTCACCATCATGTAATCCAGTTCACCATTGCTAGTCACATTACCCAAGTATCCACAAGACAAGGCCGCAGATGACAGAACTATAAAGTCAATCATTGACCTTTGGCCTAAAGGGGCACTGACACCAGTGTTGGGAAGGTTACTTTTAAAATGTATTCCATTACAGATTAGAGAATACATGCCCCAAAATGTATTCTGTAACGTATTCCGTTACGTTACTCAATGAGAGTAACGTATTCTGAATACTTTGGATTACTTAATATATTATCATGCTTTTTACAACTACATGAATGTACTATTGCTGTGATTTATCACTGTTACTGAAGGTCCGCGGCTCCGAACCATAGTAAAGGGACCTCTGGCTAATACGGCGGGTTCCTTGTCGGGCTCGTAGCCGAAAAACAGCTTTACTTTGTTGTCTGGGTCAACTTTGCTTGCGAGAGACAGAGAGAGGCGTTGAAAGGCTGCTCCAACGGAACTTATTGTTTCGGAGGAACACACGAACACAGCGTACAGTCGAGTCTTAATAGCGTACTTACAACTGGGCTCATCAGGCACTCTTCTTGGCTGCAGTGGTTATTATTATATTTACATGCTTCCAGCTCCCGTTTTTGCTCGATGACAACTCGTACTTTTCCACTCGCCTTTTTCTCCCTCCTCGAGCTCACAGACACATAACGAGTAATGCAGTTCATTCTCCCTGCAGCACGGACTACACTGCCCATGATGCTACATTCTTTAGAGCTATACCTGTAGCATTCTGTAGCATTCTGCTACAGGTATACCTGTAGCATTATTACAGGTATACCTGTAGCATTCTGCTACAGGTATAGCTTAGCACAGGTACTCAGCTTAGCACAACAACAACAACAAAAAGGCGCTCTCTCACCCAGGAAACACGCAGAGAGAGCGCGTTGCCCTGTAACCATGGCAACCGTAACGCTGCCGCCTGGAACAACAGAACATAGCTGTCAAACAAAACCCAAACAGTCCTGACCCGCCACAATATGAAACAGGAAAGTACCGCCGTGTAATCCATTGATTTCAACAAAGTAACTGTATTCTAAATACCACCTTTTTAAACGGTAACTGTAACGGAATACAGTTACTCATATTTTGTATTTTAAATACGTAACGGCGGTACATGTATTCCGTTACTCCCCAACACTGCTTATAAGTGTGCTTGGTGTCAGTCAGTGTTGGGGAGTAACGGAATACATGTACCGCCGTTACGTATTTAAAATACAAAATATGAGTAACTGTATTCCGTTACAGTTACCGTTTAAAAAGGTGGTATTTAGAATACAGTTACTTTGTTGAAATCAATGGATTACACGGCGGTACTTTCCTGTTTCATATTGTGGCGGGTCAGGACTGTTTGGGTTTTGTTTGACAGCTATGTTCTGTTGTTCCAGGCGGCAGCGTTACGGTTGCCATGGTTACAGGGCAACGCGCTCTCTCTGCGACTGCGTGTTTCCTGGGTGAGAGAGCGCCTTTTTGTTGTTGTTGTTGTTGTTGTTGTGCTAAGCTAATAGGCAGAATGCTACAGACATAGCCCTAAAGAATGTAGCCTTATGGGCAGTGTAGTCCGTGCTGCAGGGAGAATGGACTGCCATACCCGTTATGTGTCTGTGAGCGCAAGGAGGGAGAAAAAGGAAAGTGGAAAAGTACGCGTTATCATCGAGCAGAAACGGGAGCTGGAAGCATGTAAATATAATAATAACCACTGCAGCCAAGAAGAGTGCCTGACGAGCCCAGCTGTAAGTAAGCTATTAAGACTCGACTGTACACTGTGTTCATGTTTTCCTCCGAAACAATAAGTTCCGTTGGAGAAGCCTTTCAACGCCTCTCTCTGTCTCAAACTTGACCCAGACAACAAAGTAAAGCTATTTTTCGGCTATGAGCCCAACACGGAACCCGACGTATTAGCCAGAGGTCCCTTTACTACGGTTCGGAGCCGCGGACCTTCAGTAATAGTAATAAATCACACAGCAATAGTACATTCATGTAGTTGTAAAAAGCATGATAATATATTAAGTAATCCAAAGTATTCAGAATACGTTACTCTCATAGAGTAACGTAACGGAATACGTTACAAAATACATTTTGGGGCATGTATTCGGTAATCTGTAGTGGAATACATTTTAAAAGTAACCTTCCCAACACTGCTTATAAGCAACCTTGTGCTTGAACCTGGTTAACTGGTTAACCTGCTTAACACATAATAACAAAGCACCACACTGATTCAGAACAAACACACTATTCTTCCCATTCACCCCTCTCAGGTGTCCCTGTAATTGTGCTTGTGAGTGCCAAAGTCTTGCAAAAGAACTGTAGCTGGCAAGATATTCTGAACTAAGATATTCTGAACTATAGATGTGAGCTATAGATGTGATATTATTTGTCCTTAAAAGTAAAAATAAAAAAATAATGAATTGGCAGGTGTAAATAGGCTATTTGCAGAAGATGAACAGTCATGTCTTTAAAAAACTGGTGGAAAGCATCGAGCAAAGACCTGACACAGGACCTGAGAGATGTATTGGACCCTTCAGTTGATCCATCTACTGTTCACTGAAACTTCATCAGAATTGGTCTCAGTGTAAGGGTAGCTGTCAGAAGCCGTCCTTAAGGAAGGGAAGCAGGGATAAAAGGCAGAGGTATGCCAAATTAGACAAGAACTAGACTGAAAAGCAACAACAGTGACAACAGGTCTTACGAAGTAAAGAATCCAAATTTGAACATTTTATGTTCAAATGGTCGTCAATATTCATGGAGGGGGCCTAGAGTCTCACAACAGTGTTTCTAGCCACTCAGCATAGAAAACACAGTGGAGGCCCCGCCATGGTTTGGTGCTGCATTACCACCAGTAGCCGTGACGATCTTGTCAAAACTGAAACATGAACGCAGAAATGTGCCATGAAATTTTGATCCGCCTTGCAATATCACCTGGATAGAAAAAAACTGTTGGCATTGGCCTCACCAGAACTCAGATCTCAGCAATATTGAAGCAATGTGGGATCATCTTGACAGAGAACAGATGAAAAAGACAGCTAACATCCCAAGTAGAGTTTGAATGTTCTTCAAGAAGCCTGGAGAACTACACCTGGAGACTACTTAAAGAAATGACAAGAAAGCTTGCCTAAGAGAGTCCAAAATATAAAGTTATGAAAAGTGGCTCAAGAATTTTGCACAGTCGTGTATTTTACTCTATACAAAATGACATGCAAATTTTAAGACATAAGCAGGTTTTGGTACTTCATCAATGACTATTATAAGTGTGACGTGAATACAAATGAAAGAATGAGTCATGATATATACCTCATTACCTGCAGGATGCTCGTTAACACATGCCAAGATTAAAGAAGTAAAACTAAAAGTGGAAGAGATTTATATTAAAGCACTTTAATACACATTTCATTAATCTTGAGATTTTACAAGTCATTGTGTCTGGAAAATACTACTGATGAAACAGTTAGACATATACACTAGATTTTTACAAAAAAAAAAAAAAAAAAAATCATACCAGAAGAAACTGTCACACAACAAAATAAAACCAGATGATATGTGGTCTTATAAGGCTCAAGCTCATGTACACGCTTTTCTATGAGTCAGACTGTGTAGAAACAGGTGTATTCAAGCACTGACTGCTTCTTTCCAACAAAGTCCTCTCTGTACTGGAGAGCTACAGAGTAGCCAGTCAGTGATCATAGAGCTCCTTCATTTCCTTAAGGACCTTTATGCTCTCACTGTATCTTAATTGATTCTTGTTGGAGCACTCCTTCCATCTATGGAAAAAAAGAAAAGAAAAAAGAAATAGTTCAATTGTGCACCTTTTACCTTTTCATTGAAATAAACTGAAATTATATTATTTTCCTTCTTAAAAGATTCATAAAAACTTTCATACATGATGCTTGCTACATAACAAAATCTGATTTTGAACATTTCTAACTGAAAATTCATACACAGTTTTCATCCAGCAATAACAATATTAGGAGGAGGAGGAATGGTAGTTCAGAGGTGGGCTAAATGTTCAATTCTTATGAGCCAGCCTTTTGAAGTAATTTTCCCACAACTGCTCAACTGTGATCGCTCCTTTTGTCCAGCTGTTTCCAAATGAAACAGGCACATACTAAATTTTATTGTTTAGTCTCCCTTCTTAATTCAATAAAGTTATTAAACAGCAGGTGGCACTCATGGAGGATCAAACTTTGCAAAGCTATATTTTGGGTCCCATGACAAAGATTACTTCATAGCCACAAGACGACAGCTCGTCAATCACCAAAGACACTGAACAGAGTAAACACTGGCAGATGATGTTTAATTCTGAGCATTATTGAAGGTCATATTTTTACATTTCAATATCCATGGCTCAGTTTATTGTAAAACCTGTGCCCTTGTTTTATCTTTTCTTTCTTTCTTTTGACTTTCTAGAGTCACTGAACATGCTGACTGGCTGGCTTTGCACAAGCTGTGAAATCAAACTGTGAAAGGTGCAATGACTAACTTCACAAATCCACCTGTTTGAGCCCAAATCTGATCAGATAACATATAGGTGTCTTTCAGGAATACTTATAATCCTTTATATTAAAAAAATGCATAGAATAACTACACCATCTGTTATTGACAAATATTGTTTTTGTGAGGCAGTTTTACTTCACAGGCACATTGGTTGTACCACACACAGCTCTATGCTGAGCTGACACCTTGACATTACAGGGAAAAAAATAGTTTTTTGTTTTAAAAAAATGCTATTTATGTTTATGTTTAGACGATTAAATATTAATTTATTATTTTAAACATGTATTACATCATCTTATAATCTTATAATTTGGATTTCAACAGTTAGTCAAAACAGCTCATAGCCTCATTTATTCATTTCTTTGTTAGCTCTATTCAGCCTGTCGCTGTCCTCTTGTGGTAAATCACACTGTAAAAACTTTTCATTATACATTAAAAGATTTGACGTTTGCCTTCACTCATTTGTACCTGGTCATTAGTGTTACACCCCTTTCTCCCTAAAGAGTTGGTGAAATTAATAACATCTGAATAAGTATGTCCAGAGGTGAAGCCTTGAACAAAGTTAGTTGTTTACAGTGTGTGACTAAATCATTTCAAACCAAGAACATATTATTTTTTGTCATAAATGACTTTTCAAGAAAAACATACTTTTGCCTTATCTTTTTCCAACGTTCCATGTGGTCACATATGAGAGAACCTGACACAGCAACATCTGTCAACTGTGAAAAGAGAGGTAGTTAAAATTCATGGTTTTGTCTTACTACCTGAAGACCTTCATGTATGAACAGATCTGTAAAATTAAACAATCACAATGCAATAATAACTTTGGTGAAAGGCATATTATACAAGAACCTTGGTAACAGTTGGTTTTTCAGTAGGTGGGATCCTGAGATTGATGGGTTCACCAGAGGAGTTGACTGGACAGGCGGTCGGAGGAGGAAGTCGGTACACATTCTGACCTTTACCGTTGATTGTGTCTGTAACCTAGGGCAAAAAAAAAAAGAAAAAAAGATTACTGCTAAACGCTTATTTCCAATAACAATACTTTGTGATGCCATAACATGCCATTTTGTTTTTGGGGAGGCATTGACTAAAACAAAAGTACGAGTACACAATCAGATTCAATCAGGTTTCAAATACATTTTATGCACCATTTCCCCTCACAAACAACCTCACTCAAAAATATTGTCACCGTAGGGATCATCCATTAAAAACAGTTTCATTATGTCTTATTCAGATAACGTTGATTAAAACATGCGTAACAAGTCAGTTACATTTGCACTTAGGAAAACAAAAGGAGACAATAGTTTGGTACACAGCGTACTGCAGTTACTTTAAAAACAATTAATTTAATTACATTAGACCTTGTGAAATATTAATTGACTGAATCGGGAAATAATCAAATTATGAGACTGCAAAAGAGATAAGGCCCTTTAACATAAGATGTGGCATGACCTGTGCTAACTGCTAACTAGAGCGAAGGACCCCAAATTTGTGTTGCACTGGTCGCTGCACCCTGCTTATGTGTGTTATTTTTTTGCGGCCGCTCTACATATACTAGATGCATCTGCTCCTTTTCATTTCAAAACATGTATGTCTCTGACTTCATATCGTCTGCAAGATGTTTAATTAAAATTTAAAAAAAAAATGTGTTGCTCATCCATAAAGAAGAAAGCTTTGTAACTATCCTACTAGTGAAGAGTGTGTTGTTTCCTCAACACTGCTTTCCTCTTAGGCCCCCAGAGTCGTTGAAATGAATTACTTACTCAAAGGCTCTATAGATCCCTATATATGCACATAAACCTGTGCCAAAAAATTCACAGAACTCAGATATGCACAGAATGTTTCCCTTCATTATTTGGTTAAACTTAGGGCAGCTGTAGGCATCGTTTCTATTGGTCACGTGAAGGTAAGTCACAACACGCAGTGGTCAAAGTTCAACTTGTTTGAACTTTGACTGCTGCATGCATGAGTACCCCTCGCTGGCACGCTTGGGCTGTGCTTTGCTCAGCGCTTTGGTTGGCACAGCGGTACAACGTTAATGTGTGGCGCAAGCAATAGAAATGAATGGGGTTAAGAGCGCAGGGCTGCGCGTGCCACATCCTATGTGAAAGGGCCCTTACACTCTACCCTGCAAAGTTCCACATTAGCAAAATTTAAAAGACCTCATTTTAAGTTACCGT
The DNA here is from genome assembly GCF_036321145.2 of Pelmatolapia mariae. Taxonomy (NCBI): domain Eukaryota; kingdom Metazoa; phylum Chordata; class Actinopteri; order Cichliformes; family Cichlidae; genus Pelmatolapia; species Pelmatolapia mariae. The sequence continues at coordinate 54,093,253 of NC_086236.1, forward strand.
AGATGTAAGAGATAAGTTTAAATTTAAATCAGTGTGCCCCTGTGTTTTTTTGTGCATTTGTTGGTTGTACATTTGAATAAAATCTCCAGCATCTTATCCATTTATGACCCCACCTCTTCCTCTACCATGCTCTGTGGGGAGCTGGGGGAAGCAGCTGGTTCTCGAACGGAAGGATTATTCCTCATCCATGCACGGCAGATAGGATACAATGGGGTGGCGGTGTTGAACTGAGCCAGATCCACACTGCGGTCAAACAACTTAATAACGTAAGCATCTAGTAAAGGGAGAACAAGAGAAAAATTAATTAAAGGTAAGAAAATGGTCACAAGTGCAACAGACAAGATGGCTACACAGTAACCAAGGTACATCAAAGAAAAATTCCAATCATTTTTCATTAATTTACTTTGTTTATGCTGATTGCTTTCTGGAATGCTCTCATCCATCTCTTTTCGCTTCTTTCTCCGGTGCTGTGTAAATCGAGCCGACGGTCTGCAAAAAAATTTTTTTTAAGTAATATATTTTTGGAGCTTAAAAGAGGTTCAAACTAATTTCTCATACAATTTACGTAAAATTATATTTTCATTTCCAGACAAACAGATAAAAAAAAGTCTAAATATGCCCTGTTTTAAATGCCCTGGTATTTCTTTGTGAAGCACTTTGTGATCTTTGTTTTGGAAGGTGCTATATAAATAAAATTTTACTTACTAAATAGAAAAAAAGTTACTGACAAGTCAAGTTTAATTAAAACATAAATACTTGCCTTTTTCCAGCCGATGTTGGCGATAAATCCCTAGAGACAACAGGTGGAATATGCATAAATTGCAATTAAAAAATAAATGTTGAAATAAAATCATTGAATCAGCACACCCAATTGTAAAATATTATATTAGCAGATCATTAAAAACTAAATAAAACCAAAATCACTGGTCCATACTTGTTCAAAGAGTCGGCTGACAATTTTCCTGGATCACCTTCATTTTGTTCCCTGCTGAAAACATCTTTATATTAGTTTTGTTATTAAGAATAAATCAATTCTGTAATAATTATATGCAAAACAATTAGTGTTGCTAACCTTTCATTTTCACTCTTCTCTACCAGTCCCTTTAAGACAGCATCTAATTTGCTGCGTGCACCAGCCCCGTCTAAGTCTGCAGAAGTAATAATGAAATAATTAATGACAACAACAATACTCACTTTAGGTGACACTCGCCACCTGTATTACTTAGCTTTTAAGAATCCTGTATAATCCGAACCACTCAAGCTTACAAGCGAATGTATTCTAAAACAATCACAAGAATTTATACCACACAAAATTTGGAAAATCTGAAACGTTTTCAGGAAATATTGAGAGCTGCTGGTACCTGGCCTTTCCGTCTTGATCTTGACGTGTTGCATTGTGTCCGCCTTTCTATAAACACCCCGTGGGAACTGACGGACTTTTAAAACCACACTTTTGCTGTTTCGATTCTTAAGATTTACAATAAATTATGTTTGATTCCTTGCTAACGGCGCGGTTAGCCAAGCTAGCTGTGAGTACCGTTTACAACCAGTTAGCTGCATTAGCCGTAACCACTGGTTAACAGTTAAGCTATATAACGTTATTTACGTTTAGCTATTAAAACCATTAAGCAAATAACGGTTATCCCTTTCGAATTCCACATAGTTAATAGAAAGATACAGCACAATAGTCGTTTATGATTTATACCAAGGTTTGTGGAGTAATGGCCAAACTACTGTTGCTAACTTAGCTTATTTTTGACAAACGCATAACCTTACTAGACTTTCCTCTTCCGCGCGCTGCCAAATTCCTATTAGCTGATTGGTCCCTGTGCAAACAGGGCCGCCTATATGATTGGTCAAATGTTATATCAATCATTTTTAATTCGTTCCCTATTGGCTGTATGTCGTGTAGTAAATAACGTTCGGGATACACAACAAAAGCTCTCTTCCACTTTCATCGAGAATGTGCTGGGTTTGTAAAATAAACGCGAAGTTACTATGTTTTTAGTCAGAACGTTAAATTTGAATGATAAATAGATGTTCATAGAGCCTAACGGAGAAGCGTAATTTATATTCTTAAAGGGAATTTCTGGCATTTGAAGTAACTTTGTGTGTAGACAAGTAAACTCGGAAGAGTTTAGTAATGGGGCCATCGTCTTTTTGTTAGCTAAGTAACCCACTCAGATTAACACGTCAGTCCAGATATGATTTGGGGTGCACGAGGTAAACCAAGCCCACGTTGAAACTGTGTGCGCTTTCTTGTGGTCGTTGATGTCTCATCGGTCACCTCCAAAGGTTGCTATGAATTCCAGGTGAGGATCTAATGACACATTTTGTAGCACCCTAAACAGAAGAAGTTATAGTTAGTAATATGTGTTCTTCTTACAGTGGACCTGTGTTCACAAAGCAGAATCCCTTCCCACCAGCACCGAAAGTGAGGACGGCACACTACCACCCATCCAGCAACCAACCCCTTTCAAAGAAAGAGAAAAAAACTGTATGTTTTATTTTCAAAAACACTTAATATACTGCAAGAAAAACAGATTCTCATTGTGATATATGTATCCTTTTTGTTCTTCTTGCAGACACTAAGTCCTGTACGTTTAAACCAGCGATCCAGAACAAAGTTACATAATCTAAACCGAGAGAGCCAGCAGCTGTCTAAGAAGCATGACCGTTTTTCCTCCATTGATGGACAACCTGTTCTTAAAGAGTCCCAGGCCTCCACTGTCTTTGAATTCTCTCCTGATAGAAATACTGCCTCATCTGACATGGACGAACCCAAACAATCTGGAAAAATGGGGAATTCCAGTGTTTCCCAAGTTCAAGGAGGCCAGGAGGATTCTGTGCTGGCAAAGTATGTTTTAATGCCTTCTGTAATTTTCTTAAACAGAACTAAAAAATAGTTTCACAATGACAACGGGACAATTTTTCATGATTAGATATGACAATGTCATAGTGACCCAGATTATTTTTATTTAATTTTGCACGTGACTTCTTGTAACTAAATCTGACCTTTGCTTTGTCAGATATGTAGAGCGTTTTCGCCATGGTCGGCCACAGAGTCGAGAGGAGCGCCATCAGGTGGCTTCTGCCAGTGGAGAAGAGCAGGCACCTTTTTGGTGGATGTCACATTCATCTCTCAGCAGTTCAACACCAACTAAAACAACAGACGAAGGTGCACTATATTTACAGTCATTGGTGTATTTTATTCCCCGTTACCAGCTGCTTAATTCTATCGAATCTTTCTGTGTACTCCATTTCTCTGAAAAGATGTTATCCAACTTCTGAAAGAGGACCAGGATCCTGCTCTTTATGATCCATCTGCACGGCGTGACCATAACAGATCCCCTTCTCCCTACAGAGGATCCAATAGTGTGAGTTGTATTTATAAGCTAAGAAGAAATAAGCCATAATTTATCAATTTTTGTAGCAAATCTGCTTCTGTTTCTTAAAAAAAATAACAGATCCATAAGATAGGGGGGAAAGGCACCACCAATTATTCAGTTTTTATTGTTTGTGTATGCCGTCACAGTGGATTATAGGGTTTACATTGTCCCTTGATTTACACCACGCATGTCCAAAGTGCCTGGGATTCTGATTGTCTGCAGAAGCAACACTTTATTCCGACTAAGTTTGCATATAAACATTTCCATTTCAGCACCACACTCCATTTGGAAGTCTATGTGTTTATTAAATGCCTGGGAAGTCGCCGTTTATGCAACCAGATTTGACACGTTGTTCAGCCTGCTAAGAACGAATGCATCACCCTTTTAATTAAAATCCTGCAAACGTGTTTATTTATTTATTTGGGAGGATTTATTTACACGGTATTGCAAGTCTTTATATGAAAAAACATGTTTTTTGTTTCCCAGCTTTTGCACGACATGTCCCAGGGTGAATTTGATGACAGGGAGATCCTGCACCTTCAAGAAAAGGCCAGCAGACTTCTTCTGAGGGGGTATGAAAACCGTTGAGCAATATTAAAGATAAATGGCTTCAGTTGTAGTAACTTTTTTTTTTTCTAACAGTGAATGTTCTGTGAGTGATGGATCTGTCCCTGTCAGCTCAGAGGGGCTGGGATGCTCAGATTTCTCCTCTCCCATCAGTATAGATGAGCCAGTGAAGCAACCTTTGATTCCCAGTTTATTCAAAAATACTACTGGTAGGGGAAGAGTGTGGACTAGGATACCTTTTGTTATTTATAGACAGATTCTATTTTGCTTTCTGCTGTGTTTAAAACTGTGTGTTAACATTTACAGCAAAGGCCAGCTCAGACTCAGCTCATGGTGTGTCCTTCCAAAAATCTGTCATGCCTTCTTTGGTACCTCCTACCCGTCCAGAGGAAGACATATTGTTCCAGTGGCGTTTAAGGAGGAAAATGGAGCAAGCCAGAGAGAGGCCCTTGTCTGTGCAAGCCTCCAGTCCTCGTGCATTTGGTTGGCAGGCAACGAGGTTAAGCTATCCCTCCATCAGTGAACAAGCTTACAAGGTTGGAATCAAACTGTTTGTTACATTATCCATATTCTTTGCACAAATTTACAGAATAACATTAATTTGCTCTTCAGGAACAGCAGGGTACCCAACCTCCTCAATTCTCACAAAGAGATACTCATTCACACATCACTGCTGCCCAGCCAGAAACCACAGAGGCCCAGAGGTTCTGTCCCCCAGCTCCAGACCCTTCACTATTCCCCACCATCAATGTTTCTGGTTCAGTCCCTCAGCCGCAGAGCATTGCCCATGTTCCTTCCCACATGCATTTTCTCTGTGACGTCTTGCCATGTCCCATCCAGTCATCTCATGCCAAAGTGCACCAGAGCATTTCACAAAGGTTAGACGAGTCACAAACCAAAGTTGTTCACAAAAAGACCCAAGTCCCTGAAAGCCTTGGAGAATTAACTCTTTGTGAACGCATGTCACTCACTCTACCTGCACCATCTGAGAGAGAGTGGCCTGATCACCAAAAAATGTCTGAGAAGAACAAGAAAAAGAAAACGGGGATGAAACAATCAGAGGTAAATGGGAAGGAGGAAGCAGCACTCGCTAGACAGCAAAAGAAATCAGCAAGGTGAATTATTGAAACATGGGCACTGTTTAAAAGTCTTAGTGATAAAAATATGTGTTTGATACCGTTAACATTTTGTGGGATTTATTCTTCACAAACAGGAATTCATTACATCAAAAGCTTCCCAAAAACGTCACATCATGTAAAGAGCAGCAGCAACCAGAGAGAAGACAGGAGCTTCCCAGTGAAAGCTGTGCTGGTGATCATGAACCACCACCATCTGCTATCCGCAATGCATTAGGACAGGTAAACATGTAAATGTGCAATTTTATTTCTTTATTTGAAGCCACAGAGGCTGTGTGCATATTTGGTCTTTTCTGTTTTTTCTCTTCTCCCACATTTGTGACTTCTCTGCAGTATATTTGATAAACTGAAAGAAAGCTGTGTGTTTGTTCTCAGACTTTGGCAATTTATGATTGTTTACAAATCTTAATCATTTGTAAAGGCCATTGACAGATCTGGTCTTTCGGAGACTGTACATGAAATATTTAAATAAAATGCACACAAGTTTTTATTGAATATAATTACAGGTCTACCTTCACTATGCATGTCCGCACATCTTTTTTAGATGCCACACTGGTCATAAGGTTCAATGTGATCAAGGTAATTAATATGCTTTAACTGGGGTGTTTTCATTTGACCTTAACAGGTAGTTTCAGAGGTACTGTTTCCTACGGTGGATTCCTCTTCTCCAAAAAGGATTCCTGTTTCATCTGATTCTCCTTCCTGCACCGTCTCTGCACCTTCACCACCGCCAATTCCTCCAAGCACTGCACTGAACTCTATGGAGGTCATTTCACAGCTGCTGCAAGAGGCCGAAGGTAAGCTTATGGTGGCAAAAGGCACCAGTCTTTAGCCCGTAAACAGCTGCGGTGATTACATAAATAGATGCTTTTTCCCATATTTTAACCTTTTAGTTCAAAAACCCTACAACTGTTTTTTTTGTTGGTGGTTTTTTTTTGTGTTAAGGGAATTAACATAGAAAAAAAACCCGTTATCTCAATCCTTTTTTAAGCATAAGCTTATAATATTGTAGTATCTGTCCTCTCACTCAGATTAAACTTTTTGTTTTAGATTCGGATGAAAAAGAGTTTGGAGATGATCCTTTGTTACAAGTTCTTCGCAAACAGAGAAAATGGGTGAAGGAGCAGATCAGGTAAAACTGAATTAGATTATCACCATTACTGTAATGATTAGAATCCTTTCCTGTTTATATTTCTAGCATTAATTTTTTCTTAAAATCTATTGGAATCAATTGACAGTCATGTAAACAGAGTCGATTGCCAGAAAAAGAATGATTTTTTTGTTTTGTTTGTTTGTTTTTTTGTTAGTGAGGTGGACTCCATCTTAAATGAATTCGTGGAAGAGCAACAAGTTACTTGAAGAACATCAAGAGACAGTTTGTGTAGTCACATTTATTTATTTTTTTATTTTATAAAGAAATAAAGTTAATTTATATTTTTGAGGACATTTTTCTACAATAAAGGTTGGAGATGTGTCTCGGTGGATTATTATTCACAACACTGTGCATGTACAAAAGTTGCACACAAAAAGCAGGAGTTGGAAATGCTAACAGAGAATATTTACAAAGTAGAGTGGTTACTTGAAACATTATGTAACACTGAGTACTAGCAGAGCAGTATATACAAACCTTGGAGTGCAGGGAACATTAGAACCGTGCCAGGAACAGAGCAGATGTGTGTTTTGGCACATACCAAGTTCTGCTGGGAGTGCAGGAGCTTGAAGTTATTGCCGTTTTTGTCAGTGTGACCATAAAGGCTTCCGCTGATTTATTTTTGTGTATGGTAAGGATGGCAGAGGTTTTAGTGTCGTCTGTTAATGCAATTTAAGTAAGAGGTGTGTAACTCTGAGTGTGCAGCATAGGTGCAGATATGATAAGGATCCCATCTGGAGAGACCGCCGACTCCAAAGCCATGGTGTCCACTCCTTTTGGAATGCGGTAGCGACGGTTAAACTGTCGTGTTGTAAATCCAGGACCGTCCTTCTAACATAAAAGAGATGAAAAGTGAGGTGTGTAGCACAAAAATGGAGAAAAAATATATATCCATGTACCTCAGCATACCAACCTTTCTCTCTTCATGCTTTCCTTGCACTTCTACAAAGTCTCCTATGACTTTGACGATCAGGTCCTCTGGGTTGAAATGTTTCACATCAACTTGAACTGTAAATCCGCTGTCATCACAGGTCACCTAACAACAGGAGTCAACACTTCTGCATGATTAAACAAGACATAAAGTTCCTTACAGCAGCCTGCACTCAGTAGATATCCTTAACCCTATTTCAGTGTGGGGAAACTGAAAACAGCTTTTCAATAAGATGTGGATCTGACTGAAAGCTCAGAAAAATGTAAAGGACTCCTTTTTTTTCCTTTTACTTTAAGCCAGGGGTTGTCAAACATGTCCAGGGGCCAGAATTGGCCTGACAAAGACTCCACTCTGATCCGCTGAACTCCTTTGAAAATGTGGAGGGGATACTACTTTTTTTTTTTTTTTTTTTTTAAACTTTTACCTGTATTTTTGGTGGTTTAACAGCTTTTACTCCTGATAAATACCTCCCCCATGGCCATTCATTTCTGCACTAAAGTATTAAAAATAAATAAATCTATGAATAAGCAAAAAGTGTTACTATTACAGGACAGTGTGCAATGAGCAACCAGGACTCTTTCTGTAATTTTACACATTAAATTTTTTACAATTTAAGAGCCTGATGACAGATGTCTTACATTTATTACAGCAGGATTTCTTTATCAGATGTATTGTTTAAATTCTTTTTTTTTTCTTATACTAAGCTAAATTAGGGATATCTGCTGGTTAAACCTCTTTACATTGACAGAAAGGGGAGTTTCAAAGGTTTTACAACACAGCCTGACCTTAAGTGGGTATGTGGTTCACAGTGTAAAATGAGTTAAAATGAGAACCATGGACAATTTATACGAACATATGTTAGTATAAAATGTAAATAAAATAAGTGACCTACCTCTGCAGAGCTGGCATTATCAGTCTCTGGAATGATTAATTTTGGGGACCAATTATATTGTCCATAAGTCCCATTGAGCCGTGGAATAAGAGGTGGTAAAACCTTCTCCCAGGGGATACCACCAGCTGGCATAGTGGGTGGCAGGATGAAGTCCATTTCTAGTAGGCACAAAGTTTGAAAAATCAAGAGCTGACTAAACAGCAGTTAAGCCTACAGCACGTGAGGCTACAAGACATAAAGCACTGAGCGGTTACCTTTGCTTAAATTCTCTGCACAACGAGTGGAAAGAAGAGCTCTAGTTACAGCGCTTGTGTTCTCTGTGCTTCTCTCCTCTCTCACCTCCTGGATGAGACTGACTTGTTGCGTGCCGCGTGTTTTATAGTGGAGTTGCATAATAAGTTGGGAATTCATCCTGGGACACCTTGCTTCTGTTATGTTCTAGACTGCGTACCCTTGGGTGTTCCAGCATGGTCACAGATAAACGTGTAGGCCTATTATTTTGAGAGTGACACAGCTGTTGCAGGCTTATTGTTAATTAACGTTGTTATTGGCCATTATCAAAGTTACAGCATGCAGCCTTTTTACACGGTCAGTGGCACCAACACGGACTATTCATGTGTAATTATCAAAGCTGTTAAGAGCTGTATGCCTAAGGTCGGTTGTCAAGGAAGGTTTGTCCAAAAATAAATTCAAAAGACGACGATAACCCTTGTTGGTTGACACCAGACGGACAGTGACAGCAGGGGCGTGCTAAACACATGCTAGAGCACGTGTACTACCAGTAAACCACTGTCCTTCCCCATAGTTATGAGAGGGGTTTTTTTTTAGACCTTTAGCAATGTAATGTAAATATCATAAAATACATTTAGATTGCATATTACTTGAGTTTTGGCTTATTTTTATTGACTGCCAGTAAAATTTTAGATTTCACTTTAGAATTTTCATTTTACCTTAACTTTTAGCTCTACATAGTCAGTTCCCCGGTATATCTCTGACCTGTTGAAAGCTCGTTCTTCTTCCCAAACACTTAGGTCTTCAGGTCAGAGGTTGCTGTAGGTCACATGTACAGTTTCAAAATTCGTGGTGATTGGGCTTTGCAGGCAGTGGCACAGAGGTTGTGGAATTCTCTTCCACCGTCTGTACAGACTCCACTGACTCTTTTAAAAAGCAGCTGAAGACATTTCTATACAGACCATCTTTTAATGAACTTGTTGCTTTATGTTTTCACTTTATTGTTTTACATTATTATGTTACTTTTATTTCTGTTTTTTTTAATGTGAAACAATTTTTACCTGTGAAAAGTGCTGAATAAATACATTTTACCTACTTACTAGTTCTTTTTAACCACTTCAGTCCTAATACATCAGAGTTAATGAGTCAGTTTTATAAATGGACTGCCTGCTTCACTTAGTGTACCCTCTGTGTTAATGCTTTTTGTTTTTAGTGCAGTTCAGTGAAGCCAACTGTTATATATGGTTGCCACGTTTCCCCCTGTTAGCAGTGTCATTTAAGCTTGGACTGTGACTAAAATTGGCCCTCAATGTTATGACTCATAAAGGATGACAGGGAAGTGGAGACATTTGGAGGGCTTAAGTTATTGGATTTCACAACAGGCGCCAGTGGTCGTCTGGGCTTTGGGAGATTTGGCATATGTGACAATGAGAGGTATATACACTCTATAAGGAGACAAAACAGTTCACTGATCACATATGACAAAAAAACAAAACACAACTATACAGGTTTGTGCATTTAGTGGTATAACAATATTCTAACAACTTCCAAATTCAACTGAGTAAGATTGTAACTTGGCAGCATTGTGGACACTTTTTATTTATTCACACAGAAGTAAAAATAGTGCACAATCATACCATACCACAATAAACAGTTCAAAGACAAAACATTAGTGAGTTGTTCATTATCTTATCATTACAAAATTTCCATGATCATAAACATTGCCTATTTCAAAAGATGAATTACCCTTCTCTAAAGCCAAATAACTTACTCAAATGCCTTGGTGAGCACAGAAATGGTTTTGGGTCCTCCATTGTTTATCTTGTGAAGATAGGTAACATTTATTCTTCTGTTTAGTTGGATTTAGTTGACCAGAAACCAGGAAAACAACTGCCAAAAATCATTCACTGTTGTTCAGGGAGAAGATTTTTTTGGCCCATTACAGTGGATCATTAGTTTTACTGAAAAGACCAATCAGTTGAAATGAGAAAAAAAAAAAAAAAAAAAAAAAAAAAAAAAAAAAACTGCCTCAAGGGATACCTAGGGGAATGGTAAAGGAGAGGTAATCTCCCACCTCCCCCCACCCTGCTCTGAAGTGCTGGTATATGGTGATCCAGGTGGTGAGCACTGCTACCCATAACAGTAACCCTAGCGCCGAACGCTTCACATCTAGACAGACAGACAGAAAAACAAGCAATAAAATGAGTTACTGTCCAACAGTGGTCAAAACAACACAGTACAGTATCAGGTTGGCTGCTTAAAGCATTGCTTTAAAAACAAACAATACATACATGGTTATAGGGCAGTGTATTTAAAAAAAGAGGATAAAACCTTTCTCAAGTTCTTATCAGAAAATTAGAATTTAAGCCCAAATTATTCTATACAAGGCCACATTATCATAAGAATTATATTTGTATAAATATAGCAAAAGTACTTACTATATTATTAAAAACTAATTTATTTTTAAAATCCTTTTTCCCCTTTTAGGTAAGAGATCATGTATATTGATGAATACAACTTCTGTAAAAAAAAAAAAAAAAAAAACCCAACCAGATCTAAAAAGTTACTTGGTCAACTTTTCCTACAAAAACAAACTATTTCATTTTCTCAAGCATTATGAAAAGTGCAGTATTACCCAAAACTCTTTAAATAGGATGAAGACACACTTTGTAATGTGCAAGCATGTAAAATGAACATGGAATTCACACTGACAACCTTTGTCAATATCATATGTCATGATTGAATGTTTATTGAGGAAACAAATTGAATCCTACAAGAGTGACATCCAAAGAACAGCGACTGAGAAAAAACTACAAGACTGAATACTAAATACATTTTTAAAAGGTTCTGAAACTCACATGCTTTTATCTGTAGCTGTTCAGTGTAGGCTGGCTTTAAAAAGGCCTCCCGAAAAAACCAAACAACATTGACAAGCCACAGGAAGGGGAGAAACGCAAAGCCACCTGGAGAAATAAATAAAAATATTAGACAGAAATAATCATTTACTAACCACTGAAATATTTTTAGGCGCATTAGTTCAAAATTTCGCCTTAACTGAAAAAAAAGACTCACGGCCAGTGGAACTAACCTAGAATAAACAAAACAGGAATAGGAGGTACAACTGTATAAAAAAAGGAACATGAGGATTAATATTAATACTCTCACCTAGATAATATTTTCGGCAAAGGCTGAGCTTCTCCTCATTGGGCAGTCGCTCCAGGTTCATAGTGATATTGTACGTTCCTGCACACAGAAAGAAAACAAAACAGATTACAGTGCTGGACTAGCTCTGTCCAGCATCCAAAAAGAATGAATTTTTTTTGACAAATAAAGGAATGCTTGTTATACAGACATTTAAAACACGCTCTTCCGCTGATTCTGAGACGATAATAAATCCGCTTTTTACTGCTTGACCGCTGAGTTAGTTCCTCAGATGACTGAAAAATTCACCTCAGGCTAAAGTTAGCAATCGTTAGCTTAGCAACGTAACATAAAGGCGTTACAAAATCGCTTGCTGTAAGTTTCCAGATTAACTCTCCAGATTGGGTGAATGTTGTTATATAGTGTTTCCAAAATTATGAATATCGTACATTAAGGTAATAATGTAATATCTTACCTTATCGTTTCACAGCCAAAAGTTAAAGAAAAACAAAACAATCAACACTTCCTCCTCCTCCTCCTTCTTCAGAAGCGCTAGCTTCTTCTTCTTCGAAGGCTAACGCCAAGACTGAGGTGTTTCAGCGCCACCTACTAGGCTGGGGTGATACTACAAGAATCTGCAATCTGATGCACAGAATTTGAGACTGCTCCCATCCCACAAAGAACCTGTAGACCGTAAAAAAACATTTTCTGCGGTCACTGGTACCGTGCCCTGCATTATGTTTTCTTTATAGCTGCATGGTTGAATTTACTCCTACTCTAAGCCTAGAAAATATTTTACACATTGCATTTATTCAAATTACCTTGCCTTGCCATCCTATTTTTTGTGTACTCTATATGTCTTTCCTTTATCCCGTTGTCCTAGCAGTGATGTGCATCTTCATTCTAAGCACTGTTGGTGCTTTTGCTCCCATTTTAAAAAGTGCCACCTCTACACTGTCCTGTTTAAGTGACTAGTTTAGCCCCAGTGTCTGCCATTTCAGAAAAATAACATTGACAATTCTTTTCTTCAAAATATAAGTATAAAATTGTAATAGAAAAAGAAAAAGAGAGAAAGTATAAGATATTAAGAAGAGAAAATAGATACTCAAATACAAGTTTATCGTAGAAACAAAATTGGGCTGATGTCAAAATAAGTAAAAAATTATTAAATAATGCAATTCATTTTACACCCTTCTTATCATTTGCAAGTTTTAACAACTTATTCAAGAGTTTAATTTCATTCAGCTCTCTGTTTGTGCATGGTTTAGATGCAAAATACCTACTTTTGGAACTAGTAATACAAAATAAAAAATATAGCCCTGATAACGGAACTAACCAACCTTTAACCTTTTTTTAAAACTCTGATGTTACCTGAATATTTGCATAATGTATATTGTTCCTTTTCCGGTATTTCCTTACTCTGATCAGCCAGGTCCTCTTATATATGGCATGATCTGCAACTCCGTTAATTAATTCCTAATTAACAATAAATAAACTAAGTAAATGAAGGTTTAAACATCTTCATCGTTAGCCTTTCATTATCGCAATAAGGATTCATACTGCCACCTAGTGTTTGACTATGTGTATAGTCAAGAATGCTAGTAGATGTAACGCATTTAATTATCAAAACATTCATTCAGTTATGCAGCCTTAACACAGTTCTCCTTCAATTAAATTTCATTTCATTTCTACCTCTGTCAATACTGTTAAATGGAGCGATTAAAAAAGACGGTCACTGCTCTAATAAATGAACACGAAACTCACAATATTGTGCCACCTCTGCTTTGAAGATGATCTCGAACCCTGTTAGGTTCCATTTAATTATCCCAATTGTCTTGAAACGCAAAAAGAGACAACATTTGACCATTTTTTGGGATTTAATTATTTTTTATGTTTTAATAGTATATACAGCTAAGCAACCTTTAAATTTTAAACCATAGCCAGGAGTGTCAAATAACAATTTGACGTACAACCGCACATGTACACGTCACTTTCCCCTCGCTAAGTGGGAAAATAAACTCAATTTCCCGTGCAGCACTGCGGCTCCCCCCTCCCATCTCGCGCCTTCCCTCTTGTCTCTCCTCGAGCTGCTAGCCGTCGGTGTGTGTTGTTGTTGAAGCAATGATGGCGGCAGCGGGATGCGGATCAGCAACCGCGGCTGCCGTAGGAGGCCAAGGTGGAACCGCTACGGCCAGAGGTCGTTTTCCCGGTCGGCCTTGGTCATCACGCAGTCGTTTGCGCTCTGAGAAGCGTTGGCAACTCGGGCGATCGGGCTTAGAAGCTGATGATGTGACTAACGGAGGGCCAAGGCCCGCAAACCTGGTTCTATCGTTAAACGAAGACCAGTCTCACTTGCGCTTGCTTGGAATACAGGAAAGCCACAAGATCCTTGGCCAGGCTGGATACAGCTCTAGTGGGAGTGAAGAGGTGAGGTCCCACACCCACCCAGGAGTTAGTATCTTTATTTCATCTTCTCACATTTTGTGTGATCGTTAATGCACCAGAAAGAGAGCAAGGCACAACAGTGTGACTGCTTAGTACCATGGAGAAATGTCAACATCCTTCAGGCTAGCGTTAACTTTAGCTTCAAGCTTGCTAAGCTAAAACTGTATGCTAAGTGTTAGCACAGTGGAGCTCTCCATTACATTTAATGAACAGTCGTAACACAAAATAAGCACTTCAGCCAAAGCAGCAAAGCTGTTCAAGTCACCGCAGCACTGTTGCTTAATTTGCTCCCAGAAATTTTAAACATTTAAAGGGTCATAGCATGCATAACTGTAAGAGTTTTAATTGTTAAAAAACACATTATGCGGGAACGCGAGTTTGTAATCAGGAGTCTCAGTTATTTCATGTATGGCCCACTCGTTATAGGGCCAGAGTAGCAGCTAGCTAGCTAATAGTGAACACAAAGAAGGGGAAGGATAGCGCCTCCGTACCCCGCACAGTGGCTAACTGCTAACACTTCTGTTTTCATACGCTGCATAGACTCGGGCAGAGTAGTCTGCTTAGCTAACGTTACTTTAAATAAGACCGCACATACGTCGGAGCTTATTTGTACCACATAGATAACTTTCACAAATTAGGTTGAATGCTTTATGGAGGGCTGGGTTTGCTAACCGCTAGCTAATGTCACCAAACACGTCAGGTTTAAATGGTGGTGCAGAAGTGTGCCAAAGTCAAATGCAACCTTGTTGGAATCGAAAGCGTTCAAACTCACCTCATGAAGTTTAAGTAAAATGCCAGTTCGTAAGAGTGGCGCTGTTTGTATGAATTAAGATCCCAGTTGTGGGTATGGGGATGTACAGTACTCAAAGAGAATAGTAATTATAGCAAGATTTACCAGCAGTTTTTTTTCCGTAGCTGCTCATTTGACATTCATATTAAACCTGTTGACGTATCTTGTTGCATTAGGTAGTAAACGGTCTATATTATGTAATAACATTATAGGAAGTTTTCCTACTCAGCCACATGTTTTTTTCTTTTTTTGTTGCTTTTACTAATGCACAAAGTATTTATGATATCTGTATAACAACCCATGATGAATGACAGTAGTTGGTTTCAACCTTTACTTAGAAAGAGCAAAACAGTCATGTACTATTGATGAGTTTCATTTTAAAAAGTCAGACTTGTTTGCTATATTGTTAGAAAAGCCCTTGTTCAGATATGCTATGATCCACATATATTGATTTGTTAATGTGTTACGTGTTAAAAGCATGTGCATGCAAATGATTTTTTTTTCCTGCACTGAGACCTAAAACTTTAGTTATTGTTTATCCTGATGGTTTAACAGTTTCCAGCAGAGTGCAAAGTGGCTTCAAGTGTTAATTGCGGTTTTATTTTTCAAGGGGGATGATTTCAAAGGATTTGAAGCTGAGACAAAAGGTTCCAAGGGACCCATATTGTCTCAACAAAATTCTTCCAAAGGTAAAGAGCAAGCTGTTATTTAATCTCATGAAATATTTGGTGTTATTTGTAAATAACCCACAAGTTAGGAAATGAATTAAGCACGAAATGCAATATAATATATTTTTTCTATATAGTTTTGTCAGACGATTTTGTGTTTATTTAATACCTTTGTTTTGCAGGTGATGCTGCCAACACAAAATCGAAACGACAAAGTGAGAAGCTACCGCTTAAAACGCCAGCAGTGAAGGCAGCTGCACCACCTGACCCGATAAAAGATGTAAAGTCTTCGGAGCAAATGCACGACGTGTCCCTCGAAGCAAAACCAGCAAAAGATTGCAAGAAAGGTTCGAAAGGAAAAAGCACCCTGGATCGACAGCCCGCCAAGAGCAGAGCTTCATCAGCAGCACCGAGGATTACTATAAAGTTGGTGGCCAAAAAGAAAATCAAAACTGTAAAGGAGCCTCAGAAAAAATCTGCAAAGAAATTGAAGATGAAAGGAGATCAGGATGAGCCTAAAACCAAGGACATTGAGGGTGACCAGATTTTAAGTGCTCATGTCAAATTAAAAGCTGAACCACAAGAGGATGAACATGGCACAGAAGATAAAGGAGGGGGGACGGTACCTGTGAGAAGGCGTGGGAGATCTGCTTTAAAAACAACAGAGCCTGTATGCCAGACAAGCGCCAAAGTTGTGGTTAGTGACCAAAAATCAGAGGAGAAAGAATCTGTTGATCAACCTGATTCTGTAAAAGAGAGCAGGACTGTAGAGCCAAAATCACATGCAAAGAAATTAAAGCATAAGGAAACTGCTGCTGGCCAGGGTCCTGATGTTAATCAACTAGTGACTCGTAGGAGCAATAGAGTCACAAACCCACTCTCTAAAAGAGCCACGGTGAGCGCACCTGCAGCAGAAAGTTTGAGTACAAGTGATGCTGTTGTAGCAGCGTCCAAGTCAGAAGCTTCGCGGACAGCAGAGGCCAAACCATTAGCGGGAAGTAACAGACGAAGGCAAAGCAGGAGGCTGAATAAAAACAATACAGTGCCAGAAAACCAAGGTCTGTCATTGTCAGAGACTGATAACTCAGCTGTGCAACCCAGTGACAGTTTGCCTTTGAAAAATGAGGACATGAGGGTCCCAAGCTTAAAGTTAATAAAGATCAGAAACCCTAAATACGATGCACAGTCCGCGGGGAAGAATACGTCTCGGAAGAAAAAACGAAGAAAATTTATCTGGACTTTGACGTTAGTAAAGGGAGGAAGTCAGACGCCACGCGCTGAAAACACTTTCACAGTAACACCTAATGCTGTAAGTGAGGTTGATCAGCCCACTCTTTGTGATACCAGTGTCAGTGAAAATTTAAAGGGAATTGATGATGAATCCAAACTTGATGACACAGTTCCACAGGAGAGCGAAAGCACTGAGAAAAATGAGAGTAATCAGAAGGATTCCCAAAACAACGCAGAGGAGCCGTTGGAGGAAAAGACCTCTTTACAAGTTGAAGTTGCAGTGGAACACACGGCTGAAGCATCTCCACAAGAAATCACTAAAACGGACTGTGGGAAAGTTGTCCCCCCTCTTCAAATTAAAAAGGTCTCCTCTCCTGGCAAACATAAAAGTTCAAAGCCTTCTTTTTTAATTCATCAGGTCAGCCCTGTGGCTGAAAAGATGTTGGAAAGAGAGGAGAAAGAGGATGTTTTAATAGATCAGAATGAAACAAATGAGGATAAATCAGCATGTCTGGATGTTGATGTCACACCAACAAGGAGGCTAAGGAGGAGAACATCAAGCCTTGATTCGTCACCAACAAAGTCTGTCAGTCAGAAGCCAGTGAACACTCCAAAACGAAAGCTTAGAGCAAGTGTACAGGATGAAGATGCCCCACAGGTTCATGTTGAAGATTCTTCTCAGGTTTCAACTGAAGATTCCAGTTCACAAGTTCTTCCCGAAAACTCTTGTCTCGATTTGACTGAGGAGCCATCGCAAACAACCTTTGTAAACTCCTCTGAAATTGTTGACAAGGATACCTCAAATATTGCTGAAGACCCCTCACAGGTGCCAGGTGACGCTTCCCCACCAAAGGTGGAGAATGAGGTAGAACCACAGATTAATGAGGCCGAACCACAGTTTAGTGAGGCCAAACCATTGCCTGTGCCTTCCAAGCCTAGAAGATGTAGGAATAACAAACTAGGGAAAAAGAAGTCTGTTCAGAGGAAGAAGGCTGTCGTTTCCACTGAAACTGCTGTCAACACAGAGCCTGTTACAGTTGACACTACTAACACAGAGCCTGTTCAAGAGGAAGACACTCAGCCTTTAGTAACAGAGGTAAGCCAGCCGGAAAAAAAAGATTGCCCTCTGCCAGAGACCGAACAGGACCCTGTGTCAGTGGAGGAAGAGCAGATACAGCCATCAGTAAAGGAAGAAATGGACATTCAGTCAATTGAAAGTCAGCAATCTTTGTCACTGGAATGTCAAACGAGTGATCTAAATGCATCAATGGCATCTCAGAAAAAAGGAAAAAAGAAACGTAAAAACTTGATTGGTCAGCGCCAGAAACACAGACACAGGAGCAAAGATGGAAAATTTGCCCCACTCAAATTACCTGAAAGTGAACAAACTGAAGAGGGAGATGGTGACATTTCTACCCCACTGGCAGCTAACGCACCATCCCCAAGCTCCAAACTTATTGGGGTACATAAAAAGTACAAAAAGAAGCAGTCAAGTCTTCAGTTTATTGGCTCTAAGAGACCAAAACCTAAAGTCATTTCCAAGCTGATAGATACAGGACTTGACAAAGATAGTTTGAAGCAGGAGGAAACAGACACATTAGTTGATGGGGGGCAGGCAGATGTTGCAGAGGCTCAGCGCAGTAAGTCAAAGTTCATAAAAAACATTAAGCACTTCATAATGCCTGTGGTAAGTGCCAGATCCTCTCGGGTGATCAAGACCCCGCAGAGGTTTATGGATGATGCAGGAATGTCTGTACTGCCTCGGAGAAACTCCCCGAAAAAGGGTTTACAACTGGGCTTGCAGATACGTCCAGGAAAGAGGCGAGATGACGGGGCAGACAGGGCAATATCTCCAATCCTGCCAATTGACGAGGAGGACATATTGAGTGAAGCTCAACTGGACGTCGATCTGTTTTCAGCTCAGGACCTCGATGAAAGTATTGATCTCGCCGATAGCCTGTTTTCTGAGAGAAAAAGTGTCAAAAATGATAAGAACAGGTCCCTTCTAAAGAACTCTAGTTTCAAGTGGCATCTTCCAGAAGAGTCAGGCAAGGAAGTGAATACACTGGACAAAACTCCAGAAAACAAAGGTGAGGATCTGTTTTCACTGACACCAGTTGATAAGCCTACAGAACTATCTACTGACCTCCTTGATGTTCAGAAAAAGAAAAGCTGCCCTAAGTTCACTAAGCAAACGACTCACCTCAAGATATATCAGAGGCTGAAGAAGCCACACCTGGGACTTAAAAGCAAAAACCCAACAGAGCCCGATGGTGCGAGCAAACCACTCCAGCCTCCTGTTGATTTAGCAGAAGGACTTGATGATGAAGCCATGAGCATTAGTCTTAGGCAACGGGATACAAGCGTAGAGAAAGACAAGTCCAAGCTTAAGATCGAAGACCTAGATACGCCTGGAGTAGTGAGAAAAGTTTCTGTCTGTGTTAGGACTACTAACCCAAAGTCACTCACATTGCAACATGGCCAAGTGGAAGATATAGCTGCAAAAGACACTGCCCAGCCTCACTCAGGTAACACCATACTAATGTTAAGCAACGTTCGATTCATCACTTACACAATCGTGCAAACAAGACTATACCATAGACCTGAAAATGGCTTGTATTGCTTCCACAGGAGAGTTGCAGTCAGTACAGAACTCAGGCAGATGTGGGGGCATTTCTCTTGGGTCTGTGGAGAAGGGAGTACCACAAAGAGCACGACTCACTGGTGCAAATAAAAGAATGTTCAATCTCCTCAGGAAAGCCAAGGTTCAGCTTATTAAAATTGACCAGCAGAAACAGCTTAAGTCGTCCGGGGTAAGGTCACCGTCACCACAAGCGTGTTTTCAATTCATTGTATACATTGACTGTTTGTTAGTAGCTTAACCTGGCTTAATAACATGTCATAGAGGAAGAACACATCATATAAAGACAGTTGTTTTGAGTGATACGTTATGTATCAGTGTTTTTTTTTCTATTCCAATTAACCTTGCAGCTGTTATCTGGCCCGACTGGAGCCAGGTCTCAAGATATGACCTCTAAAAGACAAAGGAGGAAGCAGAGGGTGCAGCTTCATTCTGACGTTCCAGTCAAGACAGAACCGCCTCAAGTACAAGTAAGCATGGAAATCAATAGGCCCGAGGGGAGCGAGCATTGATCTCACTAAAAATCTTGTTTCTGTCTGTGGTTGTACCAAGCGGATAAAAAAACCCTTGTGTTGAGCTGAAATTGAACAATAATATAAACAGGGAAGCTCATCCCGTGTAAACTAAAGCCTCATGACATTTTTATTTCCTTCCTCAGCCGCAGGTCATCTCCCCACTGTGCCAGGAGTTCCGTAGAGCAGGAGGTCCACGTATCAAGCACGTGTGCCGTGCTGCATCCGTGGTCCTCGGGCAGCCACGTGCCATGGTACCAGATGATATTCCCAGACTTAGTGCCTTGCCACTGCATGAAAGATCTGGCATTTCCCCATCAGCGGTCACTAAAGGTAGATATGACATTACACTGCTTGTCTGAACAGTTCCTATAAACAAATTTGTTTCCTAACTCAAACATAAGTAACACTATCTAACTTCCAGCAGAGGATGATGTTTGTACAACTGATTAGTTTTTATTTGATATTCACTGTAACCAGACTTTTCTTGATCATTTATATATTTAGTGCCTCATCATTGCATCTTTACTATTTTTATCTATATCGCTGCTGTTTGATGTGGCTGAGAATGCTTTTGGGAAAGAGAACAAGAGCTGCTGTTCAGATAAGCTCAAATCATGCATGAAAGGCATTATTTTCCCATTCTTATTGCATTTTTGTTCTTGCAGATGTTGGTTCTCCATCTGAATCTGACAGTCCTGGGCTGTCAGATCCAAAGGTCACCAAGGTCAAGAAACCATCAAATTTCGTGAAGCGGAAAGGACTTGGACCGTTTGGGTACAGATCTAGAAGGTGTGGCGTATGCAAAGGCTGCAATCACGAAGAGGATTGTGGCAAGTGCATTAACTGCCTGGACAAACCCAAGTTTGGTGGTCCCAATACCAAGCGGCAGTGTTGTGTGTAAGTTACGTTTGGTAGTTTTTGTGGCGCGTAGGACAATGTGGTGAATTCTGATTTATTCTAAAACTTCGTATTTATTTTATTTTAACCACAAGGTATAAGAGATGTGACCAAATTGAGGAGAGGAAAGCACGCAGATTAAGTGGGAGAACGGCACCCAAAGGTAATTTTTCCCCTTCTGTGCACACTTCATGTTGCAGTAGTTCTTACATATCAGTGTCACCACTGTTTTCTTTTAGGTTCCTCTAAGCGAAGGCGATCCTCTCTCAGTGGGGGTCATTCAAGTAACGACGAAGGGAATGACTCACCGTCTGGTCTCCAGAGTGACGGTCACAGTCCGTCATTGAGAAAGCAGCCGAAGCGTGTCGTTAAACCCCGTGTCTATTTTGACCTGGTGGATTACGACTCAGATCTAGATGATAAAGCTCTCTCGAGCTCTGCCTCACCAGCAAGGAGAAGAGGTGTCGGACCCCGTTTCAGTCAAGGTAAATTAATACTCAGCGACTGCTTGACTAATTGCTTCTTTTTTTTCTTTTTTTTTAAGAGTAGCAAGTAGCTCTGTAGTCATTTAAGTTTGGATATTGTTTACTATTAAGATTACAAAGCCTGTAATAAAGTAAATTGTTTTTTCCATGATGTTCTCAAGACTTTGTGTCGCTGGAAGGATTCTTGGGAGACATATCAGATGATGAGGTCAGGCATCGAAAGTCCAGTTCTCACCGTGTGCCGTCAGCTCGACGTAAACCTGAAAAGGTGGGTAATTCTGGATTTAATTGGTGCTTAAACTGTACTTAACTTATATATTGGAAATTTGTGGCATTTGTATAGAAGTATAATGATGTTTGGCCAACAAGGACAAAAAATGTCCAGCTCTGGCACGCTGTGCTTAACATCACACTCGTTACTGTTACTGACCAAACAAATGAGACGTTTCTGCACAAAGCTGTCTCAGGATTTTCTTACATTCCCTTTCTTTTACTAATTTAATGCAGTGAATTTTAGCAATCAGCAATTTAATTAACCATTATGCATGTCTGTAGGTTGCGGTGGTCTCTCAGGGTCTCCAGTCTCAGGGTCCTTTGGAGCAGACTCCTCCCAGTGTCCTGGCTGCATTGGCCCATGGATTTGAACAGCGAACTGTTGAATCTTCTAAACCTACTCACAAAATCAGGGTTGATTTTAAGGTAGGTTTTTTTTGTTTGTTTTGTCTTTGTTTCATATATTCCTAAATTGATTAAATTGATTCCCTGTCGGAAAGTAATAACTAGAGTTATGTATTTGGAGACATACTTGGTTTCTTATTTGCCTTCCTCAAATATTATTTACTCCACAGAAGATGTACACACAGCTAACACCTGTAATAATTTAAAATGCATTTCATGTTTTCACGTTAGTATAATGTTTTGCCCAGCAGAGGTCAGTGTTAATCTAAATTCCCACATGTGCAGTGTTCCATACATCATTCATTAGAGTTTTGTTCCTTCTGATCTGTCGAATTATTTTTGTAATCTATGAATGAAAGTTTTACATGTGTCAAAATGCAAATTACAACTTGCATTAAATTTAATACACAAAGTTAATCCACAGTTCAATCAACAACATAGTGTAAATATCTATATGGGCATTGATTAATGGAAAGAGTAGGGTAATGGTAACTACTGTGAAAATCTTTAATTTTTTTTATTTATTTATCTTTTTAAATTTTTGTCTCATTTTCAGGAGGACTGTGCTTTGGAGAATGTCTGGAATATGGGTGGATTAAGTATACTGACCTCTGCGCCTCCCATGCCACCCTATGTCTGCTTCCTTTGTGCCAGTAAAGGGCAACACGAGGTAACTGATGATTTCTACTCAATTTTAATTGAAATATTCAGTCTCCTGCTTACCACCTTGTATTTTCAAAAAAGTTTAGATAAACATCAAGCACTACATGATTCAGATAGCAAGGTGTCCTTTTTTGTAATTTACGTGTTCTTTTTTTCCCCTCTGATCCTCATTTTACAGATGCTGTATTGCCAAGTGTGCTGTGAACCTTTCCACAAGTTTTGCCTTGAGCCAGCGGAGCGCCCCTCAGAGGAGAACAAAGAAAACTGGTGCTGCAGACGCTGCAAGTTTTGCCATGTGTGCGGAAGGAAAAACAGGCTCTCAAAGGTAAAAACATTTTATTTGTCTTGTTTAGCTTTCTTATTGGTATGTACTTCATCTGTTTGCTTCCATGTCTTCCTCAGCCTTTATTAGAGTGTGAACGATGCCAGAACTGCTATCATGCCTCCTGTTTGGGACCAAACTACCCAAAACAAAACAAGAAGAGGAAAGCCTGGGTAGGTTACTCAAAAAAACACAATTTTAGGGATATTTACTACAACCTGCCGATTTCTCATAGTAGTATTTTGTGCAGGTGTGTATGACATGCACCAGGTGCAAAAGTTGTGGCGTCACACCAGGGAAGAGTTGGGACACTGAGTGGAACCATGACAAAGGACTATGTCCAGATTGTTCAAAACTCTATGACCAGGGTGAGGCGACAGTTTAACCTTGACAATAAGTTTATCATTTGGTGAATTTTCAGCTTCTTTAACTTATCTGAATGTCTCTTTTTTAGGTAACTACTGTCCAATCTGCTTCAAGTGTTATGAGGACAATGACTATGATAGTCAGATGATGCAGTGTGGCACCTGCAACCATTGGGTTCATGCCAAGTGTGAGGATCTAACAGGTGATTTTTATTATTGACTCGGTAAACATTGATGGTATACAGTTTTGAAGCTTCTTAATACTGGAACAGCATTATCAAACTTAAATGTTATCTGCTACTGTCAGCTGAGCATGAATATTTTTCTTAGATTGCATTTGTGAATTTTGATTATGAGTGGATTTCTCTGCCTCCATCCAAAATATCTCTCCTGTAAAATAATTTCAGATGAGCTGTATGAGATCCTGTCCAGCCTGCCAGAGAGTGTAGTGTATTCATGTCGACCATGTAGTGTGACCCAACCCAGTGCCTGGAGAGAGCTTCTCTACATTGAGCTCAGGGCTGGGGTGGAGAAGGTGCTAGCATGCTTGCTTTCGTCCACCCTCACCCAGCACCTTGTTACCTGCTCACAGGTAGGAGACTTTGCTTCTATTTTTATTAGTGATGCACTGATTGACTTGCCGGGGACTGGAATCAGATGATTTTCAGTGTTCTCAACACCAACCGGTGACCAGCCGTTCAGCCTGATATATGTGCAGTTATGAGCTGGTCCATTTCATGCATGCACAACATGCACAAGTACTCATGCGCCCACTTACAGCCATATGTTAACATGTTGTAAGTGAAGTTTGCTAAAGTAACCTGCAAGGAAAAGCACTATGAAAACTTTTGCCGAAAACTTAATCAGATGCTTAACTCAAACTTATCCAGCTGAACATGGACATTTTTACAGAAGTTAACAAAAGAAAAGTGGTAAAGATAACCAAAGCTTAAAGAAGCCTTGGTATGAGCAAAAGATCAAAGCAGTTACAGGAAAACTTATGGAGACAAGTGAAAAAGAAAAAAGAATCAATGTCCTGTTATCTGTTGAAGTTCTACACATACTGGAAAATGATGCAAGTCCCTGACTCGTTTTTTTTGTTTTTTTGTTATATGAATCTGCTGCACTTGCTTTTGTTTGCTAAAGGTAAGGTGAAATATGTCAGTTAAAGGTGGGTGCACAGCAACACATTTTCATGTATGTGTTCCTCTTTACAGCAGTAGAGCACTTTATTTTCAGTTGTTAAAGTGAGAGAAGTTCCTGTAACTTACTGCATCTTGGGATAAATTGTGAAGTTTAATAAGTTTATTTTTTATTATGAACATAAAATAGTGATTCTTGTTTGTATATGCTGTCAATTGTAGTTCTTAGAAAGAAAATCATAACCAGGAAAAATCGGTATAGGCTGGTCACACATTGCAGTCGGTTCATCTCTAATTTTTATGACTCAAATGTAGGTTTTTATGCTAGATATCATTGAATATAGCTACTAAAATGTTACTGTATTATTATTATTTTATTTTAGTAAACCACTCAAATTGCATGATGTTTAATTTTCTTCGACTTCTGTTGTAGTGTGAAAGATCGGTCGACCCTGACAGTGGCATAGAAGGAAAGCCAGCCTGTGACCTCCGAGCTGTAGGAAAGAAGTTTGACAAAGGCCTTTATACTACACTGGTGAGTACATGGCCCCTTATTTAATGTCACATAATCAGTTCAAGTAGATTAACTGGTATAAAACATTGTGCTTCCATTTAAACATTAGGTCTGTACCATCATAGTAAAAATTATGATCATGATCGTTCAGTTTTTATTGCAAATTGTAAACCGAACATTGCTTTCACATTTTCATATATGTACGAAAATATAAGTCAAAATAAAATCGGTCTTCCTTATTCTCCTTATGTTTTTCACTCCTTTCTTTATACCTGTATGATGTATGCAAATAAAACAGTGCGAGTTTTGCCACTTTTGATAAAGAATTGCTCGAGCAAATGACCTGTGTTTGTCTAATATGTTGACCATTTTCATGAAGCCTTCGTTACTCGCCTCATCTGGTTTGCACATAACTTTTTCCAAATAGAATCCGATTGGCTGGTGATTTCAGTGCACCCCTGTGAGCTACATGAACTGACTCCCTGTACAGGCTTATTTTTCTGGAAGTGCGAGTTGATGCTAGACGATTCACATTAGCAACCACTGCATTTTTTTTAGCCTTCATGTATTCAAACAGCAGTTTGTGAGTTTGTGGTGTATTCTCAGGCGGTTGAATAAATTAGTTGTGTTTTTCTTTACAGTGCAGATGCACCGCACTCTGATTTCTTCATGGTTAACATAACTTATGCTAAGTTTTTCCCTGCTGCTGTGCATAGTTCAGTATTTTGAGTCATTGTTATATCTGTCTTTGAGTGTAGTTTCACATGGTCAGACTAGCACAGGAAACTTCAAACTTGGTGGGGGAAACAGCTGTGTTTGGCAAATGGTTATGTGCTGATTTAAGAAACGCTTCATTTGCGTTTGCATTTGAATTAGCAAAACATGCATTTTAAATATTGCTCAATTTAATTGTGGAATGCCAAAATCGTCATCTAGATTTAAATTCAATTAACTGTACAGCCCTATTATGTGATATAGAATGGTACAGTGGTCGTGAGGGACCACTGTCTCGCTGTTTGGCAGATTTTTTTGGTGCAATTTTGCATGGGTTTTTTTTGTTGTTGTTGTAGTTTTTTTGTTGTTTTTTTTTACAGCGCATTGTGTTCTGTCTGTGTTCTGATTGGCTGTAGACCATTGTCGATCAATATCGTGCCGTGTGTCATCCTGTACTGTATGTTTGTAAGTTTTCTCCAACAAACACAAAAATGTCGATGAAACGTTTTCACCATCAAAGGCAACCGCGGGTGCCTTTGGTTTTATTCTATAATACTGGACTTATTTTTCTACGAACGATTGAACTTTGAGGGTGTTTAAACAAGAGAGATAAGTGTAAAATGTTCAAGCCTGTCAGAGAAAAGTGTATAAAGTGTGTAGTCACGGCATTTAAATCCATAAAACATCTATAATAATTGTAAAAAATAAAGTTGACTACTTTGTGGATTTCACGTATCGGTTATGGTTATTTTTAGAACGTACCTACCGCGATAAACGAGGGACCACTGTAGTTACGTTCTTTATGTTGGAAATGCAGCTGCTCTATCAGCACAAGATTGAACATCTCAAGGACACCAAAATATTTTTTCTTTCTTTTTTTAAATAGAAAATGTTCCATGAGGATGTGGTCCAGGTGGTGCGAAAGAGGCTAGAGCAAGAGGAAGATCTTCCAGAGGAGCGGAGACCTACTGCCTTGGCACGATCCTACTACTTAAAGGTGCTGTATGGCTGAAAACACATAAAGTCTCCTGAAGTTATGCAGAATTGGCTTTAAGCATGATTTATCTTTTTGTTTGTTTGTTTTCAGTTTTATAACATTTATAATTACTGAGTGTTTTTTCTCTTTTAGCTGCTCGAGGAGGTATTTAATTGGTTCAACAGCCAAGACCCAAAGGTGTGGGACCCTTGTACCAAAGACTTGCCAGTGTGAGTATTACATTTTTAATATTTTATAAGTTTAAGAAATACTCCATTAAAGTTATATACCTAGATAGTGTTGAAGTACGCCGATTTCACGGATTATTTTAATGGTAGCGATCAGGCGGAGACTCTTACTTCCAAAATCAGACGTCTTTTTAGTTGTGCTTTACAATAAAATACAGATGCATCCGGAGACCTAGCTAACTAGCCTACTTCCGCTACGTCTAGCGAGGTCTGGCTCACAACTGGAAATCAACACAATCTTATGGGTTCGGTGTCCCACCCATTGTACCGTCCCCTTCAGCTGTCCTGCCTCCAGTCTTCCCCACTTCAGCACTACAAACAAAATCCTAAATTTACACGTAGCTCTCTAATCTTCTCTACCTACAGTGAAAATATAAAAACATGAGTCCATAATCACATTTCCCTCAAGCAACCCTTTTCACAATAGATACAACAGAAATAAGCACATCTGTGTAAAACATCACCTAACTATAAAATTAGCTAAAGTCATGTCTCCTTACAGTAAAATTTAAAAAACAAAAACAAAAAACAAACAGTTTAGATTTACTATATTAGAAGTACAGGCTTCACTGTAGATTAGATATTATTCATCCCTCGGATGGGTTCCTCCGGGAAATTCAGTTTCCGGTAGCACTGCACCGACAGAAGTTGCAGAATATGAGCAGAAATATACCATATATACACATATATAAATACAGAGACATATATAAATACAGATTATATAACAGGGATAAATAGGAATAGGAATACCATGGAATTGCACATTTCAACTATTGTGAATAGGAATGTAGGAATACCCTACAAC
Source organism: Pelmatolapia mariae (assembly GCF_036321145.2). NCBI lineage: Eukaryota > Metazoa > Chordata > Actinopteri > Cichliformes > Cichlidae > Pelmatolapia > Pelmatolapia mariae. The sequence goes on from NC_086236.1 coordinate 54,120,788, forward strand.
CACTGAGGTTTTTTTTAACCAAGACTGAAATCTTTGATTTATTTTTTAATCAATATGTCCACCTTTCTTTGATGGCATACTTAATCTTTGTCAGCATCTTCAATGCTAGTGTTGCACAGCAGAAAGACAATCTGTCTTTGGTCAGAAAATACGTCTCTTAGGTTCTCTTGGCTAGAGATGGTGCATTTTTCTTTCTTTCTTCATAAAATGATCCAAAGGTCTTCTATTAGATTCATGTCAAGTGATCGGATCATAGTATTTCAGTTCTTTTACATGTATGACCAACCCTGTGAAATGTCTGGTGTTCATTTAATAACTGTCTGGAAATCACAGGTCTGCTTAATTTTGTTTCAATGACAATAGGTTTTCTAACTTGTGTGGCAATCATCGCCAGAGTATTTGCTTTAGTTTCTAATTTTCAGGCTTGATTATTAGTTTAAGCCTGCAGTTATTGAGATACAAGACATTATATAGAACTGTAAATATTTTAAGTGTTAAATATTTTTATCAAGTAGGTAAATTTATGTGGGTTTCTTCACTTCTGATGTGTGCTGTATAATGAAAAGGGAAAGCACCATTCTGTTGTTGTGCTGCTTCAATTTTTGAACTTCTAAACTCTCTCTTCAGGGGGATGTTGTCCCAGGCTGTTCATCCTCCTACAACAGAGCATGTTTATGCTCAGTGGCAGGAGAGAGAGGATCTTTCATCTAGAACTCCACTGGGACTCCTGCAGGAAGACAATGGACAAAGCTTGGATATAAAGGAAGAAGAGGCTCTTTCTCCAATGTCTAGGGAATCATCAAGCCTGAACCATTTTAAAAGCAGCAGACTCAAATTCAAAGGTGACGTATTTAGTTTATGAGAAAATGTTCTTTTTTTTTCTGTTTTTTCTCTTCCACTAAATATTTACTTTTGTGTGTTTACTTAGGAAAAAGAGGTCGGCTTTCAAAAGCTGATCTAGACACTGGATGGTCTAAAGATGATGAGAGACAGTGCTCTTTGTGTCAAAAATATGGAGACCTCAAATCGAATGTAAATAATTCCCAAAACATTAAAATTGAGTGGTTCACAGAAGAATGCAAACCCAATTCACTTATTTTTGTAGATTCTCCATTCTCTTTGATTCATTTCATGTTGGATTGTTTTGTTTCGTTTCTCAGGAAGCAGGCAGGTTACTGTATTTGGGCCAGAATGAATGGGCTCATGTCAACTGCTGCCTGTGGTCTGCAGAAGTTTTTGAAGAGGACAATGGCTCTCTGCTGCATGTACACAGCGCTGTCACAAGGGGGCGTTTGATGGTTAGTTGTTATCACCCTGATAAACTGAAAATTGCTTAAAATCTGTAGAGTTGAACCAGATCAGTCTTTGTCTTTTTATTGTAATTACGTTAACCCAAACTTTATTCTTCACTCTTCACTGTCATTAACCCCAATCGTCTTCAGCGATGTGAACGTTGCAATCAGTCGGGTGCCACTGTGGGCTGCTGTCTGACATCTTGTCAAAGCAACTACCACTTCATGTGCGCCCGCTCCCGTCAGTGTGTCTTCCAGGATGATAAAAAGGTCTACTGCTATAAACACCGACATCTCATCAGTGGCAGGGTAAATTCTCCTCTCCCACCTCGCCTCTTTCAGGATTTAAACAAGTTTGAAGTACATTTAAAAAAATAAAAAGAATATTTTTATGAATTTAAACCCTAGTTTTAGTTATGTACCTTTGTTTTACAGATGATAACTGGTCAGGAATTTGAAGTAAACCGCAGAGTGTATGTTGATTTTGAGGGGATCAGTCTCCGCAGAAAGTTCTTGACTGGGTTGGAGCCAGACCTTATCAACATGATGATCGGTAAGCTGTTTTGTTTTAGTTGATTGCTTGTTTCGGCCCTTAAAGGCATTCATTAGAATCGGCTTTTGTTAAACTCAGAATTGGTCTCCACATTGTTACGGCACAGGTTCCCTGCAGATTGAAAATCTAGGCGTGCTGACAGAACTTTCAGCGAACAAAGGAAAATTGTTTCCTGTTGGTTTTCAGTGAGTTGTATTTTCTGCTTTTAACATTAATTATACTTGATAACACTTGATTATATAAAGAAATTATATTTGCAACATTGAATGAATTTCCCTCTTCCATAATAAGGTGTTCTCGGTGGTATTGGAGTACGGTTAACCCATTGCGGCGGTGCAAATACACATGTACGGTCCGAGAGGTCCGGCCAATTGTCCCAGAGAAGCCAGTTGAGGAGATGCCGAACCAAGGAGATAATCACACCATTGCTCACAGCCCCCGTCCAATACCTGGTGTGTTGATTTGTTTGTTTGTTTTGGGGGTTTTCTTTACTTCTGAAAACTAGATTGCCTTAACAAGTGATTCGCTGTATTCATAAATCATTTCTATCACTCTTCAGTATCAAAAGCTCAAGACACTTATATATCAGAGTGCCACCCCACAATGGAGGAAACCTCGATTCCAGGTATCCACCCAAAGTCAGATCACGGTGCAAGGCCAAAGATTCCCCAACCCAGGAGACCAGCTGGAGGAATGTCAAGACCTCTGCCTTCCCCAGGTATGATAGAAATTATAACCTGTTCTTATTTAGAAACATAATAAATAAGCCATCACAGAATGTAAATATAACTGATTAATTCTGTTTTCCTCTTAGGAGTAGCCCAGCCCCGCCACATACTGACCATTAGTGATCTAGAAGAGACTCGAGGAGTTCGTCGCCACGGCCCACACTCACAGACAACAGGTCTGCGCAGTCACAGGTCCCCCCCTCCTCTGGGTCCTGTAACTGGACCAGTCACTCTCCGCACTGGAAAAAATTCCCTCCCTACCTCCCCCTTGTTCCCACTTGGTGCAACAGACAGCCTGATAAATTCTACGTCATCCCGCCCAGTTGGAAGTAGAGGTTCTTCCTCTGTACGATCCTCTGGGAATACAGCCCACTGTAACTCGTTATTCTTTCCCCAGTCTCCCTGGCAGGAAGGTGCTGGAAATTTTCCCTCTCAAAGTCTACCCTTCTCTTCACCTGTACAACATTTACCCAGAAGTCGACTGTCGTTTGATCTAAGCCAGTCGGACTCAGTCGAGGTGCCACACAACTTCTTAGCTTCACCAGAGCCAGAGGATGTCTCTCCAGCAAATGGTACATCACCCCAGGAGGACTTGGACCAACAGAAAGATGAAGAAGAGTTTCCCTACAGTTCATTCCACAAGGACCCCAGCTTGAGTCTGGGCCAAGAGATGCGGACAGAACTTGAAATTGAAGAAACCCTCTTGAATGAGGGGGTGGCAATGAATTGTGGGGGGCAAATAGTGGTGGAAGGTGATGATCAAGAGGAATTTTGGGGAGCAGCCCAAGAAGTACAGAAGAAGAAGACCCTTGTTGCCAGTTTGCCACGGTCTGCAGCCTCAGCCAGGGATGACCTGGGCAACACATCCTCAGATGAAGATATGGAGCACTATTTTGACTTCTCTCGCACAATAGTCAGCTGCCCGGGATCAAAAGATCACTCCAAGTCTCCATCCTCGCCTTCCTCTCGACCTATGGCTCAACTGGATGGGGTAGATGACGGTACAGAGAGTGATGCAAGTATAGCAACCAGTGATGATGCTCAAAAAGTTAACAGTCAAACTCAGATACAAGCCAAAAAACTAAATGATAAAAATCTTCCTGACTTTGAAACCGCTAGCAGCACACAACCTCCTAAAGCATCATCTGATGATAAGCGAACAGATTCTTCTCCAATCACGATTTCAGAAGCCACGAAAAATCCCGCTGATGGTTCAACCCAAGATGCACCTAAATCTTTTAATACCAGTCAAAGCTCCGAAACCCCTTTAGTAAACCAAGAGCCCATGCTTTCTTCTCCAGTTGATAACATTCTGCCAAACCTAACTACAAATGTGCCTGAAATCCCATATTCAGAGGGGTTATTGACGGGTTCCAGTTCAGGGTTGTCCTCTGAAACACCTCTTCTTCTTGAGAGATGTGACACTAACCCACAGTTCACCGAAATGCTTCCTGTGCTGCAAGACACACCACTTGAGACCCCTGAACCTTGTAAAGCCCTGAACTCATCACCTGACTGCAGCAGGTTTATATCACCAGCTGAGGGGGCTAGTGTGTTGATGAACGACTTAACATCTACTGCAACAGAGGCCCCAGTAGCAGGTTCTGCTGATAACAGTCAATGCTCTCTGTTGGGTCTTCTTCAGCCTTCCCCTTTAATGTCAACAGATGTACCAAACCCCTCTCAAGGACTAGTAGACCCTCTCCAGATGTATTCTTTGCCTACTTTCAGTCAGCCTCCCTTAACAAGTATTACATTGCAACCAGTGACCGCTGTACAAGAGTCAACAACATTACCGTCCCTGGAACCTTCTAAACTGACAACTCTTAGTCCCGTTGGAGATATGACACAGACACTACTAAATGTTGTGCCTCAGAATGATCCAAGCTTATCAGCTACTGTTTCTCTACCGGTGTATGCCACACAAACACAGCCACTAGGCTCTACAGCTGTCAGCATTGTTTCCTCCTCTGCAGCAATATCGCCTCTGTCTGGACTGTCAACACACTGTTCAGCTGCTCCCACACAGGTACAAACCACCTCAGCTCCGATGATCCTAAATGGTTACAGTTCTTCTGTCCAGAAGGAAGCTACAGCTGGCCATACAATCTCCATCAATTTCGCTACACCCAGGCCAACTATTGAACCTCAGCAACCAGTGGTACCCCAGGCATTACCGGGTCATGCCATTCTTACTGTGAAGGAGGTGGGAGGTCCAAATGTAGACCCTACACCACATGTACTACTGGTGAACCGCCTTGGGCAGATCTTTGTGAAAAACCCTGAAAGCAACACTTTCCAGCTGCCTACTCCCAACTCCCCATCCTACAACTGTGTCACTCAGATTGCTAGCCTTTTGCAGAGCAACGCACTGTCAGCCACACTAGCTGCAGCTGGTAATATGACTGCACCACCATCTGTGGCCAATGTGACGACAGTACCTCCTCCACTAGTCACGCCTGCAGTTCAGAATCCATCTGCTGTCACGCAGCTGCTCACACACAAAAACAATGACACAATGGTAATGTCCAATGTGAAGAAATCAAGAAAAACTTCAAAAACACCAAAAGATGAAACTGCTCCAGATTCAAGAAAACCAAAGAAGAAGAAGGATTCCAGCACGTCAAAGAAATCTAAGTCCTCCAAGACCTCGGGGCAGCCTGCTCTGCCATCCGAGAATCCTCCCATGAGTCCTGCTGAAAGTGCCCAAGCAATTATTAATCAAGCAATGGCGAGTAACTACACCCCCAAGTGGAGTGGGCTTCGAACAATGAGCCCTTCCTCACTGGTTTTGCCACCCGGCCTGTTAATTGAACCAGATCCTCCAGAGTCGCCCCGCTCTCCATCACCACAACCTAAACCAGTTCCCCCACCCCGCCCTCGCACCCATGTCCGCATGAAAAGAGTGTCTTCGCTTTCAGACCGCATCGTCACAAAGAAATCTAAGGTTGACTTCCTCCAACCAGAGCCCATCATCGAGGATGAGGAGCGTCGCAAACCAGCTTTTCCAAGCCTCTCCAGCAGGGCCTCAGGAGTCCGAATCAAGACCCCCACAGTGAAAGGAGTACTGAACCTGGACGAGTTAAAAGAGGAGCATCTAAGTGATTCTGATAGCTCAGGGTAAGTTTTTACCTATCTGAAGTCATTTTTTAGCTGCCCTGCTGCTTTTTGTGTCAATGATCATTTAGGCTGACAAAAGAAAGAAACATTCACGTAGTCAAGCAATTGCGGTGGTATTTTGCTAGGTTTCCATTACTCAACGAATTGATGTCTTTCGATTCTTAAATACAGTCCACTTCAAAGAAGTTGGAACGCGGTGCAAAATGTAAATAAAGCATGGCAGTGACTTTTAAATTATTTCAGTCCATTGCTTAAATGAAAAAGGTACAGAGGAGTCATGAAATGTTCATTGTTTTACACAGGCTCATTCTGAATTCTTTGCCACCAGCATGTTTGAAATATCTGGGACAGCAGTGAGTTTATCACTGTGCTGCGTCACCTGTTCTTTGAACTAGATGCTGTAGCGTTTGGAAACTGAGACCACATTGCTGTAGTTTTGAAAGTGAAATGTTTTCACAATCTTGCTTGATACCGTATTTCAGCAGCCCAAAGACAGAACCTACAAATCCTGTATACATTATGCAGTATTTTATTCAGCTTTAAAGGCGCCTTTGTAGATGTGCAGTTTACCCACGCAGTTAGCACTAATGAGGCCTTGTACTATCTCAAATTATGGCTTTCATGGAGTTTGTGGATAATAGGTCTGATGATTGTTCTTCTCTTTCATAGGAAAACAATGATTTTGCATCAGAGAGCCTGAGAAACAAATATTTACGTATATGAAGTCATTTTTAAAAACAAAATAATTGTTTCCACTTGCTTTTCCCAGATCAGAGCCTTGGAGTTTCATGTCTGTGAGTGAACAAGGCAAACAGCAGGCCTGGGAACCAGTGGGACACAGCACACTGACTGACTGGAAGAAATATTCTGGTATTCTTGAGTTAAAACTGTATAATTTCACGAGTTTAAAAATACCAGCCACATTTAATATATCACTGATTAATGAATGGTACCTTTTCGCTTCTGCGTCCTTTAAATGTGTTGAATTGTTTAAGAACAATGTGAAAAAGGAGCTGTACGGATTGTGTTTTGTTAGGCGCTGCTTCTGCCTCAGATGACGAACCACCTCCATCTGATGATGAGGGATGTCCAACGAATAGAGACCAGCCACACTTACGATTTGAGATAACCAGCGATGACGGCTTTAGTGTAGAGGCAGACACCATTGAAGGTAAGGCCAGTGTTACATTTTTAAAAATTAGCATCGTAATTTTCTCGCTCTTTATGCTCATTGCTTTGAGCTAATCCCATCTAATTGTCAACTCTTCCTTCAGTGGCTTGGAAAGCCGTCACAGATGGAGTGCAGGAGGCTCGAGCGATTGCAAGGTTGAGGCCACTGACGTTTCAGTGGCTCAGCGGTCCCCGTATGCTGGGTCTGGTCCATGACGCAGTGGTGTTCTTGCTGGAACAGCTTGAAGGAGCTCACCGTTGCCAGCGCCATAGTTTCCGTTTCTTCAAACAGTTCAGCCAGGAGGATGATCTACCCGTCAACCCCAGTGGCTGTGCCCGTTCGGAGCTTTACCTTAGGTATGTTTGCCCTTTAGCCTTTTTTCCATTAGTACCTGCTTGTGACTTGAGGCAGTACAACTCGGCTTGACTCATTTTCCATTACAATTGAGCAGCACCAATGTGCGTGGGGTTGTTATAGCAACACGCCCGGCCCTCCTGTGGCATCATTTGTATGCAACACAAACGCTACAACAAAGATGGACGTCAAGGCGATGTAATTCCTGCTGCTCGGCCTGTGGCTTTTCATTAGACCACCATGGTGTTGTTTCTGTGCCATTTCCCTCATCACCGGGTTTCAAAAATGGCGGTTTTAATTTTTGGAAGAAGAATCCAAACTCAGGGTACCAGTACTATCAATTAGGTGGGTGACTACTGTCACCTCATGTAAAGCCACCCAGAGTAGGTACTAATGGAAAAGGGCTGTTGGATTCCTCCTGGAGAGAGTGAGTCAGAAAGATATTGCTCTTCTACAACTAACAGCAGTTTATTTGCTCCAACAGGAAGTCTACATTTGATATGTTCAACTTCCTGGCTTCTCAGCACAGACAGCTTCCTGACATTGGGCCTTACGATGATGAGGAAGACGAGGTTCTTTTGAAGTCCACGAGGTCAGGCTTTAGTTTATATTTCCTGGATTGTAATGCGATTTTAGGACTTTCAGACCGCTTTTCTCTGAAATATGTTTTGCACCTTCATATTGAAACTGCACACCACTTTCAAAACTAAAATATACTTTTTCATAAATATATTGACTATTGTCATTTTTTTAGTATGTTGCAAAACAGTGGTGTTGAAGTTTTGGGTCAATTAATTTCTGCTCCCTTTATCAGACGAGCCACCAGTTTGGAGTTGCCCATGGCCATGCGCTTCAGACATCTGAAAAAGACATCCAAGGAGGCAGTAGGAGTGTACAGGCGAGTTACATTTGCAATTCATCATTGCTACATGAAATAATAAAATGCATTGCTATACGCTTAAAATACTCAGTTGACAACATCATAGTTTTAAGTCTTTTAAAGTTCATAGCCTTAGCTGCAAAAGCCACAAATATTTAAAAATAAAAAAAACAAACCTCAGAATTTGTTTCACTTCTTAATCTTAATGGCAGCATGGCATTTAAGTTCATGTTGCATGTAATGAACTCAGAGATCTAATTGTGTCATCTTCCATCTCTTTAAAACCAACACAGGATATGACTTGTCTCTCTTTGGAATCTTTTATCATTTTCACACTTTGGTTTGATTCCAAAGAATTGCCTATTGATAAGATTAACAGAGAAAACCAAAGCATTCCCTGTCAAGAGCAGCGTGAGCAGGAGGATTCAAAACTGAAAAAAGCATCCTTCAGTGATGTTCAATGAATATTCAGCATTGAAGTCCAGTTTGCTTTATTTTGTTCCAGTATGGATGACTCTTTAAAAAAATTTCTGTTCAGTTTACCTGTCTAAGTTTAATATGTATGAATATTTTTTACAGTGTAGTATAGAATTGTATCTGTGATCATGTTAATGGAAAAGCAAGTTGGAGAAAATACTTTAGCCTTTAGCTCTACCAGAGGTTTCTGTATGTTAAAAAGGAGTTTTTCTTTCCCCCTGTCACCAAGTGGGGTTTCCTCTCTATTATTGTAGGGTCTTTTCCTTACAATATAAAGCTCTTACCATCCTGTGGTGATGAGAACCACATGACTTAATTGGCATTAGCTTTCATAAAACAAGGGTGATATATAGATAGTCATTTAAATGCAAGTAACAGCTCTTTGGCAGTTCAAATGTGTCATAATTGCTAGCCAGACAACAGAGTCACACCAAACCATTATTCCACACAAATGAATCATAGCTAGCATACATGTACAACAATTCTGCTTTTGCCAACAGCTGTTCAAACATCTGTTTCATGTTAATCCTAGTGAGGCTGAAGAAAAAGCAGCCGTTGGGATATGAAACAGTGCCTTGGCCAGACATTATGGAGACAGCCTGTTCAACGAGAGCTTTTAAAAAAAACTACAAAAACATTCACACTCTGTGTAAAATTTGGCCACATTTAACAATTTTTGCAAGAAATTCTGCAAGACACTGACTGCACTGTGACCTCACTCAATTTCTAAGAAAGAAGGTCTTGTTAAACAGAAAACTTTTTTTTCACTGCACAATACAGCTTTGTCACTCTGTAATGTCACTGCTACCCAGGAAGCACAAAAGGAGAAGTGGTGGGGGTGGGGGTGGGGGCAATCCTGAGAAAAGTGTCAAAATTTAGTGACAAAGAGCATGCAAGGTAGACCAGGGCGATATAACCAAAAATATTTATCACGATATACATTTGAAAATATGCTACCGATAACATATCCTTAGCATAACCATGTATAATATCCACAAAACTTAAAAAGAGGTTATACACACACAACACGGTAATATTATGTTGAAGCACAGTACGTATCACTCCGCGAGGCTCCTGACTACGATAGCCGTAATGCTCCGACAATCCATCAAGCGGTGCGGGTTCGAAGCTCAGCAAAGTCGTACTAAAACATTTGACAGATTTTCAAACGCCGTGTACCACATAAAATCGTTTCGAGGTCAGTAAACACAACCAGAATTCATACATAAGGCACACGGGATTATAAGGGGCACTGTCGATTTTCAGAAAAATCAAAGGATTGATTTTAAGTGTGCCGTATTTTCCAAAAATATGGGAATTTCTTTAGAATCAAACGAAGTGTGGAAATTATAAGATTCCAAAGAAAGACAAGTCATATCCTGTGTTGATTTTAAAGAGACACACGATGAAACAATTAGATGTCTGAGTTCATCACATGCAACAGGAACTTGCCTCCGGTGCATTCGCTGGAGTTTGAATTTGTGTGAATGTTAGATAGAAAGTACTTAAGTAGACAAAGCATAGAGAAAAGTGCTTGTAAGAATGTATGTGAATTGGTGAATGAGGCATATAATGCGCTTTGAGTGCTTAAGTAGAGTAGCAAAAGCTATATAAGAGCTGGTCCATTTACCATTTATATTAAAATAAGACAAAAAAAACCCAATAAAATGAAAAAAGATCAAAGTGGCTGAATTTGGGTATATATTTTGGGTATAGCCCTAGCTCCTGTGTTTACCATGTTAGTGCTTGTGTGCCAACCTTCATGCAAAGGTAAAAGATTGTAAACTAAAAAAGTGGACACATTAAAGTTTTGCCTGTATCAGCAATATAATATACAAATGTGTTATTGTATAGATTTTTTAAATATCTTCCTATTGCTTTACAATCAGTTTTCATCTTGATAACACTTCCTGTAGGTCTGCTATCCACGGCCGTGGTCTTTTCTGCAAGAGGAACATTGAAGCAGGAGAGATGGTTATCGAATATGCGGGCATTGTCATTCGCTCCGTGCTCACTGATAAAAGGGAGAAGTACTATGATGGGAAGGTTTGTGCATCTTCATCATTGTCATTCTAGTTTTGGTCAGGTATTTCATAGCAACTGGCGGCTCATGCTGAGAGATTTCATGAAAAACACCAACAGGTTTCATTTCTGCTCCCTGCAGGGTATCGGTTGTTACATGTTCCGCATCGATGACTTCGACGTAGTGGATGCGACTATGCATGGCAACGCGGCGAGGTTTATCAACCACTCATGTGAACCTAACTGCTACTCTCGGGTGATCAACGTGGAAGGTCGGAAGCACATCGTCATCTTCGCTCTTAGGAAAATCTACAGGGGGGAGGAGCTCACCTACGACTACAAGTTCCCCATCGAAGACGCCAGCAACAAACTCAACTGTAACTGTGGGGCCCGGAGATGTCGTCGTTTCCTCAACTAAGAAATCTCTTGGATACAAAAAGGGGGAGGATCCTGTTTACTAGTAAGCCTTAAATTGTGGTGACACTGGAGTGGGGCTTGAGGATGCTGCGGTCAGTCTGCCCAGCAGGGGGATTAAGCCACTATGAGACTGGCCAGAAACATGGCTAGTGAGAAGTGAGGACATTTTTTGTTTTTTTGGGTTTGTTTGTTTTTGGGGTTTTTTGGGGGAGGGAGGGGTCAAGCGGAAGAGGATGAGAACCAGCACAAAAAACAAACTTTGCAGAGTTTCTTGCCTCGCAGTGTACTAAAAGGTATGGCTCCCCGAATAATGTAATTGCAGCTGTAATTAAATCAGAGGACATGGTTTTGGGTGTTCGTGACAACCGGAGATTTCAAAGTGTGGGGAGTTTCTGGATTTGAGCAGATAACCTCAGATCAAGCCTTATCTGTCACATTACATTACAGCTCCATCCCTGTAGTTGTGAAGTCAGTTCTCAAGCCATACATCACCCAGACCTTTATTTGTACGATTCAGTACTTCTTATGTTAACTCATTTCCTTTTTTTTTCCTTTTTTCTGTCTTTTTTGTGAATAACAGAAAATCAAAACAAAAACATGGTGCTAAGCTTTTTAAAAGCTTTGTCTTTAGTTGGACTAAGATGTCTTGCGAATCAGGAATTGTTTAGCTCTTTCTTTACCCTGCTGAGATCTTAAATTTATGCACTCTTATAAGTCCTCCTGTTGTTATCTGTAAAATCTCACATTCAAAACCTGCTATTCGTCACCCACTTTCTTCCTGTCTTGAGTGTAAAATTAGTGTCTGGTTTCAGAGCAGAAAAACAGTGTCATAGAAACGTCCTCTTGGTATTTTGTTTTCTTTCTTTCTTTGGTTGTTTTTTTCATGTAAAGTGTATGTAGCAAAACACTACCCAAGCCAAAATTGAAGATTTCCTTCCTTTTTCTTTCTTTCTTTTTTTTTTTTTAAATATATATATTTTAATACTCTCATGGCAGATGCTCATCGTTACCTATTGCAATAAGACTTTGCTGCCCTGCAGTTGCACATAATTACCCATCAAACATCCAAATTATCTTCATCTTCGTGAAATCTTCTGCAGTTTCTCTTAATCAGGGAGGGCACTGGTGTAAGGCATTGCTACTGAGCATGTACATTGAGCTCCTGCACCGCGATGGTCGAGAAGACGGTGTAGGTGCGGGACTTTTCTAGGTATTGCTGCCTTTAAAATAATGATTGTTGTAAGTGGATGTTCAGTGGTGTCATTGGTGAGGCTAATTGAATTCACACACTGTTCAAATTAGTAGTTATATTTATTCATGTTTTGATTTCTATTTTAAATGGTTAAAGGTTGTGCTTTGTACAAATTGGTGGCGGTCTAGTGAACCCCCCCCCCCCCTTCCCCTTTCCCCTTTCCCCTTTCCCATTTCCCCTTTCCCATATGTATGCTTTGTTTACACATCATGTCTTTTGTTTCACTAACTTACTTGAATTTTTTTTCTCTCTTTGGGGCAGTTGTGGTGTGCGATTAAGCCTTTATGACAGATTGTTCTAAAGCAGGTATTTTTAAAGAATCTTTATTTTATTTTATTTTACTTTTAATTTTTTTTTTTTTATGTAGATTACTGATGGTCTTAGAATCAGCCACAGGAGTAAAGTGAGCACTGTTTGCCTACTCAAGCCCATAATTATGTTTTCCAAAATTATGTCATGTTTTGTCTTTTATCACCCACCCCTCCCCCCACCTTGCATGTCCAATCACTGGGATGGAGCCCAGATTAACTTGTGTCAATCACCTAGCTGATAACAAGAGCAGAGTCACTCCCAACTCCTTGCAAGGATTCTACCTCAGCTGTTTAGACAGATGTTTGGGAATACTGATGCAAAAAGAGAGGATGATGATTTAAAAAAATAGCTTGGTTTTAATATCCAGGTGTGTGTGTGTGTGTGTGTGTGTATTTGGAAATGTTTGTCATTTGTGTGTATGTGTGCGTGCATGCGTGCGTGCGTGCCATGAAGGATGCAAGGCACTAGTCAAAACCTGAAGTTATCATGACCATCTCGCCCAGAATCTGTTAAGAAAGCTGTATGTTCTATATACACATATATATAAATATACATATAAATATATATATAGTAGGGTTATTTTAAAGTAAGTGTAAAAGACATCAAAATGAGAAAATATGTGCTCTTTAAATTTACGTCTTTGTTACCATGTACAAATAAACCCTGAGTTTGTAAATATTTGTATACATATTTCTAAACCTGTTTAATTTTTCTATGCACTTTTTTTATTTATAATGTTATTTGCTTAATAAAGATGTTAAGATGTTTGATGAAATGACGGTTTTTATTTGTATATAGGTCAATAGTATTATAAAAGCAACAACAATGGGAAACAGATTAACATTTTTTTTAAAAAATTACTCATTTGTTCTGTTTTGACAAGAATACTGTCGCGGTAAATATGATGGTGGGGAAAAAACAGGAACTGTGGAGTTTTGGTTGAGTTCACTGGAGGAAAAGGCATCTCGTAAGCTGGATGGGTAAAGATAAAGCCTGGCTAAAATTCTGATTCTGTGCTTTGTCCTTCATGCAAGTGTTAAGCAGTTTATATGGGATACAGCAGTTGAGGTTAAATGTTTTCCAGGAGGTAGGTAATAATACATTCATACATTAATTATTCAAACGTAATAACAAATGAAGCTGCAAATATGGAAGAAGCTATTTAAATTTTTATGGAATGCTTGACTTCCCCCGTCATCAACTTGGACGCATAATGCCTGCCTTTTATCTCTCCGTGCTCGTAGCAGCCTTTTTGGGAGTCAGGGTAAACAGTCGCTACACTTCGGTCTTATTTGTTTTAAGTTTTGCAAGAGCAGCTATGGCGTCATTACGCTCCATGTGTTTGAGCAGTTTAGCCAGGTGCCCTACAGTCCAGTCGGGGTTCTTGCAGGTCACCCCCTCCAGCACAGCTTTTAGGGGGCTTTTGCTGTCCTTCATAGAGTAGGTATAAGTAATCCAGGTGGAGGGGAAGGCGCAGTGCGACGCCAGATGTTTTGTGCTCTTTCTTACGTGGCTCTCTGGATCCAGCAAAATCACCAGCTCTTCCAAAACATCCAAGTTGTCCAGCACGGTCTGTAGAGGTGCAGACAGGATGTCTGCACCTGAATTTTGAAAGCGGAAAAAGAGCATCGATGAATGATGTCAGTAGGTTAATGAAACAGACTTTCATTCGTCAACAGGAACACAAAATGGCAATTTCCGCCCACTTTTATCCCTCACTAGACAGTGGTTTGGATAGGCGTTGTACATTTTGAGATAACATTAAGTTCGACTCACAAAGTATGTCCTCTACGTCACTGCCATTAGATGAACCTGTCAGGGGGGCGAATCCGTCATTTATATATGAGGGTTGCCTGCAAAAAGCCTTTGCTGTTTACATAAGGCAGAGGAGAGAGAGTATCAGAATCACATTCACCAGCTTGAAGCTAGAGGGTATTTTAAAGTTATTTTAAAATAACCCTACTATATTGGTTGTAAAATTACATTCTGTAACATTTTATGGCATTTTCTCTTTATAAACCCAGTGGTCAGCTTTTATGTCGTTTCCTAAGTTCCTAAAACCTTGATGTGTGCACATTTGTTTATCTTCGATCGTCTAGTTTCGGTATACATACCTCTTTTCCGTTTGAGACCAAACACATAAGCAGACAAGGCAGCGAGCACGATGGAAATTAAAATGGCTAATGGTACTGCCCCTGCAGACACAGGAAAAAGTCAAGGTTACATTTAAATGTAACTGTCAAGGAAGGTGTCTCGGGTGTACAGTGAAGTGCACGCGTAACTTACAGGCTGCCCCTGACACACTGTGTGGAGCTGATGGTGGTGGGGTTGGTGTCAAGTTAGGTCTTTGATATGCCAGAGTCTGGAATGAAAACAGAATGAATGTTTTGGCTGTTGCTGATGAGGAAGAAACTCCTTCTTAACCAGCTGTCCACAAATATCTTCTGTTGCTTCTTTCTGTTGTGTTTTATATTTTTGTACTACTGCCATAGACAGGCAACCCCTATATATTTATTTATTACTGGTAAAATAAATAAATAAATAAACCCAACTATTTTATAAGGATTAAAAAATATTTTAATCTGATTAATTCTTAGATTTGATAAAGTTTTACGAGTCGGTTCATTTATTTTTGCTAAAAATAAAGAAGAAGAAGCGCACAGGCTTCATTTGTAAACGATGAAGTTACCATTCATTTAATATTTATAGTTTACCGTTGATGCACTGCTGGTAGCAGATGAAGCATCCTGTGAGGTTGTTGGTGGTTTCTGTGAAGTGAAAAAGAAGTTGAGGTAGTAATGGCCATTTGAATACCCAATTTACACTAAATGCAAGAAGCCTACTCACTGTGACAGGAAAATTTGTTGTCGGGATTCTGCAGAAAAACAGAAAAGGGGGTGGGGGTGGGGAGGAATGAAAGTCTGTAGATAAAACAGCGAGATTTAAAGAGGAAAGCGCATCTAGAGCGCTCTTATTGTGCCTGCTTATTAAGCCGTAGAAGAGATAGTGAAACACACACACACACTTTGATGAAAATCCCCTGCGGTTGAGAGAGACCTTCACATCCCCTCAGCTGTTTACCTGTTTCTCACGGTGATGTGCTTGTTGTCTTACCTTTGTGTAACAGGCACCTTGCCGCAAACGGTGTCAGCTGTTGTGTTGCAAGGTCTCTCAGTCTGAAACCCAAGTGGACACGTGCTACAGGGTTTGCAGTAGAAGCTGCTGCCATTGTTAAAAGTGTTTGTCTTGCACGGTTTTGTTTTTCCCTCGTGTCGCCCTCCGTCATCATCAAACCCACAATTGGGGGTAATTTCATGACCTACATGAATTATAATATAATATAATATAATATAATATAATATAATATAATATAATATAATATAACATAATATAATATAATATAATATTTGACCTACCTGGCTTTATAGGGGTAGACAAACACTGGATGCATTTTTGTTGCGCCGAATCCCAGAAGGTTGTTAGATCGTGGCATCTTTCTGAGTGTGTAGTGTAACTCATCGTTACTGAACTGAGCTTTAGAGCAAAGATTCTGTCTCTATAACAGCCCCATTAGCACCACCCCTTCTACATAAGTGCTGATCTTCTGACTGAGTTGGTGTACGCGGTTAGAGTTCCGTAGTACATGTCATCGTTTCTTCTTTCTCGCTGACCCAAATGTTCTGATATGTTTTTGTTTGTTTGTTTGTTTGTTTGTTTGTTCTTTTAATGAAAGCTGGTCAAATGTTAGACCAGTTTAATATGCAAGCAAGGGACAAATTATACAAAGTATTTCGGAGCGAAATCGAAATATTTAAACTCACTCTGTTATTGGGCTATAAAGTGACGGTGTAGAGTTTAAAATGCCCTTACCCTTTACTGAGGCAAAGTAAAGGTATGGGAGTTGTTTTCTTAGGGGGTCGCCTGTCTGCGTGTTTGCTTTGGAACCGATATCACGGATGCGCCTCCCTTCCTCCCTTCGTGAGACAAAGCAGGTGGTGTACTAATCTGACTGGAGTACCCAGGCCAGGGACGAGTCAGTGAAAAAAAAAAGACTGACTTTTCAACAAAAAAACATTTTATGGAATTTTTGATACAAGGTCAGATGACTTTCACAACTGCTGACAGCCAAATGACTACCTTTGTGTGTTGCAATGGTAAGTGACTTGTCGCGGGCGTGACGTGTAACTCACTTAAAGGCTGAGTAAAGGCTGGAGTGTGAGAAAAAGAGGAATAGAAAGGATGTATAGAATTTGCACGTTTTTTGGTTATCCATTTTTAAAAGCTAAACTTGACTTATCACGTCAACATTTACCTATAGCAACCACCTACTAATGGGCTAACATGACATATTTATAGTGTTTATGCACCACTGATGCCTTTTAAAAAGCATAGTATCGTTTTAACTTCATTTCACATACAGGATAAAAAAAAGATCCTCTGTAAGGATTACGTAGATATTACCATCACTTTTTTCACCTGGTAACTTAATATAGGCCTATATGACCTCCGGCACATTTCCAAACTTTCTGTCGCGTTAGTCATTTTTAGATTTTTAGCCTTTTTAGGATTATTTGAACTATGCCTCGGGTCACATAATCTTAGTACTCTGTCCTTTCTATATAAGACAGTAGCTGAGTTCACTCTACCCTACTCTGCAGAAGGCTGAGACAGCATGATTAGGCTTAGTCCAGCTTACCTAGCTAATGCTTTCTGTTTGAGTGTGTTTTGCTCATCAGTGTCCCTTTTTTTCTTTAGAAACATTGCTTTAAAGGGAAATGCTTTGAATCTGGCCGCCACAGAGCGACTCAGAGAATAGCTCATTCTGGAAGTAAGCACTGGATTAATTTTACTCTGTGAGTCATCCAGAAATACCTCGGAATTTTATTGCCAGTCACGATGGTGCTAGCAAGAATAATAGTGTTAACTCTATTATTGCATGTTTAAAAGTTCAAACCCTGTTGAAAATCTGGTCTTTTGTTCTAGTATTTACAATCAGTGGGAAGACTTTGCACTCGATCACAATTCTCTGCTGCAAGTGTTTTTTGCTTTTGGATTTCTTTGATGTGATCTACTGGAAGAAAAGACTATAATCTGAAGAGGACATGCTGTCCTGGCTCCAAGTTAACATAAATTAGTAGGGTAGCCATGGGACCTCCCACAACCACCCAGGATGAGACGAGGGGACGGCGAACATCTATGCCCTGTCAACCGAAATCTGTCATGGTTGTCCATTCCACACCTTCGGGGGATGAGGTTAGGTGCAAGAGTTATTCAATAAATGTAAGACAGTGAGTTTTGTTTTCCAAACTTTTTTCCCCCCCAAAATGTCTTTGTAAAGTCAAACCTGAAAGTTTTGTGATAAAAAAAAAATTACAAGTTGGTCACACACAGTCTTTTCCAGTCTGCCCTTGTGTGATAATATTATGAATGTGACATTTTTCAGAGCACTTTGATGAATTTTAGTATGACGATGTTTCCAGTTTATTTCTGAAGAACAAAATAGTCTTTGACCAATCAACCTCATTCTTATTTTGGCTATAAGTCCTGATGTGCTCAATTGAGGACATTCTGGCCTTTCCAATGACGTCTCATGTGTTTGGGTGATCTCTTTTAGCCCCAGTGAGGCAGGGAATCACAAAAGTTAGTTAAACTGAAAGTTTTTCCTCAGTTCTCAGGAGACTATATTTGCATTACCCCTGTACTTGTGGGCTGTATTACGAAGTGCTGATTTAATAGGGTGATTCATATTTTGATTTCCAAAAAAAAGGACACTTGGCCCAGTCATGAAGAACTTTAATAATACTGTTTGCTTAAAGAAAACCTTAACATATTTAAACAATGCCTTCTCTGTGCGGTTAATGAATGGTGAAATAAAAAAATGTCATATAGGCTTTTAGTCAACAAAAGTCACTAAAAGTGTCCTAGTCAACAAGTTCAAAAAAAGAGGATGTTTGGTCCCCCAAGATTTACCATGTAACTGCTTTTCCTCCTGCGTTTTTCCCACCATTCAGCCATAACCTAATTTAGCCACAGTGAGGGTGGAGTCTATCCCAGTGAACTGAAATGACCTTTATGAATTTGCAAGCACACTAAAAATGCACTTTTCTTTCCCCTTCCAGCCAGATACAGACATGACGCTTCCTCTCCCAGACATCATGCCAGGGACTTTTTCTGACCTTACAACAGCAAGGCAACGCCACAAAAGCACAACAGATATTTCTCACCAAGGCAACATTTCTTTGCTTCCCTCTTATACTCATTGTCTTATAGATAGAGAACAAGACCTCTTGCGTCGTTGCTCACTCAGGGAGACCAAGAGTCTTTCACGCTACCCTCGCCATGCCCTCAGCGTGCCTGAAATCGGCTGCATTAGTCCCCTTCATGTCATTACCCACAGTCCGCTCCACAGCACGCCGCTCTCACCGGCAAAAAGCAACATATCCAGCCCTGCTAGAGAGATGGAGAAGCTTGCAAAGGCCAGAAGTAAACTTCTAGAGAGTGAAAATAACCAAACCCCTACCATCGCTCCAGAAACAAGAGAACAACTTCGCTATGTCGCCAAAGATGGAAAGTGCCGAGTCAACCTTTGTCATATTTCAGAAAGGGGCCGTTTCCTGTCTGATATCTTTACTTCTTTTGTGGACCTCCAGTACAGATGGTTCTTATTCGTCTTCATGATGTGCTACATTGTCACCTGGTTTTTCTTTGCTGTGCTCTACTTCTTGAATGCTTTCTTTAGAGGTGACCTAGAAAAGGAGAAGCCACTCACCACCCCTGAAGAAAACCTCATAGACCGCGCACCCTGCTATTTGGGTGTAGATGATTTCATCTCTGCTCTTCTTTTCTCAGTGGAGACACAGCGCACCATTGGTTATGGATCACGCACTGTGTCTCCCAGCTGCCATGAGGGTGTGGTGCTAGTCATGACGCAATGCATTGTTGGGTCTATGATAGATGCTCTCATGGTTGGCTGCATGTTTGTCAAAATATCCCGACCCAAGAAGCGAGCAGAGACACTCCTTTTCAGTCGCACGTGTGTCATTGCTAACCGGGATGACCAGCTCTGCTTGATGTTCCGCCTGGGAGACCTCAGAGAAAGTCACATGGTGGATGCAAAGGTTCGTGCAAAGTTAATCAAGTCCCGGCAAACAGCAGAGGGAGAGTTCTTGCCTCTCGAGCAGACAGAGATTAACCTTGGTTATGAAACTGGCTCAGACCGACTTTTCCTGGTGGAGCCTCAAGTCATTCAGCACAATATTGACTGCAACAGTCCGCTGTGGGAGCTGGGTCCAGAGCAACTCAGAAGACAGCAGTTTGAGATCATCGTTATTTTAGAAGGAATTGTTGAGGCCACAGGTGAGTAATTGACAATAGCAGCAGTTAAAAAAGATGTTGTTGTTTATTAATAAAAAACAACAACAAAAAAACTACCTCTACCTCCAAAAGTCTCATTTTAGTATAAAACAACTGCAAAACATTTTACTTTGACTTTTCTTTTTGAGAATAAGATGGGATTTTTTTTTTGCAAGAATGTCATAGGAGGTGAGAGAAAGCATGTTCAGTGAGAGGAAGTATGGGATTTCCACATAAAAGCTGTGCAAGTACAGAGAAATGATCAAAACTCCATCCAGAACAACCCTCTCAATCTGAGGCTGCAGTGCTAACCATTTGCCCCTGCACTGCCAGTTAGCAGCCTCATTAATAATAGTTTTCAGGAATTAGGAAACAGGGATGCAGTATTCTCTCAGTCATTGATTTTTCCCCCTTCACTGTAGGGCTACAGAAGAAGGATGTTTTTGTGGGCCAGACATTTAATGATTGCCAAAAAACCACACCTGAAAAAATCCCACCCACTACTGTTTCTGGAAGAGGGCTTGGTAAAATTCTGTAATACTTGAACTTGACTATAACTAAGGTTTATGCTAATTATTTACCGCTGTTGACTACACCCAACCCCATGGTTCTCATGCAGTCATTACAGTTCAGTTTTACCCTGCTCTTTTGCTGTGTATTCACATACTGTGACACACAGTAAACCTTGGATACTCCTGTGATTTTGCAGACACAGCTTAGAATGTTGCTGCAGAAACTTCAGGGGCCCGTGTAGGGGTTATTTGCGGTAGTGTTCGTTTCATTCTCCTCTGGAAGTTAAACACTTGCAGATGTTTCTTATTCTTTGTTTACTGTTTCTCCACAAAAATTTCCTTGGTGCTGGCTGCACAGTTGTTATTGAATGTGGATAATAAGGTCAAGTAGAAAAATGTTGTAATGTTTAAAGAACTCTTCATTCGGGTCATGGTTTACTGTGTATAAATAGTTATGAGTTAGTAAGTATGAAGAATGTTTATTTATAGGCTGAAACAGCAACAACAAGCTTACCCTTATTTAATTTCCAGCCTTCTGAGCGGTAAAAGCACACCGAGGTTAAGTGCCACAAAAGATAACGGATTTTGATGAAGCATCTGATGAGTAAACTGTGCAATTCCCTAAAACTATGATTGTTTATCAAAAGAAAGTCTGTCTGCCAAGTTCTAAATCTTGGAATATTTATATTTATGAGAAGGCCAACAAGTCATTCAGTTTCCTGGGTAAATGATGGGAAAACTGTCTTTCCACAATGTAGTCAGAATGTAAATATTTAACAGCTTATTTGGCATCTTTTTGGTATGGAAAGCAGGAAAGCAAACCTTGCAGAAGGTTTTTTATAGAAAAAAAAATCACATATCTACATCTGAGTTTCCTTTCCCATGTAGTGCTCAAGCTCAACTGCATCATTCTGAAACTTTTAGAGTGGTGACAATATCTGGTATTGTCACCACAGATGTTTTTTAGGCTTTTTTTTTTTAGGAAAAAAAAAGAAAAAAAAGTTTTATTTCTGTTGTTTTTTGAAACCCTTTTTTTTCCCTTCTTCTTAATTTTAGACTTTGTCCACCGTTGCGGAAAAAAGTGCAAAATAACACACCACCAACCCAAACTTCTGATACTGCTTTTTTTGACGTGGTTCCTAAGATTCTAGATAGTTTTCTTGCTGCAAATTATGACCTTGTGGTTTGTTTCATACATTCTTCAGCAACTGTGAAAAAGAAAGTGCATGCTCTTTTTACATACTAGGTTTTACATGCTAGTCCGTAATAAAAATCAATCAATCAAGACGAGTAACAACAGACACATGTCACATGGTATCATGCTGTGTCATTTTTTATTTAACAAAAACTGAAGCAAAACTGGAAGCAGTGTGTGAAAAATTGAAGTGCATATAATTATTCTGTCATTTTTAACCACATTTCCAAGCATCAGCTAGAAGAAGCTAGGAGTGCAGGTACGTGTTTATACACAGCTCTTGCAGAGCTCAGGCACAACATTTCCAACATGTTAAGGTCCAGACAAAATAAGTTGTATAGTGAAGGGCCACTGCAACACTGTGGGTTTTTTTTTCTTTTTCAGCCATTCTGTTGCAGATTTGGCTGCTGGGCTTAACATCATGATCCTCTTGCATGTCCTAATATGGGTGAAGCTTTAGCTGTCAGACAGCTGGTACTATATTTTTCACCCACTGCTTCTGGATTTTGGCTCACTTTTTGTCAAATAAATAATGACACACTGCAGTAAATCATCATATTTTCCTTTATTCTGGAAGGAATAGACCATTTTTCTTATTATAATGCATCAAACCTTAGACTTGAAAGAGAGTGTGCTTTCTTTTTCACATGACTGTACAGTAGGTATTCAAACCTTTCAGTGATGCTATCTTTGCAAGATAGCATCAAGTTCAAATAGAAACTGTTCTTCCAACTAAAGTGTTGCCAATCTCAGTTTAAAAGAAAATATAATTTCTTATGGTGAAACTCTTTAGGAACAACAAACTAACTAAATAATTTGTTCATAGATATTTCTAGTAAAATCAAAACCTTCCTTTTTCCCCAATACTTTTGCTGTTGGAAATTGTTAATGTCAATGTAAAAATAAAGCTCAAGAGTTAAAAAAAACGATTGCAAAAAGAATAAATAAATAAATCAGTATTTCTCATCTAAATTTGGCCAGTTGGTACTTTTAATGACAAGTTCCTACTTTCTTATTTTGGTAAGTCCGAATGTGTGTGGATTCAAACACACCAGAGACATCTTGTGGCAAATGATGCGTACTTCAGTTTAAGACGGTGATTTCACTTGTTTGACAGAATCAAAACTAACAGGCACTTCCTTGTCATTATTTTAAACACAGGGATGATGTGCCAAGCCAAAACATCCTATATTGAAACAGAGATTGAGTGGGGCGCTCGCTTTGAACCATGCATGACACTGGAGAAGGGCTCATTCAGAGTGGACCTGCGTCGGTTCCACACGACCTACAAGGTACCACTACCTAACTGCAGTGCCAGCCAGGCACACCAGCTAATGGCTCTGGCTGACTGCAAAGTCCAAAACCACAGAACCTGCCAAAACTGGGAAAGCTGGGCAGAAGGAATGACCGAAGAAGACAAAGACAAGCAACCATCCCATGGAGGATTCACTATTGATAACATTCAGGAAGAGAGAGCATCAGAAGGCAATGAAAGTGAAGAGGGTACCGAAAAAAGCACGCCATAAGACATTTTAACCTTTTTAAAGCTGAATTGGTCATAAACAGTTTCTCAGCATGAAGCTTTTTTTTTTTCTTTTTTTTTTTTTTAAAGATGATACCAGCATTTCACTGTAGAAGAAGGGCAGGTGTAAATATACATAATAAATATTTTGAATTGACTGTTTGCTAAACTTTGTCCCAAAGTATTGTTGGCACTCAGGTCCAGCTTTAAACTATAGCAATACACATAGAATTTTACAGCATAAATGCTTGCAGATTTACTATTCTTAGTAAGGTTGAAGCAACAGCAGATTCTTGATTTTAGTTGTTACCGAAATGTCTTTTTTCCTCGTCTATGGCATGTCCAAGACAAACCTGCGTTTAATCTCATGCAACTAAATAAATAGCAGCACTGTATTTGCAACATATTTCTACTTTTGTGTTTTTACTGCCACAATTGGCCCATGATCACAGTTTCAGCCACTGTTTTCGACAGAGGCCCGAAAGAGTCGGGGTTGCAACATGTTTCAATTTGTTGTAATTTGCCACAAAAATCTGCAGCATATGAATACTCAGTAGTATGGTTCACGCATTTCACTTTAAAGCATAAATAAATAAAAAAATAAAAAAAATTAAAAAAAATCATTTTGTAAAAGTTGTTTGGAAAAACAAGCTTGGTAAGAATATGATGCATAAATGTAAATGAGTACATCAAAATGTCAAATTTCACAGCGGTTGTGTTATTTTGGTACGTTTTATTTACACAAACGAAATTTGACATGATCTGTGACTGATATTGTACCTACGGACTTGGTTCTCGTACCCTCCCTCCAATTGCCCGGGAATACCCACTTGCGACTGCGTCACTTTCCGGCTCCTACGCAGCAGTCGGAGCTGATAGCGCCCACTCACAAAAAAAAAATAATAACCAGACGCGCCGCAACGCGTTTCAGAAGCGTACTAGTGTATCTCCGCCTCGTATCTCTTAAAATAGTCCCCCCCCTCCTCTCTCTCTCTTTTTAACGGAAGCAGCGTGAAGCTGCACAGAGCAGGGAAGGAAGTCAGACACAGGAGCGTCGCCGAGAATCCGACCACTTTTGTACGTGCAGACGTCTTCTATTACGCCCTCTGTGAAACCGTGCAAAGGACGGAACTAAGCTGCGCGACTTTTAACAAACGTAATCATTTTTTTTTTTTTGCTGCGAGGTGCTGCACTGCTGTTTGGATGAATTACAGCCTTTGTGAGATGCACCGTACATGTACTAAATACAAGCAGACACGGAACACACCGCCACACAAACACACAATATGTGACTTATAAGGCCATTACATTGACTTTAACCAATACCAAACAGACCGACTGGAACCAAACTTTGAAAAGGGGACCAGGAAAACAACTGCTTGTCTTTATAACATGTACTACCACTGCATTGATCACAATTGGACGGATCCTGTGTGAGGTTCTAATGGCTAACTGAACATTTAGATATATTATATCTAAATTATATTATAATATAATCACATTATATTATAATATAATTTGACACAAATTCTCAGATTCTGATGTGTTCAGTTAATGGGACCTCTCATCTTATTATAGTGACTTCAAAGCTATATACACTCTCACTCACACACACACACACACACATATAATGCACTTTGCCTTTTTTCTTCATATCTACCTGTATTTACGTCAACGTATGTATTTATGTATTTTTGAAAAATAAGGGTACTTGCATTTTATGTTTATATCTACGTGTATTTACATCAACATCTGTATCTATGTATGAAAAAAAATTAGAGTGAAAGATGAATAATGTTTATTTATTTATTTCACAGCTAATACACATTTAGGATAATGCTGTACAAATCAACAAATACATTTTGATGGAAACAGACCCAAGAGCTTCACTGAAAGCTCATTCCAGGAAGCAGTGTGCAAACATACATAATATGTATGTAATAATTTCGATCCTGAAACTTGTATGGAGCTTTTATGGAGGTATTTAAGTTGGCAGGCCTACCTCTGAGTGACTTTTACTACAGCACGTCCAATAAAGAAAAGAAAGCGCCCGACTATTCTCACTATCAAGCTTGGTATAGATGCAAAAGCTCTGTGATAATACTGATAATATAAACTAACTAGTCACTATTAATGAGAGGACAGGTGTCATCTTTGCTAAATTTTAGCCTCCTTTAAACTGTTTTTTTTGTTTTGTTTTGTTATATTAACATTTTTGCTGCCAGTTCTCTCACCAGTACTGCTACAGCTTAAACTCATCTTGACTGTTTCTGGAGAAATCTCCTTTCTTTCTGTCCAGAATAAGATAGATGTGGACACTGTGTTGCATATTTCAGTTGAAATTTGTCATAATGTTACTGTGGTTCTCCTCAAGAGGGTGCTGTAAACCTAAGTCAGACACACAAAGATTATACAACAGTCAAGTGATAATGAAAGTCGGAGAGAAGATGCCTGCGTCATTCGATGAGGATAAGCTGTTGATGTGGCTTTAATGCATGGTAAACACTTTCAATACCTTTTTCTGACATGTCACTGGAAATTAGTGCTGTATTGATCTGTTCTGTAGTTTTGACGGCAAATACAGAACAGTTGCAGTTTGTATACAAGTTATTGCTACACTCCAGTTTGTAATCTTGCATTTCACTTAGGGGTAAGTGTTTAATGGCCCTCTAGATTTCTCAAACATTACCATACATACTTTTATTTTAAATTTTACCTTTAGAAATATAATTGATGCTTAGCTGTGTGTAGGCTATGTAATGATTATAGCTGAGAGATGCACATTACAGATACACTCTTGAGAACTTTGCGTCGATGGAGGCAGTTGGATTGTGAGGCATGGCTCAGATGTGGGAGATGTACAGGTAGGTGCTGCTGATGCTCCAGTCAGGGGGGAAGTCTTGCACTGCGTGGCTCTTGATGTGTCTTTGCATGGCGACCAGGCTGCTGCAGAACTCCAGGCACACTGTGCACTGGTACGGCGCGGCCCCGCCGTGAGTCCGCAGGTGCTTGATCATGGCCGAATAGTCCCGTGAACGTTGACCACAGAGGCGACACTCGAATGGTTTTTCGCCTTGAAGCAGAGAGAAGAAAGAGCAGGGTAGGGGGCACAGGAAGGAAGAGAAAGGAGGTGGAAGAGAGGAGCGCTCACTTGAGAAAGGGTGTTTAAAACATATTTATTTTCAGCGTTTTACAATCTATTTAGCGCGGGCTTCTCTGCAAGTAGACGTAGTATGTGGGGTTATGTTTTTTTGGGTTGTCTGTATTTATGTAGGCTACATACAACCTAGAAAGCCTCAAGGGATTTTTTTTCCTCCTTCATAATTTGCACAATCATTCACTTGTTATCAAGAATGAACTGATGAATTTGATTGCCAAAGTCAGTTTCACACAGTGAACTCTCAAAGTACCTTTTTTAGCCCTACTTCAAGACTTCATCAGAGAAATAAAAGATTTTGTACAAATGTCTGTTAGGGTAAAATTACATTTTATATCTGTAAGGTCAAAGGTCAATTTTACTGTGCCATTATCATTTTCTGTAAAAACGTTTTTTTCCCCCTGATCACTATTAAATGCCATGACCAAGAGACTGTACTATAGATCGTGAGAACACATCTCACAATTTGAATACTGAATTGGTTCTAATCTGGTTGCAGATATAAATTTACTGATTGGCATAAATTCTGGTGTACATGCAATGTTTAATATTTAGTTAAATCCTAAAACTGTTTATTGGGTCAATTTTTCTTTCGTTCTCAACAGATACACTTCTTAAATGAGTAAACATGAGTAGAGTAAACTGGGGCACTTTTATGCAAATCATCCAGCTTTGCACCACTTGCATCTGTTTTCCACTAAGTCGGTTTTTCTATTTGATTGTAGGTCAAAGCAACACAAAATGAAATAGATAAATATCAGCTTAGTCATTCTGAGAAAAAAACGTACATTTTCATATTAATAAAATGTGCTGACAAAATCTGTGCTTATAAAAAAAAGTCTACTGGTTTAACAGGTAGTGTTAAAACTCTAAAACAAAATCCTTTCCAAAGAGCTTTTAAACATCTAAGTGTGTGAACGCCTGAAAAAGAAGTGACTTATTTATGAAGTAATATACCTGGGAATTTCTTTTTAGTGTCTTCTTTCAGTCTTTCAGATACTCGTTGATATGTGAGACATCAAAATTGCTCTTAAAAGATGTTATTATGAAGCAGATCTATCCTAGAACACATTGGCCTATCTGAAAGACCGACTCATGTTCATTACCATTTCTGTAGCTAAACAGACCTCAACTTAAACAAATTAGCTTATGTCCTTTCCATCAGTGCAATTCATTTTTAAATTCTCTTCTTTTGCTTTAAGCTTCTGAATCCTACACTCCCAAAAATCCAATATGCAGAGCAAATGCTAGACATTCATCATGGTGAATATTTCTAATGTCAGTGTCTCCAAAGTAATCTTAATAATAAAGCTTTAAGGAGTGTTTTGGAAATGTATTTTCTTTACTATTTAGTATTTTCTCAATGTATAGTATTGCTTTGCAGTTAAATACAGACATGATGCCCTTTGTTGACTAGATTCTCTGTTGCGTGCAAGTTTCAAGTCTGCAAGTTTCATATTCTGCAAGGTTAGCTTCATAGTATTAGAATGAGTGGAAAACTCTCTACTTCCGAAGATGTTCTGCAGTAATGCACATGGGCCCGGTTGTACATTTAAAAAGTGCAGACACTTCTCTCTGAAAAACACAAAAACTTCTTAGTTATTATAATGAGGATACTTAAAAAATGGTATAACTGTGACAATCATTCATAAATTTGGCTGTAGCCTGCCATGCCATGTCTCTGATATGATTTTCCAAGTCCCACTGACTTAAACAACGTCAGACCTTTATTGCTGTTGTTATTTTTAAACATGCTTTTCAAAGTCAGAGTTGGTAAATACATACTGGGCAGATTTATCGGACTTCATTTTGTAACTAGGTTAACACTTGTGACCTATGTTTATAGATTTTATTTAATTAATTTTTTTTTCTAAATTATTAGTCATTGCTGTGGGTAATCATTTTCCATCAGTGTCAAGCCAGAGGATTCTTTGCTGCACTATAAGTCGAAAATTCTCACAGCTATCTTTGCTCCGGTATGAAAAAAAAAGTAAATAATCTGATACGCTGATGCACTGCTGTTGAAGAGATGCGCTTACCAGTGTGTACTCGGTGGTGTGTGTCCAGCTGATGTTTCAGACTAAACTTCTTAGGGCAATGTTGGCACTGATAGGGTTTTTCTCCTCTGTGGTCTCCTCTGGTCTCTGATTCATGCGGTGTAACGTCTCCTCGTCCGCAGAACCGACATCCTGTGCAGGTTTTGCCTTTGAAAACAATCAGATTTTAAAATAAAAAACAGATCTTGGTATGAATATTGTGGTGACCTTTTCTGTTGTAAGTTGTATGTTGTCAGATAGAAGCTGCTTGCATTGCTTGCTGGAATGGAACGACACAACAACAAGATATTGCATAAATGTGGTTGAATCTATAGTAGAGCTGCGACGCTGAACAATCAGGTAGCGGATCACCTGGGAATGTATCTGAAAATAATTTTGAAAATAATTTGATTAATGCTTGCATGTTTGTATCTTGCAAAAAAGAGAAGATCTAACGGGTTCACAGCTGGCTCTGCAAAATTGTGTGTTAATCGATTTCTTGATAAATAACTGTCAGATAACTGTTAGTGATAATCCCGCCTTAGCTGATATTAGTAGTCATGCTCGCAGAGTCTCTTGCTCTGACTTGCTAACCCAACCAGCTGTTTCAAAATAAATAACCACAGTTTTTGCCAGACCTTTAAAAACCGATTTTAGTCACACAGCATTAGACATACAGCATTTCACTTGCATTTCTAAGGCACGTCTATTTTTGTTAAGCATCCTGTTGCGAGACAATAAATTCAGTTGGTACAAGCTTACCTTCCTGTCACTATGCACGCATATCACCTCTAAAAATTATAAAGGTGTGATTTTTGAGGTTAAGGTAGCACCACTGAAGCTTTACACTACCTTATATTTTTTAGGGTCTATGAAGTAAAAACATGGGCCTCATAGTTTTAGACAGGATGCTGAAAGGAGAAGGGGGTGTACTGTAGTAGGGGAAATTGAAAGAATAAACCACAACAATCGAACACTTACCACTCTAAACACAAGCTACTGAGACCTGTTGTCATTAGTGCATTTCCTGTCCAATATATCACTTCTTGCTAAAAAATACCTAACCTCATATAAGGTTTGAACACGTCTCTCTCTGTTTTGTAAAGATCTAGAAATAATATGTGTGTTTCTCGGTTGATTTTTACAAAATAATAATACTAATAAAGATCGTTTTACTGTTATCCTTACTCGATGCAGCAGCAAGAAAACTCTGAATTTTATTTAAGCTGCAGCTGCTGGTAAGACACAGTTTTACCATTGCCTAATCTGTTTAAGCATGATCATAATGTTCCATTGAGCAAAGATATTCAACATCTGATAAAATATTTATCAGGCTGATTGTACACTTTCGTGTGCACACACTCACCCACACAAACATGCACACGCACAGATGGTGTAACTCATTTTTGTGTGGATGAAATAAATATTAGAACGACATAATAAATCAATATGTTTGACTTTTTTGGCATGGGACAAACCACTGTTGCGATGCAGTACATACTGTACTGCATGTATCTAGCTGTATCTAGTAACCACACTACTGCTCCTGCTGCACCCTGCTTTCAAAAACCACAACTCTCTTTATCACTTTCCATTGCGTTGCTACACAGCTGGAGTCTGCAGAGGTTAGGGGTCATGAAAAGAACTTTTTACTTTTATCTTGTTAAAATGATCATTTCTACACAGGATGATCACTTTTACAATAATGTAGCTTCAGCGTGTTTTGATTATTGAAAGTGTGTGTTTTGTGTTTCTCATATCATTACCTAACTGTGTGGAGACTGACTCCCGCAGCACCGGATCATTGCGTAGACTGCAATGTTGGCAGTCTTGACCTCTGTCTTTGCTGGCTTTGGACACTTCGGGGTAACTGAGGACACACAAATTAACAGTTCCAAAAAAACAAATGCTCTAATTATACCTTTAATTTAAAACAGAAACCTTCATTTGTCTCCCAAAGTCACAAACCGCAAATATATATATAAAAAAAGGTTTCTGTGTGCTGACTTCTAAGGCACACCTTCAAAATGGCACATGGAAAAAAGTCAGTCTGCATACGTTTTACTGCTTTATGTGTTATCACAAATTACGTCCCTTAGACACTTAAAACTTCCTTCCTCTCAAATTTCAACCACAATATACTTATATGTTTAGTACATGCTCAATGCTAAAGAAAAGACTGAAAAGAGGTAGACCAGTCTAAACAGTAAAGGAAGATTTCAGTGTGTGGAAACTCTCGAATTTTGCAAAGGAGGGGAGAAATTTAGGGGGCTCCCCGTTATGTTCTATTTGGTTTTGCTGTGAGGAACACTGCGCAATGTGTATACGCTAAATTATCACATAAAAACAAGGTGAAGTGGGTTATTACTTTGATGATAAATGAAACTTACTATATATATATATAGATATATATATATGTATACATATCTATATCTATATATAGATATATATAGATATATATGTAGTATAATATAGTACATATATATATATATATATATGTATATATATATATACATACATATGTACTATATTATACTACATATATATACATATATATATATATATGTATATATATGTATATATATATACATATATATACATATATATATATATATGTATATATATATATATATATATATATATACATATATATGTAGTATAATATAGTACATATGTATATATATATATATATATATATATATATATATATATATATATATATATATATATATATATATATATATACATATGTACTATATTATACTACATATATACATATATATATATATATGTATATACATATATATATATATATATATATATATATATATATATATGTATATATATATATATATATGTTTATATATATATAAACATTTATAGAGGTATCTCTTTTTTAGCCCTTTTGCGCAGTGGAAGCTAGGATGATAGCTTCTCAAAAAAGAATTTCACAGACCTGGACTGGCAAGGAAGGGTTAACAGGTGAAACTGATGTAGCTGGAAAATGCAGGAGGCTTGTTAACACATATCTACCCAAAAAGCAGTGAGTCAGGTGTGGTAGCTGTCACAAAGGAAAAATTGAGCAAATCGGGGGATTCTAAATTACTCTATTAGAGGAAAAATTTGGAGATAATGACTAGAAAAAAAAAAAAAACAAGTTTCCAAAATCATGTCCGAACTGTGTCTTACCTTGGTTCACCAGGTTGAACTGTCCCAGGAAATGCTTTCTGGCTAGATCTTTTTCTTTTTAAAAGGCTCTGTTTGATTATGTTTCCCATTCGAGTCGGACCAGTGTAAATGTTTTGTGCATAGCGGGGGAAGCCTGAGTAGCCCATTATGGGGTTCTGACCTGGGGTTTGAAAATGAGAACTTAGTAGGGGGAACATTTGGGGACTGGAGAGAGAGTATGGGTAGGGTATAGAGGACTGGTTGGGTGACTGAAGAGGGTGAGCTGCAAGTAAGCTTGGATAGTTTTCTGCTATTCGCCGCAAGGTGCTCACAGAGTCCCACATGTTTGTAGAGAAAGTCCATGGATAAGAGAAAGAGGAATTGCTACTAGCAGGCTTGGCAACAGCACTGTTTCTGCTGTGAATTGGTTCTGAAATAGGGGACAGTTTGGCCTTCTTTCTTGGGGGTGATGGACTGCTGTGGGTCTTAGTAGGAGTAGAGGGTGAAAGGTTTTCCAAGGCAGTGCTTGCCTCATTCCCAGGGAAGGACCTCTTAAGCAGTTTATCCTCATGAAATGGACTTGTGTTTGGATGTTGATCTTGTCCCTCTGGAGTCTCCTTTTCTACTTTGACATCAGTGGTTTTGTCTGTTTTTTCCTGCCTTTCTGCTCTGCAGTCAAGAGTGTCCAGCTGCTTCCTGCACTGATCCTCCAGTGGCTGCATCTCCAGCAGTTGTGCAGCTTTCAACAGTAGTTGCAGATCATCCACAGAGACCTCAAGAGCTTGCGTGTAGGTGAAATCCAGAACTTGCTGGAAGGTGTGAGGTGAAAAATACTCTAGAGTGCAGCATACAGGGCTGTCTATGTCTCCGTGGGCTAGCTGCTGTGCTAAAGTTCTGCTAGCACAGGCTAGTACTAGACGATGAGCCCTGAAAGTCTGACTCTTTACCGAAATTATAGCATCACACAGTGACCCTGAGCGGCGTAAGGCATCTGCCTGCTCCAGGAAGTGGAAGTATTGGGTGTTGTTGATTCTGATCATGTCTGAAGGTGTAGATGTATAATCAAAAGTCTGAGAAGAGAAAACCAAAACCAAAAGAGATATCCCATCAGATTATGCCCACTCTATCTGAAAGTTTGTTCCATCTATTTGCCACATTGCTATGTGACATTTCCAGAAATACTAAATTGTATGTTGGAAAATCAGGTTGAAAAACAGCAGCACGGATTGGCTTGTGATTAACAGATATACTTCTCTGTGGTTTGCACTGTTTTTTTCCACCCTTTCCAAAGAGCATTACCTATAGTGAAAGCTGAGGGGGCAGAATGTACCCAACATGATTAATACAAAGATATTTATTATTTGTGTAATTATAAAGAACCGGTGTAACTCAATTTCATTTTCAGGGACTTTTCAAAACAGTTTTTTAAAAGTATTCTTTAAAAAAATCCTGTATCTTTTTGTAGAGTCATATTTGCAAGAAAACTTTCCTCAATCACTACTGTGTCTGTTATCATGTTTGAATGCCTGGCTGCTGTGTGGAAATGTACTCTTATGTGAAAGCTTTGATATTCAGAGTTCACATACACACTCTAAAGCCACAAAGCCCTAACAGTATATGAAACCATGACTAATGACTGTACACGCGTAAACATGAGTAAAAAGTTTGAACATCAACAAAAATAAGACCATATTTGAGTACAATAAACATCAGATGCAAGATATTGCAGGGGTGGAATATGTAAATATGTAAGTATTTTTTTGGAATTTAACATTAATATTGAGAATACATGGATGAAGAGGCTGTGGCTGTACGCTAAAACTACCGGATGCCTGAGAGTTTGTCATCTTCACACCGTCTGAAGTCTATAATGAACCTTTATGATTATACAGTGTGCGGTCGGTTTCTGAAGCAGAGGTCACAAGTACTGTGAGCTATTTCAGAAGGTTTTTTTGTTGTCTTTTTTTGCGCAATTGCAAACCCATACCCGTACCTCGATGGTGACTGTAAATGAAAAGTAAATGTGAAACAAAATGACATTTAGTTGTCTCATTACTGGAATTTAAAAAAAAATATGTGCATAAATGATGCGCCAATCAAAATCTTTTGTGTTGCGTAAAAATTCACGAAAATATTTTACATAAGCGATTTAATCTTTTAAAGCCTTTTAAAAGCGTTTTAGCTTGCTTTAATTAATTTCAAATTATTTTTAGTTTTTATGTTTGTCAATTATTTGGCTGTGTCTCATATGTAGGTGTAAGTGGTACAGCATGGAGCAGTGAGAGTGAAAGTGACAGTGGCGCAAGGCCATTATCGAAAGTACAAAGTTACTTAGTGCTTCTGTGTACTTGGGTTTGAAGACAAGCTTGAGGTTTCATTTGAGCATGCATTTATCAGTTTTGGGGTTTTTTTTAAAGTCAAGACAATTATTAAATGTTTAATTCTAAATAAACAGTGTCGAAAGCACGTAGGGAATTCAGTGTGCAAATCAAGCTTATGTCAGTTTAGTGATGCGCATCGTCCGCATAGATGAATATAAAGTGCGTTGACCCGTATTTCCCGGTATGGCATTTACGGCTTCAAATATTAAGATATATTAAGTATACGCGCATATAGTGCTTTGATTTTGCAAAGCTACATATAAAGTAACTTTCTTTTCAGAACAATTAAAATTTCTGGAGTACAATTTTCGTCATTTTCCACATAGTCATTTTAATTGACCTGCATTTACGTTAAAACAGCGCCAATAATGATAATAAAATACCAATGTTTTTATTAAAACATTGTCGTATTAGTTGTCACAGTCGTGACGACAATATAATTAAGCATGTGGATACAAACTAACATTACATAATGTATTTATAATCATTTAAAAAATAATAATTTCATTAACAACATTATTTTAAATCCAAGGAGATTTTGGTGAGATGTGAAAAGAAATGTGTCATAAACAAATCTTTGATCTGTATATTGATACTCTTGTCTTACTTGCAAAGGCCTTTCAGGATTATTGATGTCTTTCAGAGTGCATTATGTGCCAATTCATGCACTTTCATTTTAACTGTGATTAGAATGTGTTTTCAAATACTGTGCTGGCTTTCTGGTGACATTTATATAATTCCAATAGTACTGTATAATTTATGATTATTCACTGTAGTGCATATAGAGGTGCTCTCCTGGAAGCTGCTGGCCTGTAAATGTTATTTTACGCTGTGCCCAAAGTTCACGCTAACCTGGTTTAAATCTATTTGTCTTAATCTAACTGTTTATTTGTCAGAAACGGCCTGGTATAATATATTGTTCCCACTGCAGCTGCTCGGATCAATGTAGACCTGAGTTGTGCCATAGTTAGCAGGTGTTTGATCTCCTTTTAGTAAAAGTATAATCAATGTCAATGTAAAGCCTTACACATTTGACAAGAGAAGTAGTTAAAGTAAACCCTTCCAGAGCTCACACGTAAAGCACTAGAGTTGAAACCCAATTTATAAAACCCTCAACGGGCAACATATCAGTAGCACAGTGCTAAGTTGTGTTTACAGTAGATCAAAGATTAGACAGTTAAAAAGAGCAAAGATGAGAAATGTTGAGGTGCATCTTCTTGTGGTTTCAAGTGTTGGAAACCTAAGAAGCAACAAGCTGCATGAATGAGGCACTTACCAGATGTTTAGTGAATATTCTCCAAGGCGAACGATGAGCTACCTCGCATCATGACTGTGAAGCGACTTCTAAAGTGACATGTCTGTCAGGGCACAGGTTATACTGTGGGGCAGGGTGGTTTCCTCTTTTGTCTCTTCAGTCCCTCCTCTTCATGTTAACTCTCTCTGATTGGTGCTCTGATTACAGTGCTAAAAGGCTTGCCTTTTGTGATTAAAGATGGGGACTTTCTGTTAACTAAACCAGTACTTTGTTAAATTTTGCTTTGCTCAAACCACGGAGGAAGTTTTGATAAGGAATAATTTCTACTTCTTGTATAAGTATCATACAGCTATTGTTGTCGAATACAAAACACAAACCAAACCAAATTAACAATGAAAACTTTTTTGAAAATGAGAGAGAAAAATGAGGACAGTGGTTGAATGGTAATGTTGCACACCTGTACATGTTGTACATGATTTCCTCTCCTCCTACTTCATTTGCTGGTCACTACATTAATAGACTGTTCTCTGCTGAGACAAAAACCACTTCAAAGACAGTCATCTGTGACAGGAAACATACAGACCAAAGCCCAGTGGTACTGATATGTAGGGCCGAGCTTTACTAAAAGCTGCGCTCTGAAAATAGAAATATCTGCTTTGGCCTTTCGATATGTCAGATGTTGGCGTGACAACCTGTAAAAATAGGCCAACTGTAGCGAGCTGGTCAGTTTGTCAGCCCGTGATGGTGGAGTATACTCTGTGCCTTTGCTTGCATTTAACGGTTTGTTTTGCCATATTCCTAAATTAGCTTTAATTTTTAAGCTAGTTATTTTTTTCTGCTACATTTTTAAAACTTAAAGGCTGTTTCTTTACATTTTTTGTTCAGCTCAGGGGGCGACATCATGTGATAGGAAAAACATGCAGATGTGCCATCTTTTTAAAGAATTCTTGTTATACAGTATAATTTGGGCTCTTCATGCAAGTGTAAAGAAAATCAGCAGTTTGTCAACACAGATGAGCATTTTCCACCTAAAAATGATTAGAGACCACCGAGTGAACCACACTCGTCATTAGAAATATTTGCATTTACAAATTTAATTGCAGTTACAAATGCCCGACAGATTATTGAGAACGTGGGTGTGTGTCTGTCTGTGAATGTGGGCGGACCACATTTTGCCATTATTACACAAACAAAGATATGCGCACACACAGAGGCAAGGCTCACAAAGTGAAAACAGTAACTGCCGAGCGGTTAGGAGGGCAGAATGATCAAAAACGACATTAAAGCTTGTTCTCAAATATTTGTATTAGAGTCCTGCTGTTCAAAGAGCTGTGACCCACTCAGGTATGATGTGCATTCTGGATGCTCAACTGAAGGAAGGTGTGATGTTTAGACAGGCAGATGCTTTTCAGGAGTGCAGTTGTCATGAGGGGTTTACCTTGGTCTGCCGCAATATTTACTTAGGTGGTTGGTATTACCATTATATCCACATAAATTTAATGATCCTTGGTTTACCAATATAGTACACCAGTGTAATAAGATGACCAGTGTTATTTACTTCACAAAGTGGTTTTACCACCTTCAAGATAGTTCCGGCTATAATGGAACCTTTTTTTGTGTACACGCAGGTGTGGACACATACACACACGCACACCAGGTACACACACAGTGACAGTGACAAGGTGACAAAACAACATGAGCTATGCTGTCATGGTTGGCACAGAAGAAAGACAGCAGACTATTTAGCACAATTGAACATGCTGCAAGTGTAAAAACCAAACAATCATGGTTACAAATCATGGTTCAAATTGAAACAAAACATATGTACAAGACAGAGCTAGGACTTTATGTAGTGTTCATTTCAGCAGCATGGTAGCACATAAACTACAACTGGAAAGCAAGTATCAATATTTCTGAGGCTGTCAAAAGTATTACTTGTAAGCCAGTGTTGTCTAAACTTATGCCATATTGTAGAAGCTCTATAAGGTAGCTTTTAGTTTGAGTCAACATGCAAAAGCTGTTAAAAGAGAACATGGTAAAATACTATTGTGTGTGGTCAAAAGCCTGAAAACACCTTTTTGCATGAATTATATTAATTTTAGCTTTGCCTAGTGAAATTATTTCTTTGCTTTTACTGATGACTGCCATGTTCACTTTTACTGAAACTACAAGCACAGTGAAATGTAATGTTAATAACATATCTAATACTCCATTGCACACAGAATAATGATTCTCTTTGGCTAACTTGCTAGCTAGCATTACATAGACTCGGTTCCAGTAACAACCCATTTGTGGATGACTAAAGTTTAAACAGTTTCATGTAAGTATTTCAGTTCTTAATTGAGTAATGCTTACTAAAATGTAGTGTATATACTTGATGTTTACAAAGTGCAAGAACATTTGCAAAGACATTTTTAAAGCATTATACAGTCATGAAAAAAGAAAGTAGTACAACTTTCATTGCTACGGTTTTACATTTCAGAATGCAATATAAAATCATCTGCTCTTTACCAGATTCTAAAATAATTTAAATAGAAGCTCATTTTTACAACAGCACAGTTAATACAGAAGCCAAAATACAGAAACTATGTGGAAAGTTCATACTAAACTCGTGCTACATCCATAGAAATTAAGAGGGAAAGTAGCAACCAGTTGGTGCTAATCAAATGCAGCCAGTTAGTTGATCATCAGTGAGTTAGAGCACCTCTACAAAAACAAGACTTTTGGCAGTTATGGAGCATTCAGATGTACATTAACACAATGCCAAGAAGGAAAGATCAGGTATGTTCTAACACAAGCAACTGTTGTTGTCTGTCAGTCTGGGAAGATTTACGAGACAGTTTCCAAACAATCTGAAGTCCATTATTCTACAGTAAGAATGATTATTCATAAGTGGAAAACATTCAAGACATGATATGTGGACGCCCGGAAAATTCACTCAAAAATCAGAGCATCTATTTCTCAGAGAAACTGCAAAAACCCAAGAGCTACATCTGAGACTCTACATGCCTCAATTAGCATGTTGAATTTTAAAGTTATTAACAGGAACTGGTAAAAATTTTCTTCTTTCTAAAAGAACATGGCAGCATAGCCTAAGCTCTGCAAACCGCCATCTGTGTTCCTCTGTATACCAATATATTCTAGAGACGAATGAGGTTGTATGTCCAACAGCTAAAACTTGGCTGAAATGGGGTCATGCAACAGGACAAAGATCCCAAGCACAGCAGCAAAACTAAAACAGGATGCCAGAAAAAGAAAAGAATCAAGGTGTTGCAATAGCCCAGTTAAAAACCCGGCCTCAACCCAACTGAAATGCTGCGGTGGGACCTTAAGGTAGTTGTGCACAAACAATTTCCCGCAAACCACAATAAATTGAAGCAAAGTTGTAAAAAAGAGTGGTCAGAATTTCTCCACTATGATGCAAGAGATAAAATCATAGAAAAAACAGTTACTTCAGGTTATACTAGCTAAAGATGGTTCTGCACGCTAGTGAATCACAAAGTGTTCTCAGTTTTTGATTCACTGATTCTGATTTTTTTTTTAAATAAATGATGGGACAGTGCTTTATTTCATGTGTTCTTGTCTTGTTCATCTGAGGTTGTAGGCTTTTTAAATTATGTCCTTGCATGTAAAACTATAGAACTTAGAGTGCACTTTCTTTTTCAAATCAAATTGTTAATGCTCTGTTTACTAGAAAACAGATTTAGCACATTTCTGCATATGTCAGTATGTTTCTACCACTCGTTCTCCAGTGAAATATTAGAAAAGGGGTCTTGGGGACTTGCAAGGCCTCACTGGCCTTTATGTACTAATACACACACCCAAGACAGGCAAGGGAAGTGCCCATTTGTTGAAAAACAGCTCCATAGCACCACTTGAGGTAAAAACCTCAGCAGGAAACTTTTTTTTCTGTATTTTCTTTACATTCAGGAAGTTGCTCTTGGAAATGCAGAAAAAAACAACAACACTTTGTTCGACCTACTGTTTAAAGTAAATCTAACGCGTTATATTACACAGTAAAAACGCTGTTACTTTTATTTTACTATTAGCTTATTATAACTACACGCATTTCGTATTTACATCAACACCTTCAGAACCAATCTTTGATTAAATGCTGACTGGATTACTGACCTTGTCAATTACATTTATTTAGAAACACATGGATCAGATTTTTCCCATTGTGCACTGTATTGTTAAAACCTGCCAAAGAATCCTAATTGTCTCATATGAGCTGTATAAATCAAGCTGTTTTCATATTGCTTTTTTAACTTAAGTCTCGTAGAGCAATCATAGTGCAATTGCTATCATTTGCTATTTCTGTTGTATTAATAGACTGCAAATCGTACTGAATGGATATCATCTACCCTTGTTGTGCATGGCTCTTAAGTTACTATACAGAACACTGTTCCTGCCCTTATTGTTCTTGCTATGTCCAGTTGTCATGAGGGATATAAATTGACATGATTACTTCTTCTTATATATTACAATAAACACCACCTAATGTGTTGCATCGTATGCTATATTTTGGTTTGTGGTGAGTAGTTTGTTTTAAGCAGAGATAAGATCTTGCTCAAGAATTTTTTCTCTGCAAGGTTTCTGTTTGCATATTAAGACAAAAAAGAAATGAATAGCGTATTAAAAAAACCCCCACTTGACTCTGTTCAGAGTTGCAAAATTAAAAAGGCGACACATAAAAAGTGATTTTGTTTCTCCATGTGCAATTGCACGATCATGCATGATCTTAGAGAATTTTAAGTTAACTTTGGGGTTTTTTTTTTTTGGTTTTTTTATCCATTTTGACTTTGGCAGCGTGTTTTGGATATGTGAACATTTCCTATGTGGTGAATACAGTGCATAAACTGCTTTTCCCAATAATTTTCAAGAGGTCACCATTTACATAGAACTTAATTCCAAATATAAAGCACTTAAGATTAAGTAGTATTCGTCATACATGCTTCTCACCTATATGATAAAGGGACATGCATAAAGTGTGAACCACATGGTGGTTTCCTGTAATGGCTGTGATCACAGGTTTGACAGGTTGTTGCATTAAGAAGGGAAAAAACTAGAAACTGTCATTTTGTGTGGGTTTGTTTTTTTTTCAGCTTACTTTTTTTTTTATTTAACAGGTTTTCTCGCAGTTATTAGTGCATTACTGTCATACTTTACAGTTCTGCGATGTAATATACGATATCTGACCATTCGTGATAACTTAATCACGTATAGGTATCGCGCTGTGTGCATGCTTACAAGAAGCGGTGACATTTGGGGGCTATTCTTCATACCCTTGTTTGTGCAGTTATTGTCAAATGTTGCTCAAACCACTGGACAGTCTGAGCTCATCGATTCCACTCAGTGAAATTAGCAATATACTTAAATGTCACCTTGCACTATATAGGAAGAAAAAGCCAGAACTGATGCAAAGGGCTTCACCTACCAGTAATCTCAAGACTCTCAGGCCCCCCTAACACCCCACTCCTCAACACCTGCTGTCCCACCCGCCGTCAGTTGACAATCACCATCAGACACTTTACCCATCATCAGTGCTGACTCACCGAGGTGTCTAACCGTGTGGGGTACTTGCGCTCATCTGCACATTCCACATTAGTGCGTCCACCGCCCACGTGTCATATGATAAAAATGACATTTATCTTTTATTTGGTCAAATGTGCATTTCATGCAGTAACATCTTTGATCCACCTACGGAGGCTTTTAATCTCTGCATTTTAAGGAGTTTCATGTTGTTGTTTTGTTGAATGAATCAAAGCGTTACTGAACTAAACAAAAAGCACACTCAGAATGCAACTTGATTAAAGTCTGGTTTAATATGAGTTGTCGTACATTACCACAGTAGCGGTATGTGAGCAGTTGACTTCAGAGGAACCACTACCAAGATGAGTTATGTGTGTTGGAAGCATCAATGGCAAACTGTCACTGTACAGCCACACAGAGTTTTCACAGTAATCTGGGTAAGCAGGACTACCCGTCAGTGTTGTGGTTTGGAAGAAGTGAACCTGTGTAAAGACAGGGGCTGGGGCTTGACACTTCTTTGTAATTTGTGGGTGAAGGAAATGTGAGACCTGCCCACGCTGGTGACTCTCAGGTGAATAGCTACTTGAGAACTGTGTCAAGGCAACTTTAAAATTAATAAAAAAAAAAAAAAAAGAAAAAAAGCAGGCATAAAAAAAAGAAAAACACACACAGCGCATTTACAGTATAGCATTACTCATTGCATGACATTCATTTCAAAGGAAAATACCAGTAAGCTACTAACGTACTAAATACCCATTAGAATGAATGGGTAATTAGAACTGTATGTACTGTATATGTCTAGAACTGCAATGCAAGGTAAAAGTTTTCCACTCTGACACCTCATACAGAAGTCATTTAAAGCTGAGCTCAAGTGTATTTGTTGAAACAGTTTTGTTTTTAGAGGTTAAAGAAATGATGGTATCATCGTAGCTTTTCCTGACAAAGGAAGTGAACTGCAATTTTGGCTTCACAGAAGTGACAGTGTGGCTTTAGGAGTCACTGAAACTCCATACTGAAAGCTGAGAGAAAACCTTATCTTAACCTTGGTTAAGATTTTTATCATGCAGAAAGTCTTACTACCAAATATTACATCAATGCGTGGCACACAAGTGAGCAGGACTTTGAATTCGCAGACACAGCTGCTGACAAATTGCACCTTTAAGTTAAGATAAACAGGCAATTCACTAATGAAACTAACATACTGTTAATTAGCAAAAGAAACAGTGTAAACCGAGATTACGTTAGGTTTCTCTTTCCCAAGAAAAATGAGCCTGTAGTAGATAAAAAGAAAAGAAGCTAATTTTCCAGTGTGAGTAAGCCAGATTTCCCCCCCTTTGACTGTGGCTTTTACATCATAGGTTGTATTGCACAAGTTACAAGGTGATCAAAATTCAATATTCATTTTGCCTCCGTGAGGAGCATGACAGTGAATTTCCTTTCATGCGATTGTGGTAAAGAGGAGTGGTGTCTATGTCTAACTCACTACTATTGTGCTTTTGTGCTGGACCAGCACAAGCACTGCATATAAAACTGATATATATACATATATATATATATGTATATATATATGTATATATATATATATACATATATATATGTATATATATATATATATATATATATATATATATATATACATATATATATGTATATATATATATATATATATATATATATATATATATATATATATATATATATATATACATACATACATATATATATATATATATATATATATATATATATATATATATATATATATATATATATATACATATATATATATATATATACTCTCTCTTTTAGTGTGAGTAACATCTTTTCAGATAAAAGATGATGAAGACCCAGATTACAAAGAAATGGTAATGTAGTTAACCAAAGAAATGCATCATCACTGATCTTAGCTCAGTGTGGTAGGCTATGCGATAAGTAATGTCTTTGGACAGCTCTCATGGTGTGATTTGTCATTAAAGTCATGCTTTACTGGTGCTTCCTGGTGCAAAACAAAATGAAAAATCCACCATTTTTTCTTACATTTTCACCATTTTCAGAGCCATCAACCCTGTAGGCCATCTGTTTGACACCCCTGGTACATTGTATAGACAGAGAAACACGCATGTAAGTACATTTAAAAAGCAGAGACAAT
Organism: Pelmatolapia mariae; assembly: GCF_036321145.2. Taxonomy (NCBI): domain Eukaryota; kingdom Metazoa; phylum Chordata; class Actinopteri; order Cichliformes; family Cichlidae; genus Pelmatolapia; species Pelmatolapia mariae. Next base: position 54,163,626 of record NC_086236.1, read on the forward strand.
ATTTTATGGGTCACTCATTTTTATTAGACTGTTAATTAGCTTCACCAGTTTCAGTTTGTCAGATTGCTTGCAGTACAGTTACACAGGAAAACATTTTGCCAAATTTGATGATCTGTCTCATTATTTATGGATCATGTCTTTGGTTAAAACTCTTAATGAAAATGAAGACCAACATTACTATCAACACCCCTAAAATCCTGCAGTATAATTGAAACCAGACAGACGGGATCGGTGTCTAACATTTAGCAATCTGTACACAATTGGATCAATTTGGCTCATCTTGTGCTTAGTGCCACCCCTTGTCAATTAGGCAGAGGCAATGTGTCTGTCTGTAGTTCACATTTACTTGTCAGTGTTTCTTGTCCAAGCTTCTAAAATTACACGTGAAAAGCATGACCCTTGATCCAAATGATTATTACATACAAATAAAAAATACAGAATCATTACATCCAAAACACAGCATTGTAAAAGGCAATAATGCAGCAATTAAAATTTCAATAACATTGTTTATAGTTCATTGGGAAGTAAGGGGGACAGACCAACAAAGAAGTCTAGAATTCGACAGAGGACATAAGTACAAATGTGATTTGAGTAACTACAGTATACACCGTTCTAAGTCTGCTAAATGCTGGTAGGAAACCTTCAGTGGTTTGGGAAACACAGGCAAGCTTATTCTCATCTATGGTTTCAGTAGTATCATTACAAGATCAACTGACTTAAACTGCGAACGTACAATGTTTTCATTCACTAACGTAGCTGTACAAATTATACAGGAGCTATGACTTCTCTTTACCTGTCATAACACAACCGCAACCTGCAATGAACGCACCTAACAAGAAGGAACAGAAGATTGGATAGTCCAATAGTCAAAATCTCTCGCTTATTTCAAAACAAGCTTCACACAAAAACAAATCTAACGTTCGTTACAGTGAACAAAAGCCGCTTTTCTTTCTTGCTGTCTTTGTTTTTTGTTTTTACAGTAAATGTCACCCAGAAATAAACAAATAAACTATAACCTGATTTTGGTACTGATTATCTGTACTATGTCGCACATAGTTAAAGACTGATGAATCAAAAGCAACATCCCACAACGTGACCTTTTTAACCTAGACGATCTGACACGATGTTGCTAAATGAAATCAAATCGATACACTAAGCACTTAACAATTAATCAGAAAAAAGGGGGGGGCAGTCCCTTTTTGTAGTACCTATATGGTGTACTATGTTGTTCATAAATATGACAAACTACCATGAATCATTTAGTGAAAAAGCTTCTTGATGATGATAGGAACTTTAGTACAGCGTCTATACTAGATTACTAATGCTCAAATGTTGTAGTGTTCAAAGGTGTTAAACAGTACGACTATCATGCCAGAGTGTGGTCAGTTTTTTGGGAGTTACTGCACACGCTGACACTTCACATTACTATACTGTGCCCTCTTTCCACTCACTGCTCTGTGCGGTACGATACGTCTAACTGTTAAGCCGCTCCGCTCTAATTCAAACCTGCCAAAAGATGTGACGATGAACAGGCTGCTACACAAGGTGATGAGAAAGGGCATCAGGCATGTAGTCTGTTGGAGGTGCTGAAGTTAACTACTCCTACTAAGGTTTTCTAAGGGAATGATGCAGTACCGAAAAGAAGATGGAGCCTCAACATCTACCTTAAATACATTCAGAAAGTAGTTGCTGTGTCGTTGTCTTGTGCTGGTTTTTACAACAGTCCGTTTTCAATCAGCCATGTTAGGAAAGTGTTTCTCCTTCTCATAACAGCACAATGTACTATTTTTATGTATTATTCCATTACATCAATGCAAATTAATCATAGAAATGTCTACACCTAGCAGTATGTACTTCTTACGTTATTTACAGTGTCCATTTTGAACTGTGACATTTCCGACTTTTCAAAAGCAATGACAGGAACAACACAAATAAATACTGCAGCATCATACACCAAGTTGTCATGCTTTCATCAAAATAACGGACTTCTGATTATTCTGTTTTACAGTTCTTTAGATAGCAGAACAAATAAAACAAACTCATTCACTGACTAAATAAGCTAAATTAAATATTTGGTGTTTTTTTTGTTGGTTTTTTTTTAAAAACATTTTTCTTTTGTACCACCAGCACATAGCTCTGTATCGATTAGTGTGGCCTATTTCTGTGTTTCAAATCAAAGCCTAATGTCTCACACATTCAAAGTTAACACCTCCCCATTCTTGCCTAATGTAGTCGTACTTTGCACTGTGCGATGAAACAGTAGCTCATGGAGGTAAGTTCAGTTTGAGAATACGATGGATATTTTTTTGTTTTTATCACTAACTCTTACTTAAATCGGGATTTATGCCATGTTTAAACTCAGCTGTCACTCACACTCATCTACACAGATACATCACATCTAACTGTGGTACAATCTGAACAGAGACACTACTACTGAAAATAAATACTATAAAGCATTATGCACCGTTCAAATTCAGCTTCTCACGAGGAGCAGTAGGTCAAGTCATGCCACTGGGAGGAGGTGAATGGTTTTAGGATTATGAAATGTTGTGACACTGCTAATGCAAAGAAACATCCTCAGACTCTAAGCCAAAGGAGTATTATAGGTGATGAATCGGATGATTGGTTGTTGTCGGGTCATTTACAATGGGTTTGGGATGTACCCCCGTACTTATTCAGTTACTTTACATTTGCGACATATCATAAATCCAACATAGGGAGTGTAGCTAGGACATCACTGTTGGGAAGAGTCGAGGGACACAACGTGTGGTCAGGCATGACTTGCTGGCTGCCCCGATGCTTCAGTTCATCTGTTCAAAGAATTTGTAGGTGGGGTTTTCGTAGCCATGGTTTTGCATTTTGTTGAGCTGTCGTTCTTCTGGCGTGAGCATCGGGTCAACCTGCTGAAAGACACACAAGACCCTGAGTCATAACACACTAAAGACAAAGTCAGAAGCAATGATCGCACCATGACCTGAGATATAACTAAACTGTGGGCTAGATGTGACAGAATGACAGAATGAGAGGATGAGGTCCACTATAATTTAATGTTTTTATGATGGATTCAACACAGTTTTTATACTAGGAAACTCACAAGAGCTACTTGGATAATACTGATGATACAGCATGGTCTTTAAGAAAAGTTGATAAACCTGGGATGCTTTGAAGTTTGGAAACTTTTCACATTGTTTGCAGCTTAAATTTGCAAATGAATCTGCAATGCTGAGGTTACATGCTTTAGAAACATTGAATACACAGGCAAGAAGGACAGGAAGACATTTAGCGACGCACTGTATGACAGGAAGGATACTGTTTGAGGTCTAGCCCAGATTCTGAACTTCTAAAAAACATTTCAAAACTTGATAATAATCATTATATGGATCTTAAAGTAACAGTACTGTTATTGATCTTAGTGCGAGCTCAATAGAAAGACTTGTTGTACATGTAGCTGGAGCTAGCTGCCCATCACCAGTTAGAATCTCTAATTCTCAGTGTGCTTAATCTATGCAGTGTTGTTACATTGTGCAATGTGCTGAATATACATTTTATGTTAACAAGAACCTTTTAATATGAATAATAATAGCAACGGCTTGCATATTTTAGCACACAGGAAGTTACCATACTTCACATTTTGGCAAGAATTATGCTTTCTTGAAATGTTTGGATTGACATCTATCCTTCCAGTGAGTTGCTATGATCTTCACAGCTAAATATCAGAATGTAAAATTTAAAAAGAGTCTAAAAAGAGTTTAAACACCTTTAATATGTATAAGTAAAGTGTTTTAAGGTCAAGTATGAATTGCATGTTCATAGGAACTTCACTTAAATGAATGGTCTAGCTGGGGTCGTACCTCAACAATGCCATGGCTGATAGTGCCGTATGGCTTCCTGCGCACGAGCAGCAGGCTTATTACCATCACCATGGCGATAGCCACAGCTACGACCAGCAGGCCCACCATGGCACCACGGTTGAATGTCTCCAAAGCATCAGGCTGCTGTGGAAAGACAGAAATATGTGCCATTAAACACAAGACACACATCGAGGCAAGAAATAGGTCTGGTAATTTCTTCCTTTTTTTTTGGCTTAAAGGAAATTATAATGCATATACTCTTACCAGTTCATCTCTAGCGATCTCATTAGGTCTGATCGCCTGCTTGAGCTCTGCAGAGGTGTTGATCTAAGAGCAGCAAGGGTGAGCAAAATTTTGGGTCACAGAAAACAGAACCTTTACACACACATAAGTCTATCAAAGATATGAAAAGCCTTTAAGACTGGTTACAATCTTACCTTTACCTCATATTCATAAGTAGGCCCTCTCTCAGATGTAGTGTAATCATATTCATCATCTGCAGACAAAAGTGCAGCAACATGTTTAGCTATGAGAAGTTAACTCAAAACATACTACAATTCATACAAAAGGGGAAAATTCAGTATTAAAACAATAGGAAAACCTAGCTTACCGTTCTTGTTGTTAGGCTGCAGCTCTATGGAGAAAATCAGGGGGGAAAAAAGCATCATTAACGAGAGCAACCTGGATGTCAAATTTTGCTTAAGTGCATATGATTAACAGGGACTGTGTACCAATGCGAGGGGGATAGGGCCTGTTCTGGAAGGCTCTCTCCTCTTCTTCTTCATCATCCTTCTCCTCCTCGCTGTCAGCAGGCAGAAGCTCCTCAGTTGTGCGGGTCTCAGAGAAGGAGGTGGTCATCAGCTCACTGATGTCACCTCGCTCTGCTCTGACCAGCTCCTCTGTGAATGAGACGCAAAGTCATCAACACAGATTTTAAAAGCATTAAAACAACATCAACAACAACAACGCAGAACAGAAGCCATAGATGTGAAAATCTTTGTCAGGGCAGTATAGCTTACGAATGTCACTGTGCAGTTCCTCAGCCAGTGTAGGATCCTTGTAAAGCAGGGCAAGACTCTGGTTCATTCTCTCCTCAATCACATGAAGGTGTGTGTACACCTGCAGGAAATACAAATTGATTCTGCGCATGCTTCTGACCAAAAGAGCTTAAACTGTAAGTTACAAAGGGGCGATATTAGCTTAAAATGTATTACTTTAACTTTGTCATCTTATTACCTGATTAATGTCATAATATTACATTTGTAATCCAAATTATTACTGATATCGTCCCTGTTTTTGTGTATTTTAGCAGGTTACTGTATAGCCTCCAAAATATTAATATGCTACTAGTGTCTTTAGTGTATTTTCTCTTTATTAGGATATGTTTCTGATCCCCTAGCACCCTATAGCAAAAATATGAGTCTTAGCTTTAACCAAATACACCCACTGTTAACAGTGTGTAATAACATAATTATTACCTGTTCATTTTTAAATGTTATTACTGAATTAAAATGAAAAGTGCTACCAGATTGTAAATCTTTTGGTGTCAGAAAAGACTGCCTTTGCTTTTAGTTGAATGAAAAGAGGATTTGTAGCTGACTCACATCGTTGAGTTCTCTGTTTTCTGTGTGTTTCAGGGTCAGCAGACAAGAGACTCTCACATGTGCAGAGCACAGGTGTGTGCTCACCTCATCCAAATACCTCACACGCTCTCACACACACACCTGGAATTTCATCTGCTCGGCCTTCTGGGGGTCAACCGCCACAATATGCTGGTAATGTCTCAATGTGTGTCTGCGGTCCTTCTGCTCTGCAGCCATGTAGCGCTTCAGCGCCTGCAGCACACGCTCTGGCTGGAAGACACAGTTCAGCAGCAGATAAGAGTGAGAAGTAAAATACCAGAAAATGAGACAAAGACTCCTCTAATTTGCTGCCGGGTATAAATATAGACAGATCGACAAGATATCTGCGATTGTTTATCTCTGTCTTCTCTCCTCCTCTGTACTCCAGGGTAGTTTTACCTGAGGGGGATCAGACTGTACAGCTGTCAGATAGTTCTCCAGGGCCAGGCGGCGGTTGTTGTTGAGAATGGCCTCAACCCGGGCAAGATGAGTCTCCACAAGTCTCTGTCTCTCTCCAGCAACTTGCTCCTCCAGCGTCTGCAGCACAGACTGGAAATGCTGGTAGAGAAAAGACCATAATTATTCATTTTATCTGGGATACTGCAACTGTAAGTCAGTAAAGCGGGTTTGATAAATGCCTGCTTACCTCATTCAGGTCCTGTCTCTCTGACCTTGGCAGATTTTTTGACTGGTTGTCTGCCTCTGCCCATTCCTTCATGATCTGAGGGATTCAAACACACAGAATGTGTCCAGAGTGTGTGACGGAGACAGTCTTCTCATGAAACTCGGAGCACAAAAGACACCATCTTTTGTCACTTCAAAACTGAAAGGACTTGTAGATACAGTTATCTAATTTGCTAACTAGGTTTTCTTTTTGGGGTTTAGGCATCAGTTCAACAACATGGTTTGACTGCATTTGTAACAAAGAAGACGCTGCAGTGGTGCTATGCAATACCACAAAGAAAACCCAAATCAAAAAAACAATCTTGAAGTTGTATGACAGCTTTCTTGTGATCATGACCAAAGATGCCGGTCAAATATCCCCGCAGTTATTTTCTTCTTTAATCTATGTTTTGTGAAGAAATGTCAGAAAACAACTTGAAAATCTTGTTGTCACAGGATCGTCAGAGTAACATCTTCTAATTTTGTCATTATGTGCCCAACAGTCCAAAGAAGTTCACTTTACTTTGTAGTATATACTAATGAAATGAAAGGGGGTTTCCACATCGCACGATAAAATCTTAAACCCAGCCCTAATCGACATTTTTTTTGGGAGCTATTTAAGAAATGTCTTTCAGTATCAGCTCCCCTGAATGCAGGCGGAACATGGACAGGCCTACTGTACTGTCATTTTCAGAATTAGATTAGAGGACAAGAGCAACGGATGAGCAAATCTCATTCCAGATTAATGAATCACCTGTCAAAATTGTGACCTGCCAGCCAAGATGCCATTAGCCTGCTCTTAGCCCTGTGAAATTTACCTCATTGATGCGCTTCATTCTGCGTTCCTCCAGGTCTGTTTTGGCACGAAGGAAGTTGGCATGCTCAGTGTCGTCTACTGGCTTCTCAAAATAAACATCGACACCATCTGTGGGCCTAGCTGTAGTCACTAGATGGGAAAGACAGGAAACAGGTTGTTACTGTCACGTAGGCTGCAAGAGCCAAAGCGAAATTATCTTGCAATTAAAAAGGACAGTACAGGTCACAGAGCAACAACATCAAGAAAGAAGCAATGTTTAACAAACTTGGAGTAAATATGTTTGAGTTCAAGCTATTTCATAATTTGTTTGTGATAACATTTTTTTTAAGCTCGGAGGCCCAGATTGAGTATTTGACCTCAGCTTGGTTGGACTGGAAGTTACACCACGTCTTTTAATGAAATTAATATATATTCAGTATATCTAACACAATGTTAGGATTAATACTTTTAGTGGTAACAGGTAATACTAAGCCACCGGATTTAACTTAATTTTTTCTCATGTTTTTTTTATAGCTTCCTTTACTTGAAATGAGCAGAAAGTAAAAGAAAAAACTGTAAAAAAAAAGAAAGAAAAAAGGTGTAAATATACAGTCACAGAGTTTAAACAGTTTAATCCCTAACCACATAATTATGCTAGTTTGTTGTACCTGACAAGTTTTTTTCTTATTTAAAACCTATTTGTCAATTTTAATTAATTTGATTTAAATACAATAAAATAATAATTACAATTCATTTACATTTTTTTTATTATATATTTTCTTTTCGTGCTGTAATTTATTTCTTTTAATTTTTTAAATCTTGTATAAAACCTGCCTTTGCAGTTTACATTTTAACGTTTCCTGCAGTTGTTTACTCCCAGAGACCACAGTTTGTAGTACTCATAGTCCAGTATAAGATAAACATACTGATGGGATGAAGGTTAAAAATATTTTGAGTAAAAATAAACCACTGACAACACCATAACATCACCCAACACAAATATGACTAAAAATGATCAACCAGTTTTGGTTTTTCTTTGTTTACTGTGTTTCCCACACATAATGAGTACTATCAATATTTACTGCTCTGAAATTTAGAGTGAAGTGGTCAATTGCTCCATTTATTGCACGCCCCATAGTGAACCCTGCTGAGGCCTTGCTGTGCTATGCACCAGACTGATGTGACACACACACACACACACACACACACACACACACACACACACACACACACACACACACACACACTCATTTCATCAACTGAGCTGAGCTACAGAAAAGTAGAGCATGAAACCGACATGTGTGCATGTCTGTGGTGTAGATTTCCTACATCCATGCATGAGGCGCACTGGTGAGTCCGTATGTGTCTGGAAATGGCAGAGAACCTAGTTGACATTTTTGGTAACAACAGTTACTAAACCATGAGTGGGGCATGATTTTTTTTCTCTCTCTCAGCAATAGAAAGATGAACAGAAACAGTGAGGCAGACTTACAGCTGTCTCCCTTCATCAGAGGAGAAGAGGTGGTGGGTTTTTGGCTTTTCTCATAGTAGAAGGTGTCCAAGTAGTCCGATGTTTGGTAGGGACCCGAGTCGATAGGGTATTCATACTCTGTATCCTTCGTGGCCATTTCCTCTTCTTCCTCCTCTCCTTCTGCCTCATCCTCATCAACTTCTTCCTCCTCCTCTTCCTCCTGCTCCTCGTCTTCGTCTTCGTCTTCTACCACTTCATTATCTTCAAATTCCAAATCATCATCAAGATCTATTTCAGGAAAGGGGCTCGGAGTGGGTGCTGTCACTTTGGTTCTGTGTGGAAAAATGGGTGACTATAAATATTTCACACAAACCACAGCCTCATCCTACAACATGTCTGCGTGGTCAAGCTGAATCAGCTTACACAGAGCTGAGTTTTCCACTCGTCTGGAATGCAAGTGTCTTAGGACCAGCAGGGACGTCTCTTTCTTCTGCCTCTCCTTTATCACCAGAACTTCCGCGCCCCGGGCAGCACACGTATTCAACACCCCGGTAATGGTCCCCGCATGGCAACAGCAACCCGTAGCTGTGGAGCTCCAGATTGTCTGAAGTGCACTCCTAACACAGAGTCAAATTTCGAGTGTATTCAGAAGCAAATACATAGTGTCACAGTGTTTCAACATAGTGTCAAAAATACGTCGTTCATGATAGAAGTTGCATTAAAAGTAGACAATTCTAGAAATAAAAACAAAATGATTCATTTCTATTCTGAAAGCAAAACTTTAACATGAGATGTTATGAAGGAGTGTGGCACCTCTCTCTGCCAGAAAATCATCTCTAGTGGGAGTTCTGATGAAGTATGACATCAAGAACAATACACCACAAAGACCACTAATAGCCAGCTAGCTCTGACTGTTATTACAGTCAGAGCTAGCTGGCTGTATTAGTGTTTTTAATTGTGCGCTGGCTGAATAATTACAGAATGTGTCAGTCACATAAAAATTTCTCATCGTCTTTAAAATGATTGACCTCTCATGTCTTCATTGTGCAATTTTTAAATTGGTCTACAGTAGTCTGTTCCACACCTCCTTAGCAATGTTGTGCCAGTACACGAAACTCTCGCAGACATCCATCTGCTCCTTGTGGAGAAAACGGCATCGGTCGGGGACGAGCAAGGCTTCGCTTACGTACTCGCCCTCTGCAGCAGGAGAGAAAAAAAGGTATGTCAAGCAGTAGGACTATGATAACAGTTGAGATTCTTATTTGAATAGATTTATCAATACATATCAAACATGGACAGGCTATAGCAGACACTAAATGCAAGAGTGTACACAAAGTTTAGGGACTCCACCTAATAAAAAAATGTTTTTTAAAAAAATCCCAAAACATAATGTATGTAAGTATGAGCAGTTAGTCATACTTATGTACGCCATCACTGTTGATGAGAGCATGGTTTTGGTCTACGAGCAAGAGACGAAACAACAGTTTTCAGTTGAAAAGTCTCTAAGTTTCTAAGCCCAAAGGTGGTGCATTATGTCAGAAGCTCAAAAGCCCAATTAGGACCATCGTCTCACACCATTTTTTTTCATGGTGGGGTGTACAAATCTACAGAACAAGGAGTTGTGTGTAGTGGTCCAGAGGTGCAAGAGTAGATGACCACAAGGCTGTGATCAGCTATATTTAAATCAGGTATTTTCTTTTCTTTTGTATCAAGTCCAATGAACCTTATCATGATGCCTTGTGTGCATGAACACCAGATGTGCGTTGCATAGATTACACAGATCAGAGGAAGGACAGTGAATTGGAAGTCTTAAATGAAGACAGGGTGCACCAGTAACAACCGAAAGAGCATAAATGTATAATGAGCGAGCACTTTAGACAGATAAAATGCAGTTACAGTAGCAAATCAAGGACACAGAAAAAAATGTACTTTGCTTAAAATGAATGTAAAATATTTATTACAGAGATCATAAATGCAGAATATTAACTGCCTTTCTTAATAAACCAAGCAGAAATGAACAGTTTACACAGTCTACACCCCTGTTTCCTTTTATTCTCTTACTGTTATCATTACTCTTCATTTAGGCTCATGCATGAGGAAAAACCCATATGAAAGGCACTGCCGTAGATATCAAACAAGCTATAGCAGGTTTCACAGTAAGATGCATGAACATGTAAGTTTTTAATTAATCCAGACTGACTTACTGTTCATTACCCTTTCATTTAGTCACTCATCCATCGTTAGCCTATTTGGCCACCTAGTGGCCTATAGCATGCTTGACCTGTTTGTCTGCAAGTCTTTTCTGTCTCACAGTCCAGTTTTTAAGTGCTGCCTAACTACACTTCTAATAGTAATGCATTTACAAATGTGTAGTGCTGGGAGACATGAAAATGCTGGTATTTGAACTGTAAATTAAACATGCTGTGTTTATCTTGTTGTCTTGTGTATTAGTTACATATGTGGGAACACATTCACTTTTTTTTTTTAAATTTTTTTTACCTAAAATAAAACAAAACAAAACGAATCAGGATCACAGCCTTCACAGTTTAATTTAGACAATTAGCTTTTAAATTGCACATTAAAAGCTAATTAGAAAAAAAACAACAACCACACAACCAAACATGAAGCACAATCATCATAGGGATATGTGAAATATACTCTATTGTTTAAAAAATATATAAATCGGTTATATTTGTTATTGTGTTAGAGTGATTTGTGTTGTTCTTACCCAGGCAGCGGTAGGGCAGCACTATGAACGGGTGTGTCTGGCAGTGCCCCCAACCTTTCTTACACCAGGCAGGGATGGTGACTGGTCTTTTGGACTCCTCTATATGGGAGATTGAGAGCCCTGGGTACATCTGAGTGTATAGGTACATGCAGAGATAACGGAGACACAGAAACAAATAGGTAGATGGACAAAACAGAGGGAATAAAGACAAAAGGAAGAGCAGATAGGGGTAAAATTGGTAAATTTGGGGTAGAGCAGAAGCAGCAGGATCAGGGAAGAAGAGGAGGGAGAGCAGTATCAGTGGGGAGAAGACTAACAAGGGAGAGCCATGCAATATATATATATATATATTTTAACTTCATGGAGCCGTGTAGGGGCATTAGTCTAAAGCCACATTAGATATAATAATTTCAATGGCCATTCTTGTCTTTCAATATTTCTAATTTGACACTGGACTATTTCCATTTTCAATTTAGGCCAATCATTTGAAGCACAAGCACATAATGAGATTTAATAAGCGAAAGAAATATAGCTGTAGCCTGCAGTCTGAATACACACTAAAATGCTTTCCTCACAAATATCAAGGAAAACGAGGGTTTTGTGTAAAAGCCATTTCAAATGCATAATATGTCAGCTAATCGGATTACTGTCCATTCAAGCTCATGGCTGCTGCTGTCTGTAGCTGCTGCGTCTGCTTTGGCCTCCAGATGGTGCCTGGCTGCCTTTTCTATCATAATGTCAGCCTAAGGAGTGTGTGGAGAGCATGTGTACCACTAATAACTTTACAGCAGATGCTAAAGAGTACGCATACAGTAGCAGGTAACAAGAGGACAGAAAGGTAGATGGTAGGCCAGGTGAAATATTGTAATATTCCAACAGACCGCCATCACTCCACTATATATTTGTGAATATATAGGTTTGATAGGACATGTGTTAGACAAATCAAATTAGAGAAAAAGAGTGTGAAATTTTACTCAACTCCCTTTGTTTTATACAGTTTATTTATTTTATTAGTTTATTTATTGATTTTTGCTGAGATCATGAAATAGTATTCCTAAACCAGCAATTTCATAATGCTGCTGTTCTAGTCTGGTCTTCATCAGAGCTGTTTAGTTTCCATTCGCTGAATTTCAATCCCCCTGCAAAGTTTTGCTTCCTACCTCCTGACAGTAGGACTGGATTTGGCTGGGCTCTTTGAAGCAGCCCTGGCGGCCCTGAGGATCCGGTTCCCACTGGCCGGTCTGTGTGTTCATGTGCAGGAGCTGACGGCCACAGAACATGGCAATCTGCGGCTCGGCCACCTGGGGGACTGGCCCGTTCACCTCAGCCATGGCCAAAGCCTAGAAAGCAAAAGGGGAGGGGCAGGGGCAAGACAGATGAGGAGGAGTTAATATAAACACAGAAGCTGAGAATATTCTGTCTGAAGCCGATCCATGGTGGAGAGACCACAGATAATTCCTAAATGCACTCTAGCACTCTCCGACATTATAGACCAAGAGTGTAAGCCTGAGTGCAAGACAGAGTGAGCGAGAGATCGAAAGAGAAAGGGGAAAATGTAGAGGAAGAGAGAAGAAACTAATGTAGAAGTCTGCACACCGCTCGCTTTACAAGAAAACCTAAAATTCAGAAAAGATAGAACCATAGAACCGTCACTCTTGAAATGCCTCAAAATGAATGAAGGAACAAATTAAATGCCCAACTGTGAACTGGTGGGCCTGTGCTCCCTGTCTGCTGACAGCAGTGACATCTGAGAAAACAACGGCTGGTAGAAGAAGGGGAGGGGTCTGTTGCAAAAAAACCAAAAAAAACAAAACCCATACAAAAGCACGCAAAAGACTGCTTCCCCTCTCTCTTCTCCTTCCCCTCATCCGTGGCCATCTAGGATGTTGCTATTGATTGTGGGATATGTTGCCTCTGCCTGTGGGGAGGGCCCATGGGACCCCAGTAGAGGAACAAACAGCAGCTAGGGCTGGGAGTCAGGTGTTAATACAAGCTCATTGACCGATGCGCCACTTCACTACATTAACACACAGGACAGACACAGAGAGAGTCCAGGGAGGAATAAAGAAGAGGAGGGTTTAGGGAGAGAGGAAAAGGGTCTAAAAAATGAACAAACACAGACTTCTTTTTTAAGAAAACATAAGTGAAGGGAGCCCTAAAGTAAAAGTGAAGAAATACAGTGTATGCTTCATGTTCAGCTGGATCCCTGAGTCATGTCTGCTGGAGAAAACGACACATTTACAGAACATATTCAAAGACTCCTGCAGGCCATGTAAAGTAAAAGGATGCAGGTTTCTTAGTAACAATTGAATAAAAACATTCACAGAGACAACGTGCAATGTTATTTATTGTCTAACCACGAAACTCCACAAAAAAGGGATCCCACACCCCAGAGTCTGTATACAGCTCATATGCTTTCATCTGTGCTGACAGAGAGAGAGACAGGCCCACTGACGACAGACAAGATGAGCGACGCTGAGCCAATTAGAAGGAAGTTGCCCAAAGGGAAGAAATAGAGGAGAAAAAATATGGGAGAGTGACGCCTGATCAAAGGAAAGCCCTGCTTTGGCCAAATGGAGCTAAAGTGTTTGAAGTCCTAATTAAAATTCATACTGGGTAAAATAAATATATAAACCTCTCTGAGTAAATGTACAATAAATATAATAAGCCCTGAGCAGTCTGTGCATTATAATTATGCTGGGCAGGGTTTGTGTTTCTGCATGTCTTAGCAGATTTCTAACAAATTACGCATCTACTTTTCATTACCGCTCCCCATTTCCCAGAGCAGTTTTTTTTAAGATTTGTGAATGACTTTATAGACCTCTTTAGAAATTGATTTATGTTTATTCATTTACATTATATGAATATCTCTTAGAGAGATATGCCTGAGATGACACAATGAGCACAAGTATCTCTTTTTAAAATCTAAACTACTTCCAGGGTCATAAGCTGTTAACATAATGCTCATAAGTGGTAGTTGTGATTTAAAGTCTGTCATTTTCTATAGTAATTTCATAAAAGTACTTTCTCCCTGATTAGCTTTTTTTTTCAATGCTGCAAAACTGACTCTCTGAAAGAATGACGTTCTAGCGTTTTTAGCTGTCAGCACTTGCTGACATATTCATTGGGATAATTTACCCATCAAACAAGTTTCGGGTACCTGCAAGTCAAAACGAGTTAATAACGGTAGCGAAGATAAACAAATGGAAACAATGGCTGCTTAAAAGGCAGGGGTTCCAAATTTCGAAATGTCTTGATTTACACAACCTCATTTCCCAAAAGCGATGTGATGCTGTGGAAAACTGTCATTTAACGACTGTCTTAAACTGCACTGGAAACGGAGATGATTTTCTGGTGAAAGTCACTGCATAACGCAAAGGATCGTGTCAGTGAATGTCAAGATGTCAAGATAAAAACTTACTAACACCCCCCCCCCCCCCCCCCCCCACGCCAAAAAAAAAAACAAAACAAAAAACTCCAGAGCACAGTTTTTGTACTGATATTAATGCAAGAGGTGGTTTGTATTGTAACTCTGCAGTTATTGAGCCAGCAGAGTATTGATGAGTTTGATGACCATATAGTGTATGTTGCTTGATGGCAACACAACAACACTAAACTAGTTGGCCTGCCGGAAGTCCAGAGCTGCTGTCAACCAAAAACTATGAAACAAATAATAAACTAAAGAAGGCCTTGAATTGTTTAGCATATTAAATTCAATGTCACACAAGAGAAAAGAGAAAACTCCTCTTAAAAGAAGAGATGATTCAGCATAGGAGCTTTTTGGAATTTAAAATATGTGCAAAATTTAAAAAGAAAGGCAACACGATTCCACACAGTTTAAACACATGAGAACTGGTACTATCTGCATCCAAATATGGGTTTAAACCATCAACTAACAGCAACAGGGTTCTGTGTTTACATCTGATGGTCAGCTAGGACTAAGCATGAAAGTCATGAGTGGTTTGTCTCTGGGTGATTTACTCCCACATGTCAAAGACTTTCTTGTTAGGGTAACTGATTATTCTAAATTTGCTGTAATTGTGGATAGGAATGGTCTGTCCCACCAATGTATGAGCCCTGCGATGGACTGACAGCCTCTCTGGAGTCTATCAAAGCTCTCCCCTGATAGCAGCTTGGATAGGCTCCAACCCCCTGCAATTCTAGCTGGATAGTTGGTTATGTGAAGAGAATTATATTCAGTAGTATAACATGTTTAGGTTAAAACTCTTTTATTGCAGCTCAACATTATTAAATATTATACCTGCTTAAAAACCAACTGTTGCTTGTTACTGACAGAGCTGAATTGGATCGTTTAATTGGTTAAGTGTACTGTAAGATAAGCAGAGAGGAAGACTGCTGAAGTTGCTGAAACAATCTGTCTAGAGGAGCTGCTGAGCTAATGTCTAAATAGATATATCTCTTTGAGTCAGGGAAGGTCAGTGCCACAACGAAAAAGAAAGAAAGAAAAAAAAAACTTCCGGATATTTGAGAAGATAACCTGGCAGCTCCCTCTGGTCCAGCTCTCTCATTCTGTCCGCTCTCCACTACTGCACTTGCAGAAAATCAATGCTCAGCGACTGCAACTGTATCGCCACGTTCCCCCAATCAATAGCAGTCCATCAGGAGCCTGAGGCCCTGACCTCGAGCCTCACAAGTCTGCACTTCCAATCTCTAGTCAGATGCAGGACTAGATTAGACATTCCCTTATAACCAATACAACTGTACGATCTACAGTGTGTACACTTCTGGTGTGCTGCTCCACAAAGAAGCAGAAGCCTTAATTGTTGAACGCGACAAGTAGAAGCATTCTTCTTCTCCACATTCTTTTCACCACTATAATCATCAACAACATCACATAAACATCAATCAGCGGCTGAAATCACATAAGCTACGAGACCCATTTTACCCTACTGCGTGAATACCACGTAATGTCTTTGTTTCACTGTTTTTGTGCCATTGTATTATTACAGCAATAACAGGAACTGTCATCAACATGCATCACATCTATTTATTCTTACCAAAATGGTAAAAATACTTTTAAGAACCATTAGTTGGGGGGCATAAATATATTTTATGGTATTCCACTTTTTTTTTAAAGAAATGGAAATGGAAAATCACTTAATTCAATACTTAACAATCTCAGAAATACATTTGCCGAGGCTGTCTATGAATCTGATCGTGGCAGCTCTTATGTGTCATACCCCAGTTCAACACAGTCTTTAACTCCAGTGAATATTGCTGCTGAGTGTCCATATTTGGAAAACATGGGACGTTCATTTGCTTTATTTATGTGCCCATAATGCAACTTTATTGCTATGGCAGAAACGAATCCTGACATATATACTACCATGCAGCCATACTTGAGCGCACATGTTGTTCACTTCAGTAAATAGCATTCTGACTATTGCCCTTAAACTCGAGACTAGAATGGGCAGTTCATAGAGAAACTGACTGCTGAAAGCTGATGTGGCTTGCTTGAACCTGTTGAAGCTTGCAGCAGCCTGTAGTTTCACCTGCCGAGCGTCAGGCGTCGCTGTGTGGATGTGAGGAAGAGAGGACCCAAACGCAACACTCACGGGTTGGTTAAGGCTGGTGTTTATTGTGATGAACGGATGAACACAACATGAGAAGTATAGCTGATTGACTGGATAGACTGGTTGAATTACTGAACTGGAACACACTTGCGGGATCGACGATGACAAGACAATGAACTGGAGGAAACTAAGGATTTAAATACACAGGCCAATGACCGGTCAGTACACAGTTGAACATAATCTGACTAATAAGACATAGGAGGTAGAACTAGACATGATGCACACAGACAGAAAGCTGGCATGGTAAAACAGGAAACATAGACATGTGGAAAATAAACAGAACAAGAAGAAATTGAAAACACTGGGTCAAAGGCCCAGGAACCCTGACACCAAGCATGTGAGATATGGAAGTAAGTTTATATTTGAGCGTGAGAACAGCTGCAGTGGCTGGCCACTTGATAGTGAAAGGTTTTAAATTTGTTTGGAACTTCATTGTGGGCCAAATTCAGTAAGCTGTAAAGTTTTAAAGGAAATTATTTTTATGCCATCAACATCCATCCATAGCACATTATCAACCACATATTTATACTTGGCCTAATTATGCTTAATATTTAAGAACAGAACTATGTTTCTAGTGTTTAATATGTAGTATTCTTACTATAGAGTCACCTGGTGGAAAAATTGTGTGAAATTCAGCAGCACTTGAAGCACTTTGAATTGATTTGACCTTACCAAAAAATGAAATTGGTAACTTAAGCAAGTGCAAAATCTGCCTTGTGAATTTCAGTTGCACAACACTTTCTTGACAGGTTGCGGAAAAAGATGCATACTAACATTCATCCATTTTGTTAGCCACGTAAACCAATCCAGGGTCATGGGCATACCAACGCACACGCAACAGAGCTTCTGCTGAGAGCACTGTTCTGTAGATTAAAGAGGCTTCGATGATCACGTGACTCTTCCTCTGCTGACATGTTCGGGCTAAAAGTTAAACATGTCCAGAACTCACACATACCCATTATCAAAGTTGTGAGTAGAGTTCACCACTAAGCACTGCTGTGTTTCTGTAGAGGCTTACAGAGCTGGTAGACTTCAGCCATGTCTTAATATTAAAAGGCATTATTTTTAAAAATTCAAATTAGCTTTAAAGAGTTTTTAACTGTAATTTAACTGAAGTAGGTAAGTAATGTTTTCAAATATTCAAACACTAAGTGTTTTCATCAAAATGCTGTACTCACTGGCTATATCAATTAAATAGACAATGTGAAGGATCGGGCTTTCATTCAGTTAAAAATAGCTTTCGCTACAATTAATTAATCACACCCTTGTGCTTTGATTAAGCATTTCCATCAATGTTTTATGCCTACAAATTATGGCTATAATTCCCAACATGCAGTACAAGATTTTTTAGTGCGTTCCTGGTATGTTATTCCCATTTTAAAGCCAATTAGACTTCAGTGCTACCCCTGTTGTGTTGTGACCATGAACACTCTGAACGCAGCGATCCAGCTGGCTTCCCAATAATGCATCACAATCTGTCAACAGTGACACTTCTCCAGTAACAGACAGGTTGCAGAGCCGCCCGCCATGTCTCGGGGAGAAAATGCCGTGGTGTACTGAAGCGTCTCCGTACAGTACAGTCTGCAAGCATGCGGGGGAGAGTGAGGGGTTCACAAGTTGTCGAGGAAGTGCTGTTCAAACATCCTGAGCTCCACATATCATGTCCTTGTGCTGATGAGGCTGAACAGGCCGACAGCCCAGAAACCTGACAGCTCCCCACTGCAGGGGATGCTGCATCATTAATAACAACCTGGTGATATAAAGCCAAGAAACGTCGATTGGCTTTCTTCCTTTTCCCCATATTCTTTGCCTCTGTTAGCTCTCTTGGTATTTTATTATCATTCCTCTGCTCTCCTTCTCCATATGCACGGCATACTGACTGTGCCACTTTGTAATCACGGGTGTACCTCCACAGCAAAAAAAAGCATCACAAGAAAAACTAAAAGCTCCCAGAGAGACGAGTGCACAGTCCACTTGGACCAGGCGCAGTGGAAATTTTTGCTCGGATATAATAATGTGTGATTACACTTTAGCAGATGCCTTTCCAGTAGAGGAAATTATGTTATGAGCACACAAAATAGCAGATATGATCTGGTGTATGCTGAACATAAACATAAACTGAGTTGTCTGTCGGGGGCGAGTTTGGGCAGTGTATTTACATGTTCCACCAGCATCTCCCATCCTTCTCTAATTAAATTTTCAGCACCTGTTCCACCCTTATGTTGCAGGATGACTTCATCCTCTGTAATGATGCAATTCCCTGGCCTTTGCAGGCAAGCCAGAGCAGAAGAGACAGAGGGGAGAAGCCCACCCATCATTTTTCACTTTCTACAAGCCGCTGTTAGACTGTAGTTTGAAGAACCAGGCCAATTGGTCGTAATAATTCGAATGCTGAGGAGCTGGGAAGAACTTTGCTTTGATATCAAAACTCACTTTTACATTTATCATTGCTTTCATGTCACCATGTTTTGTTTGACTGTAGTTTATTTATTCAATAACTCCTCTCAGTTATTAGAGGTACACAATTTGCATGTACATGTGTGGTTATCATGCATTGTTGTGTATGTATAAATCAACTCTCTCTGGGATATACTGAGAGTTTAGTTAACTACTGATAAATAACTACAGACATCAGAGCCCTGAGGAGCTCGTCCTTACTAATTCTCTTCTACTATGCAGCAATCTCTTTTATAGTATCTTGTGACGATACCTTGATAATGACATCAGTGGGATATTGGACAATCTATTTAAACGTCACAAATGACAAAATGTAAATAATAAAAAGAAACATGTAACATTTAATAAAAAAAGTAAGCGCTAAATATGTGCCATAAAAATGATTTAACAGGCAGTCAGTAAATGATTATGGACCTATATTAGCAATTCTGGCATCATCTTATCTTTTGTAAAAGTTCCAGGCAGCAAAAGTTGCACAATACATATTTGCTGTCAATACAACTTTAAGTCATTGAAGATTTGATTATGTCAGGATACATAAAAGGTATCAAACTTTAGGCAAACTATGTGAAAAGCCTGATTAGCTAGGATCGCTCTTGATTAGTGTAACACCATCCAACAACCAATAACTCGTGTGGAGGACTCACCCACACCCCGTGTGAATAAGCCTTACATGAGTAACCCATACATTTATGAAATACACACACACACACGCACACGCACAGGCCTTCGTCTTTGTGCTTTTCTGCAGCACAGATGGCTTAATAGTGGGTGTCTTCCTGCTTCTGAGCCCCTCCTTCACTCACTCTTTCTCCATTTTCCTTTTTTTCCCTCTCTTCCTCTGCCTCCTCTACAGGCTGATCCACCTCCCTCTTCCTGATGTCCCTCTTGTCTCCCCTCTCCCTCCCTAACAGCTTTCACACAATGCGTGACACTCCGCTGTTTGGCCTCCCTCCCTAGACTAGTGCTAAATGGCCAGATAGATTTAGGGGCATTCATCATTGTAATCATGTTGCTTAATTATTCATAGGCTCCATCAGGCCTCTTCCTGGTGTTGCATGTAGTTATAAGAGGGTAAGCCAGACTCTCATGATGCAAAAGGGACAACGGGGGATAAAGCAGGTTAGCTCTGCATATTGACTCATTATTATACATCTCTAGCTAATGGCTAATTGAAGCCATTAATTTTCAATTCAGAGGAGACTGATGGGCAGAGTGGAACATATTGCATTGTGTTTTTTTCCTTTAGCTTCCTACTGTAAACCACACATTGCTGCAATGTTACTTATGGGATAATAAACTGAATGCTTTATTTCGATATAAGAAAAAAAATTATGAGAGAGGCTTTTGGTTTTAGAGATGTGCAAACATCACAGGCTACATCAGTTCAGATTACAGTGGTCCAGCCTCCAGCTGGGCACACTGGGAGCAGATGGCCCTATAATCACCAGGGTTCATCTAGGTCTGGAACAGCAGCCAAAGTCAGCTCCCAATATTTGATTTAATTTCAAGTATAGCTTAAAAATACAGGACACGTCAGCTGGCATCACTGCAAGAGACTCCACAGAGCTCGAGGCTGGCAGCGCATGTCATTTTATGACTGAGGTTATTTAGAAGCAAAGATGTTTACTAAAAGACGATAGCCTATATCCAACCAGCTCTCAAGGATCTTCCCTGCCATTGTTAGTTTCCAAAGCGTATGTGTTTCACGGAGTGCCTTACACAAAATTAATTAGGTTACCAGCAGTGGCAGTCCATAGGATTATGCACATACATAAAAACTGAACTGATGCCCTGTAAATATTATCTGAGCCTATATACATAAGCCATGCAAATGCATAAGAGCATCCTTTTTTCATATACCAAGAGTTTATGTTACATAACAGGCTACACCAATGCCAGCTAGAAATTCTTAGCATCCATCCAATTTTACTTCTCAGATTAATATTGCTTTAATTGTTCAACTGGCGTGGATTTCAACATCTTTTTAATATTAAATCTCAAGCATGTTAGTCAGTGAAATAAATTGAATATTGTTTGTAAGTACAATAAATATTGCAAGCTTTAGCTCATAAACATGGCACAAATCGAAGTCAGAAACAACATAAAAAAAAAGTGTTGGTAAGTTAAAATTTCCTCCATAAAATTCCAACCACCAACCCCTGACCCAGACATCACCTAAGCCCTCTGAAAAGCCCCGGGA
Organism: Pelmatolapia mariae; assembly: GCF_036321145.2. Taxonomy (NCBI): domain Eukaryota; kingdom Metazoa; phylum Chordata; class Actinopteri; order Cichliformes; family Cichlidae; genus Pelmatolapia; species Pelmatolapia mariae. The sequence continues at coordinate 54,185,011 of NC_086236.1, forward strand.
AAACCCCACATTCTGCAGACTTCTGCAACTGGGCCATAGGAAAGATTTTGAATTTTGTCTTCTGTAAAAAGCCACATTGTCATCCTTTATGCCCACGTATTTAACTGGATACAGACCTCCCACATATACAATAGCAGCACGAGACCCAGCCAGAAAAACAAGGACTCACTTTACTTTTTCAAGATGAATATCCCATCTAAATGTCCTACAATATCCTTAACCTCCTTAAAGCAGCACCTTTATTGTCCTTCCATTATGCATTTATGCATAATCTCACAGCTATATTTTCAGCAAGCGTTTTGCTTGTTTTCCTATCTAGCCTTCTTATCGGCTTCTGTAAAACTTGGTGAAAAAAAAATGTCGACTATATAACACAAAACGAAACTCCCGCAGAAGTAAAATAAATTTGGGGTGGTGTCCCCACTTCAATGGAAAGGCAGTATTTAGCTATATTCAGACTGAGACGAGTGATTGCGATACTTGCGTTGCATAGAGCAGCCATACAAATGTGCCTCTCAGTTCCACCCACGTTTCAACAAATGCCTTATCTGAGTCACGCACCATAATGACGCCACACTGTGCATGTTTTTTTTTCTTCAGAAAAGACAAAAAAACCCAAAAAACACAAAGCATCGCTGGTCATTTTCACAAGCCTTTCTATGCAACCACCTCCTGCAGATATGTGGGAGGGAAACAACTGCGTAATAACGTTTCACAAATGCAGCCAAAAACAAGAGAGAGTCCGGAAACATTATGTGCCTGCAAGATTCTGTTCCTCTAGCACAGCCAAGCTGAAATGGTTTTGTCTTAGCGGTGATGAATTTCTGATGTTATGTAACACAGCTGAACCTCCTTCACAGTCAAGCAAAAACAACAGGGGAATGCCAGGATTTTAATGCCAAACACTGTGCGCCTGCAGATGCAATTTCAAGCTGAAGAGGTACCTCGGGGGATTGAAGGAATCAGCAGCTTAGTAGAGATTTGAGCGCTGCAGGTCTGTCTGAATCATCCTAATGTCAACACAATTGACATTGAATAGTGGATTTTCCTTAGGCAGATTGAGATTGACACAATGCAACGCAGCTTTCCAAATCTGTATTTATGCTGTAAACACATTCAAAAGGCTTGAGTAATGTCTGGGACTCAGTGATTCAAATTCCTATTAGTAAACACTTTCGTGCCTTAAAGAATATTGTTTATTGGCACTGCTAAAATGTATTGTACACCAGACTTATTAAGACAACTGTTTTCTATTACAACAGGCTATTGTTACATCTTTTTCCTATGTAGTTAAATACTGCATTTTAGTTCTAATAGCACATAAGCAAGACTGATAAGCTGGGATCAAAACACAGTGATGGGCACGCTTTAAACTGTCTTTCTAAAACTGGCAATCCACCCTGAAACCAAATTGTCAATTGAGCATGGATATTATGGGGTAGGACGGTTTTCAGTTTAAGACACATGACATATATGTAGACGATAGCTGAGTTTTACAGCCGAGTGAGGTATCAGATAAGAGTGTATTTGTGCAGGCGAGACAAGGCTGGAAGTCTTAAAGCAACATCATCGTGCCCTTGAGCATCTTTTAAGTAGATTAGGGCAATCTCGAAGCCTAAATGAGGGCATGTTTAGGTTAAAAGACTTCAATAATTGATCCACTTAAGGACAGGCTGTCTTTCCATAGTGCCCCCGACAAGCAGCAGGCAGCTGGCATCAGTAAGATCTGAGTCTTCCTCTTGCCTGCTTCTTATCTTTTACTTGCACTTTTTGCTTATTCCTCTGTGTTTTTCACTCTGTTGTCTTTGCAGCAGATCTGGATTCTTTCTTCCTCTGCATTCTCCATTGGATCTGCATGTCATCTGCCCTTGTTGTGAGTGCTGCACATAACTGTTTTTTACTTATTGCAAAAAATTTGGGTAAACAGATTTTCTGATGCTTGCATGGCAAAAAAATGAATAAAATTGCATGAAAAGCATTAAACAGTGGCAGAAAACAAAATTTGTGTTTCAAGATTAATGTTTTTAGAAGCCATTAGGAAATTGTGAATTGAAGCAGTTCGCCTATATGTAGTGTGCTGAGTGTAGCTGTATAATGGTAAAGCAATATTAATATCAGGCACTGAGAGATAGGCAGCATAAAGGAGAAGGGGAAAGAGGGGCAGGGGTAGAAAATGAGAGGTTAAAACATTCGTACATCTTTTTTGATTCTGTCTCTTTATTTATGCACATGCACAATTCTCATCACTGTGCCAGCTCCCCTGAGAGCCTGTCTAGCAGATGCACCTCATGCAAATGAGGCTTTGAGGTTATGTGCTATAGGTTACGCGAGTGTGTGTGGAAGAGTAGTATGTGCTGCATGTATATATCAATATCATTATTATTACTATATATGTATATATAGTATATATGTATATTAAGTTAGAGATGTGACCAATGACGGAAAGCAAAAGTGTATATTTTTTTAGCAGTGGACACCCCAACACAAAAGATAATATACTGTATGCTACAATAATTGTAACAGTATGTATAAAACAGCCTACTTCACACCATGTTGATTCTGTGCTTTCATTCAGAGACATGTGGTATCACCACAGTGAGGACAAACTGGTCTTTTAACTCCCAGTAAGAGGTCAGAATGCTCACGAGTGCCGATAAAAGGGCCCAGCACGGCTAGCGTGACTCCCGCAGCTGCAAAAGCATATTGAGGGAATAGCCTCCTCTTCCCAGGTCTCTCATATAGCACGGTTGGCCTGCTGTTCAAAGTGTTCAGGTGCTCTGTTAATGAACAGCAGGACAAGCAGCTAAGGCTGGGTCAGCTCGTGCTGACTCGTCAGGCCGCTTACACAAAGAAAGCAAACCAAGGGAAGTTGATGAAAGCCTGCAGCAGCGTGGAAGGTGTCGCTCTCCCACATTTTACATCAGCTTCCGCTCACTTGACGTCCCCTTCATCTGTCTCATCAAACACGTAAACACTTTTTTTTTAGGCTTCTTCTCCACATTCTCTCTCTCAGCATCACTTGGCCACTGAGGGTGGTTGTCATGGTAACACCACCTACAGGAGCCAGTTACCTTCCCTGTTACCGTAGCAACTGGTTCCCTACTGAATTTCAAGCATCTCTAGCACGCTCTCTCTCTCTTCTCTTCATTAAGAATCTGCCTCTATCTCACGTTCCTTCTCACATAAAAGAGTCAGCATATGTTAGCTTCAACTTTCTGTCTTCCTCAGGTCGATGATTGTTGGCTTAATCGTTAGTTAGCTTTCTCTCGTCACTGCCTGTTGATTGATTCCACTACATACTGCAGCAATAAACTGAAGGTCTCCCTTGTATTGTACTTTTTTTGCTACCCAAATGAAACATGTAAAAAGAGTATATAATAACTACTCGTTAATGACTATCGATTATTATAAATACAGACAACACAATAACAAAATAAACAATAAAACATGTTAACTGTTAACTGTGTGGACTAGTATTCTTTCGCTGTTTTCACCTTTTTTATGATCCTTCACTGTTGGTGAATCAGTAGCTGAATATGTAATTTTCTCTTCTTCTGGGTCACGCCTGATGAGCTTTCCATTTTACTTTAATCAAGATCAGCAACTGTCTGTCTTTACATGACTTCCTTCAGTTGTACTCACCCAGAGTATTTCAAAGGAAATGATGAGTTATGAATCTGACTCATCCGATTGTCATACCGTCACCTGTAGGCTGGTTTAAGTAGTTCAGGATTGCTGCTATGCAATCCTGAACTATAAAGCACAGTTTCATAAATCAAATGACAACATATTAATGATAAGTGAGATCTTGTCAGGCTGGCATGTCCTGTCTTGCTTTGACTCTGGTGTTTTTAAACTGGCCCACTCTGGTAAGATAATGTGTGCTGGCTGTGTAGTCTGCAGTAGATTAAATATTAGTGTTATCTCATTTCCTCTGGATATAAAGTCTCCACAACCTCCCCAATTGAAGAGAAAATGATTTAATCATTGAGACAATCTGTACAAATAGATCCCTCACATTATGGTTTTTTTCCCCCAAGCCGGAATCAGACTCGTGTGAAGTATCCAATTTGACAGCCTAAACTTGTAGAAGTATTGGCTGTTAACTGGCACAGCTTGGCCATGGCAACTGAATGACCCTGAGCTCAGAAAAGAATGACATAATGTGGCTGAATCTTACAATTAACTGCAGCTAAAGAAGCGCCTGATTTTCTTTATCCTCTTTAGCTGTCTGAAAAACCAGCACAACCCATCTGTGTACACGGTGTAAAACAGGCACAGGAAAATGCAGTGGGAACATTATGAGCTAGATTTACTTGGTGAAAAAGAAAAAAGAAGTACCGCTAGTATTTACAAAGAGAGTGCAGAGACAAGAGGAGATTTTTGTGACTCACTGCACACAATATGTATTTCTGGGACTTTCTTGCTTAGGCATAAAAAATAGGGGGGGGGGGGGGGGGGGGGGGTACTATTTAAATCAAGCACGCAAACTGATTACTGGTATTTGCGCTAATATTTAATGCATCTCATCTCCACTTACTTTGATGTGGACATGAACTGACTGCGAAAACAGCCGGAAAACTAACCGCACCTATGGATGCTACTTGGGGATCATGCTCACACAGATTGTAGGTGCTTCCTGTTTCCTGAAATTGTATCCTCACATTTACATCCTATGAATCACAACATGAATTTAAGGTAAACAAAGGCCTGCTGATCCTCATTTTGGGGGCTAAGTATCTATTTTGAGTCTCTCTTTTCATCATCAGTGTAACATTTTCGCACAAACTAGCCCTTGAAATGTTCCAGGTATCTTACTACTAAGTGTAAGTACAATAGACACTCATGATGAAAAGAGAGACCCAAAATACTCTCTTAGCCTCCAGGCTTGTTTATATTATATCAGAGATGAACCCAATGTGAAATGTTGGGCATATATCAATGTTTAAAATAACAGTTTGGCTGACAGGCTGTTTGTGTTGTAATTTATTCCTCTTTTAGTGTCATGGAAACATTATTAAAACATAGCTGAGCTGTTTTAATCTTTCAGCTCCGCATGCCACTCTCTTTGATCATTTAGCCTGTGCAAAATGTATTAAAATCTGATGTAAAAAGTGAAGTAAAGGGGGTAAAAGATGTCAACGCAAATTCATGAAGAAGACAAATAACCTTTTGTGTCTTGCTGCAATTCTAAAGCTCCAAAACATTTGACACTGAAGGCGCTAGAAGAATCAGACTTTGATGGCATCAATTTCAAAGCATGAAAAACAAATCATTGTGTAGATCCCCTCACCCCCAGCCAGTCGTGGCAGATGGCTCAACCTGTGCTGGAGGTTTCTTCCTGTTAAAAGGGTGCTTTTCCTTCCCACTCTCACAAAGTTCTTGCTCATAGGGGGTTATCTGATTGTTGGGATTTTTTTAGGGTCTTTACCTTATAATATAAAGCATGTTGGGGCAGCTGTTGTGTTTTGTTGTTATAAATTAAACTGATTTAAATTGAAGCAATTTTGAGTATTGCAACTACCATTTGCAGTTGGTCTGTTAATGTACCACAGATGGCAGTGAAGCAGCAAATCTCTCTATGTACTTTCTACCCTTACACCTTTTGTTTGGGGATATCAGATAAAAAAGACTTCTGCTGGGCAGACCAATTACCATACTGTGCATTTGTATTCAGTGGAGAGCTGCTGACATCACGCCACATGGGACACAAGTAATCATTTTTGATTGGCTGTTCGCCATCTATTGACAGCGGTTGAAATTTGACCTCACTTTTAAAGGGGATGAATTCTGACATTATAAGTTATATGTGTCCACCGGGAATGGAAGTCACATTGCCTCAGTAGTTTTTATTTTGGCCCTCAGTGTCGACAGATGAGGTGTTCAATGGGAAAAGGAATGCGGAGTCAGATCTCGGAAAAAATTCTCAGAAATCACGGAAATGTAGCAGGGGCAGGGAAAAATAAAGCTAGGGGTGAGGAGCAGCATGAATTATTCAGGAACAATCAAAATACACACATGAAAAGTGAAAAGATGTCACTGGCTACTGAGAGCTGCTGAGGCAGATGGAGAGGCAGTGTCTGAGTAGGGGAGGGGTAAGGAGTGCCCTTGGGATGTGGCGGCGGAGAACAGAGGAGGCTGGGACAGAGAGAGAAAGGAAGGACGAGGGGGGCAGAGCCAAGGAGGAGACAGGCGTGGGGATTTTCCTTTGTATTATGTAGAGGTGGATGGGGAGTGGAGCTGGATGGAGGGGAAGTAGTGGGGTACACAAAAACCAGGTAGCATGAAGAGAGAGGGGGGTGGGGTCTGGCTTCTGATTGCTGAGAGGCGGTGTGACAAGTGCCAAAGCCCTTTCGACAAGCGAGAGCCCAGACCTTTTCATGGCCTTCAATAATTGATGCAGCTTGTGCAGTGTGCCATCTTTAGTGTGTACTGCATGTGTACGTCCACGTTTGTGCCTCTCAGCCTCCCGTCAGTACAACTGTGTGACCTATTTGTTAGCAAGTGATTTCTATCCATCTTTGTTCAACTTGGAGAAAAGTGTCTGAAATTAGCTTTTTGTCCTTCTAAGAGAGATGACAGAGCAACAAAAGTGCATCGAATCTCCTCCAGAACTGTTTCTGTTCCTCTTTTTTTAACTATTATTACTGTTTTAATTGGTCATAGTGAACCCAACAACTCCGCACACTCTCACACCGCGCATCCAGCCTCATTATTAAATTAGACTTCGCAGTCATGTTTTCATACAACTTATAGCTTCACTCCTGACATAGTTTTTTTCTACCAGCTGCTGAGGCTGAGCAGGAACAAGGATTGTTTCCTCCACAGCACAGCATGCACTCCACCCTGCAACCCACACAACACTCTACATGCTCCACATCACTTCCACTCTCTCTCTTCCTCTGTTTCTCAAATCATCTGCCATGCCAGGGCAATCCCCTCTCTCTCACTCTCTCTCTCTCACTTCACCAGCCCTCAATCTCTTTCACTGTGCACTCTCTCTCTCTCTGTCTTTCCTCCCGAACATGGAGGACAAGTGTTATCGCTACACTGCAGATGTTTTTCAGGGGGGCTCCGCCGAAGCCTCCCACTGGCTGCGGCAAGGCTAAACGGCACGCTTTGCCCCGGCGTTAAACTTTTCCACAGAAATACAACCCCATTAGGCTTACTGAGGCAGTTATGAAGGATGTGAAAACCTCGGGCGGCAGCGATATCTCTGCCCTGCAAGACTCCAGAGAGGAGGCAGAGCTGGATGTCATCATCTAGTCTCTCAATCCCTGTAGGTGACACTGGACAAACTTATGATGTGCAAACACAAATCTTCTACTGCACACATCAAAAATGCACAGTCCCATCTGGGCTTCAGCTGGTACAGACACAGGTGCAGAAAGTCATAAGTGAAATGCTTCAAGCTTGAAATTGCGCCATGAATCTCTCTCTCACATGCTCTCTTTCTATATATATATATATATATATATATATATATATATATACATGTATATATGTGTGTGTTTTATGTGACAGTCAGTAGGTGGATGATGAAAAGTTAAGTAATCTTCAGGAAACTGGGAGCAGCTTTAATCTACATTCTTTTTAAATCTTATCCTTTGATTACACATACCCTAAAAAAGGGGGTGCACAGTCTGGGAATCCAGAGAAATTAACTCATCAAATGCAGCACGTCATGACAGGCTATAAGGGATGGCACTAAATGACAAGCCTCCTGAGCAAATTATTAATAAACTTTAATTTGGGAATGACTCCATTTTCTAACCGAGACCTATAATTTGAACGATTTCAGAGAGGCCAGAAAACAAGATGAATCATCTTGAGTGGGATTTGGCAGAGGTTCCCCAAACCTATCAGGGAGGGTGCTTTGCAAATGTGCAATTAATGTGAATTTATTTTCTGCACGGAATCTGGATGAACTCCACGCCCCGGGCATACACAAATGTACACTTTTTAAATTTCTACCCAGGCACTCAAAACAACTGGCAGCAAGAACGAGAATGAAACCTCCCAACAGTACTAAACATACGGCACCATTCCGATGAGATGGGGTGCAACAATTGCCCAAAGGGTGCATTAATGTCATGCATTCGTTTATCAACTCTGGTAAGGACTCTACTGCTGAGGCGGTCCCTTTCCCCCGGTACAGTACAGCTTTTGTTTCGCAATGACTCTGCAAGATCTAATCCTGGAACTGTGTGTGTATGTGTGTGTGTGCGTGTCTGTGTGTGTGTGCGTGCAAGTGTGTGTGGTGCACCTCAAAAACTTGGAAAGGAAGCGAGATACGGAGAACAGGGAAAAAACATGTGATACAACAAAATGGTACGTTTTAATGCCCACTGGCACACGGATATAGCAGAGAAAAGCAAGCACACAGGAATCCATTAGTGAAATACGATTATCTCTTGGCTCTAAAATTAATTAAGTGAGTGTAGGGCAGTGTGTGTGTGTGTGTGTGTGTGTGTGTGTGTGTGTGTGTGTGTATGTGTGGATGAGAGAGAAAGAGAGAGAGAGATCTGGTTGTCCTTATCTTTCTTTTTCTGTTTTTTTTTTTTTTTGTTGTTTTTTTAAACAAATCCTCTTGTGTTACCACACTGAACGGCAGATGGGAGTGGGAGGTCGTTGCATCTGTATGGCCTGAAATTGCTATTCCTGATGTGGTGGTGGCAGCGTGGAGTGGGCAGGTTACACAGCAACTTTGTGAAATACTTTGACTGAATTAATTTGACATCAGGCTTACTAAAATGTATCTTCCTGCCTTTTATCTTCTCCACTTAATTTCCTGTCACGGTCCTGGGTCGGTGACTGAGCGGTTTCAGTCTCTTGTATTTTTTGTCATTTTGTTAAGTCTTCCTTGTTATTTCTAAGCAGTATTCTGTAAGTGCCTGCGTTGTTCTGTTTAGTTTTGTTAGTTTTGTTTATTGAATCTCCCCTCGTGTCTTTGCCCTCTGTGTCTCCCTTACTGCATCTGTGTTTGTGTTTATGTGTGTTCTTGTGTCTTCTTTCCCCTTCTTGTGGTTTATTCCATGTTTATCCATGTTTCCCCAGCCCATCACTTCTGCCATTTCTCGTGTTCCCTCACTCCCTCTCGTCAGCCTCTCCTCCACTCCTGCATCATGTTTCCTGTTTTATTGTGAAGGTCCAGTGTTTCCATGTTCATTCTGTTTAGTCTTGCTTGCCCTGTCTTGTTATGGTTATTTGTGCCAGCTGTGTTTCTCATGTGTCCTCACTTCCCTTGTTATCCCTTTTGTATTTAGCGTCTGTTTCTTCCTGTGCTTGTTGTGGCGATTTCCCTCATTCATGGCCGCGTTTCCCTGTGTGCCTCTCTGTATGTTTAGTTTTGATTTCCAGTGTAGTTCTTTGTAACGTTTTCCCTGCCAGCAATAAAGCTGTTTTTTGACTTTGAATTTTCGCCTCTGTGAAGTCTGCTTTTGGGTCCTTTTACTGCCTGCACACAGCTGCATCATGACATTTCCCTACTCTCTCCTTGTTTTCCCTCTTTATGCTTAAAGCTTTCCTACACAATCTTTCGAAACAGCACATTTGTTTCTGGGTCTTTCCTCAAGACTCTCTGCGCTGGAGAGCTCAGGCAGAGATTTGCACTGCAGTTATTTATCTAAAACTGAGCATACCTGTAGATCCTACAGTGGTCTTTAAAAAAAGAAATATGGCCACAGAAGAGCACAGTCACTGTATGAGCGCTTTGTGTAACAACAAACTGCAAATGGATAGAAATTTGTCCACTGTGCAGGTTTTGTGCAGCCATTTCTACAGGGCAGCTGTTTGATTAACATCTCTGGTCCTCTTAAAGCATTATGGGTAATGCTGCAAATCATCAAACAAAATCTTCTTGTTTTTTAATTGACATGATTAGATTATGGAAATTAATGCAGTAATCAAGAATTGTTCTCAATGGGAAATTTTAGCCATGAAATGTTTCTATTCTCAGGAATAAAAATCACCCATCCATCCTCTTCCACCTATCCAATTAAGGGCCGTAGGTGGGCTGGAGCGTCTCCCACCCCTATCCTAGTTATTGTCAAATCCAAAGAAAGAATATTTTGTAATCCAGAGATGTATCAGTTCCAGCTTTTCATATAGGTATGTTTTTTGGTTCTCTCACACTTGTATTCATGTAGAATACCTTCAGGTATTAAAGTGCTGGTTTGGACAGGATAAGCAGTCTGAACATGAAATCACAACCCGCATCTTTCTTCCTGATATATTTTGAAGGCCAAATAAATAGTCCATTAAGAAAACATCCATTTTAAATAATGGATAATGAAAGGAATGTTAGAAAAAGTATAATAAAATAACTGGAAAATGATGTGAGAAACTCATAAAAGATCTGCATATTTGCAAAAACTCACTCAAATTCAATATCGGTGCCAAGCAGAAATCACTACAGTTCTAATGACATTTGACCAAATGTGATCTAAGTTATCTATATTTCCCAGTCTTATTAAAATGGGAAATGCTCCTAACAAACAAAAAAATCTTCTGCATTTCATTAAGGTCAGACAGCATTGCACAAGTTCACAGGGTGCAACAAAGGGGTTGTTTCTCTGACCTTTTGCGTCAGGGGGAAAACTGCTTTGTATGTCAATTTGCTAATGTTTTCAGTGCTTCTGCAGGTGAGTGCTATTAAAGCTGAGAGAGCAGGGAAGCTCTTATTGGACATACGATACATGTGACTGTCTGGCATAAAAATGTCTGTGCACTCACAGCAAGAACACAGGATAATGCTGAATATGTGTTTGACTTCCAGTTAAAGGCCTTATGAATACAGAGTAGAGTCTAAAATTTCCATTTTCAAGTTAACATGCTCTGTTTAAATGGCATGCAATAACAGAGAGATCAAAACAATTTTGCACTATTCATGTTTGAACTGTATTCATGTTAAGTGAATTAAGGGAGGCTGACAGTTTTATTAGGACTAATACCACAGTGTAATCCAGCCAGTCAACCCTCTCAATGTGTAATCTTCCCTGTAAACCTTCACGAGCAGGTCTCCTTGTATGAAGCTAAAGCCTGTTCCTCGGTATAGCAGTAATCCCACTAAGGCTCTTACAGAAGTGAAATCATTTCAGAACGAAAGGAGAGGCTTTATGACTGCTACCGATTCACTGAGGATGATGATTAATGAATAAACATTTCACAAACTACCTCAAGATCTGTCTCAACCTGCAGTCAGGGTCCTCCATGTATCACCTCAGATGTTAGAGGTGAATGCAATCACTCTTTATTAGAAGAGGAGTGTTTGACCTAAACCACAGCTCGAGCTGGGACATCGTGACTCATCCATCCCCCTTTCTCCTCCCCCCTCTTCCTCCTCATATCCCTCCCATACTCACACACCTCCAACAAAAACCTAGAGCACATCCTCCAACTTGAATTCATGCCTCATGATAGGTGGCTGAGGAGTTATTGAGAAATAAAGGTCAAGTCCATTAAGCTGAGGGTCGGCTGTAAGTCACGATCAGCCGGAGAGGGGGTTGGAGTAGCTGGTGGCCCATTGATCTTTCACTCTGTACAAGAGACTTTCAGTGTCTACCCCCTAACTATGGGCAGGTACATATGCCAATAGAATGACCCCATATATGTCATTAAGATGGATTTCTCAGTATCACACTCCCAAGCACCTTATGAAACCAGAGGTATCCGCACAAAGACCCTTCAGTGCAAATCTGACAGCAAATCTGATTCCTGACTCTTCAGCAGGGAGTTTTTAATCAATTCAGTGTTCTTCCATGAAGACCAAATGTACAACAGAACACCAATTGAATATGCATGATGGCTCCATCCTGCTCAAGAGCTGCACCACTTCTCTAAAGGACGGATGCGAGCTGATTTGCTCCTCTGACAGCGCCAGATGGGGTGAAATGAGATGGGATTTAATCTCCATCCTTCCACAGAAGCAAAAAAAAAAAAAAAAAGAAAAAAGAAAAAAGAAAAAGAAAAAAAAGGCCTGTAACATTCATCATGTCAGTGCAGGCCCAGGCTTGACGCAGCGAGCCAAATATACTGTAAACCATGTTCACGGAGACTCTCCTGAGTGTGGGCTTTCATTTATATCATATATCAGTATTTGCATCTCAAACGTTTTCATTATCACTGCATTTTCGTGGGCGATGCGTGTCATTACTCTTGTTGACACAGGACGGTGCATTTACAAATTAAACCTGCCCCAGATGATTATGAGCAATTCCGGAGAGAACAGCAGCTGAATGAGAGAGCCGACACGAATAATGATAATAATAATAAAAATACATTTTGTTCTCTTCGCCATTCAGTGAACGAAACAAACAAACAAAAATTCAGCTGGCAAAGATAAAAGACTCAGACTGTTTTGCTCTTACCTCGACGTTTTTCCGCACGCATAATGACAATACAGCCATCAATATAGGTATTGCAGTATGTCCCATTTTCTCGCCTTCCTCTGCTTCTTTTTTTATGACGAAGTTGCTGCTATATAATAACTGAGTCCAGCATAAGCTGTCTGGTTACATCGGCTGAAGTGATGGACACTGCCTTTCCTATATATCTCCTGCGTCTTCCTCCTGTTCGCTCGTCTTTCCAACGGGTTCTCCAATGGCAGCCTGGGCTTTTATGTGGATGAAGTCTGACAGAACCAAGCCCTGTTTCTGCGGGTATTTATCACACAGGCTACTCCTGGCGTCCTCGCTGTGGCTTAGTGCATAGAGACATCTGGTGGGGATGAGCTGAAAATGCAACCGCTCACTTTCTGTGTCACATTTAAAGTGTGTGTGAGTGAGAGAGTGACTGAGTTTGGGGGGGATTCACGTAGTTCATGTCTTAGCCTGTGGTCCTACTGCTGTTTCAGTTTTCAGTTGAACACAAAGCAAGCTGACTTGTCATGTACAGAATAATCTTGCAGGTGATTCACTGAATAACTCTTAAGGCGCCTGGTTAACTGATTCAACTGCATGCAAATTTATTTACAATGATTTTTTAAAATGTATTTATTAGTTGTTGCATTTATATGTTACCAGTAATTTATAAGCAAATATACATTCACTGATCTTGAGCTAACTGTCACTTTTCTTTAAATCACATTCCTTCAACGGAAACATACTTTTGGAGGACATTTAAGTGGATATGAGCACTCTTGATAATACATTTGCAGCTATTGTTCCACTGCTATAAGTCTGCCTCAGCAACACATTGTTGCTAAGTAGCACTGTGACAGTGGGAAATGTCAATTTCAGAAGTCATATTGTTAGCCTGAATAAAGAAGGTCTTTCTCACCATCAGACCATGACAGGAAGGATCCACTCATCCATCCATCCATCCATCCATCCATCCATCCATCCATCCATCCATCCAGACAACCACTGACACTCACATTCACATCTAGGGCCACTTTACAATCACCACTTAATCTAATGTGCATGTCAGCTGGAGTACCTTGAGAAAATCCAGACAGGCACATACAAAGTGCACACAGAAAGGCCGCTGCAGCTGGTGGATTCAAACCCAGGACTTTCTTGCTGCAATACCCTTAAGGGGTAAACACCCTGGTTTGTGAGAAGCAAACAGTAGTATCCAAAGTTTGACCACGAGCGAGAGGACCATCAGAAGATCAGTCCACTGAGAAACAAAGAAGCAACCTCATGCTCAAGAGTTAAAGCAGCAAAGGTCTTATCAAAAGATCATCACCTAATACGTATTTGTATTTTCTTCCTCAGGAAGGAAGTACAAATCTAAAAACCATGTGTATGTACCAGCAATTAACAACACAATATTATTAGCAGGCCAGTGAGAAAAAAAGTTGTTTTGGGGTTTTTTAAGATGGCTGTATTACAATAAATTGTCTGAGACAAATTAATTTGTCAAATAATGCCAAATAATGCCAGATTTATTTGCCAAATAATGATGTGGCACACCAAAACGTGGTGGGGGGATTTTATTATTATAAAATCTGGTAGGGGTTTACCTGCTCTCCTCCATTCTTCAGAGAAATGCCTCGTGCAGGATAGTGAGCACAAGCTACCTTAAGACCAAAGAAGAGTAAGCAGTGCTGGCTCTCATGGTCTTTCCTAATCATTTACCTGACCTGAACCTCACTGATCATTTATGTAAGCAAAGCATTCCTGACAACACTAAAGGATCTTTGGAGGCTTGCCAGACCTATTCAGTCAATGCCATTCATGTCCATGTTTTTATTGCAAAGGTCATATTAAAGGTCTTGAATTTTTGTACTTGCTATTATTATTGTTGTTGTTGTTGTTGTTGTTGCTGCTGCTGTTTTTGTTACAACAGGAGTGGCTAAGTACTAAAATAACTTAATCAGTAAACAAATAGAATTATTAAACATCAAAGTATTGCTGTCAAAATGATAAAACATCACAAAAACAAAAACTTCAGTTCATTCATTCTAAATTAAAGCCTGTATGCTGAGTTTAGTGCAAAAACTAACATACTATATTTTGAAATAATACAACACAGAGTTTATACTCTGTAAACAGTCCACATGAATGCATAATGGTAAAAGATTTTTATGAAAAATCGTTAGATTTTTTTAATACTTGGCAGCAACCTCTCTAAATGGTCAGCAGGGGGAACACATGTCTTGAAAATAAAGAAATAAAAGCTTCCTCTTTCAGCAAGTCCCCAAACAGAAAAGCAGCTGGTTTAACAAAATGTTAGTATGCACTCCCGGACAGGATAGGGGCAGTTATAAGTTAAATTGCTATACATCACGTGACTAGAAATACGCTTTCTTTTTTGGGTGGGGACAGGACCTACAGGTGTTTGGGGGCGAGGCTTGTGTTATAGGTGTGTGAGGAAAAAAAATCGGTTTCAGGTGTTTCAGCATTCCCAGCCCTCGACGACTCAGGAAGTGAGTGCTGAAGCTTTGATTCATTGTCAAAAAGCTACAAGATTTACTTATTTACTTTTTACTGAACACTACAGCTGCAAGGTCCGAACCTCTGCTGAATTTTTGTGAAGGGGAACAAACTAACAAGCTACAAAAAACAAAAAGGGTTGTCTCGATCCCGTGGGACTTCTCTTGGATCCTTCTTTGAAGATGCATTCCGCCAGATATGACAGAGATGTAAGTTTCGTACAACTTGATATGCGAGTCTTTATTTATTTATTTATTTATTTATTAAGTCTTGGGTGTCAGCATTACCTCAGTGTTTCCTGTTTGGTCGCGCTCACAGTCGCACAGATCTTCTGAAGTTAAACCTGCTGCTGACAGGCTCTTTGTGGGCCGTGTCCACGACAAGAAGAGGCACTAATACATCTCTGCAAAATGTAACCCTTGATCCTCGTATATTTAGCACCTGACAGCGTTTCTGCTAAATCTAGTCTTAAATGACTCTTGTTTCTAGGCCTCGCCCACCTTGGGATCAGCGACGTGATGTCCCCTCATCATAATGAATGGATAAACTGAGACTTCTTGAGTAGAAAAATGGGTCCTTCTCCGTTTTTCATTTTGGGCAAAGTGTCCAAAAGTTTGTGTTTGACATGTTATTAAGACAAACAAACAGCTTTTCAGCTTTTTACAAATCAAAGTTGCATCTTTTAGGCAGGTTTAGTGTAATATCAGATCAACTATTAATGATTAATTATTAAGCCTGTGAGCTATTTCTGGTTACCACCTGAGAAGAGTTGTTTTCTGTTCCTGCAGTAAGAGAAGGTGAAACTGAGATGGTCTCAGACAGTCCTCTTTTGTCAGAATAGCTACTGTTACTAGAAATTAGAATTATCTTCAAGTTTGACTGAATGTAATTTACAGCTTTGAATTAAAAAAATCTAAACTGTAGATTGCCCCAATCCAGAAAACTGGGTAGCCTGTGCTGGCAGAGAGGCCCTGAGATTTTCTCACACATTTCTAATAAACTATTCTAGTATCCAGAGCAGCGTCACATTTCCAGTGATTTCCCAGCAAAAAGGTGTGGTGTGGCTTTTGTAGAATGGAGGCTGGCAGATGAGCAGGACTTCAGTTTTGACAATAAAGTTATTATTATTGGCATTAAAAGCTTTTTACTGAACAATATTTACTCAGGCTTGCATGTTCAGTGCTAATAGGATGAGAAAACTGCCAAGAGCGTTCTTTGCTCAACCTACAGGTCAAATTTTCCAGGAACATGCATACATTACGGTATTTAAATGTCCATACCGTTCTACTTATTTCATACGGTAATTCAGTCTTGTTTAAGACTCTGTGCATTAGCAGTACATCATGTGGGTGGAAAGAAAAGTGACAGACAGCCAAAGGTGAATTTCTCTTAGCAAAGGGATTCCTTAATGGTTTCAAGGCTTTGGTCAGAACTGCTTAAAACCACTAGCACTTCAGCTTCTCAGCTTAGTGAGAAACGTTCAAACTTCCAGGCAAGTTCACTGTGTGGTGTATTGTGAATAAATAACAGGAACTATATATTGAATAACATTAAGAAAGAGCTAACTAATAATGTGTTGAAATATCTCCAGTACCATCGTGTAGGTTGAGGATGCTCTCAATATATGACATTTGACCCAAGTAAATGAAGGAGTGTATTCTGACTCGACCTCTGACTTCTACTAAGACACAGAAAAATACTACCTTTTATATTTATTCTGAAATGTTACGCATATCTACAAGACTCAAAATCAAATGCTATAGCAGAAGAAGTTGTTGTAGATGGTAAACCTGCACACATCTGTATGAACGCGTTCAGCAGTTGTCCAGCCTTGATAATAAAGATGGTAAAAAATGCATCCAGTCCTTTAGGGTTGTGGCAAAATTTGAAACCTGCAAAAGCTCTCAATCTTTCTAAATTTAAAAGTGTGCATATTGAAATGTGATAAAACAAAATCAGTTTTTGTAAATGTGTGCTTGTAGTTCATTTGCAACTGCAGAATTACTACATTGTCACATCTAGACATCTTATCTTTACTATATTTACCACCACCTCACTGCCTGACCTATTTCCTTTTCCGATGTGCTGTAAAAAATACTGAAGTAACTCAGAACCTCTGACATGTATACATGCTCAAGGACAGAGTTGGGTATAGATAGATTGATGGATGGATGGATGTTCCATAAATAAAAATGCATAAAACCCAATAAGAAATCTTTTAACTGCAGAGCCACAGAGCTGAAATGCCACGCCTTGCCTTTTTAATCTTAAAGCTATGACAGACTGTTTCTTGAGCGAAACTGTGGTTGCATAGTTTTTGAAAGTTTTTTTTTTTAAAGATTTGATTACTCACAATGAAGTCGATCTTAGATACTGGATCAAATGGGAATACTGTGATTAATGCACTCTGCCTGCTGTTTGTGTGGTGACTCAGCAGAGTTGGTAAATAATTCTTCAAGCAAGGCCGTGCTGCCTTTTCCTCTCTGTTTCAGCCTACATTTCAAATCAGCCATGTTATAACTTAGCAACAAAAGTGACGGAAACACGGTGATGATGTCAAATCTTATTTTGACTTCACCGAGTGGTACATCCCTGTTAATGCTGACAAAACTGGAGACGGCTTAAATCTTACACAGTCTTAAATGCGGTCAGTTATGTTCAGCCTGACAGACTTTATTGCATAATTCAGCTTTAGCCAGCGTCTGCATCTTTGGGTACAGAATGTGCCAGTGGGCACGACCTGATGTATTGTTCTTCCTTCAGTACTGGGAAAGATGCAGTAAGGGATGATTTGTTGAATTATCTGTTCCCAACCTTCTGCCTGGTTCAACATTTTTCCCACTGTATGCTTGGAGCTATTGTCAGGTGAGAAATGTGTGTAGGCGTCTGCTCACTAAAACTTAATGACATCGCTGCAGTCTGTATTGTGCTGATTGGCTCTTTTGGTTGCCGTACCAAAGGCATATAAGGTAAAGCCATCATTTTTAGACAGAAGCATGTTTGTGGATTTTAAGGTTAACTACTGCATATGTTTAACAAGCTGCATAAAGCCTGCTGTGGCTCCAGCGGGAGCTCAGTAAAAATCTGCATTAATTGATGTCACTTAGGTCACCATCTAGTGAGACTGCACACTAGTTTTACAGAGAAAAGTCTGGGTGTCTGGAGTTAAAAACAAGTGACCAGCCTGTCCTCGTCTCTGCCCGAGGCGATCAGCTAGAGGCTGTATTAGCTGCTGCTATCATAACGCAATGGATCTGCATTGTGTGTGTAATGTAGCCTCTAGGGCTGCGCAAGGGAAAAATACAGAAGAAAAATTTGTGGATTTTAGTCTATTGATTTTGATATATAAATTGTCCCTCAGTATTCTAACAATGGTATGGCAGTACAATACTTAAGGCCTGGCCTCTTGTGAGCTTTGTATCACTGTGGAGCTGTGACTCTGCAGCCCCCAGAAAACTTCAGAAAGTCCACGTCTAAGAAATGCACACGGCTACACTTGAGTTAAAAGAACAGAACAAAGTCGTCGCTGTCCTTGGGTATTTTTTAAATATCTGATAGGATTGCACAGAATACCAGGTGGCACCTATGTGAGTAAACACTGGTGTAGAAACATGGCAGCTTGCATGTTGCTCAAATTTTGTTCACACCCATTTAAGAGTCTTAAAGGATCAGTGGGTGTGTATAAGTGTGTATCTGGAAACATGTAGTACTTTAAAAAAAATGTTTTTAATGTCAGACATTTTGATTTGTTATGGTACCACAAGTTAATAGCAACATGTGTGGTACGATAACTCCTATGTGTGTGTGTGTGTGTATGTGTGTGTGTGTGTATGTGTGTGTGTGTGTATATGTATATATATATATATATATATATATATATATATATATGCTTTGCATGTCATCATTTAAATGACACTTACCATCTGTAACCACTTAGCAGTTCACTTTGGCTGTGGCTTAAATGTCAGCTGTGTCAGTTCTGTGTGTTCCTTCCTCACTAGTGGTGGTTGACTACCGCAAATTGCGTAACATTTGTCTTTGCCTTTCTTAGCAATTTATTATTGTAGTCATTAGATAAATGATTATGTCAGAAATGAAGATGTATAGAGTCCTTTAAAAAACAATCAAGTGAAATGGTAGTATCTCGAAATATAAGAAACTGCTTTTGAATATACTAAAAAACACAGTAAAAGCTCACAAGTAAGCTTTCAAGCCACACCTCATGGATGAACTTTCCTGCTTGTAAGACTGGTTAGACGATAAAGACGTCTCAGTTACGACTGCGGAATTACAGCTCACATTTTATGTTTAACACCCATGTGGTGAACCAGATTGTTTTCTTGTTAACCATTAACAACTTTTTAAGTTTGAAGCCAGTGGTGTAATGGAGTTTGGTGTAGGTGTAGACAACCTGTCCTTGAGCAACACACCATAACCAGCTCCAAAGTCATGAAACTTGAAACACTGGGGGCAGTGGTTTAGATCTTCATTAGATGACTGCACTGCTTTAAAGTTAATTTGGGGCTAAAGAAAAAAGAAAGACTCTCCGCTTTGCTAAAAGGTGTTTGCTTCTTCAATTGTTTGGCAAGTGCTCCTTTCGAACCGCGACAAGATGATGCATCTGTCTGAAAACCACTCCTCTTCTTCTTATTCATACTGTAGTGTTTTTTTGTGTGTATTTTTTGCGCTCCTCCTTCTTTGGTTGTAAAGATGGGGCAATTGGTACATACCACTTTTTTTTTTTTTTACTGGTGATGAATAGATCATAATCATAAACACATATTGTTGTTCTGTTTAGGTTATACATATTTAACCAATAATTGAAACACGTCAGCCGATACCAGATTATCTAAATACAAACCATCAAGAGATAAAATGCTGTTTACTAGATGGGCAGCTTTTTAATTTGTTCTGTTTGTGAGTTTGTTTTTTATAAGGGTTTTGCCTTGTGATATAATCAAATACCTTTATTGTCATTGCATATAGCACATACAATGAAATTTGTTGTCTCTTTTTAACAAAAGAAAGTTGTTTTCTTGTTAACCATTAACAGCAAGTTTGAAGCCAGTAGTGTAATAGAGTTTGTCCAATAAATAAAAAATTCTATGTAATGATATGAAAAAGCCAATGTATAAAGATTTCAATGTGCTTGAGAGGTAAAAATTGTGCAAGAGTTTAAAGTACTCTAAAACCATACATGCTACAAAAACCCACTTAAATGCCTTAAAAATGAAAAATAAAACATTGTAGAGGGGCTATTACTGTGCCTTGGAGCAGCTGGAATGATGCTAGAAAACTGAGAATTGACTTTAGTTATGGCTGCTGGATTAAAAACTGTTTGTAAAACTGGAAGTACGGGTCTCTAAAGCCCTGTTACATGTTCCAGATGGCAACATTTGAGAACCATTGAGCTAAGCTAGCTAGCTAAAGATCCATTTCGTTACTATGAGTCATCTCCTGTTGCTGTGGAAACAGGTAACTTCCTTCAATACTTCTACACTTGCGTCTGTCTTATTTTGTTTGTCTTTTTTTTTTTCTTTTCTGTTTATATCCACAGCCTTGAGGTGTTGCCGTAGTTGGTTACCACCAGATGCCAACAATAATGAGCCCTGTAACTGGTGCGCTCTCACTCTTGTGTGGTATGCTCACACAGAAGCTTCAGTGCTTGTGTCTTTGAAGGTTGAAGTTCTATTGCAAGGCTGTGTTGTTAAGTATGCTTGTGCATTTTTAAGTAGGCATATTTAAATGCCAGAGCTTTCTTAGCAGGTATACGCTGTAAACCTGCACATCAACTAGGCTACATCTTCATAGTTCAGTGTTGACTGATGGCCTACAGTCATTTAGGGTGGCATAGCTCACTGACTTGGTATTTAAAAAAAATGCTGCACATTCAGAATGAGAGAGTATTTCCTTCTTCTAGCGAGGAATAGAATATGGTGAAAAGTATGTAATAGTTTTATTAGGCTGTGATCAGGGTGACTAATAAAGAGAGACCCTGGAGCACTTGCTGACCCCATATCTAATGATTCCCCTCATTTTAGCCCATGATTGCTGTTGCAGATTCCAATTAGAAAGCATGTGTGGAAGCCCTAGCTGGGCAAGAATAGGCCTTAATTGCCATGAGTTATCATCTAGACTCATGTAATTGAGCCCCCATCTTAAGGGGCAGCACATCTGACAAATTGATTTAATACCAAAGTGATTCTCCATCCCTAATGGCACTCTGGCTTCTTCACTCAGGGGCTACTGGCACTGAATTCATTGTGTGTTGA
The DNA here is from genome assembly GCF_036321145.2 of Pelmatolapia mariae. Lineage (NCBI taxonomy): Eukaryota > Metazoa > Chordata > Actinopteri > Cichliformes > Cichlidae > Pelmatolapia > Pelmatolapia mariae. The sequence goes on from NC_086236.1 coordinate 54,206,162, forward strand.
TTACTAACAGGCCTAAAACCTTTCTCTCTGTCCACCCACTTGAGCGAGATTGGTAACAGACTTTCATACAGTATCGGCACACACACACACACACCCTGAAGCACATGTCCATATTATGATGTTTTATCTTGGTTATCATGCTGAATTTCTGAATGTAAGCGTGTGTGCTGCTGCGTGAATAAAAAAAGGCACAGTTACTAAACTGGTTTTGTCAGTCTTGTGTAAAAACAAGTCACCTGTCTGAACTTGTCACTCCTGGAAAGTAGTCCAAAGTGTTTCACAACACATGTAACTGTTGCATTGCAGCAACATATTACTTGGAATAAAACAGTTTTTTCTACCTTGTACACAGGGAGCTCATTTCTTCATGACAGCCAATGAAACATTTGAAGTTTAAAAAGATTAAAAAGTAAAGCTTGAAGAACTCACAGATGTGCTTTTCACTTCTGTTGTGGGATTAATGAGTTTGCAAAGTTGTTTCTGTAATTAAAAGTATAAAAATCACTTTGAATCTACATTTCAAAATTTCATAGAAATGGTAAGTTTGAACCATAGATGGACAAGATAATAGCGAGAGGCAAAAATAATTTATACCCATAACAAACCCACAGCAGACCTGGGTGCACCTTCGTGCTTTGCCGCATCGTTTATTTGCTGTATACACACAGTTGGCTGCAGCTGTCTCTCGCTGCCAGCCACACACACTGACGACAACAACAATACTGCAGGACCCAGTTCCGTGCAGGTGCGTCTGCCTTCCCTGCACGGCACTGCAGGCCATGCCCCACCGCAATACCACTCCATGCAAAAGTCAAAAACATGTATTGATCATGGTAGTCTGTACATTACATACAGAAATTTGACTTGTGCAGACAAAAATCTACCATTAAACACTATAGGCACTACACGCAGTGCCACACCCTAAATGACATCATCCTCTAAATGGCACCATTATTTATAATGTCAACAAGTAGTTTTTATGAAACTAACTAACAATAAAGACCATAAGCTAATTAGGAAAACCTTTATTAAAGTATCAATCAAATGAGCAGTACACTAATTCTCTAATAGACTTCTATACTGCTGACCAGAGAGAACTAGCTGGCCATTAGGATACATTGGCTTCATTTTTCAGACCCAGAGGCTATGCCCATCTTCTCTACAGTCTGTTTTAAAGACCCACTTCTTACCGGTGAATTTTGGTCACTATTTTAAGGTTTAGGAAAAACTAAATATTTCTCTGCAGCTCACGGTGTAAATGTTGTCTGCACTGACAATGTGGCTTCCTTTCTGTTTGCTCACTGTGTTTTTTGCTCTCTTTCTGCATCAGGGGCACAGCAAACATGAGCGGATCGACTTTTTAAACCAAAAAGAGAAGGCACCACCAAAGAGCAAGACTGGCATCGTGATTGGTGTTGTTGTGGCACTTCTCATCCTTTCAGCCGTCGCAGCTTTCCTCATTTGGTTTTTTGTCTGTGAGTATTAAAAGCTTTCTTTGAATATGCCGTCCAGGGTGGGTGCTTGGCGTGCGTGCTTTGATATGCTTGATAAATTCAGGATGAAGACAATTGCTGGACATTGTGCGCAGACGATCTGTCCGAAAATCAGAGTTGTCCTTGACAGAATGTAAATGGATAGTTGCGTTGTTAACATTGCTTACTGCCAAACCTTTTAGAGCACGATAAACAGAAGTAGATCATTTACACTTGCTGTGAAAGCACAGCTCTTTGAATGTGAGTGCAAGAGTGGCTTGTTTGGGTTTTGTAATTTCCCATTAGTGTTAGCCTGTTTGACAGCTCTGACGTTCTTTTTAATAACGCAAAGGAGAAAAATGTCACAGAGACCATGGCGCAGCTTTCTTGTCATTTACACATACGGAGCCTGATAAAAAGGCTTCTGAAGTCTTGATAAACACCGTCTTGATTCGACTGACTGTTTTAATTGCCCTGAGAGCAAACTGTCGTCACAGCATAAGATTGCACTGTACAGTCTCAGCTAGTGCTTGAAGGCCTGTTGAAAACTTTCCCCTTTCATCAGAAGCAACCATCTCATCCCATTTTGTTGATCAAACACTTAACTCTCATCTGCTTCTCTTCCAAGTTAAAGATGCTGATTCAGATGCCGCCCTCAGTAAGCAGCTCCGTCAATCAGTACCGGTTTTTAGCGGGCGTATGAAGCTGGTTAATCAACCTTATGACCAAAACCTGGAGGACACCAGCAGCCCAGAATTCCAGGCTCTGGCAGAAAAATTGGAGACAGTTGTAAGTCTGACACCCTGTTTTGTTCCCTTTCTGTCATGTGCATTGTTATTGTTAACTATTTAGAGCAGAGTTTTGAGTGCTCTTGTTAAGGATTAGCACTGAATGTTGTTTGCCATTGAGGAAATGCTTTTTTAAATATGTCCATCCCAGTGCACAGAAAGCGCTAAAGGGCACATTTGTGTGGGTGGAATAAAACTCCGTGCATTCCCTGAGTAATTCCCTCAACAGCATCTCCTATTATTGGAGGCAGTGGAGATGTTTGTAGCACCACTTAGGAGAATGTTGATAACAAAAAGCCCTCCCTCAAACCCATCAAGCGCACACTTTCTCACTGAAAGCTACATAAGTGAGGGTGTTAGATGAGAATTAGAGTGGAAGTGCTGGACAAGAATATTAGATGACTACACAATTGGATGAAAGCTTTGCGATGCGCAACCCTGCTTCCAAAAAAAGTTGGAAAGGATGCCGAGTAAAATCTAGACAATATATAATGCACTCATTTCCATATCACTGAACCCTTCTATTTAATCTAAAATAGAACAAAGACAGCATTACATGCTGTAAGTAAGAATATTTAAGAAAATCTACACACATTTTGAATTTGATGCAAGCAACATGTTTTGTTGGGTTTTTTTGTTTTTGTTTTTTAAAGATACCCAATCATATTTACTACTGTATTGCATCATCTCTCTTTTTACCAGCACACCGAGTGTCCTGAGGATGCTGTATTTTTGAAAGCAAGTGTTTGCTAATTCTTGCTTGATATAGGATTCCAGCTGTTCAGAGCCTCCCTTTGTTTTAGTTTCAGTCTACTGAAAAATATTACATGATGTGGTGTACAGGTACTTCAAGAAAAATTCCCAAATTTTGATTTGTCTGCGCAATCCCACTTCCCTTCAGTCCATCTTAAATGAGCTCTGACTTGGAGAATGCAGCGTTTTTCTGACCCAAGTCATTTTCGCTACTTAATCAAGTCTGGTTTTTTGGTTTTGTTGAACTAACTTTTCTCCCCATTCTTACTTCTAAAAGACTCCAGTCTGCTCTTAAAATAGATAAATAAATAATGATTAAGCTCTAATAGATGTGAAATCCTCCACTAGACATTTTTTCAGCCTAACTTTCTAGCATGTTTTTTTTCAGTATCTAATTCAAAATGGTAAATGGACCTATACTTATATAGCACTTTTCTACTCTACCTGAGCACTCAAAGCGCTTTGTACAACTTGCCTCATTCAGCCATTCACACCAATTCATACAAGCACTTTTTTTTCTATGCTTTTTCCTGAGTAAGTGCTTTCTGTCTAACATCACATACATTCATACTCCGATGGGTGGATCGGAGAGCAACTTGGGAAAAGTATCTCACCCTAGGTTATTTGGCACACAGACTGGGAGCAGCCAGGGATTGAACCACCAACCTTCTGATTAGTTAAAAAAAATGAGTATGTAGTTTTCAGAAAGACCAAAATATTTCTTGGTCTGTCTTTGTGCTGCTTTCAGTCACATGTAATTTATAAAAAGGAAGCAAATTAAGCTTTTGTTTCAGCTCTTATCACTAACTATTATACTAACTGCTATGCTATTTATATGTTGAGTATGAACACATGCACAGATCTTATAAATATTAAGTGGAATACATTGTCTCTCCACAGCTGGGGAACTATTTAAAGAAAGATCCAATCCTCGAAAAATACTACACCAAATCTGTAGTCACTGCATTCAGGTACTGTTAGCTATTTTAGCTTTTGGTATTTAGCTGTTTAGGTTTTTGTGACCTCTTGAATGCTCAAATCTGTTTCTTTGATTCCATTTCCATTTGTCTGCTTACACCAGCGAGGGCGTGAAAGCCTACTACTGGTCTCAGTTTAACATTCCACACAGCGACCTGGAGATGATACCGGACGTTTCAGAGGAGCGGATCTTGGATGCACTGGAGAGTGGCATTAGGCAAAGCCGCTCGGCAAGTGCCCCTGATGTCAAGATCAGTCAAGTCACTGCCTCACGTATGTAACACCAGGGTCTGGTGGGGGGGGGGTCACAAGACGTGTTGCCCTAGTTGGTTTTAGTATTTGATTTTTAAAAATCAAGAAAGATAAAGCTTTGTGAATACAGATCAGAATAGCGTTATTGTTGTATGGTTTCCAAATTGGTATTCTGTTTGCTTTGTATTTATATTACAGGGGCTTGCTTTGAGTTGTGCTGATAAGATGATAACTGATAAGCCAGACCTCTCAGCTTGTGCTGCATCTGAGATTGCACATTTTATGCTGTTTGGATCCTCTAATGATATTAGCTGGGGCCTGGCCTCACTCGAGACAGCCATTTTTCTTCCTTCTGTCTTCTCAGCATTCACGTTGCATTTGTCCACATCCTGGCCACCAGCCAAGTGTTGGCCCTGTGACTCAGTGGTTTCGGTCCTCCTTTTAAAATGATTTCTGTGGGTATGATTTGATGTTGCTGTCCCAGATAGTTAGACAGAGATGTATGAGTTGCTGCTGTAGGGCAAGGTGAGATGGAGCAGAAAGAGCTACACACCATCACCGGTTCCCTTAACCGCAGGGAAATGGAACAGAAAATGTGCAACCCAAATATTTTAGGCTCATGCATCAAATTCTATCAGCCTCCCAACTTTAGTGACCCATTCTTACCTTTCCTTCTGTTTCTCTGTCACCCACCCCCTCTCTCTGTCTCTAGTCACGGATTCTCGTATGGCCAGGGACCCAAGAGCCAGTGAGTACTGCATGTCCCATTTCAATCACTCGCAGTTGTAATTTTCCAGCTGGCTAGATGCTCACGCTCCTGCCAGTCTGTAACGAATGACTGGTCTAGCCTGTACTGTACATGTGCTGCTGCTCTAGTCAGAGATTGAGAACTGAGTATCAGGCAAGAGTGAGCCACTTTTCTTTGACTCCGTCTGATGGGTTATAACCTTCAGATGTATTATTTTGCATTACCGTAATTGCCGTCCTCACGTTAACATCAAGTGACGGTATAGAACTAACTACAGATGAGTTATTTCTTCAGGCAAAAGTCTATTCATTTATTTACAATATTTGTGTAAATGTGTTTTACAAAGTCACTACAGGCCATGATGATGATTATGTTTTCTTTTGGCTGTTTCCTAGTGCCACATGTCCCTGCCCACTCTGATTTAACCCGTGTTCTCATTCACAGATGATTGTTTCTACCGCCTGGAAGCTGACACAAATCCCCAGAATTTTTCATCTCCAGGGTACTCCACGGGCTACCCCCCTAAGTCACGGTGTCAGTGGCAAATCCGAGCCTCGGAGGAAAACGTTATAGTTGTCAATTTCCTTTATTTCTACATTGAGGATGACTGCTCAGACGACTTTGTCTACATCTATGACTCTTTGAGTCCAGACGATTCTCAGGCCATTACAAAGTAAGTAGTGGTGTAAATATCCAGAAGGTTTGTGGTGGGAGTAATAATAATGATTCTTTATTAAAGGAAATTAAAGGATAATACCACTATACCATTTACTAGCTAAATGTCTTTTTGTTTTTACTGCCGTATTCCCTGTGAAAGAAATTCCATTATTTAAAAAAGTACAAAAATTGTGATCAAATATCGAGTATGATATCAAATAAGCCATAACACCTATCAACATGTTGGCTTTTCAGCCCATTAGTATAAATGGTGGTCAATTGTGCACTTTTCATAGAGGTCTGCTGTGCATTTTTCCACAGACACACCTGTGTATTTGCCTGCTAAATTACCAAAAACTGTGTTTGTAGTAGTTCCCACTATGCTGTGTATCTTCAGGACCACATTTTGTCATGACTAATACAGATAAGGTGACAAAAAGTAAACCAGTAAATTGAGCTTTTGTTTCTACAGTACATCAGGTAAACTGTAGTATTGCTGTAAACCTTAGTAGGAGGATTTCTACCAACATTTGTCTTTTTAGTCCCGATGATCAAAGAGATTCACAGAAGAGAACTGGTTACTTTATGTTTGACTTAAAGGTTGCAAAAGGATATCTGAACAAATATTTTCTTGATGTAGGTGGAACATGTTCCACTCCAATCCTTTCACTGGATTTTTGATTACATTTTTGGGGGGCTCTGAAAGCCTTTAGTGCTATATGTCCCATTTATTGTCAACTTCTGAGACCTTGGTGAGATTGAGTTGGCTCAAAAGGGACCTCTCCTATTAAATGTGTGAAAGGTGCCACCCTGAATCCTGCTACAGCACTGTCTGTAATTGCACTTTGTGATCAGTGGGATGGATATGATTCTGAAACTACAAGCTCCTGAATGCAACATCAGTTGTAGCTGCAGGCAATTTCAAACCCAGAAACCACTGCCAAACAAATGCGTGTTACCAAGTGATGCATACAATTTTTATAATACTATTGAGTGATCAGCTTTATCCAAGGTGACATGAGGTTTATGAGAGCCATAATATAATACTCTGTAATGACATTATTCTACTGAGGGTAGATGTATTGCTGCTCTTGCAGCGTCATTCACACCTCCGTGGCTCTGCTGCCAGCAGAGCCATGCTAAAACTTTCTTGCTAATGTTCCCATTGTTTGACTTTGAAAGTCGGCCTAAGCAATTTCTGTCCATCTCTCTCTGCTTCATTTTCTCTTTCTCCACTTCCCTCTGCTTATCTATTGATTTCTTCTCAAATTATTATTATTTTTTTTTTCCATGAACCATTTTAAATCTGTTTGCTGTATCGGTGTTTTAGTGCTTCTGGCTAAAAATGCATACAGTTACGTTTGCCCTCTCTTAGTTGGAGCACCCAATCTCCAGTCAGTAAATGCATCAGACACATGACTTGGCTTCATGGTTGTCTTTCCTGTTTTCAGACTGTTTTTTGGATTCCATAATCATAATCAATTTTGTTTACCTTGCTGCTTTACCGCTTCTCCTTGGTTCACAGGAAGTGTGGTCAGAGGCCTCCTTCTAACCCTCTGGAGGTTGTGTCATCTAACAACATCATGCTGATTAACTTTATAACTGAGACTAATGCTGAGAAGCCTGGCTTCCAAGCTGCGTACAGTGCGATCCCCAAGACTGATGGTAAAAAAGCAGACATGCATCTAGATGTGCCTAGATGTTACCTTTACACGTAAATCCATGACAAACTCTAGTATGTTCTGTAAGAATCTAAATGTATGACATGTTCATTTCAGTTAAGTGTGGTGGCAGCCTTTCTCAAAAAGAGGGAAACTTCACCTCCCCACTTTACCCAAGCTTTTATCCTCCTGCTACAGACTGCAAGTGGACCATCACGGTATGTACCACTCTGCCTTTCCCCAGCCCCTCCTCTGCTTGAACCTTTACCCCCACACACCCCCTGCTCCTCCTCCTCCTTCACCATGCTTAGCCTGCCATGAGAGAGATGCTGAGGCAGCACTACTGCACAGTACCTCTTCTATCTTCATCTGTCAGACTGCTGTTTCTGCTGCAGTTCTAGCTGGGCTGCAGTGTTTTGTGTGTTCGGTTGAGTTTGTTGGTGTGTGTGTGTGTGTGTGTGTGTGTGTGTGTGTGTGTGTGTGTGTGTGTGCGCTCAGTTCCACGATAGCTGTGGCTTGGTGTGTATCTTAGTTCTGTGTGTGAAGGGAGGAAAAAAAATACAATCAGCTATTCTTTTGTATTACAGGTCACTCCTGGGAGCAAAGTACGGCTGAGGTTCACCATGTTTCGCATGAAAGAGCCTGGGGTGGACACCCGTTTATGTCACAAAGACTATGTGGAAATTATGGGAAACAAGTAAGATATTCAGTTCCTCATATTGATGTCCAAAATAACACAAAGTTGATTCTGATACCTTTTTGTTTGTTTCTTTTCCTCATTGTGCCAAGGCCACAACGAAATATTATTAGAATGTGAAAACTAAAATGTGGCATTAACAGGTGCACATTTGGTGTGTATCCTATCAACCTGTGACATCATGATGCACCAATAGCATAATTACCCGTGACCAGTTAGAATCATGTGGTTTTTATAGCTTTATTATGTGAGGAGAGATAAGAACCTAATAAAGATGAGGTTGTATTGGAGGATGGGATCCAACATGCGACTTTCATCCACAAGAGTTGGTTTTACGTCCCATATGAAACGCAAAGCAAATGTGGTATTTTTCATTTTTAGTTGCAGGAGTTGTGATTATTGGCAGTATTTTCATCTAAAAATATCAGATAAATATGTTTTTCAAAAAAGCCTTTCTGGGATTCCTTTATGGCATATAGAAGGTGAATTTCTCCCATGTGCTGTTTTGTTCCCATAATTTCAAACCTATGAGATTTTGTGATCAGTGAGTAACAGTGATGGTCGTGGAGAAATAATTTTATTTGCTAATAGGCCAATACCAGTCAGGTTAATACTAATGTTGGCTGATATATGTACTATATTTACGCATGTGTATATATCTGTTAACAAAACTGTTTCCTTACTTCCTGGTCTGATTTGACTGCCTTGTGTATTTTCCTTGTTTATTTACAGTAAACTGGTTTGTTTACAACCTTTCTGTCTTGTGCTGCCTCTTCAGAATCTGAGCAATTACTTTTTCACCAAAAGCTACCATAACCGTATCCGAAACTTAAACTGAATTTTGCTTTTGTCTTTCAGGTATTGTGGAGAAGTCGCATCACTGTCTTTGACCTCTGACACCAACGTTCTAGTGGTTAATTTCCACTCTGATCAGTCTCACACTGACAAAGGCTTCAGTGCAGAGTACAGTTCCTATGATCCTTCAAACCGTAAGTCTTGTCTCTCAACTAAATTTACACAACATGTTGTGTTATGAGTGAAATGTCTGTCACAATGTGACGGTGACGGCTGTGAGACTGCACAGTAACCGTGTTGTTAGATGATAACTGACTGGTAGTCAAACGGAGCTGTTCAGTGTTCATGCTTTCTCATCTGTGGCAGGGAAACTCAAGAGCCACTCTAATCACTGAAGAGCTTATTTACTGACTCCTTTTTATTTGTCACTGTCAGTCAGGAGCACGTCACTTTCAATACTCTCCACTCTTTGTTGTCTCCAAGCTTGACTAAAATGAATTTATAATTGCTCTGATCAACAGGGGCAAGCATTGGCAGCATGACTCGTCTTGTGAACATGCATAACTCTGTTTTGCTCAATTTGTCACTATACCCCCACCCACCCACCCCGACCCATGTTTTCTATGTGTTATGGGATAAGCTTGCCCTAACCGGTTTGCCTGTACCAATGGCATGTGCATCGACCAGAAATTGAAGTGTGATGGCTGGAACGACTGTGGTGACATGAGCGATGAGAGGCAGTGCAGTAAGTTCGTCCTTATCCCTGCCCCGCTTTTCTTACCTTTATTCCTCAGAACTACTTCTTTTGGCATCCTTATTTGTGAATTTCCCAATCATTCATATATACATCTTCTTAAGATGAATTGTTGAAATTTCTGTTGTTTCAGATTGCGATAAGGACCAGTTCGCTTGCAATAATGGTATGTGTAAACCGAAACTCTGGGTGTGTGATCGCGTCAACGACTGTGGGGATGGAAGTGATGAGAAAATGTGCGGTAAGTATTCCCACCTCTTGGAGGACTCTTCAGTACATGCAAAAACCCTATTTAGCCTATTTGCTGTGCTAAAACAATAAAAGTCCATCACCACCACCACTACTACTACAGCCAGTGACGACTTGGCTGTGTACGCTCATTATTCTATCTAGAATGGAGTTTGTTTGAAGCCTTGCCCAGTTTACCCAGCGTCCTGTCAGATGCTTAATCATATACAACACATGCAAGAACTCTGGAGGCAGATGTTAATGGCGCCTCTGGCTGTACCACTAATGTCCTTCTAGAACTCATTGGATTGTCTTTTATTCAAGTTTTTATTTATTTATTTATTTTAAAATTTTATTGCAATTTCTTCATCTTGTGTTCTATTGCCTCAAGGTTGTGCCCTAAATGAGTTCCAGTGTGGGAACGGGGTTTGTCTGCCACAGAGTGTTCAGTGTGATGGTAAGCAAGACTGCAAAGATGGGAGCGATGAGGTTGGTTGTAAAACTGGTGAGTGTCTTCTGTTATTCTCTTCCCTTAAAACCACCAACATTGATTTATTTGGGTTGTTTGTTTTGAAGCATCTTACACAAACCATTAAATAATGAACCTTCATCCACAGCTCAGCAGTTATAGCAGTTTAACAAAGACGTTTCTCTGAAGACCTGATTCTTAACTCGAAACATTTTATGTTAGCTTTGTGTTTCTTTTTGTTTCATTCCCTCCTACTCTGTACTTCGCTCTTTATCAGCTTCCCTTTCGCTCACTCAGACACACACAGGGGGCACCCTTGCGTTTCCTTTTGATTTTCACTTCTGTGAATAAATAGGGATATTAGACCTCAACCCCAATCAATATGTCCAATCAATGCAATCAGCTCCTCAATCACTCTGTATTGTGTATTCAAGCGTCACTTTGAAGCCTCTCTGATTGCATACTATTTTACTGGTTAAAGCGTGTTTTCATTTTGGGACGTGTCTCCACCCCACTACAGATACGAGTATATGCACTGACTATAGCTTCAAGTGTAAGAGCGGAGATTGTATCAACAAGGTGAATGCCGAATGTGACCGCGTCCAGGACTGCTCTGATAACTCGGATGAGGCCATTTGTGGTAAGGCATGCTTTAATTGCTTCACCCCTTGCGAGATTTGGGTTTTTAAAAATTGCTGCAAGTGGTCCTAATTTCTTCATTGCCATTCAGGTGATATTGGAGAAGCTGGGCTGAGCTGCATGTTGGGCTGTCTGTTAGAAAAGAGCCCCAGGCCTCGACTGCTTTTATTTCATTCTTCTTTGAAAGCAGCTCTTGTTATCTCTGAACTTTTTGGGTTTTTTTCCCTACATTTCAGCCTCAGGCTTTGTCTCTATTTATTAATTTAATTTCTTTTCTTTTTTTGTTTTTTGGATCGGCTAATACGCATGTATGCCTTATTAAGATTCCAAAGAGTCATAATAGTATTTGCAGCCAGGTTTGGCATCATGATGGCTTTAACTTAATCGCAGTTTCTAATTGTTCTCTCTTACTTCCTCTCTGCCTCTGTTATATTTTCTGTCAAATTACAGATTGTGGCACCAGGCCTTACAAGCTGAATCGCATCGTAGGAGGGCAGAATGCTGAGCTAGGGGAGTGGCCTTGGCAGGTTAGCCTTCACTTGTTAACCAACGGGCCGACTTGTGGTGCCTCAATCATCTCTAACACGTGGCTTCTTTCGGCCGCTCACTGTTTTATCACCGGCGACCCAGTGTAAGTCACAGATCCGTAGCACTCATACACAACTGTAGTTCTCTCTGTGTAGCATACGAACTGTTCAGAAAAAAACAGAGTTCTGCAAAAAATTGCATCTGTTGCAATTCAGGAAGGAATCTTGGTGGTGGTGGTATCCTGGGAATGTTTTCATCAGAGTGCCTATAGGTGGTGCACTAAGCATACTGTTCAGACTGAGACAATTGAATTATGACTGAGCTTGAGATGGGTTTATTTTCACATATTTGCCATACAATGCATTTAGTATTCCTCACAGTTCTACACATTTTATGTCTTGAATAATTTCTTAATCCAATCTAAAAGTTAAATGCAATACTAATAATGAGTGTAGCAGGAGCTGCATTTGTGAAGTTTTAAATAAAAAGTTTTTGTTTAGCATGTAAGAGAGGTCTGGTCATTTTTATGTGAGCCCAAAAAAATGTGAGATGTTTTTTGCTTTCAGTTCAAAACTATTTTTTTTTTTAAAAAAAATTTATTTGTTTTGGTCGAGCTGACGGAACCAAAAGCAGTGACTAAACTCTTAAATGTTGTTGCAGGGCTGCTGTAATGGATTACATTAGATTATGCCATGCTTACTCATATTTCTTCCCTATTTTATACCTAAATACAAAAAAATGTAAAACTTTCCTCCATGATACTGTACTACCGCAGGAACAAAGATCCATCCAGCTGGCAGTCCTACAGTGGCATGCAGAACCAATACAACTTCGACAACGTGCAGTCCCGCAAATTGAAGAGAATCATCCCCCACCCGCTTTACAGTCAAATGACATCTGACTATGACATTGCTCTGCTGGAGCTCATTGAACCTCTGGTATTTGCCAATACCATCCAACCCATCTGCCTACCCGATTCCTCCCATGTCTTCCCAGCAGGCATGTCCTGCTGGGTCACAGGCTGGGGCGCTCTCCGAGAAGGAGGTATTATAAATGTAATGGTGATTCTCTGAACAACTGTAGTCATTTTAAATTTAATTTAAAAAAAATTCATTTATGTATTTATTTTTTGGTGACCCACTCTGTTTTTTACCTTTTGCTTATCCAGTGCACATCATAATTATCCTCCCTCCCTTCCTTTCCTTCCTTCCTTTTACTTTCCTTTATCTTTCTTATTCCATTCACTGTCCATCCCATTTCCTAATCTCTCCAATCACGACATACTCCTCTTGCACTTCTTTCTGTCTTCCTTTCTCAAATCTGCTTTATTCCCTATACATATATTAACACAGATGTCGGCTCTGCTGTGTCGCCTCTTAAACCTTCATTAGCTAACATTAATCTACCCCGTTAACCAATGACTGTAGAAAACAGTCATTGGTTAATACCTTTTTTATGACAGCACTGGAAGGCGAGGTCATGTGGCACAGTACTGACCCCTTTGTCATGCTCTTGCAGGTCAAGCCGCACAGATTTTACAGAAAGCATTAGTGAAAATCATCAATGACTCCGTGTGTGACGTGGTCACAGAAGGCCAAGTCACCTCCAGGATGCTCTGCAGTGGATACTTGTCTGGAGGAGTTGACGCATGCCAGGTGAGATTGTGTGCACATTTCCTAAAGACATGGAAAAAAACAAAACAATTTGTTGATATGGACAGATCGCATCCAAATGCAGTCTAACAACCATTCTCCTCCAACCGTGATCACCAGGGTGACTCTGGAGGCCCCCTGGCGTGCTTCGAAGAGAGCGGGAAGTGGTTCCAGGCGGGCATTGTGAGCTGGGGAGAGGGCTGCGCTCGTCGGAACAAGCCTGGTGTCTACACGCGCGTCACCAAGCTCAGAGAATGGATTAAACAGGAGGCAAATATTTGATGTTTGTGTGGGGAACAGGCTGGGTTGCAGAGTAACCCATCCTGTTGCTCAAGGTCATCAGTGCTTTAAAAAAACCCCATCAGACTGAACATGGTATTCTGATCAGAACAAAGCTTGCCAAGATTTACTGAGGATACTGTTGCATGGACAAAGCTACTCGCATCAGCTACTTGACTTCAGGCACGGTATTTTATGTAATTTTTAAAGACGATCTTTAGCACAATGAGCATAGTTACCCCCATCAATTCATGACCTCTTTAAGCGGTAAATACACAGAGAAATATGAAATATGTGTAGTTTGTGAATTATTTTTACTGAATTTATTATTACTTTTTGTCCAGTGTGACTGTTTTAAGGGATTCAGAGTGTTTCTGAGTACAGTATCATACTCTGGAAAGTGGTTGTATGTTAAAGTTTTAATGTGATTTTTTTTTTTTTTTTTTTTTTCCTCTTTTGTGAGATGCTTTCATCCTCTTGCTGCAGTAAATATTGCCCATTGCCAGTAGGCTCATGCGGTAAGTGGCTATAAATTTATGGTTTTATGTAATGACAGACGTTTCTTTAAAAACAAAAAACAAAACAAAAAAACAATAGCTACAATAAAAACAAATAACACAAGAACAAAAATCCAGGTTGGGGAATTTTCATATCCTACTAAAATGAATGAAAACCAAAAATTGCCTTGAAGGTAGAAAATGCAGTAATCAATCTAAAAGCCTACAGTTTGCTTTGGAAAATGGCCAGCAATAAAGTACACCAGTTTGTAGTCAGCAGTCTGAAAATAGGAAAAACACTAGCATGAACATTGAAGAGTTAGACTGGAGTGATTCATAAAAACTTGTAGCAACCCAGATCAGTTTATTTGTTATTTATAGAGGGCCCTGCCGGTGAATGATTAGGCAAAATGTCATACTCAAGAGAAGGGCAGAGGGTGGTGTTTAGGTCTCGCTGGCTTTTGCACATGTCTGCAGTTAAGCTCAGGGCGACTGGGGTCTTCAATCACACAGCCTGAGTGTAAATCAGTGCGGTTTTCACTAGTTGCAAGAGCAATGCAATCCATTCTTCACCGTGAGAGCTTCCTCTGTTTGATCACGACACAACTTCACCTTCAGCAACATATCTGACCCGATGGTTTATTCTAACGCACCTGCAACTGTTACACTCAGGATAAGAACTAGAATTTTTCCAAGGATTATTTATTGAAGGGGAGGAAATTGTAGAATAAAAAATTGGCAGGGTTATATACATATGTAAATGTGTATTATTTTTTTCAAAATATGTATGTAGAAAGTTGGGAGAGGCTACAAATTTTAGAAGATATTTTCATGAGCATTGTATACAAACTGTGACTTGGATTATGGACCTTTTATTCTGTGTGTGTGTGTGCGTTTGTATCTATTTTTATGAGTCATGATAATAAACATCTTTTATCTGATTCCTCTGCACCTAATTACATTACCTGTATCATTTGTCTTTGATGGGGCCTTGTTTTGTATTATGTTGTGCATAATGAATGCAGGCCTTGTGAGACTTTGTCCCTTCTCACAGTAGAATTGTAATGAGCGTGTTCTTCTCCTCCCTGTCGTGAGCAGCGGGCCTACCTGGGGAACAAAGGTGACAGGGCGAACTCATATTGTCAAATAATACCTACCTTTGTCGCAGCTCTATCCTGTTACCCTTCGAGATAGGCGCGTTGGCTTCAGGAGGTGGATACACATACAGTGGGGGTTCTACTATCTCATCTGTCTTCATTAAAAGCAGCACACCACTGGGGGAATAGGAAAATCAACATAGACAGTGCTGCTAATTTATGTATTCATCATTTTTGCTACATGGGAGGCTTTGTTTTTCACTGTTCCCCATGCCCAATGAAGCAGCTCACCAGGCTGATTAACTCTGAGGATTCACATGAGCCGTGTTCTTTATCGGAAATGGTTTTATTTAAATATAAATATGTGTACAAAGGTACAAGCAACAATAGCTCATTTTTTTTTAGCAAATAAAATTCTTAATACAATATTAAAAGAATGAACAAACAAAATGGCAATTAGTTGTGTTCCAAAGCATGGTAACTGCATTCAGAGGAATGATGAACAACTCAGACAAGAAAATGTGTGAATACCAAATAAAATAAACTGAGATAGATACATATGTATATAAAGATACTTTACAGTAGAGCAGCTTACACGCTGTACTTTAAGGCGTATACAAAATAGAAAAATAAAGACAAGCGATGATGTTTGCCTCCTCACTTTAAGTGACATTTGTTCTCTCATTAGGCTGCCTGGGAACGTTTCATTTCTTTCTTTATATTTTTAGACAAATGGCAGTACAAGCATCCACACCAAAAACGCCCAGGAAGTGGAATGCGGCTGGGTCAGGTGCAGTAACCGATGTCTCGAACATGAAATGGACATGAATAAAAACGCTGAAGAGTTTCACTAGACACATCATTTGCATGCAACAGAGAGAAAGTATGGACTTAGCCATTTGTACAGATACTCAGTTTCAGGGTAGTACTGTTTCTTGTAAACATAGCGAGACGATTTGATTGAGTTGAGTTGTAAAACTTGAGAGCGGGTGGTCCCCCGTCAGGACCACCTTCCACGTCTTACCCCACCTAAGCCTGCCGAAGTTGACGCTGCGTTCAAGTTTATTTCAAGTTCAAGATTGCCACCATTTTCCAAAAAAAAAAAAAAAAAAAAGACCACTTTTGATTGTTCTGGTAAGTTCCTACTCTTGATTTTACAATCAGAAAGTACAGCAGGAAACGATGCAGGGGTAGATCAACAGTTTTCAACATCAGCCCCTATTTTTATTACCTATACAATTTGTTACCATCTTTGGGTTTTCACTGCCTTAACTCGTCCGTGTCAGTACAACATAGAGTCCTCCATTAAAACGAAGGCAATATGCACATTCTTCTCTCCCCACTGGCAGACAACACTTTGTGTCCAACGTGTTAAGGTTATCACGAGAGGCTCCAGAAACACAGTTCAGTCCAGATGTATTCCACTTACAATAGAGTGCCTGTAGCACTTGTTGGTTAGTGCAGCTAGCCTGTTGTGCAGAATAGTTCATGTCTGTCTCTGTGGATAGCTCAGTCATTTGTAGATGATAGAGACACAAATGTGCTTACAATTCCTTTCGCATGCCAACGAAAACATCAAAATGACAGACAACAAAGGTTCTTCACACCTTTTTACCCCCTCCCCCTCAAATACTGTACGTGTTAGCTCGTACTATCTTCTTTCAAAGTATTTACGAGGTCATGTTTACAATTAGTGTTGACACAAAGTAAACTCTGGAATGCAGGTAAACAGCTACCCCAGTTGTTTTGGCCACCCAAATTTAAGGGATGCGTTTGATTTATTTTCTGGTTGGCCCACGAACTCGCAGAACATCTCCACAAGTTTGGGTGGTCATCATGTAGAGACAACCTAGTGAGGTATCGCACTGTAATGTTCATCATATGCTTGACTTGAACATCACAATCTGCTTAATTTTCTAGCTCTACAAGTTCACATTATTGTAGATGCTGCCGTCCATCGCAGGTTGGTTATTCATAACCGAAATCATGCCTCCCTTCTTATACTGTCCTAACAAATCCCTGCAGGACTGTCCGAGTAAAGAAAGTTCATGTTAGTCCGCCCACACATGTGGTGACAAATAGTTATCTACTCACTGCTTCTTTACTCTTTTTTTTTTTCGGCCCTATCAGACATGAGTCTGCATACGTTGCGAGGGCCGGCCATAGTCGGACTGCTGGGAGGACACTTGTGACGAGGCGTAAGAGAAGCGAGATGAGCTTGAGACCTTGCTGGCCTGATCTGATTGGTCGTACGCATCCACCTTCTCATAGGAAGCAGGCTTAACATAACTGGTGAAGGCGTGGCCATAAGTAGCAGGTAGGTAAGCAGTGCCACTGTAGAGGGGGTCAGTGGGATAAACTCCCCCTTGCTGGGCAGGCTGCTGCTGGGCAGCCTGCTGCTGTTCGTATGAGGTTCTGCTCACTGTGGTGGTTGCGTATCGGTGGGAGAAGTCATAGGCACGGGGTTGGGTGCCGTGCTGACCGTACACGGGGCTGGGGGAGGGCAGCTGCGATGGAGTGTAGACCGGCCGAGAATTGGGCACGTATTCAGAAAATCCGCTGCTGCGAATATGACGGTCGTCGTGGCCACGAACATTGTAGTAACCATTGGTAGGATCCTTTGAAAAAAACAGAGGGAAAAAACCATCAATTTGACTTTAGTTCAGTATCATGTGAAAAAAAAGCATGCTTACTATTTTGAGAGTTTCTTCAAGGAAGTGTTTTTCAGTTTTACCTTGATGTCCGATCTTTCGTCCTCCTCCTCTTCCAGGAGGTCGCTGTGTTCTGTGCGCGATGTCCCGGGAGACTCGCTGCTGTTTGGAGCCTGAGGGAAGACCAAGAATTATTAGGATGAACAAGACCTTACTAGAATAAGAACAAAAGAAAGCCTGAACATTATGTTATAATAGTACTGATTTCTCTCTCACAGTCCATGGAGATGTTTGACATACAGAGAAGCTGAACAAAATAGACCTACCATGGGTTCTTTGACATCTTCCTCGTCGTCGTTGCCGCGTGTAGCATTGTGATCGCTGTGAACAATCTGAACTCTGATGTCACTCTTGGAAAGACGAGTGCATCTTTTGCCTATGGGAAATGAGAACAGATTCACTCAACATTGCCGGGAAGATTTGTAAATCCAATTTACACGAAGCTTTCTATTCAAACTCAAGGTGAAACGGCACAAAATTGAACATAATCTTTTCAATTTTCAGCTCGCAGGCACTTTATTATGTTCGATTTGAAGAATTGGCTGTTGACCCTCCTGCCCATACTAACCGTTGAGCTCACCTTTGCCTGTGTGCCTGCAGCAGAGGGAGACCAGAGTGATGACACAGATGAGCAGGACACAGCCGCCACCTACTGCCCCACCTACAATTATCAACATCGGCAGTGCTTCTGCAAGAACAATGGTAACAGAAGAAATGCGTGGCAAAGAGGGTGAGGGTCGATGGTTTGTCAAGAGATGGGGAAGGGATGAAATGAGAGACAGCAGAACATAAGTGTCTGTGCTAAGAAAGTGCATATTGGAGCAAATGAAAGAAACAGAAGAGATTCTGTTCTCTTTTTTTTTCTTGCCTTGCTAATCTGAAAAACGCTCTAGTGCCCATAAATTGATCTGCAGTAAGCCCTGATCTTCTCACAGTGACTGTAACATATGCTCATGTGGGCAATCCAGCATCTCACAGCCTGGCTATTGTCTCTAATCTCTCTGAAAGAAGGGTAACAAGGCCTGACATGCAATGAAGCAATAGACAGTAATCTAATTAGAGATTCCAGGAGATAGTGCTGCCCATTTCTCTGGAGACCCTGCTCTGCTACGTTGATGTAAATTACTGGCGAGGACCTCATTTTTGGTGTCTACTGCAACAAAGGTTTCCCCTAGCATCACTGGAGTCGTACCACCGCTGTTTAATTTTAAAACCACTTAAGGGGCCTGCAGCCTGAGATGCTGAGCTTGGCTATAAGACAGTGATAGAGACTATGATCCCAACTGCAAACACATGTGGCTTCCTCTAATTGACTTTTGTCCCTAATCAATATCTATGTTATGGGGCAAACATATTCATTAAAGAAGCCATCTGCTGATTAAATCATATCGATTAGAAGAGCATAATTAAGATAAGCACGAGACGGGGGCACTACTTTTACCCAATCTTCACAGCAAGAACCGAGACTATCGCTATAACTCCTGTGCAGGAGTATTACTCTGCCCGTGTGTACCTTGCTCCTTCAGCGTGACCAGGGCAGTGCCTGTGCCGAAGCGGTTCCAAGCAGTGCAGTTGTAGCGCAGCTGGAAATCTTGTGCCAGAGCCTCAGATAGCACCAGAGACGACACGACTCCGTGGTCACTGGTTACTGTCTGCACTGAGTAACGACCGGAGGAGCCGGAGGACAGGCTCATGTCCCCAAAGGTCCACACCTGTGGAGAAGAGTGAGAGAATAGACAACAGGGGGTAAGTCATTGTTCTATAAAGAATCCTTCACCTGTGAGCAAAGCAGAAGCCGGCACGGCTGTTTATCCTTAGATCCCTGCCTGCTGCTGTGTGAACGCCGGCTCTCTCTCTCTCTCTCTCTCTCTCTCTTGTGCTTTTTCCCTGCTGACCTCTGAGGTGCTCGGTGTCTGACACAACTCACAGACTCATGTTTAAGCTGCCTCCCACGTTTGCCCTGCAGGTGAAGCCTAAGGAGGGTTAGGTAGCTACACTGGGAAATAAGGCTACTTTTTGCCGTGTCTAGCACAGGGCCAGCAGGGCACCTGTCTCTCACTTCTCGCACCCTAATTATCCTCTCTCAGCCCAGCGTACATTCAGCAGTTCAACAGGGTCAGACGACTGATGCCTCTTGGGCCGCTAATTGAATGTGGTCTGGCTGAAACCTGCAGGAAGCCATTCTTTCGGCAGCTCCAATAACTCCACAATCATTCCGGTCAGTGTCTGTGTATATGTTTTGTTTTAGCAAGCAAGGTGGAGATGTGCTGGTGCAAAGGTGTAGAGGTGAGGTCAGGGGTAAAGCTCATGTTAGTGATGCTGCTTATGTGGGCGGGGTAAGGAATGGGGAGTATGTACAAACTGAGTGTGTAAGCTAATAAGCATTAGTGAATGACAACACACAACACAAATAAGAGGATCACTTACAATCTTATCAGGTGGGGGGCTGCTTCCCACCCGGCACTCCAGCTTGCCCTTGGAGTGTTTGACAGCGTGCTGTGTGGCCTCTGCTGTGATGATAGGTGGACCTGTGGGCAGATGAAAGAAAGTGAAGGAAATAAAGAGAGTTTTAAAAAAGACGTACAAGTGCAAGCACACAAAAAACCTAGACAGTAAAGTGGTGTTAGAAATAATAACTAAGTAACCATTTCCTATATCAGGCCCATCCAATGGCACAAAGGATAAATCTGGTATGTATTAATCTCATGACTTTTCTGTAATCTTTGCTCTTTTTGTGAAATGTTTCATGAGAAAACTCTGCTTTGGTGTTTGAAACTACTGAAAATTCTAAAAAAAAATAAAAAATAATGTTTTAACTAAATAAGTAACTAGACAGTTGTCAAATGAATGTAACAGAGTAAAAAGATAAAAAATATATAGGTTTTTAAAGTAATGAGGAGTAAATTTAACATAAAGCGATTTATTATTATTTTTTTTTGTTCTTTAAGAAACTTCTTACCATTTACAGTTAGAGTGACATCTCTTTCTGCAACTCCAATACGGGGTACAATGGCCTTGCAGGTGTATGTGCCAGCATCCTCCTGAGTAACAGCCTTCAGCTGCAAGGTGTTACCATTACTGAGCACCTAGTGAGAAATCCAGGGAGACAAGTGAGAACTATGTTAGAGACAGAAAGAGACAGAAAGAACAAGGTGGTGAGCAGAAGAGGCAGGCGAAAGCAAAGTGGGACCTTTATCAGTGGCCCACTCACTGTGCAGGCAGCACAGAGGTGGGCTGACCATTGTAACAAATGCTGGTGGTTTGAGTTTAATTTCATTGTGAAGAGCTTTAATCACAGCATTAAGCACTCCAGCCACTGCTGAGTGACCGTGCTGCTGTGGAGATTGTTGCAATTAAACAGTGGGGACAGAACCAAGCATGTGTGAGTGGGCCCTAGCCTTTGGAGCTGCTACACTCACTCACTCCTTAGCTCATTGATCCTGTCATTCCATCAAGCTGTGATTAATCCATTTACCCCCGCTCCATCCTCCTCCCTCCTCCCTCCCTCTCTCCATCTTCACATCTCCCTCTCACTCTACATTTTTTTTAATTTCACCACGCTTATGGAGTAACCCAATTAATCTATTACTCATGGCTGTGTGAGGGACAGTGGCAGTGGGTGGATTAGAAAAAATGTCTGCACCATTCCCTGAGTGTGGCTGAAAGCATTCTCTCTTTAAGATGACAGCATTGCTTATGCCATCCCACAGCATTCTTGACCGGGGGTGCTTTTTCCAGCATAGCTTCAGAAATTACATTAGTTGCCAAGAGAGATCTCCTATGGGATGCCCCCACTAATGGTGTGCACGCTAGAACACTTTTACCAGCATGATGTAACGTGAAGGTGGAAGTGTCCCATTTGTTCCACCTGCAAAATTGACTTTAAGGAGATAGATACGCAAGCGTAGCTGGGCCTTTGTGCTGTCGAGAAGCGGGAGATGCTGCTCTAAAAGTTACAAGTACAAGTAGTGATTCTCCCCTTGAATGACTGATTGATTGACCGATTGATTAAGTCGAGATTGTGACAACATGTCGTGTGCTCTGATGGTGCTCTATGAATCTGTCATAGGACAGGCAGTTTTCTGCCAGAGGCTTTAGCCCTCAGGGAGAGTGGTGAGAGGAGGTGTTGAAGTTTCTGCCTGAAAAAAGGAAGTGTGGGAAAAAGTGTGAGGGATTCATGCCTCAAGGCCATGTGTGAATGTTTCTCTCCGGAGGAATGGTGCTGAGATGTGGTGCTGAAGCTTTAGCATCAAGAAAATGTGGTGACTGGCTTTTTTGTTGTTGTTGCCTTACCACACTGGAGCCTTGCTTGGTCCAAGCCAGGGTCAGAGGAGGGTTTCCAGTCCACGCACAAGTGAAGGCTGCATCCATGCCGGTATCCACTGTCATGGGCTTCGGCTCCGACAGCAGTCTGGGGCCAACTAGAAGGGAAGCAATGCAGGCGGCCAGTTAGAATCAGTAAGAGACTTTTTTTTTTTTTTTTAAAGCTGCTCTACCTTCAATATCTGAAAACACAAACCACACCGCATACAGTGTTTGCCTTCAGTTAAACTTACACTGGACATCAACCAGAGTGCTGACATTGGTGCTGCCCACAGAGTTGGACACCTCACAGGAGACGGGGTCTGTGAAGTAGGAGTAGTCCACTGTCACCTCAAGGCTATCCCCATTTGCTTCAGAGATGGGGACTCCTCCTTTCGACCACCTGGAACAAATGAATGATCACAGCTCCATTAGTTCAGGTAAGGAACGGTGCGATGCGTATCAAAGTGGCTGTTAGCCGATTTGTGGCTTGTGCCAATCAAACAGCCCATTAAATCCTCGGAGTCTACTTGGCATCTTTTTGTCTCAGTTTATAACATTTTTGCAGCTTATAAAATTCATTTTATTAGGCTTTTATGTCTCAGTGCAACACAGAGGTTTAGAGTGGACACAGAAAAGACAGATACCTGTATCCAGTGATTTCAGGATTGGCTGAGGCAGAGCAGATGAAGAGAACCTTGGCTCCCTCTGTTACAGTCTGAGGCTGGACTGACAGAGTCACTGAAGGGGGGTCTGTGAGAAGCAGAAACATTCATGTCACTGACATGCATGACTTCGCAAAAGCATTCATTCGTCTCCACAGAACACTGGTGACTGCATGCTGCACGTTGATAATTTCAGAGTGTTTGTAGGCAGGTGGATGCTGGACTCACGCTGGACATTGATAGTGACTGATGTCTGTCGTCCAGCAGGGGCAGCTGGGTTAAGAACCCTGCAGGTGTAGGTGCGTCCGGAGTCACTGTCCTCTGGAATGATTGGAAGCTTACTGACAGCTGCTTCCCTCTTCCCATCCTCCATTAGGGACTATGAGGAAGGACAAAAACGAAGAGGTGAGTAAAAATCAGCTCAGCGTCACACAACAAAGTTGCATGTCATTAGTGACTTCACCATTTACACACCGCCAGTCTTATTTTATTTTTTTCATGCGTGAAGCATTAAAAATTGCCATCCTGTTCCCTGGCATGGCACTTAAATCATATATTTTATGATGCAGCAGGGGATATTGTGCTGTTCCCACATTTCTGAGAGTGTTCCCAGTCAGCGCTCCTTGTTTGTCATCATCTTTTAAATCTATTTACTGCTCACAGAAATCAATACGCCTAAGTGAGGAAAGGTGTAGATTCTGAGGATATGGCTCACTGCTCTCTCACTTTCTTCCTCTCTTCCTCATACATGAGAAAAAAACAAAAAAAAGAAAGTGAAAGCTGAGCTGCCTGCGTGTCCTTTTTTTTTGGTTGGTGACAGCGAGGGAGGGGTGTCACACATCATTGGAAAAGAGCAGGGGCGAGCTGAACCTTTTCCCTGGACAGCCAGATCAATGGAGCAGGTCTTCCATTTTCTAAGCCAGACACACAAAAAGCATTTTTATGCTAGATCAAATCACATCCCTCCCTGTCGCCAGCCCTCACTTGGACAGAGCACTGCCTACCCCCAGTTTCACTCCTAAACGTTGGAAATTCTCTTGTTCTTTCTTTTTTTTTATTTTCACAAAGCTATTAACAACACTTTGCTCTGTCTTCACTCCCCCCACCCCTTTCTATTCCTCTCCTCCACATTCCTCACATCTCATCTCATCTCCTCTCTCTCCCCCTGTAGCCCGCTTCCTTCCCTCCTCACTGTGGGCTCTCGCCTCCTTAAATGTGGCGTTTAGCATCGTTTAGCGTGGTCAGAGAGCATGAAAAATGTGACACTTTCCCAGCCGCGGCTAGCTTACGCTCTGGCGCATCCCCATTGTGTTTTTACAATTGTTGTGGGTGATTTCTTCTTTGCAGAAACTCTACTGTATGAAACACTCATGCCTGTCTGAGCTTTGGCATGCTCCAGTTATGCTGTAGTGTGGCTGCATTAGTGAGCAAAAAAAGGGGAGGGAGTAGAGAGTGAAGAGGGCTGAGGTGGTGTGGGGTGAGGTGGTGTGGGGAGGGGAGGGAAGGGAGAGAAGCTAGGGTGGAAGGGGTGGGGTGGGATGGGTAGGGGGGGTCAGGAATGAGTGGATGCGGAAGGGGGACTGCAGAGAGTAAGCGAACAAATCTTGTGAGGAAAGGGTGGCGATGGAAAAAGAAAGCGTGAGATACCGTGAAAGATAGATGGAGAAAAAAAGCATCCAAACAGAAATGAGGAAAAAGATAGGAGTATTATACCCCGAGAGAAAATATTTCTGTTTTTGAATAGCTTTGCATTTATTTCTGCCCGCTGTTACAGTTTGTAATATTGTGTAGGTGTGTGGTGATTGAATGATAATGCAAAGCGCGGCTCTGTTCTCACTGTACCTTGGAATAAATTGCAGTTTCCATGACTTCTCCATCTCTGTACCAGGTGATTTCAGCAGCAGGTTTGGCTCCCGAGGCTCTGCAGGTGAGGTTGTGCGGTGTGTGGGCCTTGAGACGTACAACGGGGCCGCCTTCCACCACAGGGTCAGAGGGAGGAACTGTAAAGCAGAAACAAACATACAGCTCAAAACAAAAAGACTCATTGCAGCTCCGGGCGAGCGCAGAACCGCAAAGACGCATTACTGATATTGAGCTTGCTGTTGCTCTTAGCCCATCGTCAATATATAACAATACCTTCTTATTGCCAAGTGTCTTTTTAACAAGGTGTAGTTTCAGACAGGAGAAAAGGCCGAGAGCTGTTGTCATTTGGTGAAAGAAAAAAAAAGCACACACACACTCAAACTTATTTATTTCCTTTCTTGGGGCTAGCATTATTGCTCTATTTGCTCTTACTGTTGCAGAGTGATGTTTCAACTGAATTGCTTATTTGTTCATTTATTTGCATGGTTTCGCACGCACCACTGTCAAGCCAAGCGTGCCACCCCTGATGAAGGCGTCTATCTCCCCAACCAATAAGGGAAGGCGTAAACATGGGGTTTGTGCTGGCCTTTCTTGCACCCTCTACCGAACCAATTTCACTGTGTGTATCTGAATTGTCAGAGGTCCTTCCGCTGCCGCGGCACGGACACTAATGGAATCCGAGTGCTAGGTGATTTTAATTTCCATGCCGATTCCCCTGACTGCACTCCCACCGTTGACTCCTTTGACTGTGCAGGATTGCTTTGGTCTCATCTGGCCACATTGATTTACGCACACACAGACACACACATACACTCACAAGTTAGGCACACGCTCCCTCCTCATGTCCACACAAAAACATGAGCAATGCACCTGATTTCATTTATGTGTTTATGAAATGCACATAATGTTCATGAAGCACCAGCCTCGGTGTCGGCCTTGGTCTTTCGAGAGTGCATTTAATGTTGAAGAGGCAGTTTTATCAAGTTTTCATGACTGCCTCCACACACACTCTCTGGTTGTGTGTGGGCATGTGGCGACCGCACTGCTTCGTGCTACGCTGCGCAGCTTTTGACGGTGACACGAGACAGATAAAGGTGGGCAGATGAGCTCGGGTGAGTCCTCAGATTCTGTTCATTTAGCTGAAATGTTTCTACCTACCACTCAATTTGCCCTCCCATTGTAGTGCTATCTGCACCACTTGTCACTCTGCCTCAGTGACTTTGAACAGACACCTCCATGCAACGGATGGATTCAGTGACAGCAGGGTCTTTGTGGAGAAATGTTCACATAAGCTGCAGCAACAGATCTCTATAATTGTTCCCTTTGAGTTTTCCTTTCTTGATGAAAAATGCTTGCCTTGCAGGTCCATTTATGGGCAATTGACAGGGCTAATTTATAGAGTGATATTCCTTTTCATGCCACCAGATGCCAGCAGTACTATGTCAACTCCAATTCCCAAAAGATCTGGCCCCCCTCCTCCTCCTCCCCGTACTCCCCCATCCCTACCCCACTCCGCTCCACCTCACCCCACCTCTGAAGGTCTGTGTGAAGAAGTAGATCACTCACATCACGTTAATGTAAAAACCGCCGTGCGGTTGACAAATGTTGTGGCTCACTGTAAAATGTGCTAACTATGCAGACTTTCAAGCGACTACGCAAGTCATTTGCGACTGCAGCAATCACATTACCCTAGACGTCGAGAGTCTTGATTATCGCGACTAGGAGTGCTCGTGTTTCTTTTTTTCGTCTTTTTCTTCTCATGGTTGAGTCTTATTTGGTTTGAATTATGCTTTCAAGGCATGTTTTCCACTTGGAAACTGTACAGATAACGTTATCTATAAGTGCTGATTGAAAAAAAAGCAAACAAACAAACTATGAAGTTTAAGACATTTAATGTTTTGAAAGTGATTCATTTCATGGGATGAACATGTATTATTAGGGTAGTTGTCTGCAAGCTTTTATGCTCTGCAATGAAGACACTCCCCTGATTTTTCCCATGCACTGCCAGCCTGCAGGCCCTGGCACAAGGGCCGGCTGTGAGGATCATGCGTGAGCTGTGTATCTTACCTAGTACAGTGAGCTTGGCACGGTGGGAGCGAAGCGCTGCCTGTGTAGCCTGACACTCATACACCGCGTCATCCGCCAACTCTGCTGAATCGATCTGCAAGCTGTGCTCGCCTGATAGCGGGTCGCCCATTAAGGAATAGCGTGTCCAGCCTGCATGAAGCCAGCACAGAGAATAGAGTCAGAGACAAACAAACCAACCAACAACAAACACATAATGAAAGGACTATAAAATGAACAGACTTGTGCCCCGAACAAAGCCAAAAGAAACGTGGCAAGGCTCTTTAAGACACAAATGAAAGCAAGCAGCACCTCACAGGGCCAGGCATTGAGCCATTGTGTTACCAGAGCAGCGTGAGCCTAGAGATGCAACACGTGAGAAGGCTGCTGCATGGGAAGACTGTCCTTTAAATACAGGCACAATGAAGATGGGGTGGCTAAGGTCAAGAGGAAGCTTCTCCACCTTTACGCTAGTCAGCCACACATTTAAATGTCAATGTGTGGCAAAAGCCAATTGATTATCCACCTTCTTACAAGAGTTAAAATGCTAAACAACAAATTAAAGTTCGGTGTGTGCAGCAGTAGCCAACCTGTCTGCAGTACATTGTTCACTCACCATTCATTTGTGTAAAACCCCAAAGGTTGACAGAGAGAGACTTGATTTCTAATGAGGCCTGGCATTAATTGCAGCAGGACAGACAGAGACAGAGAGAGCACTAAACACAGAGAGGGCAGGAGAAGAAAAAGGAGGGGGCTGGAGAGAAGAAGTCAGTGATAATACCTGGTAGATCTCTCTCTCCTCCCAGTGCCAGGCCATCTTTGGTCCACTGTACCATTCCCCGGTAACCCACGATGACACAAGGCAAGGTCACCGACTGACCGGATATAACCACCTGGTCCTGGGGCTGCTGGGAGAAGTAGGCTGCTTGGGTGGCTGCTGAAAGAAAAAATAAAAAGGAGACAACGTGAACATCTAAAATCTTTAAATTGACCTTTTCCTTGATGGCAAACTGCAAATTCATACCGAGAGTCACAATATGGCTATAAAATCTCGATGTATTCAATTCAGAAAATGTAATCACAGTAGATTTCTGCAGTGCCAGCAGAGACGCATGACGAGGAAAGTGAAACTTTCTCTGTAAGGGCTTTGACAAAATAATGCAACTATTTAAAAAAAAAGCAGACTGACATGAACTGCTCAGCTTACTCTCCTGTTACCACAGCACTTGGTGGGAGAAATGGACATGCGTGAAAATATTATTTGTTCCCCCACTACAAATGCGTCTTCTAAGAGGAAGAGTCAGCTGTTACTCATAACTTATTTAACTCTTTCCCAAGACCATATGGTTACATGCTCACTGACATGAAGCAAACACGCTTGTGGAGAGAAAACGCAGCCACTCCTTCAATGTGCTTTTTGTAAAAACGGATGTTAAACAATCAAAACTCCATTAAAGTTCCCTGGGGACCCGTTCATTCGAGCTTGCTGAAAGTCAGCGGAGACAACTGCCGCCACCGCTGCCGCCGTTTCGCTGCTGTGTTTAAGTCAAAGTCTCCCCGGATTGGCTGGCTTGCCTTCACACGCATGCAGAAACACAGCGTGAATACGGATTCGCAGCTCCTACAGTTTGTGCCACTATGCTTAAGATTGTGTATTACAAACCCCACTGGCAGGGGGGAAGATGGCAGCACTCCAGAGGGAACTAATTCGTAAGGGAAGGCAGGAGGTGAGAGGGAGAAAGGCAGTTGGTTGGTTATCTAAGTAGGATGTCTGTGTGAGCTGGGAAGGGGACTTAAAAAACCTTCCCTCATTCTCCTCTCTTTGTTGCTCGGTGGAGAATGGAAGGGAAGGGGGACAGTGGAAGATAAAGAGGGTTCTATTCAGGCAGTGCTAAGCCCCCACTCCCCCCACCCCGAACTGCTTCTCTTGGTGGGAACGCTTAAACAGACAGGATCCCCCCTCCCTCCCAACATGAAGAAAGCCACTGAAAGGAGGGCAACATACGGCGGCCAGAGACGCGCTATTGTCCTCTTGTCCCTCTCTTTTAATAGGCCTCTTCATTTCTAATCAATCCTGCTAAATGCAAGTTTAATAGCTTTTCAATAGCAGCTTTTCCCCCCAGAGGGTAGCTGGGATTTTCTCGCTCCCTCACCCCCCCCTGTTATCCTCCCCTTCTTTTACCCTCCATTCTTTCTAGTTTTTCTTTTCTGAAGGGGTGGTGTGTTGAGGGGCTTCCGTGGTTGTTGGCACTGTTTATCCTGCACTCAATTAACCACTTCATCTCAGGACTGCACCCTACCCTTCGCCTCCCTCACCCCTTTGCACCCTCCTGCCTCTGTCATCCAACAGCACGATTAAAGCCGCCAAACAGTGAGCTCATCAGGAACATGAGCGCTCAACACTTTAGACCGTTGTGGCTCTCGACAACTGCCTCGAAACCCATTTTCACATGCTCCCATTGTCTGTTACTATCCATCTGGGCCAAACGAGGTGTTAATAGATCGAGTCGAGATGTAAAAAAAAAAAAGAAAAAGAAAGAAAGATCAGAGAACAATGCATGTCGGCTCTCCAGTATTGTCTCCCTGTACATCATTTTTATGAAAGAGCTTTAAAAGCCGATTGAGCTGTGGGTGCAAACAGGTAGACTGCTGTATGTGTGTCACGCACTGGGGATCAAAAGAGGCCAATTTGAGAGCGTCAATAAGAAGTGAAACGTCTTCGAGTGAAGGCCATTAGGCATTTACCGAAGGCTGGCATTTTCCAGTCATACCTTCAAAAAAAATGCTGTTTTAACAGTCTGCCCGCCTGTCCCTTACAGGCGGCTGCCGTTATGAGCTATTGAGCGTTTTCATTTTCCTCCCATTGCAAAGCGAGTTGGGGGATTTTCCTCTTTGTACTTGCAACAGTACAAACATTGATTGTAATTAAGTATCTTGCCCAGAGTATCTAAATGTTTACAATGGGTAATAGTTCACTGCATTGGTTGATTGTTTAGATGGATTACATGCATTGAATTACTTCTCTTTACCTCGCCCACGTACAATTTCTCATGCTCACAAATGGCAATTAACACCATACGCACACACACTCACGCATATGCAGCCGTACAAATATAGAGTACGGAGCATGTGCTGTAGAGAATGTCTTCACGCCATATGAGTGATTCATTGCTCTCCAGATCCCTTATTGAAAATGCTCAACAGAACATCTCGACTGGCTAATGACTCATGCCAGATTCCTTTAATTCCTCCTTGCTGAATTAGACAATTCTTTGACGGTGTATTAGCAGCTTAATTACATGAATACATTTCTGACGGGGAGAGAGGGAGGAACGGAACCAGACAAAGAAGTAGTGGAGGAGAAGCAGTCAGAAGAAGTAGGGAGCTGTGGGTGTGAGGAGGCTTGTTCTTGGTGTGCTGCAGTGTCACGTACACACATGCATGTACACAAATGAAAACACACAAATAGTTTTCGGTGATTTTCAGCAGACTAAAAATGGGGAGCTTGTCTATTGGCTGCAGTTGAATCGCATTCGCAAAGAAAGACTTGAATCCCCTTGAAATTCCAACATTTCTGCAGAGGATGTGAGTTTATTTATCGTGTTGTCTCGATTGCTACGCAGGTAAATATGTGCAGAGTAGATTAGTTATACAACACGTTGCGTGCTTAAATGTTACACTAACACCAAAAATGCAGTATTCGCTCTTTATCACCTTGCTGTGCGTATATGTATGCGCGTGACTGCTTTTCCGTCCCCTAGTAACAAGGTCAAAAACACATTTGGCCAGATACATTTTAATCCGGATTTCTCAAAATGGAATATCATTTCACACCGCTGGATGCACATGGGGCTAAGTTTGTGTGTGTCTGTGTGTTCGTGCATTTCTGCCTGACACCAAGTGCTGAGTGTGTGTTTGCCTACTGAAAATGGGCTATGTATGTTTATGTCTGCCGTTTCAGCTCAACGTGTGAATGAGTGTGGAGGTTGGGGCAGCGTTAATAGGGTAAGCAACTTGTCAGGCACTGGAGGGCACATTTAGCAGTTACTTTGACACAGTGACTTTGCTGTTTCTGTCACATGGTTGGTGTTAAGTGCAAAACAGCCTCCTCGACTTGGGCGAAACCTATTAAAGAGCTTTGCGTTGACCCTGGAACTGCTTGCTCTCTCTCCTTCATCTGAACTGATAGGGGATGCGCTCACATCAGGAAGGATCAGGAAGGGATGGACAGATGTCGGCAATGATCCGTCCTCCACTGGACATCTGCCTTGATAGAAATAGATAGAAGCAGTCATTCTGCGTGTGCGAGCGCGCGTGCGTATGTACGTGAGTGTGTCTCGTGTGCATTTATCCCGGTGGGGACTTTAACCTGACTGCACACAAACCTGTGGGAACAAAAATCAAGGTCCCCAGAGGTATGGACTGCTTTTTGAGGCTTAAGACTTGGTTTTAGGGTCAGGGATAGAATTAAGTTAAGGTTACGTGGATAACGGCGAATACCCAGACAAGTAGTCGTTCAATGTCATGGTCGGAAAGCGTTGTTGTTGCTGCTGTACTGTAGTTTCTGTGTGGACACGCTGCAGTCACAACAAACTCAAGGGCGCTCGGACACCCCCTGTGGAGTCTTGCGTTCAGCCCTCATGACAAAATTTGCACCAGCAGGACCCAAGCTAACTCTCACGTACGTAGTATAACGCTGCCATTAGGATTAGGCATTCATTTATTGTGATGGATAAGGTGAAGGCAAGGGGATAAGAAATGCATTATCAATGAGGGAGTCCCTCTGGGCTACAGAAACAAGATTGTGTGTGTTTGTGTTGACCTTTAGATAAAATGTGGCTCTACTACACAGTGCATTTACAGCCAAATCATTGCACTAACAGTCAGTTACACTGTCTGATAAAATCAAAAAAAACCCAAAAAAACATTAATAATAAATAAATGAATACCATCTGAGGGCACAAAAGTCAATTTAAGTGCATAAGTCGGAACCTTCAAATGAAAAATAAAATAACATCAGCTACTCCACTCTGTTCATTTTCCTATGTTTTACGATGACACTCAGCTGCTGATGGCAGTGTTTGCAAAGAGTTCCTATTTTAGTCCCGATTTTATGCCATGTCCTCATTCCCATCCAGTACGAAGAGTACAACATCCAGTCCTGTGGGGTCTATAAATGTAAGTGCTCTCAACTTGACTGGACAATTTGCTCTGTGCAGTAATAATTCAAAATGCTAAAAAAAAGAAAAAAAGAAATAGCACCCGATATCCACTTGCATTTCAGCCCTATGCTAACGGCAAAGACTCCCGAGCCCAGCTGGTGTGAGTTTTCCCACAATAAGAGCCAGAGATGAGAAAATGAGGAGGAAAAGCAGACAAAAAACATTACAAAACAAGGCAATTGGCAAAAAAGTGTCAAGCTTGGAATAAACAACCACTTTCTCCAAATGCCATCCATTGTGCCTTGTCTAGATAAGGCTTCTAAATCGGGCTGGAAAATGGGAGCTCCATTTCTCTCTGTATGGAATTATTATCCCTTTGTTTTGAGTCAGCCTCTTTTGTCTTCCTTTTCCTGTGTGTGTGTGTGTGTGTGTGTATGTGTGCTTGTGTGTGCATATAAACAGAGAGTAATGCTGAGTAGTAGCTGTACCAAACAGTATGTCCCAAAGGGGACACGGCACCCATCTTATGTTTGATCTGGCTACTAAGCTCATTTCCGTGACTCTCACAGAACTTCTAAGGGGCTTGAAAGGCGCTAACAACAGATACCACCCACCAGCCCATGGCAGTATGGCCACCCGCCCCATCACACACACTATATGGGTGAGCACCTCTGTATTTTTCTTTAACTGTTGCAAACAGCTTCACCCTGTGCCTCTGCAGATGTCTGTATCTAGCGTACCTTAATGCAACCGAGCATCTCTTCCATCTTTTCTTTCCCACATTGCATTTCAGCTGCACTCCCAACCGCCCACTCTCACTATCTTCTCTCCCATTTTGCTTTTTTGTGCCCAAATTGCAGCCTAACAGCTTTTTAAGAGCTGTTTTGCTGGAGTTTAATCCTCCTAGCCTCCCCTTTCAGCCTTTATTCCATTGTGAAAATCTTGGCTCAGACCTAGGCCCCTTTTTAGAGAGTGGACCCGCTCATCCACCCAACCCCCTCCTGGTGTTCTGCCGAAACCCCAACCGCGGGCATTCTCTCCCATTCCTGCATCCATTCACAATCCAGCCCAATCCCCTCATTCCTCTGCTCATCACCTTTACGACCACACTCAGTGAACCATGATACCTGAAATCAATACTTACCAGCCCCCCAACCTTGTGCGTTCTATAAGGTGCTACTAATTGTTGATTTGCTTTCTCCGTCGCTCTTCCTGCCATCACTCTGCTTTTCCAGACTCTGTGTCAGCTGTCATCTCATACCAGACTCTCCCTTGCACTTTCCCTCCCCATCCCTTCCTCTACTCTATCCTGTATCCCCTTCCCCTGTCCCTTTTCTCTCGCTCTCTGCATCCCTGGTGTGAAAATCACAGGGGTTTGTGTCAGCTTGTCAACACAACACTCAAGAAAGCAGAGTAGGGGGGGAACAAGAGCAAAAAAAAAAGAGGTACTATATTTTAGAAAGACCAGAAAAAACTGAGGTAAGGTAAAAATGGAAAAAGTGGGCTCCTGTCAGCTTCCAATTGCAAAGGAGGGAGCCTGAGAGGGGATTGATGGAATGCTGTAATCAGTCTGTCTCCGAGGCTGTCACCATGAGGTTTTTTCCCCTGCTGGAATAGGGCGCTGCACACATCAGGGCAGCAGTGAGGCTGATCGCATGGGTGAGCAGCAGCCGAGGTTCTCCCTGGGTAGCTGCTAACAGATGCAGTGGATAGTGTAATAGAGTGGTATGCATACGGGGAGAGGAAGGAGTGAGGGAAGAAAAGGGGAGGCTGGGTAAGAACCCAAGAGTGCTGATGTGACATAGTCAGCGTGTGAATGCACGTGAATGGTTCGCACAGTCAGTGTGCTGCAGTGCCCGACAATGTGCCATAAATACACTCATTCTTATACTGTCTTCTCACACTTGCCACTCACATGAGCACATTGATGCGCACTCAGTGTCAGAGGCCCATATCTTTAGGGTTTCTAGTGGGCAAAAGCATCTCTCTGAGTATAATTCCAACACGGCTTTTTTAAACAGCTCCCCTATACTGAAGCCGAGAGCTAGGGGAGCTGAGAGCTGACTCCATGCAGACAGATAGTAAGTGACTGGCTGGCTGGCAGGAGGACAGGAAATAAAAAAGCCATATAAAAAGGAGAGAAAAAGGGGAGGGAGTCAGTGGCAGTGGTATGAAATTGTCTGTACACATCAGCCAGCAATGTTGACAAGATGTTGATTGAGCTAGTCTTGTCATTGCGCTCCTGCTTACCCCCTGGTGTTTCCACCACAAGACAGCTGCTGGCGGGATCTGTGTCACAGTTCCAGCCCTCTTCTGCCCCCCACCCCCCCGCACGTCACCAGCCCCCTCTTTGCTCTTTGCTTTCTCTCTCTCTCTTTCTTTCTGTCTCTATATCCCAATTTCTCTCTCTGGCTACCCCCCCCCCCATTTTCGCCAGTGTTTGGATGGAAGGGCTTTCAATATAATTCACTGTGCTTTTACATCATTAACTTCTTGCGCTGCTTGCAAAAGCCGCGGTTTAGTGTGTGCATAACAGCTGACATGGTGGATAAAATAGCAGTGGTTCACAACATGTGGCAGTGAGGCAGCTCAAAGATGAGACGGGGGGGCAGAAAAAAAACTGCAAATCTTTTCAATCTCAGCTGCCGCCATAAAACAAGTAAACAAAACAAATATATCAATAAATGACACATTAAAATCCATAAAACAATGAGGAGATAATGTGAAAATTGCCACGATATCTTGCTTTAAAAAAATGCAGTGGAAATGAAAACAAAGGGATTCTCTGCACAGATTCGGTACTGGGACTCTGGCTCTAATGCTCTGGGGTATCAATTAATTTAGTCAAGGGATTTGCGGCCTGCTCTTCCTAATTGAGCCCAGTGGAGACCCCCTCGGCTCTTCGCGATAGGAAGTAGTGCGTTTCATAATTAATACTTTTTTTCCCCTTTATTATTATTATTTTTTAATGAGGGTGGTAATGTTGTAAATGTATGCATCTTATTACGGTAAAGGGGCCATCTACGCTATTGTTCACTTACGCAGTGTTTGCTGCTGGTGAGATAAATACAAAAGACAACCTCATTGAGAAGCTGCAATGGCACACTGCAAGTCAAAGCCGCGCTTTTGTGTGTGTTTGAATATAAAACACAGGCAGCTCAATGAGAGTCTCATTAGTGTTGCTTAATATGTGTGCTTTTTAAAGCTTAGAGGTTAATGCCCGACTTGCCTCCATTTCAGTGGAGCTCTCTTTAATTTGATGCATAATTCTTTTTTGTCAGCAGCTGACAAGAGCCTCTTCAGAGAAAGCAGCTGAGCTCTGTAGTGAACTCTGCATCCAACAGGAACACAAAGGCACACAAACACTCCTAATTAAACCTGTTCACAATATTTCTCTCTGCTCTCCCTCTCGCGCTCACGCCACGTTGCGGAGCATATTTCTGAACGATCCTATCTTCCCATCTCTCTGTCCGGAGAACATAACTCTTAGCGATTAAACAAATTACCTCCTCTCCCGGGAGACCCGTGGATCCGGTGAAGAGAATAAGTATGTGATTCACAATGCTGCCACCTCTCTGTTCTTACAAACAGCCTTCAAATTGCCGCGTATTAATCACTGTCTCAGGATAGTCCGCGACCAGAATTCCTACTCTTTTTTTTTCCTCACCCAGAGGAGATGAAAGTGCGAGTTTTAATTTAACATCAATTTTATATTCTGTTCATCAGATTGCCCGTTACTTGAAACATTCCTTTAAAATTCCTGATGACTAAGAGCTTCCAGAACACAAGAAAGTGAGATGGTGACGGGGGGGGATGTTACCTGCCGACCTCAATACATTCTGCTTTGTGCTGAGAAAAAGAAGGGAAGGGGAAAACTAATTTCCTGAAACTCCATTTCTTAAGCGTTGATTAGTAAAAGGAGCATAATTAGAGTGAAATGTGAAGTCAGGGTTTTTTTTTTCAGATTGCACCACTTCCTCTAGAAAAATCAGGCCATGATTAATGAATAAATGATTAATGAGCGAACTAATTAATCAATTAATTATTAAGCAAGCACTCGGAACAAGAAATGGGTAGGATGACAGTGAACAGTGGATAAGAGATTTTGAGGCTGTGTGTTAGAGAGAGAGAAAAAAAGGATTTAGGATAATCTGCCTGTTTGTTCTGTCAGTTTGTTTTGTCTTCTGATAAAGAGGAGGATGATGATGAGGATGGAAGTGGAAGGGAGGAAATGCAAAGTTTAGAGCTTCATTTGAGCTTCCCGAGTCAGACAGCAATGCCTCGCATAGGAGCAGCGACCCCCTCCCCTCCTTCCTCCAAACTGCTACCTCTGCAAGTTTCCCCTGTGGTCAGGTCTCTGGGTTATACAGCGGTAAAGCCCTACACAAGTCAGATGCAGTGATGATGTTTGC
Organism: Pelmatolapia mariae; assembly: GCF_036321145.2. NCBI lineage: Eukaryota > Metazoa > Chordata > Actinopteri > Cichliformes > Cichlidae > Pelmatolapia > Pelmatolapia mariae. The sequence continues at coordinate 54,242,285 of NC_086236.1, forward strand.
ACTGGGCTAGACATTGCCATGCGAGCCCTCCAATCATCACCTCTGAAAAAGATCAGGGTATAGTTCCTGCCACTAACCAGTCATCTCTCCTCCCCTGTCTTTAACTAGGACACCCCATCAATCTTTGATAATCTGCAGCGTGGGTCTCCCCAGTGTGACCAGGCTGATGAGACATCACAGCAGGGATTGATGTATGAAATGCCGCCTCCAAATGTAACTGTGATATACTGGACCGTTTCAAGTCGGGTTTGACCTTTTTTTCCTAGATATTAATCGCTGCGGTGAAAGAATATATGTGAGATATATCTCTCCCCCAGGAGCTCTGCACTCTTTATTCTTTGGCATGAGGTTTTCTCCTAGGTGGGTTTTTCATGTCTGCCCAAAAAAAAAAGTTCCCAGAGCTGTTGCTACCCACAACAGGATATGGGACACAAAATAATATTTTATAAGCAGTTTATTGTTTCTATTAAAATGCAGCATTACTCTAAAGCTGCATTTCTCCACCTTCCCCTGACACCCGGAAACACATCCTCAAAGCGAGAACATGAGAGAAGGATCTTTCATCCCTGCATATTTTTCTTGCCGTTTACTGCTGGCCTTATTAAGAGAGTTGTGAGTGACGGAGGCAGAGTGTGCCGGGGAGAGTCTCAGGGGGCTTTGATGGAGGCAAGCGATGGAGCTGTAGCAGGCTGAGGGCAAGATCATTCTTACGTTTATCCGCTCAAAGTGCTTTTTAAAGTTCTTTGTCTAGGTACCCCTTCTTCCCTAACAGTCCTTTTATTCTGCGTTTGTTCTAGTCTATTGTTTTTCTCTAACGGCCGAGGTCTGCGCCAGTGCTGCATTCTGTCCTAATCATACCATGGCATTGCAGATTTCCTTAGAGTCAACTGGGTGTGAATGGGCCTTTGTCACAGTGGGTGGGTTGGCTCATTGACTGTGAAACCCGGACATATGGTGGCTGTGTGTTGGGATGTATCACAGCAGAGAATGCCATGGGTCGGGTTCTCGACCCTAGCCTGGCCTTTAACACCTTACCGGCTGCACCGAAGTCTGTGGTTTGATGAAGTTAAACACTTCATTGTGTGTTTTGTCTTGGGGTGTGTTTTCTTAGCGGCTTTTACTCGCCCTTAAGAATGCGCAGTTTGCAGTTGAGGTAGATGCGCTGTTATGTGACTGTTTTACCAAACATGTAACGCATGCCTGCTCTTGGGCTGCAGTGACACGCACCGCTCCTCAGCATAACACTTTGTAACACGCTGTTTGCATGGTAAAAATAAAGCAAAGCTGGTATCTCTGGTGGCCAGGCTTCTGGAGAGAAATCTCCTTTTGTCACGGTGTGATGTGACTGTTAAGTGCCCGGCCTTTTCACGCATCCAACTGCACCTCAGAACTTTTCTAGACACTGATGATGACGCTGCAACCGAGGGACGCAATTGTCCCGTGAAGTTGAAGCATTATACGGTCCCGCCAGATCGATGGTGTAAAGTCTGTTTGATGGCCAGTTGAGCTGATGTGAGTATAGTGCGGTTAACAGTCAGAAGAACGCACAGCAGGCAAGCGGCTGCACCCACTAAGGGCAGGTCTAATCTGAAGTATCTTTTATGTTTGCAAGGTGCAACACTAATACCCAAATGTAATGCAATGAAAAATCAGTTTAGCTTCTAACCATATCTGATTATGCTACAAATAAAAAGCTTTAGCTTTTAAAACATGCCCCCCTCAGCTCTCTCCTCCCTTTCATGCATTGTATCTATGGAAAACATTCTAGTTCGGTGCTCTGATAAACAAGTGAGGCGTTACAGGCTCTTAAGCCCATCGTGTGAGATGATCGATCATTGGACAGAGTGTGGAGATAACTCCCTCGGCTTGCCTGCTGGTTACCACTGATCCCATATCACCCTCACAGGATATGGTATGAATCACAGGAAGTTTAGATCAATCTATATAGATTGTGCAGTGTGATTACAAAAAAAAAAAAAAAAAAATCCAATTTGGCTTATCCATCCAAATGCCTCAGTGTCTACCTGTTTTTGCATTAATGTATGGGCGTGTCCCGCGTGTTATATAATAGCTTTTTCACATTCTCCTTTTACCGATTTCTGATATTTGCTGAGACATCTCTACAATCTGTCCTACCTTCGCTTATTTACTTTGCTTAGTCCATCCTGCTCTTAAATCTCCCTTCTTGAGGGAGTCGTCTTTTAAATCTTAATTAAAACAGACTCCAAAGCCCCCCACCCTCCCAGGGGCTGAAAGCAGCTTAGAACAATCAAGAGGACGGATTAGAAGTGAGAAGAAAGGAAGAGGAGAGGAGATGCAAGAGAGAGAGATGGGGGGAGGCTGGATGGGGTTTCAACAGAAATGGAACGTCAGAGAACAATATTGAGGGGAACGAGAATAATGACCTCTTCCCTTCACTCCCCCTGATTCTCACTCCTTCCCCTCCTTTTAGCTTCATCTCTCCCTCTCTTGCAGGGCTCTGGAGTCTTGGCCTCACCTATTGACATTCAGCTTCTCGGCAGATTAAGCAGCGAATGGAGCCTCTGGAAAGGGTAAACACAGTGGAGGAACAATGACCAACAGGCGGCAACCTTATTGGATTCTAATTAACTGCCAGGAGAGATGGCCAGGGGCATGTTAAGTGCTGTGGGACACAAGTTAGGGACCCAAACCTCAAGTTCCACAACTCACATCACCTACTCTCCACTAAATTCTTGTAGATTGTTTCTGTCTTTCCCTTTATCGTTCCCAGTATCGCTGTCTCCTTTTTAGTATTCTCCTATCTTTGAATCTATTTGCCCACTCTTTCACATATGGCCCATGAGAATGGCAAACAGAGGCATTTAAAAGCACTCCTTGGAGAGCTATTTGCCATCCTTCTTTTCCTGGGCTACCTCTTCCTCTCTGCTCCCCATCCTCACCCCCCCCTCCCTTTTTTTTAACACGGTGGAACGAGGCACAGCTCCCTGAGGTAGCTGTTTGAGCGATAAGGTTAAAACAGGCTGAAAAATTGTGAGAGATTATTTGATATTAAACAGATTGAATTATCTGGAGTGAAAAAGAGGGATGAAGAGATGAAGGAGAGCTAAATCATATTTCTGCATCGCCCTCGGGAGGAGCACTACCAGAGGGAGAGAGGGAGCTAAATGGGAATGAGCAAATAGCCTATCCTCAATGGTCAGAAATCTGAAAATATAACCACTTTTTTCTTTTTTATACTCCTACCCCAATGAACCAGCGCGTTAATTTGAGTGTGAGTCCAGGCAGGTCTCTCTATATGTGTGAACTTTCTCACTGGTGCAGTGGGTCCTCGGTCTTTTGAGTGGTCTCCTGATTAGGCCAGCTCACAATGGTGATGTGTCCTCCAGGGCCCCCCTGTCTGGAGCCACAGGCACTAATTAGACCGGTATCATTAATGAGTTAGTGTGAAAGAAGGTTCAGCCCACCTTGAGTTAACACTGAAGCGGGCAAAAAAAAAAAAAATCCAGCGCCCCACAGGAGACAGGCCATCGTCACCTCAGCGAACATATAAAGCAATTCGTTAATTGGTGTGAAAATCCGCACACAAACTTTGAAGCCATACATGTGCAAACACAGACACGCATGCACACACTCTCACACCTTAATGTGAATACACATACTGATGTTAAGGGTGCTCCATGAAGGCATTGCTTGTTAACATGCTACCTGGGATCAAAGAGGCAACAGCTGGAAGGAGAGAAGTTTGGAAGAGCCATTATTTGTTGAGGAAAAAAATTGCAGCCCAGTGTTGTGTTTGTCCTTCGGCAAACCTGGCAGAAAAAGAGGTTTCCACCATTTCACAAAAACGAAGGGATATTTCTTTTTCCTTCTCACCATCATGTGAGGGACTCTTTGAAATACTCAGAGTACTTTTTTTTTTTTAAAATCAAAGCTGGGAGGAAATGAATCACAGCTTCACTTGTGATCTAAGCCCGGAGATATAAAAGGGATCCACATGACTACTGTCCATTTCCACACCATTACAGCAACAGTCATGGCTGTAATAGGTTGAATTGGGCCATTGATTTCTCTCATGCACCCTCTCTTTCACCCACAAAACTAGTCTCTGCCAGTTCCGAGATACACCCATTTCTTTTTTAACTAAACATCACATGCTCAAAGACGGCTCACACACACACACACAGACACACAAAAAACAGAAAAACACCACCAAATCTAAGCCACAAAAGGGCACAGACACACTCAGTCGCACACAAACACACACGGCCAATACAATATGTCCCAGCTTGAGTTCCTGGGGAGTTAAACAAAGAACTGAGTTTAAATTGGCTTTTAAAGAACTCCCCCAGAACAATCATGGAGTTGACTTGAGCCACTATAGAGTGTCAGAGGACTGCTTTAGAGAAAGAAGGGTAGTTAGGCTGAGGTCTATAGTGGAGTGAGTGGCTAATCTATAGTGTGACGACGCAAGAGCTTCTCTTGACCGGCTTCAATAGCCCTCCAATCAGGCCTGACTGCCCCTCAATCTTCGCTTAGCTTTTTTAACTTGCCTGTGATTGTGCGGCTTCATTAAGGGCCTATTTATCTTTCCCTGTACTACAGTCCTAAAAGGCTACATGACATGTTCAGCACACCCATGCACCGCCTACACAAGGACCTGGCAGATGCACGACTCCATTAACACACAAAGAGAATCTAACATAGCGAAATCTGCTGGAATCACAGTCCAGTCAGCTGAAAACATTGCTACTTTTATTTTTCTTCCTAAACTGTAATAGTTTTAACAAATTTTTAACTTCTCTGTCCTCTAAAGCAGGCAGCCTCCATCTGCTAATCAGCGTTCCTCCTGCTTGATCGCTTCGTAAAAAAAAGAACAGAAAAAAGTCTCTTAAAAACAATCGTTCAGGTGATGAAGTAGCCTGCGAAGCGTTCAGTGTGTGGCTGTGCTGCAGCGTAATGCCGCCTGAACAAAATAGCAGACCGGGTGAACCCATGACCCCACAGAGACAGAGACCCTCCCAAACAAGCCACAACAAACAGCCTTCTGTAGCCACTCTCTGCCTTTGATCTGAAGAATCTGAGATGAGATCTGTTTCCTCTTCCGTCTCTTCTCTTGTGCCCTTTTTCTCTTTTCCTTTACAACATCTCCTTATACTTTTCCCTCCCCTCCCCGCTGAGCAGGTGTATTAAATGAGGTGACTATTCCGGCGGCACTGGGCCGCACCTCAAAGTGCAGTCTGTGAAGAGGGCTTTTCTCTTCCTCCTTCCCTCTTATCTTTCATCCCTTCTATATGCCCGTCTCCTTTACTCTCCCTTTTCCTTTCCCTTTATCCCTCTCCATCCCCTTTACTGCGTTTAACATGTTCCCTCGTACTCTTGAATTTGAAATGGAGAGGGCCAGGCCTCTCATCTATTCGGATCTATCTACTCCTCCCTGTCTATCTCCGTCTGCGAATATCTCGGCCTATTGTCTGTTTAGCTATATGTCTAATTATGCTGTCTCACTTATGCAATTAGTGCAAAAATAAATGGCTGCCATAGCTTTGTGTCTCCCCTTCACCCCTCCCATTGCAGGCTCTGAGAAAACAAATTATAGAGAACAATAGGTACAAATGGCTTCTGCACCAAACCACATGATGGATGCAGCCTGGGTTCCCTGCATCTCATCCCTTCCTTTTTTCCTCTTCCTCACTCACTCCCTTTACTCTCCCTCCCTTCTCCATTATCTTCGGCTCTATATGTCTCTGTTTGGATACAGGGGAGGACTTGAGCACTCTTTCGCCCAACTACCCGATCACTGTATGGCTGTATCATCCGTCTTCCCTTCTTGGCAATGACACTATATTCACACTGACATCATATTAAGCAGGCTCCCTTTTTTTTCCCTATACCTTTCTTTCTCTTTCTCCCTCTTGCCTTGTCTCTTTCCCTTCCCCTGCTGTTGTCTCCGCAAGAACTCTCTTCTGCTCTATCCCCAAGAGCATTCTGTACACCATGACTGCAAAGCAAACGCTTGGGACTTTCTAAAGCAAACAGCAAGCATCCTGTGCCATAGCCCCATCTGTGGATAGTCTGAGCAGGGAACAATCAGTCCCTCTCCTCCTCCTCCTCTGCTTCGTTCTCTTTCCAGCCCCCTGGGATCTGCACAGCACTAGGATGCCTCAGTCAGACGGGTGCAATGTGCTGGAACAATGGTTGGGCTGCTTCCTCCAGGAGGGGTGTTAGGTTTACCTCAGCCAGCTTGGGAAGCACTTAGCCATGTGTTCTTGCCCTCCTCGCTGATGCTGCTTCGCAGGAATGTGGCAGAAAAGCTTCTTTCCAGCATACGCCTCCCTTACTTCTCTCTCGCACACCTGCTTCCCCCCACCCAGCCCACCTCCAGCTCTTTCTCACACACACACACAAACACAGGTATGCACACAATCACTTTCTTTGCATTCAAGTGTACACTTGAGATCTAATGTTTAGCCTGAGGTGCTATTAATCCCCCTCGGACTTGCAGTCAGTTACAACTTTTCTTTTTTTGTTTTTTCACCTCTGCCATGCTCAAAGAAAAACAGCAGGTTTGGTTTCCACTGAAACAAGCATATCCATTACCTGAAATTCTAGGCTCCTGGCAGTAAATCCCTTTGACCCCCTCTGCCTCCCTCCTCTCCCTTTCTCTTCCTCCCCCTATTCTCATGCTGAGCCCATTGTTGTTTTTGCATCAGCTTTCTTTCGCCAAAAGCAGACTTCAGGAGAGAGAAAAGGAGAGACACACCCCTCAACCAGTTAACTGCCACCCACCTCTACCAAACACCCTCCCACCCACACACACTTCGCTGCTACTCACGTCTCAACACAGCTCGATAACATTAACATGTTTTGCCATTGAGGGAGCTGCAGTTAAAGGCTTGATCAATACGCTTTGACTGACATCCCTCAGTTGATAGCAAATTGGTTGCCTTCTCTCGCAGACCTCCCAGCGAGAGTTTCTCAGCCCTGTCTGAAATTCTCCACAGAAGAAATGTAAATAAAAGACATGGCTACACTTTCTCCAATCCTTCACACAGTCTCTTCCAACAATAGGAAGAACAACAGCAGCAGCAGCACAGGACAATCTTTCATTGTGCAGAGGAAGACAAGGGCAAGCCACAACCAACCCACTATTTTGGTTAATGGTTGAGTCACCAACACAATATTAGCCACGGCGTTCCAGGCAGTTTCAACTGACAAGGTGGAGAGATGAAAAGGAGAATAAGGAGTGAGCGTGGACTTCTTCAAGGAACAAGTAGTTGGAATATTTATTCCCACAAGGGTACACACTCTTTCCATATCTAATAAAATGAGCAGCAGGCAGACAGTTTCTTGTTTCCTTGAATGTGTTTTTCACCCTTAGCTGGTTAAGGAGATGACATGTCCTGAGAGCTGGAGCATCATTAATTAGACAGTTGGACTTTGACTAATCGCTCCAGAAAGAGCACACAGCCCTGAAGATGCCAAACACTCATCTCGGCTCATCATCCACAGCCCCAGCGTGCGCCCTTGACCTCTGTGGGTGCGCGAGTGTGTTCAGGGTGTTGCTTCCGTGAGCTCCTTGTGATTCATTTCTGGATGATGTGCACACGCCATATAAGCCCTAGTGCACTCTGCTGAATATTTCACATCTCCTTCTAATCAAGTGCCACTGCCAATCATAGTTCATGCAAAGAGAGTAAAAATAGAAGTAAAATAAATCTGCATCTAGTGCTAAATAAATGTTGTCTGATGGGATTCCCAGCTGAACTTTTTTCTTTTTCCTGAAACTCTTCCCAGCTGCCAGAATTCTACTCCAATAAAGCTATCTTTAATACAAGGTTAAGGAAAGCGGCTGGTGAAGATAACACAGGAACAGATATTGCTGCAACGCAGAAGATAAATTTCAATTTGCTGTTGGTTTCTGCGTCTCGGCAGGAGATATGAAATTCTTGTCTTGCAGGGCAAGAATTGATTGGAAAATAAAAATGAATGTGTGGTCTTGTGCATCTGTTGTATGTTGGTTTCTGGGCTTAAGGTCTTTTGAAATGGTGATATATCTCTGCAAAAGGAAGTGACACTTGCATTTTAGGGAGGAGATAAATGCAATACAAGTCTTTCTTAAAATAGCTGCTACTGTATAAATTCAACTCTTTCCCTTGGGGGCCTGTTCTAATGACATGCACGGAATTAATCCCACTTTCTTCCTCTCTCTATTCTTTCCATTACTGTGTTTGTACAGAAGAATGAAAGAGTCAACAAATTTGTGCCGTCCCCCGCCCGTGTGTATGCTCACAACACAGCCCCGAAGAGTCACAACTGGGGAAGAAGACTCTAGGAAAATGGCAGGAAGCTCCCATTGTCCTGTTCCCTGTCATATCCTTTCCGGCTCCTCAAACCACCTCAGAGGAAGACACGCTGAGGATGTGCAGAGACAGACACAAGGAGAGAGTGAAGACAAAAGGAGGATGGGTGGGAAGAGGTAAAAATAATACCAAAGAAGCCAAATGTCATCAACAGTTTGCTACCTGGCTACTTGGGCTTCCTGTGTTGAGCCATACCAGTGCGCACATCCACTTAAGTTGCTAACAGCTGATAACAAAGCCTCGGGACACACTGCCAAGTTCTTTATCTGTGTTTACCCACATGGCAAAGCTGATTAGAGATGAGCAACATTATGAAGCCCCATTGTTTCCTTTCTCATTCCAGTTTCTCCTTCCGTAAAAATGCTGCAAGTGCGTGTGCAGGAAGGGGGGCTCAGAGGATATGAAGAAGAGCAGAAAGACAATGCCTTGTGTGCATGACGGGTCTTCAGGATGAAAGGAAATAACAGGTCTTTCTTGCAGATTTTGGACATTCATTACTGCCGGCTTGGGTGTGCCTGTGCGTGTGTTTGTTTGCATGACCACATCATTTGTAAAAAAGACTGGATGCCTTGCTCTAAAAATATTCATCCAGTCCAGTCACCGACAGTAATCTTGACAAAACTCTTAAAATGCACATGTTGGGATAAAGTTTAAAATATAAAAAAGCATATGTGAATCTTTCATTTTGTGTTTAGTTTCTAGAAATTTCAGATACAGCGTTAAAAACGAGCAACACGGACTGAACATCGAGTTGACCACATGTTATCTATCTTTGCCCTGACTTTGTCTCCTAAATTTTGCAAGGCACTTCTGTTCAAGAGTCAGCTGCATTCAGATTCTGCTGTGTCTGCACTTGGTGCACCTCATATCTTACACTCCTCCCTGGCTGGCTACAGTTCTTACCCCCAAACTTTCTGGCACTTAGTCTCTCTTACTTTATCTCTGATCTTTTTTATCACAGAGGAAAAGAAAAGAAAGGCGCATGATACAAGGAGAGGAGGTAAAACGGAGGCAGAAAGAGAGCGCATTGGTTTGTTTGTGTGTGTGTTTGTGCGACAGAGACAAGACTAACAAGACAGGGAAAAGGTTAACAATGCTCAGCGGTCTTCTTCTGTGTTTACCCGCTGCTTGTCCGCTTAATCATCAAGACACTGGTGACACATCTAAGTCTTACCCCTCCTTTAAGACTCTCCTTCCATCTTCCACCCCCAACTTTGTCTTCAGTCTGACTCCCCTCCGAAAGAATTCAAAGAGCAGCAAAACAGCAGTTCATAAAATATGCGCAGCTCCCTAAAACAAAACCTCCCAGGCCATGTTGTCACTGCATCCTCAAGCATTGTTGTACTCTATATTTTAAAGACAAATCTGGTAATGGGAAAACCCAGGGTGGTAATGCGGGGAGGAGGGAGCTGGGGCTGCATTTATCACTTTCTCGGCTCGAGTTTATTTCTATGTTTGTGTCTGTATGAGGTATGAATGCGAACAGGCTTTCAACCGTCGGTGAAAGTCTCCCATCTGCCTGCGGCCCATTAAGCAGATACGCTCTCCTGTCCCCGTGTTCCACAGTCACACATTCTGCGACCGGGCAAAAAGTAAAAAATAAAAAAAATGCTGTGAGAAGAAGCAAGGTGGAAAATTTCCACACTGCCACACTATAGTGAAACATGAGTGGCGACACGACTTAAGAGGAATGGAGAGAAACTTGTAATCTCAGCTCACAGCCTTTGAACTTGGCCCGATGAGACGCAAGCGACCCAAAGCAAAAGGTTCCAAAGAAGAGCTCACTGAAGATTACTCGGAATACTGATTCAGTGTGGAATCCAATTCCTGTGGGAGCCCAGGGGACTATCCGGGAAAGTAAATTATCTGTGTTGTAGTACAGACTACATACTTACAAAATGTATGCAATATGCCATACATAAATTTCAAAGTGAGGCCATGTGTTGGAGCCAAATTTGGATACCACAAAATACATTTATGAGTGCAAAGAATTTTGAGCATCTGTGACTCTTTATAAGACTGACACAATAAATGAGGTCTAGGGTCTCTTAGGTTCTAATTAGGGCAGCTGTTACCATTTTCATTATTTGTGTGCTTGAGTGTGAAAGGAGGGAGAGTGAGTGTGTGCGTGTTGAGGTCCGGAAAATATGCCACTGTCTGGCTACTGCTCCTTCTCATCCAGCTGTTGCTAGTCTATCAGGGAGTGGAGGTTTACTCGTTTCACATTCCTCCCCGGAGCCTTGAATGATGACAAAACCACGCTGAAGGTAAAGATGTACGCACAACACATGGTCATTGGGCATGCTTGGGCTTTTGGTGAAAGTCTGTCTGAGGTGAAAATACAATAAAGCCTAAAGGATTTCAATTTCATTATGCTATCTTTCCTGCCTCCCCACGCTCCTCTTCCTCCACTCACCCCGGAGAACATCTGTGTTTAGTGCGAGGTTGTTGTCTATTCTCTTGCATTCAAATTTAATTATTATTTTTCCTCATCCCAAAGTGTTAATACCGCGCTCTAGTTTATCGACGCTGAAAAATGCTGATAAGTCAACAGTTGCTCAGTGTTAATTGCCGAAAGCGTCTTTTCTGCAACAAGAGCAGCACAAAACGACTCAAATAAATTGTAGCAGCTGTTCAGAAAGCCTGCTTGCTTTTTTTGTTTGTTTTTGTTTAGTAATAATTGCATTTACGCCTAAAAACACATCTGTTTTCGGCATCGTTCTGTTAATTCTATTACAGGATAACTAATAATAAGTTACAATGTTGAAGTGTAGAGGGAACACAAAAGCTGACAAGTCGCATTTTCAAAACAAGACGTGCATCAAAAACATTCTTTCTCCTCACAATTCCTTCAAAATTAAAGCATTTTGAAATCTCGATACTGGAAGGTCTGGGGCAGAATGAGCAGACTTTGTTATAATCACTCATAAACTCTGTTCTGCCAATAAAAAAGCAACAGGGGGTGGTGGTGTTTGTGTAGGAGAGAGAGGGTGGGGGGAAACAGGTGCATTATGTCTGCCCGTCTCAAGAAAAACAAATGCTCTCCCTCTCTAGTTTGTGTCTCCCTCATTCTCTGCCCCTTTGCTTTCTCGCTGCCTCCCCTCTTCCCCGCTCTCACTCTTACCATCTCAAATGCGTGTCCTCGGGAGACCGTGCAGTCCCCGTTGGAAGATACACCGTGTCCGTTTTTGCCCGTTTACGCACCACATGAAAGGAAAAGAAACTTTAGACGCAATCCTGTCAGCTCAGCAGAAACCCCCTCTGGCTTTTGTGTTATTCCCCTTCTTCTTCTTTTTGTTTAAGGGAGTGCAGCGTGTGCAACACCGGCCAACTTCAGGACAAAAAATAAAATAAAATAAAATAATAATAATAAAAAAAGATGCAGGGAGCTGCAATGAGCTGTCTCATTCCCAGCTTTAATTGTTCTGTTATCACCTGCTTAAATGCGCATTCTCGACAAGCCTCGTTTAAAAAAACAACAACAAAAAAGCATTTTATTTAAAAGACACTCGCGTGTGGAGGAACACTGCGGTCAGGCGCAACCGGTCCCCAGATTTAAGAAATCAAATAAGTGAAACTTTCCGTCTGTGCACCCTCGTACCATGATTCTGAGCCTTTCCATTAAAAACAAGAAAGCTCACTTCGCTCAGGCTTCCGATGTTTGAATAAGATCAGGGGTGCAAAAATCACTGCAAATCTCACTTACGCAGTGCCATTTCTCATCAAGGACTGCTCGCAGACAGAGAAACCTCCTGATGTAATCACTCTTTCAGAACTAATTAAACATTTACTGGCAATTAACAGCAGTGAAATGTAGCATTGCAGCAGATCAGATGCCCACACTACTACAGCAGCGCACTGAATGGCTTGACGCAGCGCGCCAGCACGGAGCGCGGTCCATCCTTCCCCGTTAATAAGGACCCGGGTGGTTAAATGATAGCAAACAAAAGAGTATCTTACCTGTGACCATCACGCAAAAGATGAGGTATAACGAAGACATTTTAGTTGCTCTTGCCGCTGATTGTGTTCTATGGAAAGAGTCTCGCTCCGTCTATGCGACTGAGCTGGTTATGGTCCACCGCGGCACCGGGCTCGGGATCACCGGAGATTCGTCTACAATAGCATCCAGTTTAAAGAAACGACTCAGAATGGTCCGAGCAGTCAGTAAACTCGCAGTTAGCAATACATCTCCACAGTTGGTAACTTTCCCCTCTGCATCAGCTTCTTTCCCAGTCTCCGTTCCTTGCCACTGTGGCACAGCTCTCGCCTCACTGTGCTCTCCAGCAGTCCATTAGAGAATCGGGCGTTTCAATCAGAAGGTTCATCCAGAGTCCACTTTGTAACCTGCTTCAGCATGCTGCGCGAAAAAAAGCGATCACTCCTCCTAGACAGTGCGCAGTGATAACCTCGGTGAAGTTACCTCTCGCCCCTCCGCTGGAGTCTCTCACTCTGTTCCCTCTATAACACACTCACTCCCGCTTCTCTCTCTCTCTCTCACACACACTCTTCCCCGATCGGTCTCCTCGGTTTACTTCTCTCTCCCTCCTGCCAATTGGAAATGCGCACTGACAGTCATCTGGTGGTGGTACTGGGTAGCCAAATCTGGCAGAAGCTGAGCCTGAGGAGCCCCTTCTTCCTCAGATGCTTGCGGGGGGGGGACCCCCGCCCCTAGGGGACTGGGATTGGCTGAGCAGGCATCACGAGGAGGGCATTTAAAAAACTTATTCACAGTTAAATGACTGCTCTAACAGCTTTGGGTGGAAAAACGCTTGAATAATATGAATCCACAGAATAGAATGCTGGAAAAGCAATGTGCTCCCTGTCCTGTAGGGGAAAATGCAGATTCTTGCTGTGGCCATTAGTTTCTTTTTCCAAATCATACACAGCACAAAAAGCACTTGCCTCTTCCTCATTTCAAAGGTTTTTTTTGTGTGGGGTTTTTTTTTTTTTTGGTATATTTGTCACTTTTGAATGTTTCAGATCGTTAAAGAAATTTTGATATTAGACAAAGCGAATCTTAGCAAATTCAAACTGCAGTTTTTACATGATGCTTACATGACATTTATTAAGTAAAAGAAATATTAAAACCCACCTGGCTCTGTGTGAAAATGTAATTGCCCCCTAAACCTAATAGCTGGTGTTGCCACACTTGGCAACAAGAACCTCAATCAAGTGTTCGTGTAAGCTGGCAATGAGTCTTTCACACCGCTGTGGAGGAATTTTGGCCCACTCTTCTTTGCAGAATTGTTTTAATTCAGCCCGTTGGAGGATTTTCAAGCATGAACAGCCTGTTTAAGGTCATGCCAAATCATTTCCATTGGATGCAAGTCTGGACTTTGACTAGGCCACTCCAAAACCTTCATTTGTTTTGTTTGAGCCATTCAAAGGTGAGCTTGCTGGTGTGTTTTGGATCATTGTCCTGCTCCATAACTCAAGCCGTAGGGTACAAACTGGCCAGATATTCTGCTTCAGGGTTTTCTGGTTTAGAGCAGAATTCATGGTTTCATCAATTATAACAAGTTGTTCAGCAGTCTCTGACCATCACACTACCACCACCATGTTTGACTGTTGGTATGAAATTTATGAAATGCTGTCCTAATTTTAGGCCAGATGTAACGGGACTCAAACCTTTCAAAAAGTTCAGTTTTTGTCTCATCAGTCCACACAATATTTCCCCAAAGGCCTTGTGGACGATCAAGATGTTGTTTGGCAAATGCGAGATGAGTCTTTATGCTCTTTTTGGTCAGCAGTGATTTTCTCCTTGGACTCTCCCATGGATGCCATTTTTGCTCAGTCTCTTTCTTATTGGTGAATCATGAACTCTGACCCGAGGCAGATGAGGCCTGCAGTTCTGTAAATGTTGTTCTAGATTCTGTTGTGGCCTTCTTTGAGTAATTTGTGTAGGTTGGTCACTCCTGGGAAGGTTCACCACCATTCCAGGTTTTCTCCATTTATGGATAATGACTCTCACCATCATTCACTGGCCATCATGTGTTGCTTTGTGACATCTTTTGGCCACTTCACCTCACCAGACAGGATCTATTTATGGGTTTTCTTAATTCAGCAGGTCTAGCAGTAATCGAACCTGGCTAGTGAAAGTGAGCTCAACTTTCCATAAAAATGTGGTTAATTACAGTAAATGAATTTAAACTCAAATGTATGTAATTTTTCTTCAAACAATAACTGTATCTTCGTCATTTATTCATTAGCTATGGTAATGATTTATATGCCACAGACAACATTTCAATGTGAGAAGGAAAATCCAAAGACTGGCTTCATTTTAAATATGCACAAAATCTTCCTTCCTCTCAGTGAAGTTACACAGCAACTCTCCTATTTTGGTCAGACAAGGGCCAAATTTAGCACCCAAATCAATCCCTGCCTTCCATTATGCAACATATTTAGAAGTTAATGAGAATGGGTATGAAGTACAGAATCAGTTAAAGATGTTTGGACAATCTGTATAATGATCACTTGACACATAAACCCCAAAACAGATGAAATAATAGCGGAAACCATCAGCTGCTGTTTCAGAAAAGTAAACTAGTTTAGTTGATGAGCCTTTTGTCTTTTATGTACTCACTTTCTCCCACACAACTGATGACTTTTACCCCAGCCATGTGTCACTATTATTTCAGTTAAAATGATAACTGGATTTTTAGTTAGTCAGGTAGCATAAGTTCATGTAAGTTTTTTCAGTTAGTTATTGTTCAGCGTCATGTAGTGGGCACCAAAGAGAACAGAAGAGAACAGAATCATTATCATATTTCAACAAAAGCTAAGGCTTCTATAAAGAGATGAAAACACTGCAGTCTATCACTTGCCTGTGGCTGTTTGTAGGCTTGTTCTTTGATGTCGTTCATTAGTTATTCAAGGATCTATTGATTAACCAAAATAATAGGCCTCGGAGTCATCTGGTTAATCAGTCTTTCACACATGCAAAGAATGAATTTAATGTTAACACATCCACCCTTTAGAGACACACACATGTGTGAGTGCGCACACACACACACACACACACACACACACACACACACACACACACACACACACACACACACACACACACAGAGACAAAGACACAAATACATGTGCCCTGTTAGCACATCCAGGTGGTTGAAGCACCATAACACTGTGAAAAATTCATCAAAGTGTGTAGACATGGACACAGAGGACTTCAGCATGTGTTGATGTGTTCCTAAATAAATAAATAAATAAAATAAATAATAAAATAAAAAAGCATCAACAGCAAAAATAAGAATCTCTCTTTTTGACATTTAGCATTGCATTTAATTAAACACTGAACCACGCGGTGATTAGGGCTCACGCCTCATGAGGGTGCCCCCCTCCCCAAACAGTAGTTTTAAAACCCTGGGGCTGGCCTTCCTGTTTATTGCCTCCCTGTAATGCAAACATAAGGGTCCCCTGCCAGTAAACACATGTTGATGGAAAAAACAGCTTGCACAGCTGGGAAGCCAACCCAGGTTAGAGTGACTGAGCACATGGGTAAATGAGCGTGTGTGTGTGTGTGTGTGTGTGTGTGTGTGTGTGTGTGTGTGTGTGTGTGTGAGAGAGAGAGACACACACACACACACACAAGGACAGATACTTGCTTATTGTACTTGTGTCAGTGTGCAAATCAGGTTGAGTATAGGAAGGATAATCAAAGGAAATCATTCATCAATCACACACACACACAACACATAGTGTGTGTTTGCCGGGCCATAGTAAGCATGTGTTAAACCGTCAAGGAGTGACTGAAGGCAGGGTTAGGGTGAGCTGTAAAACAGCAGGGTGTCTCCACCAGTTGTGCTGTGATAATAAAATCAACATCCATTGTGCAAAGTCTGTCACCAGGCATGCTGCTGTGATTGAAATGTATGATCTCCTATGGCTCGCACAGATGGACAGATAGATGAGGGCAAAACAGATGATACTTGCACCAGCATCAGTTCGAGCCAATAGTCTTAATTATATTGGCCTCCGTGGCATCAAATGGAGGGCGCCCTTGCTCCCCGAGCTTTTGAGCCTGTGAATAATTTATAAATAAAAAGGGGGTTTTCAGCTGTGGGTTTATTAATAATAAATATGGTTTGATATTTACTAAACTGTTCAGAGGGAGAAAGGGGTGACAGTTAAGACATCGTTTGCATGGTAATTGTAGGGAGGTAATAAATAAGGCATGAAGTGGAGATATATGGAAATGTGATTCACAGGGAAATGAGAATAATTTAACAAAATATTATCCCAGTCCCTATTTGACCCGGGGTCAATTAAAAAAAAGAGAGAGAGAGAGATGTCAGTCATGGCGAATGGAGTTGCGCTTTAAAATTACAATCCCTTGCGTTCTCTTTTGTCTGGCTGGAGAGTGGATAACGCTCAAGTGGGGGGAAAATGCATTCATACTGACACAAAACATTTGTTTATCTCGAATGAATATTAAGGAGAATAAAAATCATCCTCATCATTGCTACCAGAGGAAAAGAAGACATTTCTCTATCAAAACTGAACTCTGAGCGGCTCGAGCTGAAAGCCGAGGAATGCGAGTTGTGTTTTGCTTCAAAATCTTCTATTCTTCTGGAAAAACTCTGCGTGGTTTTCAATGAAAACACATATTGTGCCAGCGCTATAAAAACGTTTTCTATAAAAATATGAAAAGTTCAAACACAAACTAATCATTTTCCCCTACCTGAGTCATGAAATACAGAGTGATTAACATCTTGCTCTATATACTGTGGTGTATGTCCATATTGCAGTGATTCAGTTCCTGGTCTAAGGTTTATGCTACTATCCATATGAGAAACATTACACCAGCTCTTACTGTAATTGTGATATTGAATGTTGAGCTGATCTGTGTCAACCATAACTCTAAATGCCGCTACAAGCTCATAATTCATAAGGACATTTACCTTTACTAGGAAGTGGTATCCATCTGCACAGCTCACAAGCAATTCAAAACCTGTCTCCTCTCTCCCATTCCGCTAGGATGATGTCAGGCTACTGCATCGGTCTGAAATCTGCAATTAAGCATTTTCCTTCCGCGTGATTGATGAGCAGGAGGAGGTCCATTAAAGCTCAACATGTAACCCGGGGCTCACTCTGAAGTCTACAGGACTATTTCCAGGCTCATATCAAATCCATGTCCCCTGCCCTAATATCAGAATATGACTCTGGCCACCCATGGATTCTGTTTTTGTCTGTAATGAAAGTCTCTCCGGGGATCAGGTTGAGGGATTCTTTTCCTCAGGGGTCAAGGAGAGGTTGAGGCTTCTGGTCCATGCTGTGCTTAGAAAAGGGTGTGGATTACAGGAATGTGGATGTTGACCTCAGTGTCTACACATATATTGAAAAGATCTACCGTCTGACATTACACTAGATAAATAAGCAGCAAAGCTTTGACAGAATCGCCATTGTTTGACCCAGGATGAAGAGGGCTTTGTTTCCATCTCTTGCGTGCTTGCACAATTTCTTCTTCCTCTTTTCGCAAGCCAGCACTTCGTCAACCTATCGCGCATTTTTCCCCCACTTCTTCACTAAAGTCGTTGCAGCATCGCCCAAATTTAAGATCAGACCGGCTGGGTCCTTGCCCGGCATGAGTGTGTTTTCGCTGATAAGTACAGCAGTAAGCTGTCTAAAATATTCATAGACTGATGCAGAGTTGTTGTCCCTTGATGGGCCTCACCATGTGCAACATCTGTTCCTGATGTCATGGCGCGTTCTTGTGTGCCAGAAAAGCCCTGATGGTGTCCGTGGCATCTCTCCTCATTTCTACTGTCGTAAGCCAAGTCCAGGCACACTCCTCTCCGCTCAGCTCCGATAAATAGCTGAGACAACGATAGTGACTCAGTCGCCTGGACAGAACTATTGAACACGTCTGCTAATCCATACACATAGATTTAGTCACTCCGGTCTCACACTGACATCAGCAATTCTGCCATTCACTGATAAATGTGTCAGTTGATTGTTGGCCCTATCAACAGCCCACGATGATTTGGAGACCATTCCACAATGAGTTGCTGCGCAGTGGATCCGAGGAGTAAATACATCGTAAGCTGTCAAAGCCTTAATGCACTTAGCTCAATAAAAATCTAACATATACGTTTATGTTCTAATGCTGCACTTAACATTGCATTATGCAATTAAAATGTCAAGTTTAACGTAAGCAGCCGGATTGTTTTGAGCAGCCTACTGTTGACACTGACTCCACGTATCTATGACAACGTGAGGGATGGAAACAGAATCGGCATTAGTCAAGGTGAATCTCGTCCTAGACGCACCATCCATACGAGGCCACGGCTGCAGTCACAGTTCCCTCACCACTGGGCTTGCCTCGCTGTCTGCTGACAATCACATCAATAGGCCACGACTGGCTGCTTGTTTTGTGCCATGATCCCTTGCTGCTCATGCTGCTGAAAAAAAAATAAATAACCAAGCTCTGCACTGCTATAAATAATGGATGACTCGTCCACTGTCACTTTTCATAGCATGTCAAGCCACGGCCTGGCCATTATTAGGGTCTGTCCTCTCCCCCTTTCTGCCTCTGACTCCAGTTTTGTTATTGTTCTGGTCGACTTGCCTGCACACCTCCTCGGCGGGTCGGCTGTCAGTCTTTCTCTTGGTTGTTGCAGTTGATGGTAGCCACAGAGAAGAAAAACATGCTCCGGGGGCCTTATACAAAAACGGGTGATATGGCAAGCCTCCGCTGGTCTGGCGACAGCGGGAAATCTGCCTTGAACAGGTAGCAAAGCACTTTCAGCTTAAGGTTTGCCAGGGCTGCGGTTAGAGACTGACCTCATCATCTTGACACAGACTGTCTTTCGCTCTCAGACCCCATGAAAAGCTAAGAATGTTGCTTTAAAGTCAAAAAACAAGCACACACATTGGGTACAAAAAGAAGAGACTGCTTACTTAACCAGACACACAATACGCCCCAGTCCACTCGTCCAACAGGAGAAATCATGGATTATTTACACATGCAGCTGCGTCTGAGAAAAATGAATGAGGAACATCTGGCTGAAGGGGGAATATGAGAGAAAGATAAGAGAAAGATTTAGTCATTTGGCCTATGGAACACAAACACGAGGGTGTGTTGTAGAATCAGAGGAGGTTGTTATTTTAGGGGGACTTAAAAACTGTTTTACTCTCCATATCAGTTTCAGCTCTGTTTGTTCAAAATGTGCTTCGGTGCCACCAGGCCAAGCCCGAGGCAAGCGGTGTCCACCAGCAGCTCTCGGCTCCCGCAGACCGAGCCAGCCTCTCCATCTGCAGAGTAATAGCATCAAATCAAGGCCTGCAGCAAACAAACCCTGACAGATCCTCTCATTTGGGATTCACTTTGGGACAGCTGTGGTGCCATCCAAAAAGGGGGGACGGAGAGGAGGAAGCCAGCAGTCAGTAATGTATGCAGAGTGCCTGCACGTCCTGGATGACAGCAACATGAGCGCTTGTCACAGGAGACATCAGTTCTACTTAGTCACAGCGCTGCGGGGCAATCCATATGACTGCAGTGCTGTGCGAACTCTATTAATAGTTATCTACCTTTCAGGAGTTATTATGCTGAGTAGGGGATGACAAAGGAATATAATGGAATAAGTCCCAAATGAGGAAAGGAAACAGGGTCTGCGGAGCATCCTTTTTGCCACTGGGGTTGTTACAACTTAAGAATCTTCCTCCAATCTCCTCTCTCTCACCCCATTCCTGGCAGCCTTATGCCAGACCCACATTTTATGTGAGAGGCATTTTAAGGATTAGTTATGGGGCAGGGGGAGGGGACGGGGTGGGGGTAATGATACTGGAGGAAAAGACGAGCAAAAGCGGGGTGCAAAGGAAGAGCTGAGACAAGGCAAAATAGATTGATGGCAGAGAATAGAGCTCACTAGAGGTCCCGTTGCCACTGAGGAACTCGATGCAGTGCTTGAGTCAGACTGGATCCAAAATGTCTTAAGCCAGGTAGTGACTCATTTTATTGCAGTATGCTTGGGCTTTAAGTATCAATACTTCCTGATGCCATGTGATATGCACCTTAGTGTGTATCTTCCATTTAAAACAGCATTCTATTTGATTTCATTGATTGAAATAATTAATAACAGATGACACTGCAGCTTGCCACTCTGTTTAGATCAAGTGCATTGCAGTTAGGGCTGATTCATCCTCGGTCTACTCAGATGGATTCTCCATAAGTCCAATACAGATCAGGCCCCAAATTTCTGACTGGTGAAGGTCTCGTGCAGAGGGAGGAAAAGGTAATGCAGGAAAGACAGGTGGACCTGTTTAAAAATCAAGGTCTTGAGTTGGCCATGGTTAATTTTTCATCATACTCCTAAATTAAAAATGTGGATGGTCATCACTTATTTGTCAAATTGTCTTCGCTCAAAAAAGATGAACGTCACATCAGGTTTGCAAAAAGGTCAGGGGAGCCAACAGCTAGGGAGGAGGAAGAGCAGATCAAAGACTGCTGATCCCACCAAATGCTCTGCAAAACCGCCTTGTTTAAGGGGGCTTTTACTCTAAATGGAGTCCCTGAACTTTTACACTAAGTAGAGATGACAGGATTTCAAATACAACATCTGGAATGGTTTGGCATACTTGTTCAACGTACTTTCATGGTCCGGTATAAATATGGGGAAGATATAAACAAAGTATACCACGGCATCCATACATCCTCCACTTAAGCCTAAAAAGCCTTTAAGTTAATACCCACATGCTCTAAATCAATACCAAATTCTGCTCACTGTAAGCATAAATATGTATCTTAGTTTCCCTGGATTGTAAAAACCACTCACATCCGCAGTAGATATAATGTAAAGTGAATCCATTGGATTTCAGCATATTATTTGATTAACTCTCACTGTCCATCATTGCTTGACTGTTTCTATTCTTCTATTTCTTTTTCCTTGTTCTTGGAAAGGAGAAGCAGTGTGTCAGAAGTAAAAACACAGTAAAGTAATTAACTTCCCCCCCATTTATGATCACCGTTCCAACATTTCTAGAATTAAGGGTAAGAAAAAAAGGAAGAAGAGAGGGAAAATGATGGGTGTTGCTTCTACTTCTTCAAAATTGCAAATGTGTAGATCTATGGATGAGTGCTTAGCCCACAGCTGCCAGCGAAAGGAGAGAGAAACACAAAGGTCCCTTGTGTTCAGGCCTAAAGACTGGCCAAGAAAGGGAGCTAAAGATCTACCAGTGCACCTCAGCTGCCTTGAGGGTTGATAGATCTTTTCCATCCGACTAAAGGAGCCTACCACCCCCACTGTTTTCAACAGACAGGTCAGTACTTGCAAATCAACTTGATGAAATATGGCATGTAAATAAACACATTTCAGCTACATCTCCGTGAGATTGTCTACTGCAACGTTAACTATATAGCTGCACATCAAATTTGTTTGTTTCCTGATTGAATAAGAAACTGGATCGCTCAGAAAAGACTACATAAGAAGAGAACCAGACCCCTGCCATTACAAACACAGCCCTTGTTTTGATTTGACACATCTGGGAGAACTGGTTTCTTTCGCCTGATCCCCTCATTTCTTCTCGATAGGCTAAGAATAAGCATCTGTTACTGGGGACAGCTTGGGAGATAGAGCAGCCTAGCAGATTGTTTTTGAGAATGAAAAAAAGGTTGTTTTGATACAAAAAAAGGAGGTTTGATTTAACACAAAGCCTTCCTGTTAGTCCCCTGATCTCGCCTAGCGCAGGAAATAACAAATGATGATTTTCAGTGGAGGCTGCATTGGAGGACTGCTGGGGTTAGAAAACAGCAAAATGCTAAATGTATTTGTGCACATTGAAATCACACAACTTTAATGTGTTTGATCATTTTACAATATAAAACTGAATTAGCTGTTATTCGAATCGTCTAATCTTGTTGTAAGCTACATATTTAAAAGCAGGGGTGGGGGTGGTGGCAGTGGTGGTGTCGGCCCCTAAGATGTATGAAATATTGGTTATATTTCATTGCGTCTGCATTTTCAGCTCATGGGGATTGCCAGAGTTGTGCAAATCATTAACTCATTTTCCTGCAAGACCAGATTTAAAGGAGTTAGTCTGCATACTGTTTGGGTTACACTGCTCTCTTATCAGCTCTATTATTAGCTGGCCACTTGCTCTCTGCAGTTGCCTTCCTTCCAGTATTTCCTGATTGCATTTTTCATCCTTGTCTTAAACACATCCTCGGCTCTTGTGTGCTCTGTACTTTCACTGTTAGTCCGTGCGTAAGGCCACATCCTCACCATGATTAGAGCTGTTTTTAGAAAATAAGGGTCTTAGAGGAAGTTTATCATGCCCTTGCCACCCAGGCCTTAGTCAAGACACACCCCAATTACCAATGCGACTTAATTACACTATACTTTACAATGGTGGGTGGGGGGCAGGGGGTTACAGGCAAAGGCTGTACTCTACTGTCTGTCAAAAGCTAAAGAATAGTGTGAGGAATTGTCAATCACATATTGTTACACGTGGCGGGAAATAAAAGAATTAGCAGCAATTGAGACCTTATGTAAATATTAGTGTTATTATTTCATGGCTTGGCAGAGGCTTTCATCCCAAGTGACTCACAAATTCTGGAACCCATTTGCAAAGCGCAGCTTTGAACCAGTGAAATGCAGGTAAAGTACATTGCTCAAGGGTACAACTGTTCCACATAATATGTGTTGTATTAAAAAAAGGTCGTGCTCAAATTAAGTGGATCCATGAATTGAAATGAAAAAGGGCCCCTTTTGAGAGGAAAATAGATTAGTTTTGCTGATAGATGATCACTTGAAAGCTCTGTGATGTGAATAAGGAAATTTTGACCAGTTGCAGTAAAGCTGATTTATATCAGTTAAACGTTGTCCTGAGGGCCACTGCAGGGGGGTGGGGGATATGGCAAATTATCCATGAATACATCAAAGCCTTCTAAAGTGGCTTATTGCTACAGATATTCTTTTTCATTGTTTACATTGAATAATCTAATTTAGGCTGTCAGGAGGAATTGCTAAACAGTGATTTAGCTTTGTATTCCTGGAAATCTTAGCAAGATAGCGATTGTATTTGCCAATGTACAGTATGCAAGTCTGGTGCAGTACTGCCTTATTAATAAGAGTATATTAAACAGAGATCCCCATGGTACCATTCATTATTGTTGTAACACTAACTCAAGCACTTTAGTGGAAAGCAGAAATTGTGGTTCCCCTCAACCAAAACCTGCTCATTATTGTCCATGTGAACAGCTTGTCTGATTCATTAAGCGTTTCCCGCACTATGTGCTCAAGAGACACAGACAAAGCAAAGAGGAAATGTAGGGGAGAGGGAAGATGACGGTAGGTTGTGGTTTAGCCCAAGCGTGCCTGGAGTGAAATATGACTGATTACTGCATTCTTCAGTTGACATGCCCTCACTACACCTGAAACCTGTTAACTCAATGTGCATGGAACGGCCCGAATGAAGAGTCAAACCTGTTTTGACTGCCACATGGCAAATATTATGTTTGGCTGACCAGGTCACAGCTCAAGTAGGCTAGGCGAGATATAAGCAAACATCCTGCTCTGAGAATTAGGGTGTGTGCAACACTCCACTACCATATTTGTCTGAATATGCAAACACGTGGCTGTTTGCATTTTTATGGATCCAGGCATGCAGTGATGGATTGTGTTTTCTGTGGCTGACATGCAGCATGATGTGTCAGATGCCGCAACTTTTAAACAACATAGATGTCTAGCACAAAGTCAGACAGCCCTGTATCTTTTGGATACCTTGAAGGCAAAGAAACAATGACAGTACATGGTGACATAAAAACTTTTGTTAGCTTGAGTCATCTTTGTTGGATCACTGACAAATAAGCTCTGTTTCTTCATTCACGTTAACGGGAACTCAGTAAATTATCAGAAGTCAGATTACATTTATTCTTAATAAAGAAAGAGCCGAGTATGGGGAAATACTCCTACCTGAAATTATGACTACATCTGACTGGATTTAAGTCCAGATGAGAAATCTGGTCACTTTCAGGATCATCTAATGAAGTAGTGATAGTTGCTTATCACTTTCAAGACTGCGTAAGTATTCAGTTGCAACTCACCAAAGTCAGCTTGTTTTGGAGAATGCCCTAAACAGCAATAAGAATTTCTCCTGGAACGCACTCAAGTTTGTCTGCATTATAATTTGTGCGCTCGACGGGGTCAATCTCATAACGCAAACGTTGCTTTTTCCAAACCAACTCAATGAAGATGAGAGGAACATTAACTAATAACTAACCTATGAAATGAATGAAAAAAATAACAGCATTATTTAAACAGACTTATGAAGCCACATATCCTGTGTTTGTAAAAGGATTAAGAAGCGACATAAGCCAGGTGTGAGCTTTTCTTTTCCTCTAATTCAGACACAGGTCAATTATATTAATGTTAGTCCAGGCTTCATTCAGACATTCCCACAACAGAGACGTTAAATGTCCAATTTCAGCCGTACGTGCAAAATTTTTGCTGCATTTATGTCTGCACCAGCTCCAGTGCATTGCAACAATTTTGAAAATTTAGTTTGCTGTGCCATTGCCATTAAGGGCAGTGTCTGTGGGTGTTTGTATATGTCACTGTGTTTGTAGCACTCTGTAGCAGCTCAAACGGAGAGCTCTGTCTCCTGGATTAGTAACAGCAAAAATACAGTATTAACAAAATACGTCAGACGGAAATGGTCAAAGTAACACTTTATAATATGGCCTGTATTATGCCCTTAGTTGCAGGCTGTATTGTAAAGTGTTAACAGTTAAACAGATGACGTGTGCCATGCCAGTCAGTTTAGACTTCCATCGTGTTGAAAGTTTTATGCAAAAGTTACCAAGGCCGACCTACTAAGAGCACCATCGCAACTTTTGCAGAAAAAAAGTCACCGTGGTGCTCATAGAGCCAACACACTGAGATGCCATCGGATTAACAGAAACGAGTACAGGTCTGAAAGGGGCTTCTGTCAGCAGCCATTAGCGGTCGCATCAAAGACTCAATGAAATTAGACTCTTGCTGAGAGCTGTCATTATAGGGCTGTTTGAGACTCTGCAGGGCCAAGTTCCAAACCTTCCCTCGACCCCACAGTGCTTGGTGGAAACCGATGCCTCTCCATCAGCAGCAGCAGCAAACGCCACTCGCTATTCATTCCACTGGACAAAGTTCACACCTGCTTCTGCTGCTAATTAATGAACAATAAAGTGAAACCGGGAGGTGTTTTAAATTCACGAGGGTATGAAAATCACTGTTCTACATGCGTCTTCATGTCCCAAAAATGGAACTGCCTTCAGCACTTTTATGTCCTCTCCTCTGTGGTTGATAATGATTTTCTCTCACATAAGACAAGTGAAATCTACATTTCCAATAAAGCTGTTAGTTGTTCGTTTACTCACACGGAAGACACGTGGGGAAAATGCGTGAGGCTCTATAGTGTAGCGATTTGCACATTTGCTTGGCAAGTTGAAAGGTCAGCTGTTCATTTAAAGCAGGACCCAAATCCCTTTGGGGCTGCATCTCGAAGTGCAAACTTGTAGAGTAACAGAAGTAGCTTTTACTGACATAGAATACACCAGGTGAAATATCTCTCTGTCTTTGCACTATTAACCAATTCAGCATTTGTTACTTTCTTACTTCACAAATGCATGCTTGCATAATTTACCACAGGACAGCCAGGTGAGGTTCACGCAGCTCTATGTGTTGATCTCAGGTCACATTTATGTTATACCATCAGAGACAGAGATATTTGAGCCAGACTGCCAAACATCTGTGTTCGGTGACTTTATGGGTGGCCTTTGCAGTCAGGACAATCATTGTAATCTTGACCATGGAAGGGGAAATAGTAGCTCACCAGGAGTTCAGTGTGGCTGTCACAGGAATCCATGCTTGACAGGCTTGCACTTGAAAAGTCCCTGTACTGTGAGTGACTGTCCTCTCCCTCCTGTCTACCGCTTATCTGGTCCCCTCAGCCCCTGCCATACACACAAGCGCACACGTGCACGCAAACACACTACGTTTATTCACCCATCACACAATAGTGTGCTGACAAACTGTCTCCCTCGGCCACCTCTGTTCCCTGCCCACTCGGGGAAGATGACATGTGTTTGATGGCCAAAATCATTGCACTGTCTACTTTCTCTGTCTCCTCAGCGCCAAGCACACCACGACCTGAGAGTGGGGGGTGGGAGGTTGAGCGAGTGGCATGTTTGTACTGCTCAGCGCCTTCAGAAGAGATTTAATGTAGCTGATATGTTGTTTTGTTTGTTGCTTTGTGCGTCGCTCTTAATTAGCTCCACGGACAAACAGTGAGACTGTACCCCCTCAAAGCCACTACAACTAATCAGGAATGCTGAGGAGCCAGAGATGAAGAGAGGAATGACGCTGACCTCAAAATGTCAGCTGGTGTTGCATTTCTTATTGTTTACTCTCACTTTTCCACGCAATGGTGTGCATGATCATGCTCAAGGCTATTTACATATTTGAACTCTGCTTTTTGTCTATATTTCTTATGGAAGGAATTAAAAAGCGCAGAAAAAAAGGCTTGTGGCTTATTGTTGAAAGGACTGAAGCTCATTATAGGGAAACAGGCTGAACCTTGGCCACCCACGCCATTCATTTGGGCAGCCATGGGGCTCATTATCCTTTTGGAGAGACTACGGGTCAGGGCGCCACAACCTGCCCTCTACAACTGCCACAAAAACACGTCCCACAGAACTCAAAGGTGATGTTAGATAGCACATTACTTTTTTTTCTCCCAGTTATCTTATTTGCTAGTCAGCCGACAAGCAGGGAGGAGATGACAAGAATGAGATGAGAATAGGTGACATCTGACAGTCACTGTGAGCGTGGGTGATTGATGGTGGTAATGAAGTCATCTGCACCTTCACTCTTACTGTTTTTAAAGATTTTGCCCTTGGTCCTGATTTGGTTCAATGTCCCGGTTACAGGGACTAGCACAGGAAACTTATTCCACTGCAATTTCACATTAATTTAATTTATTTGTGTGTGTCTGTAATTATAAATACTCAGCAATACTCCAAAGTTTAAGGTGGCTGGGTGGGCCTCAGCCTGAGACAGGTACAACTGAGCTGATAAAAGGCCCAGCTCAGGCAATATTTAGTCATTTTATTTGAAAGAGCCCACAGTGGAACCTGCTATCATTGTTTGTTTACTTATTTCCTTTTCATTGTATCACAGATTTGTTATTGTTATTGACTTCAAAATCCTTTGTAACAACAGCAAAATGAAAGTGAAATCAATGCGAAGGAAAACAAAAGCCAGAATTTTTGCTCCTCATATTTTTAACGTGGATGACAGTGCAAAGAATGCCTGAAATACCATTAGAAATTGCTTCAGAGAGTCACACTATTTTTCATCCTCCGAGGTGAGCTGGATGTACGTGATGATTTGTCTGTTTGTTTGCTGGTTTCATCTGCTTGTCAGCAAGATTAAGCAAAAGCTTTCAGAAACTTGGCGGCTGGGCGGAGCATGGGCAATAATCTAAGCTCATATAACCGAAGCTCTTGGTATGTAGGAAAGAACCCAAACAAATATCTTACAAGAGGCACATAAAAGGACCCAAACCAAGACTAACAGGACCCAGCTTACTTCACAGTTCTTGCTCATTTGGAGATCTTCTGTGTGTGTTTATTACTGTAATAGGTGTGAGAGGCCTGATTGTGCTCCAGAGGGTGTTGCATTGGAGAATATAATATTATTCTCATACAGATGATGAAAAAGGATGCAATGAAGAGGCTGCAAAAACTATAATATACATGCCAAAGCACTTTCCAGGTCTGGCTTTCACAATCAGCCCAGGCGAGCACAGCACCTCCTCTACTGGAGAAACCCCCTGCTGCTCCTTCATCCCGGGCACCCTGCACTCTTTGTTCACGTGCCTCCTGTGCAATGCAGTCAGAGTTCATTCTCTCCACTGGAAACACTGCATGCTATGTGTCATGATGAGAAAACTCATGCCCAGCATCTCCAAGTAAACTAATTACGACTGTTGCTAACTTTACCTGTAACTTGGACTTTACCTGCCCAATCAACTCCTTGATTCTTATACTTTAAATAATACAACCATGAGCAGGATTTTTTAAAGCTTCATGAGACACGTGATTTTTTTTTTTAACACAAGCTCAAATTTGCTACATTATTACACCAAAGCATAAAAAAATGCATCTTTAGTGATGAAAATTTTACATATTTCCGGTTACTCTGGCAACACAACTTTGTGGTATTTCACCTGTCTCCTGTCCTGAGGTTAAACAAATCAGCAGCAGAACTTTTCCATGGGCACCAGCTGTTTTATCTGCTTGTTGCTATTGGAAATGACAGCACTTAGACTCAAGGGCCCTTCCTTAGCCTTGATAGACCTAGGTATCTATTCTGAGCCTCTTGGCTCTTTCTATACCCCTGCTAACAGTATGGCCACAATCTGTCCTTATCACTATCCCCACCATGGCCCCATCTCTGAGTCTGGCTCAAGGATAAGGGAGGGGAGGAAAAATGGAAAACGGTGGTTTGGATGATGTTTATGATTCCCACTCTTGCTGCCCTTTCCTTCTTTACAGCCGTCATTCTCAGAATCCCATGCCTGACTGATAATGGAACAAAGCTGCTCTCCACTCATCTGTGTGTGTCACATGTCCCGCTCGAAGCCCCCCCGCAGTTATGGTGAATAATCTGCGACGGAGCAACTGGAGCACACGGCCACTGTGCCCCTTGGCTCTGCCTTCCCAGTGCCAGTGCAGAATCCATGGCCTGCCTAGGGAGAGCAAAGAGAAGGCAAAAGACTTTCGCTGAGATCTCCCTTCCCTTTCCCCTGAAGCTCACAGAGATCCAGCCTATATGGGTGGCCCTGTCTGAGGCTGTTTACTCTTAATTGAGTTGCTCACTCAGCCACTGGCCCTGGGGGACACCTCTGTGTCACTTCCTATGATTAACCTACATTTCAACTATCGTCCAGGACTGCTGCCAGATCTGGTAAGGCCATGAAGTATGCGCTGAGACATCAACAATAAATGAGCAAGGAGAGGAAAAGAAAAGGGGTGAGGAGGAGGCTAAGGTAAGATGTGACGATTACGCCGGAATAAATCCACCCATTAATACTCGCGTCTATAGATAAAACAGACAGGAGAGAATGGAGATAATTAGGATACCTGGTAAAAGGCCCAACTTTACTGTCTCAGCAAAAGCTATACTGCATTGATGTCACAGAGCCCGTATTGAGCTGGTCAAGTGGATTTAAAAATGGCCTCTCATCAGACTAGGTTCCATTAAACAACATTGGTGCGGACCAATTTGGGCTTTTTAGCTCTGGCCTAGCTCCAGGGGATAGGATGGTAATGTATGTAGCTTTCTGAGAGTTCGTCTTAGGCAAGGTTCCCCATTTCCCCAGTAAGTAGCAGAAGATCAAAGGCTGTGAGTGAAGAGCTATTCTGTCCAGTTCTACACTGAGCCAATCAGACCTTTCATTTATTGGCACTCCAAGAAGCGGTATAAATCACGTCAACCAGCATCGACCAGAGTCTTAGTCATGAACAGTAGCTCACAACAACACATGGATTTGCTGCTATCTTTGATCAATGTGAAGTTATTTAACGGCTTTGATGGGCAACCCCTGGCAAGTACCATTGTTTTCCTTCCTGGTTTTCACAGCTTTTTCTTGCGTTCGCTCTCACTCGCTTACTTTTTCATGCCTATTTTGTTATCCAAACACTTGTGTGCGTCGGCAACCCTCTCCCTGCCAAGGCACTCATGGAGAAGTGATAGGCATGGGGAGTCTGTGGGCCAGCAACCATGAAATAAATATGGATGGTCATGAGTGAGATGAGCGAGGATCATCTGTTTTGCCATCTGCTTGTGCGAGAGTGTGGATGTAATGACTGTAGTCCTGCCTAGCCCAGCGAGCCCTCCGTCGCCGGGAAAAAATGCTTGACAGAAATGCACACATACTGGAGTCCACAAAGTCATGCAAACACACACACAAACACACACACAGAGCCCATGCACATCCATGCATGCACACACGCACACACAAAAGAAACAAAGAAACACGACTTGTACTGTACACACTTAGTTGTTTCCCCTAAAGAGTACAGTACACACCAGTGCCTCCACACTGAGCCACATAGACACAACAGTAACTTCCCTTCTAGGCTCAGGTACAAAGCTCGGGCTGCTGCGTGTGTTCGACTGCCTTGCCTCGTCTGCGAGCACCTGGCCCACTGTGGCCATTAGAAAGACAGGCTGACAATTGCCAGGCAGGATTGGTGTTGGTGAGTGTTCAGCTGGCAGTGTCCTACCATGTGACAGTCTGTTAGTGTCTCTGCACGAAGAACAACATGGGACTTGTGTTAGCAGCATCTCTGGGCATTGAGGGGAATAAAAAGCAGCACCAATCCACCAGCAACTCCTCCGCCACCCCTCCGCTCTGTCCCCCAAGCAGACAATCCTCTTTTTTCCTTGGATGGCTTCGTCGCTGAGGGTTGGTAATAGTATGAGTGTATGTTTATAAAAAAAGAAAAAAAAAACAGAAGGGGAAAAAAACAGGCTGTTGAATTATACATATTCCTTATGGAGGGTGACACAGTAGGAGCTCTAAGAATCAATCTTGACGCTTGGATGGAATCATAGAGCGCAGAGAAAATGGCAAACATTGCTGTGGCTCAATGGCCTGATGCTCTCATAAATATGTTTTTATGGTCCTGAATGAGTGGGGGCACAGAGATGTTTGGGGCTCATAAAGGTGTGTGTGTGTGTGTGTGTTAGACCTTACAGTATGAAGCTTTAAACCTGAGGTTATAAAACACTGCTAATTTAATTAGTTTATACAACGTAAAAATCAGCATTATGTCAATCATGTTCAGCATGCTATACACCATAAATCAGGAGCTCAGTGTAAGAAAAGGCGTTGATTGCTGATGATATATCATTCCTCAGTTTGTTTTCCATAGGATGGCAATACTATACACTGAACTGAGCATTTATACAACAAAGTTACAAAAGGCTCTGATGCGAGACAACACTCTCAAATCAAACCTCGTCTCATTTACCGGATCCTCTGTGGAGAAATTGGACATTCTGCTGCCTCTGATTTTTCATCCATCCTTTGGGTTAAGTGTTGTCTTGGGAACTCGGAGAAAAGCAGGCGGCTGGGGGTGGAGTGGGGTGAGGGAGACTGTTAAGAGGCTCTTGAACTATAGTCTACTGTCAGTGAAGAGCGCTGAATGAGAAAACTGTCCAAAAGAGAAGAAAAGAGAAGCACAAGAAGCAACAGATTCATGGCTAGGATGATTTGTTTTGCTTGTCTATACCGCCTGAAGCCACAAGCCTCCACTATCAATGAAATACACTTGAACAAAACCAATCATAGCTCCTTGCCATGCACAGAGTCATGAGATTGGAGTGCTGAAGCTGCTTTATGCAGCTTTTATGCGCTCTGTTTTTTGTGCTCTGTTCCTAAGTTGTCTGTTTCTTTTTTTCTGATTAGGAATTTTACAATGTTCTCTTTGGTAGAAAAAAAACTGTACAGAGAAACAACGAAGCAGCCATTGAGCTGTGATGTTTTTCTCCCTCATTCAGTTTGAAGCTTCACCAACTGGCACACTGTACTGCTTTTTTTCATGTTGCCCTGGCATTTAAGCTGCAGTGAAAGCACTCTTTGAAATCTGTGGCTTAAAAAAAAAGTTATATCCATCCCTGCTGATATGTGGTGGCCACAAGACACACCGCTATGTTTTGAACCTGTGTAATTTGGTGATTAATGTTGACCCTTTCTGCCCTTTACCTTATTTATCTCCTGTTTTATTGAACCATAGGGAATCGCAAGGACTGCAGAAACTCTGACTCTGGATGCCAATACTGTGCGAGTATGATGCAAAGGGAGTCCCATACCTCTTGCCGGCCCGTTCTCTTATGCCCTTTAGCTCTCTGATGATTCATCTGCCAATAATCAAACGTGGCTCACTTTCATGTCTTGTATGCTTCAATAAGGCTTAAGAACAAGTTGTGGATCTAAATAGCACAGGCCCAACTCTGGCACCGTCTCTATCCCTCGTTCCGCACGGGGCTAGAAATAGCCGAGATCTGGCCCAAAACGTCACAGGGAAATTTGGATTAAGTTCAGCTTGATGTCGCCTGTCTCTCCTCTGCCCAGCTTTCCACAAGCACTTTCCCAGCAGCACACTCGCATCTTTGTGGGTCACATCACAGAATTCCTGTCATCAAGGGCGGCGGGTTTTAACGTCAGGGACTGTGATATCTCCTCCCCAAGCCCTTCCCTCTCCCTCTTCCCTTCCACCGATAACAGCTAATCCTTGCCTCACATTAAACTGTGACCAAGATCAATTAAAACCCTGCCTCACCCCGATAGCAATCTCCTTCTGCAGCCTATGGTGAGGGGAGTTTGTGCGTGTCTATGTGTATGTGTGTACAATAATGTGTACACATGCGGATGCGCCTGACTCTGTGTGTATGTGTGTGTGTGTGTGTGTGTGTGTGTGTGTGTGTGTGTGTGTGCGCACATTTTGTGAGTGTGGGTTAAAGAAGGGAGCTATAACAGAGAGTCATCTCCATCCTCTACAGTGGGTTGTAGATGGTTGCCAAGCCGCAGGGAGAGCCTGCCATTGATTTTCATCGCCTCTTAAGCGAGATGAAAGACAATAAAAAACAACAACAGTCATGATCACAGCACTGCTGGCCATGTATGCATATAATGATTATCCATATCTTCATTAGTATTCCTTCCTTTGTTGTAATTATTTTTATGTGGCACTAGGCTTATCATTGTAATGAAAATGAATAATGCTTAAAGTGTGTTATATGTGTGTGTTGTGTGCAGAGGTGCTAAAGCAACACTGCACACTGAATGTGGGTCTGCACCAGCGTGGTTCCTCATTCTCTCTTTTCTCATTTTGGGATCCGTCCAATCGTGATATCTCACACATACACACACAGACACACAGACACCCCCCCCCCCCCCCCCCCCCACACACACACACACACAGGCTTCTGCCCGCCTATCGTTTTTATTTAGAAAGTTTAGTGTTAGTGGGCAGCATTTCCTGTTGCATATGGTGTGCTATTTTCATGGTGCACGGTCGCTTCCAAAATCATTGGCATAACAGCGAGACTGGTTGGCAGAAATGGGAGGCTTGGTTATGGGGTGCCAAATGTGCGTTGGCATGTGAGATGGAGGGTTGGGAAGTGGGAAGTGGGGGACGCCATGAAGATGGGGAGCGGATGGCAGTGTGCGCGGCAGGACAGGGCGGGAATAAAGGCGGAGTACAGTCTCCAGCGTGCGGACTGGCTGCCAAGCTGACTGTCATGTTAGCCACTGGGACTGGTTGCTGTGGGCCTCAGGTTGTTTTGGTGCGCACATCAAAAGGACAGGCTGTGAACATGAAAACATAACTCATTCTCCCCTTATCTATCCCATCTTCTGCATCTCCTGCACTCAGTTTTTCCTCTTGCTCTTAGGGCCTCTTTTAGTCTGCTCTCCCACGAGAGGCACATCCTAGGTGCTGCAGAATCTTTGAGCTCAGGATGGGAGACAACATGCCTGCAGGGTTGCCACGACAAAGTGCAGAAAAGACCCGGGAGAGGAGAGGGAAAGGATAGACGTGGAGAAGAGAGGTGGTCAGCAGTCTGAGAGGCTCTAGCCTAACTATTGCGTTATCAGAGATGAGAGGGGAACTAGTTAGGCCGTATTTCCAGCTCAGAGGATTACCTAAACTAAACACAAGCTTCTCACTGCATCACAAGCCACAGGAAAAGTGCCGTCTGCCATTTTCACCCTCCCTCCGTTGTGCCTGTTTTTCATCTTTTGCACTGCTGTCAGCACTGTTTCAATTACATTCTGCAGCTTATGTCTATAGTGGATTACACTAGCTCGGTGTTCACGTGTAAGGCTCTGGGTTGGCTTGTGCTTGTAGGCTGTGCTGGGCTTTCTTCTTTTTTTTATTGTGTAGTCCAAAGACAATTGTGTTGGCCTGCGAGCAGCTTCCGCCTCTCTGTAGCGTAGTGGAAAAAAGAAAAAAAAATGTGAATGATCCAAATTCAGAACAAAGAGATCCAATTTTGATTTCTTAATGTTGTTGTTGTTTTTTTTCTTCCCTCTTTGTACCATGCTGTTTATTTTTAGTTGGTGGGGCTTTTTCTTCTCCTAGATTGGCTGTGCTTAGTTGTGACCTAGTTTATAAAAAAAAAAAAAGGGGGGGGGGGGGGGGGGGGTAGTTTGGCCAAGCCATGGGAATCAGGGGCAGATTAACTTTCTGTTACTTCTCCCTAGTAAAGCTCCATATGTCAGGGCTGCTGTGAAAAAGAAACCAAAGTCACTAAAACAGCAAAATAACTTGTGGGGTTAACATGCCCACTTCTACTGAGCAGCTGCCTCCCCAGCATGAACAAACTAAAGGCGAAGTTATGCAGTGCTGTTGTAATAGCCACAGTGTAAATATCCAAGCTATACGTATGCATTCAGAGGCATAGAGTTATGAATGTGCCACCACAATATTGTTGATATGTTGTGCATTATCTGCCTGCTTTTGCGCTTCTTATGCACCTGAAGTAATCGTGTTTACTGTCACTCACTCACTCGATGGAGAATGACAAATGCAGCACAAAGAAGGTTAGAGCTCGAAATAGCTTAGCTAAATAAGAAAATAGGAATCTGTCTAGTGTTACAGCAAAAGAGAAAATTACTTACCCTTCCTTCAACTGCTTTGTGTTGTCCAACCTATCAACTAATACCAGCAGCACTGCATACCTGTAGAGGAAAAGTGTTCACGAAGGTCAGTCACAATTCTTTCGGCCCCACAAACATATTCCTCTAGCCCTGATGTGTGCTATAATTGCATTTCTGAGGAAGTGCACACAACAGGATGTAGGTACCCCAACACCTCAATGCTAAAACATCCTTCAGCCTTAAAAGCTTGTGTTTGCAGCTTAGAGGTGAGCGGACAGCAGAAGGAAGCAGTGCTGCGTGTTGCTTTATTACAACTGAATTTCCAGCTCGAAGGGAATAAGCAGTCATCTCCAGTTTCTAATCACAGCAACCCCAAAACACAGTCTGTATTTTCCAACAAACACAACCTCCCATCAGTACTAAGGTTATTACTTCACTGTTGTATAGAATCATTTGCATTCGTGGTCAAGAAAGGGTTTTGTGCAAAGTTCTCTTCATTTATTAGATCCGCTAAAAACGTGTGAGAGATCTCTCCTCAAGTCGTGCTCTGTAACTTCCTTCTTCCTCTATCCTTTTCTGTTTTTTCATTTGCCAATTTCATGTAAACACCTACATGTTAGCCACAATTGTTACTGTAATTAAGCATATTCTGAAGTGATAACCTCATTGAATTTCAAAGCATTTACGGGGTTATCCAGCCGAAGTCGGCTTACAGAAGAAATCAGGGATCAGGCGTAAATGACAAGAAGATAAAGGGATAGGAGATTGGGGAGTAATGGGGAAGGGTGTTGTCTTCTTGTCTTGCTTTACTGCAGGCAGTGCAGGGGCTAGTTGGATGTTTTGATGGCAAAGAGCCTTGAAAGATCTTGAGGGCGTAGATTTTAGAATACTTATTTTCTCTGAGTGAAACCCTGAGCTTCGCGCACAGGAATGCATGAAACCGCTAGTATAAACACTGGACCGAGGATAGGTGCAGAATCACCAGTATGAAGTGCAGCAGTTGGGTGAGCTCCGAACATTTAAAGTAATCAGAGTTGACCCTGGTGTCAAACCTTTCACAGGGTTTAGCAACACATTTCAAGCTCATTAATCTGCCGTCAAAGCAGCATTAGGAAAACAACATAGTACAAAACATGGCAAACAGCTACAATAACAAGAAGAAAGACTTGTACCCCACCTCCTCACTCTATGACAGTTGGGAAAACAACCACTCCCACAAATCCCCCTACCCCAACCCAGCAACCCTGAATTAGACCTAAGTGGTTAAGAAAATGGACGAATGGATGTTTAAAGGAATAAGTATGCAAACCCTACTTCAAATGACATTGTAAATGGTGGAGAGAGGCTTGATTCAAAGAAAATCCAAAGCAGTTTCCTGGATATGCAAACGTGTACACATTTGCATGGTCACACAGGATGCACAAGTGGTCACATCCTGCGTGGGAGACACTTGACATGGACAAAGTGTTTCTAAATGGACACAGGATAGGGACATTCTGAGAAAATGCGATGAATATGATGTGGAATGAGAGCTTTTATTAACTGTGGAAACAAATACCTCACTCAGTTCCCTCGTCTGTCTCTCTCTCTGCTTTTCATTACCTGGCCTGCTTCATCTGAGGACAGTTGGATAGAGCCACGGCCTCTGCAGAGCATCTCTGCAGGGCCCCCTCATGGTGGTCCCTCCTCCCCGCCACTGAAAAACTACCCATGGCTACTTTTAAACTTGTAGCGGATGATTAGACTTGGGTTGCATCCCAGAACACTGCTCAGCCCCAGCAGGGATTCAGCAGGGAGCATCGCAGCCAATGCATAATTTCTCAAGATGGGGGGACTCACACTGAGCAAGTGAATCCCAATCCTGCAATGGCAGACATGTGAGAAGCTTATTGAAGAGCTAAATAAGACAATATTGAGCAGATGAGAAGAAGAAAAAAACAAATTTGACCTTTTTCCTCTTACACTTAGATGGAACAAGTTTTTAAGTTATTGTGTATTATTGGATAAAGAGCTGGGGCTTTTCTATCCCTTATTTGTTGTACATCCTTCTCCCCTCACCATCGCCCTCATTTTACATAAAGGGATTCACGTGAATGCACTCTCTTCTCAAACTTATTAAAGGTTTTATAGGTTTTCTAAGTTTCTTTTCATTGTTTCCCTTCAGTTTTTCAGTCTAAATGCTGCAACAACGGGCAATTTTCAAAATCTTAAGAAAAAAAAAAGCAGCATTTTTTGGAACAACAACAGCAACAGAATAATGTTATGGAGATATTTGTGGGCCTCTCTTTCTACCAAATGAGGAGATTGCAGTCTCTTTCATCCAGTTCTAATCAACGCTGAACATGTGGGAAACTAATGGTGTTTTTCTGTTTGCAAAACAGTGCTCGCTTCACCTCTGAGTGGGACAGTATACCGGATTGAACAGATTATAGGCTGTGCTGTACATAACAGCGGGTCAAATGTACAAAATGTGCATCTTTTATTTTTAATGGCTTATGAATATTTAACTGCCAGGGTCACTTAGCAAAAATCCACAGTGGAAATCAATAAATTGGTTTTTTAAATGGAAACCTGGGTAAAGCATTTATTTTCACCAAAAATACTATAAATTACCCTGAGCTTAATCTCTTGAGCACTCTGCCAGAGTGAAAAAAATAGCAATTTCTGCCAGCACTGAGTGTGTGTGAGAGACTTTTCTTTTTATGCATGGTTGAATGTGTGTATTCTTGATTTTTGTAGTTGTTGTTGTTGTGAGCAAGTTGGTGTGCATTTTGCAGTACTGATTGGACTTTTTGGGCTGCCTGTGTTTACAGTGCATGACTTGTTCCGAGTAGGATTTATGTATACAGTACGTGTTTACGCGACTATAAAGGCATCTTTCATTCTGTCATGCTCATAAATTTAATTTCTAAGTCAAGAAACATGAAAAAGGAATTAAAAAAACAGACTTCCACTGTGACTGGATGTGAGCCAGCATACTTTCAGCCAATTTTCTTCTCCTCAGCTTTTTCTTTTTTCTTTTTCTTTATCCAACAGTGAAACGTTTTAACTGGGAGTGATTGTGCAGACCTATCTGCCAAGGGTTCTGGGGAGAGCAGTGGTGTTACCATGGTACTCGCACCCCTCTCTGTGTTGTAAACAGGAGCCAGTGATTCCCCATTGGGATGATTTTGCATGCAGGTTGGAGAGAGAAAGCTGCTGGCCCCCCAAATGCATTCCATCACCATCACCCTAAGGGTTCACTGTTGGAGCCTTATTTCGACACATAGAGAAGAGAAGGTACGGAGAGGTTTGAGGACATACAAAGGGATGGTGATATTAGGGGAAAAAATTAGGTTTTCAGGGGGATGTGTTAGGTGAATGAGAAGCAGAGTATTAAAAAGATAAAGAAGGCAGATATAGAGCTTGGCGAGGACGGTAAATAGAGACCCGAGAGAACGGAAACAGTAAGAATAAAAATCAGCTGTGATTAAATGCTTTGAAGGTAAAGCTGTCTAAATTTACATACATCAAAAGTTACCCGGGATGATTGCTCTGCTGTAGCCTTGGGGGGAAAACTCATCAGCACGAGACGCCAGAAATCAGCCCAAGACAACTATAAGCAGCACAATCTAACATCAGTAGTTTCTTCAGGGGAACGTTATCTGAGCTATCCCCGGAGGTCTTAGCGAGGCCCCATACACAGCCTTAGGTTAGTGATAGGCACTATACTGATGAGCAGTCACAAAGCAGCGTGAGTCTGAAACTGGCTGCTATAGCTTAGAAGCCGGAGTCTTATCTCAGGTTTGAATTTTTTTTATTTACTTTTTGCAGTCCAATCCTTTTTTATCTGTGTGATCTAAACTGCAATGACGAGATAAAGCTGTGCTGACTTTTCCATAAATGCACTTATCAGAGCTGTACAAGCTCTCCAATGCCAATGAGATGGGCAGCATAATCACTTAGCATTCAGTATGCATGCCTTCACCCTCACTGCCCCTGTGTTTCACACACTCTTGCCCAGAGACACACAAAGGCACAAACAAATGCAAGCATACGCTTACAGTACAGTCAAGTCACACACACACACACACACACACACACACACACACACACACACAAAGCACAGAGGTGCGTACAAAAACACACTTTTCCACTTGTGTTGCAGTGTCTACAGGCTATTCACGGTAATAGCTTGGGCTTTCAGCTTTAAGTGTGTATTTTTTTCCCTGCTCCAATCATACAATAGTGCCTGCTGAGCTGGCAAGTAAGAATATCAAACAGCAAATGAAATTCCTGAGAGCCATCTGCACCAACACCAACTTGTAACATGAATTTTTCATCATTTGGTGTGGTAATATTACCTCATTAGAGTACTCAGGCAGCCATTCAATAAGCACGGTCATTCTCCCTGCCAAGACTGGATCAGCAGTTGTATCAAAATGGCTCAGTTCATTCACCACCACCCCACACACAAATATCTTACGCTTAATGTACGTGCATTACACCGACGTGTAGTGAAGATTGTTCGTGACATGGATCAGAAAGCAAATGGGACCATGTGCCCGATCAAATAGAGATATTCACAGTGCCTAGCTGCACATAAACACTCTCAATTTTTTCTCCATCTCTCTCATACACAGTCTTTCTATCTTTTTTCCATCTACTTGTCTGTCTCACCCTGTCAGTTTCACTCATTTTTCTACTACTGCGATCAAAAGGTATCAGGCACAGTGAGGAGTGTGTGTATGAACGTGTGTGTTTGTGTGTGTATATATGTGGGTTGTGATATACATACAAATATCCCAAGCAACTCTAAGAAAGTATAAGTCACTCCGATGTGTTATATTCATTACATCCCCGGCTCTCCACCCTTATGCTCACTTGTAACCGGCAGCTGCGAGCTCTTTTGGTACGTTGAAGTCTCCTGATGGAGTCGGGAGAAATCACTATTTTCAACCTGGCTGCTATTTATTTGTGGGATGAAAACATCACAGATTGGGACACTGCAGCATCTAGCAGGTGTTCAGCACACTTGGTAAGGAAGGACTAGCTAGTTATTTATTAATTTCTCTAGCTAGGAAAACATTTACATGTCTTTGCTGCTGTGTTTTCCCGTGTGTTGCAGCAGGAGTATGTTGTTGTCTGGATTTTTTTTTTCTCTACTTGTCATTCAAGGTAGATTTTCTTTACTATTGCTATTTTTACAGCAGGTAGCCATAACAGTGGTAGAAGTGATAATATGATAATAGCAGCAAGAACACAGGTTTCAAAAATCAAGTGTTGCAAGACTTTATTTTAGGGAGCGTGAGCGGCGTCCCTTGATAAGACTTATTAAGGAGTAATGGATTATATGCATCTTTTTTTGGTGTAAGTGTGGTGACCTAAAGGAGGAGGGGGGAGCGGGGTGATGTCCTAATGCTGTCCATTAAAGTAGGACAGTGGGTGATGCAGGCTGCACAGAGCAGAGATTAAGTATCATTGTAGATGTTTGTGTGCGGGTGTGTGCGTCTGTGTGTGTGTGTGTGTGTGTGTGTGTGTGTGTGTGTGTGTGTGTGTGTGTGCGCAGACACATTTTGCATACCTTCATGCTGTGTTGGGAAGGTCACTTTTGAAATGTAAAAGATTGCAGATTAACTAAACAAAGAGGCACCTCCTGGTAAAGCACTATCACTTGATGGCATTGCACCAATATTTGTCCTAATGGCTTTGCTGACCTGAGTACTCCAGAAATATGGCAAAAGAAGACATGCATGCATGGGAAAAGATGCAAAACAAAGGCATGAATGCTATATTGTAATATAAACTTTTTCTTATACTGAAACAAAGCATTAGTTTGGATATTGCTCCTTTGTAGACACAGAAGTTTTGATTTGTCACACTTTAATAAGTAAACATTTTTTCAGTAATTAGGCCGCTGGTCTAAAGGTTGGCTGGTCGAGCAAATTCTCATTGGCTGAACAATCTGCAGTGTTTGTTTCATTAGGAGAAAAGTGCAAGTCATAAATAGTTTTTCAGGATGAATCCATTAGTTTTGACACTGAGGGGACAGCATACCTGCTTAAAAGGGGAGTATATCGTTACAGCTTTGATGTTGCGTAACCCCATGGAGAGTGCTAAATCTAACTTGCTAACATTTACATGTGCACTGCGTTAACTCTGACTCAGCTCCAAACTAATTAACACCACATCCTAAGAAGCTGTCAGTGTGGCTTTGTTAAAACGAATTGCCTAAAAGTAAACTTTGCAAACAGCAATTTTCACTGTAGGCCAACTTGGTTGCATTTAGATGTTTCTGCCAACTTTTATGTTTAAAGCTCAAAGATTTCGGAGTAAACATAACTGGACTGGCGTTGGGACTGTCCAACGCTCAAAAGGGTGAAATGCATGGTACCCCTCCGGACAGGTTTCCAGTCCATTATAGACCTAATGGTATCTTATTAATATTTAATTAATATTTAATTAAGTGCACCCAGAGACAGCTTTGATGCTTCACAATCTGAAAATAGCAGTAACTAAATGTGAAGCTTTCACTCTTAAACAAAAAAAGAAAATACTATATTCATATATCACGTGAATTATGAAATGTATTGCTCAGGATATGAGGTCTCCAAGCTTTATTCCTTAACAGTTCTTATCCTGGGATCACCAGTGAAAACATTTCTATTTTAATAAATCATACTGAAACGGGTAGGTGCTTGCTGGTTCACTTTGAGTCTGCTTCATTACAAAATATATCATCATATCATCATAAAATATGGCACAGGTACTAGCTTTTGTGTTTATTCCTAACCATTTTATGCTAATAAAGCTAGCAGTCAGACTGCACTCACTCCTTTAAATCACTGTGTTCGCCTCTCTTTTACTAAGTTAATCCAGTGTTTTGAATCATTAATACTTTATACTTAATTAATACATTATACTTTTTATATGTAAAAATTGTATATGTATCTTTGTATATGTAAGTGTTTATCTCTGTAAATGTTTAAATGTGCCATTTGTGGTTAGTATAACTGTGAAAATCTTGCAAAAATCTTTTGGAATGTTTGTTAACTGATAATAATATCAATAAAGAAGGTATATGTTGGCTATCAGTGTCACCAGTCAAAGTTACTTTGTATACATTTTTTTAGTACTATGAAAGCGTCTTAATCTTTCACCAGCCATAGTGCCCTAAACATCCACAGATGTCAAAAGGAATAGATAAGAGTATGTCAAACTGATATCACCCATATCAGTA
The DNA here is from genome assembly GCF_036321145.2 of Pelmatolapia mariae. Lineage (NCBI taxonomy): Eukaryota > Metazoa > Chordata > Actinopteri > Cichliformes > Cichlidae > Pelmatolapia > Pelmatolapia mariae. The sequence goes on from NC_086236.1 coordinate 54,284,504, forward strand.
AAGCCTTTTTTTTTTCCAGGGCAACCAAGTTAAGGATTTGGCAAAGAAGTCCACCTCAATCTGTTCCAGTGATATAAGTGTATATATGTTTCAACAGGTCTTAATCCACATTACACGGATTTAACATGAGATAAACAGGGATTTGAGAAGATCAGCGTCTGCTCAGAAGAAAAAAAAAATCTCTCTTTTCCTCTTTTTGTCATCCTTATATCAAGTGCAGTTCAGTTCGGTATGCATGTGTGTGCGTTTAGGGGATGAGGGTGTGTGTGTTTGAAGCAGCAGACTTCTTTTCATAATCTTTTTTGCATGTTCATGTCAAATTTATTGTGGTAACAAGTCCCACATCTTTCTTCTCCCATAAGCCCTAAATCCTTTATCACTGTTGTTGTCATGTATGCTTAGTGCAGTGATGTTTCTTGCCCACCTCCCCACCCCCCGCCCACATTATGTTTGCTGTTGTAATCATCTTATTTACAGGTTATGGTCCCACAAAAACCGCCTCTCATGATCTCAGTCACAAGAATTCACTATGATGAGGCATGATGTTCATGATGCAATCAGGAAAAACTCCCTGACTAACCTGTCTTTGGAACAGCTCCTCTGGCTGCCTTTGTGTCTGGTGGAGCCTGGTGCATGCTGCCATGTCTGACTTCCCCCGACCTTCATCATACGCAACCCTACAGCACGCTGCACAGCTTCTGCTTGCCTCATGCTAAGAATCAAATCTGGCACAAGGCCGCTTAGTAACAAGAGGCTTCTGCGCGGTATGGCTTTATGTTAAGAAAGGAAATTAGGCTACGATCTGAGCATACAGCGACCCAATAAAACTACCCCCTTTTATCTTCACCACATCAGATTCAACCTGATGAGAGCAGCTCTCGGAAGAAACGTTTTGTTTTTTTTTGTAGCAGCAACCTTTGCAGAGTTTTATTTTCCCGGGATATCATGTTTTGAGTTTCAGCGAGGAAGACAGAAAAATGACGGGTTGTATAATGAAGCCTTCCTAAAAATCCACTGATACTAAATATTTGACAGGGAATAATATTTGATACAGTACACGTTTCGTGCCTATGAAGAGTGACGGTTTTTGGCCCGAGAACGTAAACATCACAGTAACTCCACAAACAAAAAGGAAAATCTACAGTAAATCACAAAAAGAAAATGGGAAGATTTGTTTGAGGGTAGAAATGCGCTCAGGAACCATGGCTGCCTGCGTCTTGGCCTCTGTCAACCTTATTGCTTTGGTGCCGTTTCCCAGCCCCTCTCCCTGCTCCAATATGATAAGATTTACTGGCATGTCCAAATGACTAATCTTGTTTATTCACTGTAGCTGTTTGGATCCCAACATCACCAGGAGAATTAAAGCCTCTGAATCTCAGCAGGAGGTCAAGCATTTAAAAAAAAAGGAAAAAAAAGGGAAATGTACTTTTGTGTCTCTGTTCTAACTCTGTGTTGGTGTTCATTAGTATTGTAACAGCTGATATTATTTTCACTGGCGCTTACTCTCGTCTCTGTTGTTTGCCTCACTCTGTATGTCTTTCTCTCGCTTGAGCCCTTCAGCTCTGCATGCACCTGTGTACGTGGATGCATATAAGCATGGGTGTGTTTGGAAGAGTGAGACGTCTGGGTTCAAATGCAAAAAGAGCTCACAAAGGATCTAGCAAGCAAAGTTTTTTAATGATCTGCTAGAAAAGTCCAATTCTATCTGGGCCAATGGTGCTCAGAGGCAGTGGAGCCGATAACCCCGTGGGTTAAGCAGGGGGGTGTGGCCTGTCACGTGAGCATGCTCTCTCTCTGGAAGAGATCTTCAATTATAAGAGGCTTGCAATCCGTTTGCATTCCCCCCAAACAACCCTTCACCTTATTCAGATAAGCCCACGCCCTTACCACTTGGTTTTATGAGTGGAATGCGCGCAGAGAGTTGATCTCTTGCTATTTTTTCCCCGTACAAATCCTCTATGCAGATCTTTCTTTTAATCTGTGTTACTTTACGGATATTGCCCTGCTTTCACCCTTTAGGAGGTTAAGATCAGCCCATAACTCAGCCCATCACTGACAAAATGTTGTGAAATGTGTCGGGCTTAAATCTATGATACAATTTAACCATCCGTCCACGAGGGCAGCGCGAAAACAATCCCGAGCGAGCAGATGTAATCTTGGGATTCGGATAGGAGCAATACGCAGTAACTGCAACACGAGCACAACCACAGCCCTGACACGGCAACGTGCACATCACGGTGCGCTTCGGTCCTCCTGGGTCCGACAATCTCACCATCAGCGAAGCGGTTCGCTCACCAAATTCAGCTGCAAGGAAGAAACGAAGCACATGGACAAGACATCTTGGGTGACAGAGAGCTTTTATTTGCTCTGTTTCTCACTTTCACTTCCTAATAGATAGGACATCAAGATACCCGCAGGGAATTTTTTCAAAGTGTCTGTGTGAGTGGGGGCTGATGGGTGGGCACGGGAATGCAGCTTGTAAGTGATTGCATCAGCCACAGTGCTGAATGTGGATTCCTGGATTTCACTCACGTATTGTGGGGCCATTGAAAGGAAACAGGTGGCAGAGTACAGCAGGGGCGAGGGACGGGATGGGGGGGGGGGGGGGGCTATTGTAATTAATACTGCAGATGCTGCTCTCTGCATTGCATCTGGGCAGCACTCTCATTTTCAGAAATCTCCAATTCTCTCCAAATCCCTACAGTCCTTCAGAATCCTATAAAATCTCCCTGCCATTCCTCTACTTCCCCTCCCTTCTGGACCATCACTGCATCACTCCTGCACCATGTGGCTTGTCCCAAACCATTATTTCTTCTCCATTTGACACATCACTTTATCTCCTCCTCTTGTTTTTGCTTTTTTTTTTTTTTTTGGGGGGGGGGGGGGGGGGGGGGTAAATATGTTTAACCCACCTCCTCACCTTCAGCCATCACCCTCTCACCCCCAACCCTCACCATCTTTGCAGAGTTCAGCAGACCAGTGGCACGTGTTTTCGCGGCCACAGTGGTAGGAAGCCCAGTCTCCTCTGATTACAGTGTGCTCAGGATTAGAGGGAATGTGCTCTGACATATTCAGTCTGGTATTATGGTAATATCCCTTGACGCTACTTCACAGGAACACCACAGCCAGGCCAGGACACAGCTTCATTCCAAACAGCATGCAGAGCACCAGGTGGAATATGGCATCAAAACTGGCTAAATAGGACTACAAGGGCTTTAGTTCTGAGGCAGAGGAAGGGAGAAAAATGCACTAAGTTCCTATGGATTAAAGTGAAAGTGTTAGAAGCTTTTAAATAAAACATAGGGCAATTTAGAGGGCCAGGGAAATAACCAAAATGATATACTGTATGCAATATCATCATCTGCTCTATTCCACTCCACTGTCATTTTGTGGAACTGCAACATGCAATACATTCTGGAGAGAAAAGCAGACATATTTTGATTTGCATTCATTCACACATCAAGGGCACATTAAAATAAGGGCAAAGAATTCAACAATCTTCTACTTTTTTCCTCCCCTCTTATCTCACTCAGCTTGGCAAGCACTGTGCCAATGGAGCACTGGGAGAAAAAAAAGCATCTTTGCATAAAATAGCAAGCAGGCGAAATCTAAAACAGTTGGTGAGGAACTCTAAATAATCACGCTGCTTTTGGAGATGAATGCATTAGCATAACTTAGTCCCAGTGAAGTAATCACTCGTCTCAGGGTGAGAAGATCCCCTCCAGGCTCATCTCACTCCTGCTGCTTCTATCCCCCTGAGTTCAGCCTCCGCAGAATGACTGACCCCCTGAGACTGAGGAGTAGATAGGACACGTGGCAGAGAGGAACAAGTTCAAGACCCCTTCTGGGTTTGCAACAAAGTGCCTTCAGCAAGTGATAAGATTATATGCAAAAAAGGGATAACTCCATTACAAAGCATCATTTGGTCTGTCTTTATCCCCATATCTCTGTAGGAGTGACCACATGCACTGATCACACATTGAGTACACAAATGAAGCTTTGACTATGTCAGCAGGTAACAGAGAATCAAGAGAAAAACAAAGCAGCATCTAGATAGGAGCCCGAGAAATACTTCATATCGAAGCTAAATGTATGCTTCTTTTTGTGATTGTACATGAGGACCTGACAGTAACAGCAATCTTTTTTATGTGATGAAGTGTAGTTAAAAACACATATGCAACATATATAGCGACCTATTCCAATGTTATTAATATTATTTTTGTAATTTTCTAAGACAAAACCGTTTCTGAAAACAGGGAGGAAGACGGGACAAAATCAGAGATTTGTGATTTGTGTCTTTGAGGTTAAGTAAAAGACTGCACTAATCCCATGATTACTCAAATTCAAGTTCATCTGATTCTGATTTTCAGTTGTCATTCTCCCCAAGAAGATTTTTCTGCCCAACAATAATGATAACATTATGTTATCAACGTTTTCAAAATCTATCCATAGAAACCATTTTCAATATTGTCAGGACATCAAAAGGGAGTGCATGTTGTGCAGCAGTGTTTATCTGGGCGGTACATAGCAAAATAACATCCCCATAAATGCCTGGACCCAGGGTTTCCCAGCAGATCACTGGCTTTAAATGCGATCATAAAAGTTACACAGTTCACCTTTCAATTATTCACAGTGTATGGATATAGATGCCAGCTAAAGATAGAAAGATAGTTATTTCAGCTTACAGCTCAATTTAAAACAAAATAAGACTGAAAGGGTTAATGTTAGCAAACATCATCTGCACAGGCTCACTCACAAATTACACACTAGTGTCAATAGGTGAGTGACCAAATAATTTGAAGCACTTGAGGCTCTGGCCCACAAACTGCTCTGCCCCTGCTGATTGGTGGTATGCATAGCAGCTGCAACACCTAACAGCACCTAACACGAAGTGGTAATCTCCATACAATTAGCAAGACAGCAAGAAATTAATTACACAAATTAGCAAAGGGAAGGCGGAGGGTCAGTAGCAGCAAGCAGACATTAAATCAAGATACGTGATGTTTGGTGAAGTTCCCTTTCCTTTCAGGTATAGATTATCCAGATTAGTTTGTCATGACGCTGCTTTTGTTTCCCGTTTGGACATTTTGTTGCTGGTACTCACCATTAGCTCCTGTCTGTTTCTGCTAGCGAATGACTCATACACTAAAATCCACTTGCAGCATCATTAGCAAGCCCAGGTACACAAGCGAACCCTCAGCTTGTTTCATTTAAACAACGCTGCCAATTTCCATTTCAATGGGGGATGACAGTGACTGCAAATATTTCCGTACTAGTTAAGTCTCTTATTAAAAAATGTCATGTTCACTTTCATGGACCTCAGTGAGGATGCTAATGGATTTTGACTGACCAGAGGGGGCGTTGTTTTCATTTCTTTGAATGGCTGAAGAAGAATACACGACCACCACAAGGGAATACTAAGCTGTTTGATGTCTGAGAGGAAAACCTTGAAATATTTTTTATTAAAAAGCACAGTCAGTGCTATTTTGGATAGTGAGGAGACCTGGCTTGTTTTGGAGTTTATTAGACGCCTCTGCCTCAAAGTTTGTTTGCACCTGGAGAAGCTCATTGCAGTAAGAAAGGAATGAATGCTATTAAGTTGGGAAAAGTATGTATGCAATGATAATCTAAATATGCTTCACCCGATAGAGGCTCATTGTTCTGTAAAAAATGAGTTCGCAGAAAAATCTGTTTGTATTATGTATAATGATAAGTACACTGCTCTGACTAGCACAGAACTCTTCATGCAAGAAAGCCTCACTTTGGCTTTTATTGAAGTTAACCATTTCTCTCTGTGCCTTAGAAAATGATCATGTTTACTGCTTTAAGTAGCGTTAATCATTTTATATATATATGATATCTCTGTCTTGTTCACTGATCACCATATCTGCATAATCTAAACTCAGGCAGATGAAGTATTTTTCTTGCCACATGCAAAAACTAATAATCATCGCTGTACTGCATTAAATAGACAGTGTGTGTAAGGTCTGAATTTAATTAATTGGGAGTCACTGCTGAGTGTGTTTTTAAATCTTCTTTCATTTTCTAGAAGTCAAAAATCACCAAAACAGCTTTGAATAACAGATCCAGATACATAAGTGGCACTTCCACCTACAAAATAGGCTTTTATGGGTAATTTATTTATTTATTTTTTAATGAACTCTTGGCGTGTGTCTTTTTGAATATAGTGACACAGTTCCTCTTTTTTAAAGATATCCCACAGATGATGTTTTTGACATTTTTGCCATCTGTAGTGAGATAAACAGTTGGCAGAAAGTAGTTTTCAAACTGTTCACAGTGACATCTCTAAAAACGTGGCTTTTTTTTTCTCAAACGAAAAGCTGCTGTTGAGTTTTTCAAATTTCCTTCATGCTTTCAGTACTCTAAACCCACAACTAGCTCTGAGGACACTGCACTGGCATGATCTGTGCAAATATGGGACGAGACAAGGTTATGAGAACTGTGTCTGTATGCCTCCATGTTTATGTGGGTAATGGTAACAAAGGGTATTCCCAAAGAAGTTGCCTTTAATTAGATTCCAATGATTCAGACTGAGGCTAAAAGTGAATATTTCCATCAGAGCGCTGGTCGTAGGGAATACAAAGCTCATTCACTAGCGAACACTGGGAGCCTTTTGTACTTCAGTGCACATTAGCATAGTGTTCTTGAAGTTTTATGCAGTGGAACATATATGTATTTCATACAATGCTGACACTTACATCATCAAGTTGCATGACTTACATTGGCATATTGTGATCTAAAGCCTCTTCTTTCTTTCTCTTTTGTGAGCTGTATATGCTAACTAATCCATAGGGGAAAAAATACTGCATCTTTACAATAAATCTGACAGTACGTTGCTTTCATGCTTATCTTTTTTTTCCCCCACATAACACCATTCATTGCTTTCTTACTTCTATTTCCTTTCTTTTATTTGCTGATAGGCCTGCCTGTTGACACCCCTCATACAGAATCAGATTGTGTTTGAACAGCTTTTGAACAAAAACAGAAAAGTGGTTTTGACTTTCTGACGGTTTTCAATTTTCACAGGGTTTATCAGGGTGGAGATCTCCCACGCTGACTGATTGGTGAATCCAAGGTCCAGAGCAACCCTTAAAGCCGCACATGCGTGCAGTAACATGGATGCACAAGGACTTGCGCATACCTTAAGATAAGCGATTTAAAAGAATCTGCTCAAAAGATATTTTGCTGGGCAATTTTTTTTGGTGCTGAAATGGAAAACAAAATCTGTGCACAATCCCTGGCCATGTTTTTCAGTTTTCACTGCTAAGCTCGATGGCATTGTCACTAGTCTGTCTCTTGATGGTTTGGCCATCAAGAGACAGACAAATATACGTATGTGTTTGTGTGTGCATTTTTCTGATCTGAAGTCTTGCTTGTTATCATGTCCGTGCATTGATGGCTTGCATCAATTCAACGGCAAATATGGTTTGGATGGGAACATGTTGGCTTACTGACTTCCTGGCAAAATCGAAATGAGATGAAAAATGCAGCCAAGGATGGAAGTTGGGGATGAATGGACAATGAGAAGATGATAAAGGGTTTACTTAAAAGCAGCCAATTCTGTAAACCATCAGATTTTTGCAGGTGTCATTGTTTAATCCAATCACTTTATGCGACTGCCATTCACTAACATATCACTGCCTCCTCTCGCTCTGTGTGTTTATGCCTGTGTGTTTCTCTGCTCCATCGTCTCTGTTTCCTCCAGCCTGAGTAAATGTCAGAGCAATCTGCTGCTCTTCCCAGACCACGCTGTGGGAGACAGACCAACCTCATCGCCGTGGCAACCCTCTGTTCTGGCTCAAAGAAAGAGGCTAGGGTGGAAGAAGAAAGGAACTTTTATGCCTCTGAACCCCCACTAGTTTCCTCATCCCCCCTTGTCCTTGTGCATTGTAGCCTAGGCCTGAACCATGTGGCCAAGCTCCCAGGCTTCACTGTGCGACAAGAGAGGAGGAAGAGAGGCTGCAATTACTAAGCAGGTGATCAAAAAAAAAAAGTTAAACATGACATTATCAAAATATTGGTAGGGAGTCATTGCTATAGGTGCTTCATACATTTATTGAAGAAACTGAAAAAATATGTTCTGTAATAAATGTAAAGAACAGAAAGGACCAAATCCTGGCAAAGACATGTAACAAATAAAGTAAAGAAAACTTCACTAGAATTACTAGCAAGGCAAAGAAATGGCACTATTAGATTTCCCAAAATGCCTACTTAGCTTGGAGCCATTGTATTTGGTTTCAATTTATACCAGCGGGAGGCTGCCGGATACCTTTCTTCTCTGGTAATGGCTTTTTTTCCCCCCCAAACCGACTTGTCAACTCTAACAAGAAGTGCACCTTAAGGGATTTCAGTGGTCATAAGAAGTAGTGCTAGGAGCCTGGCCAAAGACTGTCACTCATATCCAGAATAAAGACTATTTTTTTGTGACAGCACAGTTGGTTGTGGCACAAAGTTGAGTTGCTGAAATGACAGCGTTTAGCTATTACCTACCCCGAGAGAGATGGAGGAGACTTTTGGAGAAATTAAAGCTGAGAGAGGGATAAGGGGTGTGGCAGAGGCATCCGATGTGAGGGAGCATCTGGTTGCAGGTGAAGGACCATATTTAACACTGGCAGAAGCCCAGTATTGTGTTTCCAGTGGATCCACATCTCTGGCCGTAAATTTGCCCTTTTCCTCGTGTAAATCTGTTCATTCTGTCCCTACAGTGTAAATCTCTTTCCATCTTTTACCCACTATTTTTTTTTTAACTTCTTGGGCTACCAACAGGCAAGCACACACACACCTATGTCACTGTCTTATCAGTACCTCCCTCTCTTATTCTTGTATCAAAAGCAACTGGAAAGAATGCATTTGATAAATAGACAAACTCGCTTTTGTGCCTTCACAAAACCCATTTCATTTCACCTACACTGACAACAGTGCGGTCTGTTACATCATATTTAGACAGTGTGTATAGAGAAGAAAGGCAGCCATCACTCTATTTCACCCTTGCAACCTTTAGAGCTAAACTTGATCACATATTTTTTCAGTGCATGTGTGCTTATATAGCTTATAAACTACCACAAGGCTACAAGCAGTAATATGGGCATAAAAGACCACACAAATGTAAAAATTCATGTTTGTTTCCTCAGTAAGGGGCTGTTATGCCACTAGTTACACATATGTGATTGTGTTTCCCCTTATTAGAACTAATATGCTGTGTGCATGTGCATGGAGGAGAGGGGAGGGGAGAGAATTTCCATGCGAGGTACCCTCCCTTTCGTGATCTTGATCATGAGAAAGTTTTTGAAGGTGTGTGTGCATGCATGCATTTTTGGAAGCACATGTGCGCTGCGTCTGTGTGGGCTCTGCGTATGCATAATAGTGTTTTCTGCTCGGCTGGCCATGCCAGTGTGCTCCTCTGTTCAGGTTGCACATGACCCTGACTCCATTGGGAGGCCTGTCTTTCATGTCCCCTGTTCAGTTCTGCCTCAAAATCTGGGTCAAAGGATAAAAGAATAACCCTTACTTGCTATGACACTAACACACACTGACACCCACAGCCCTTTATGAAAAATGACTTCCTGAAGATTCAAGTGGTAACAAGGTGCCATTGTGGAGGACACTGAAGTGGACAACTTTTTAAATACAGCTTATGTAGCAGCAAACGCATTGTCCTAAATCTAGATCCTGTCACCTTTCCCTGTTATCAACGGTTATTCACTGCACCATTTACTCATCCAGTCCCTCCCCATGTAGCGTCTCCCTTGGTTTATTTCAGTGCATCTCAAAGTCGACCTTGCATGGACAATATGAGAAGTCGGCAGAAAGTCGATTAAGAATGTTGTGGCTCAGTATGTCCTGGCATCTCTTTGTCTGGCCATTTCTCTCTTACAGTCTTTCTTCCTCCTCCTCTTGTAGACTTTTACTCTCTCCCTCAGTAAGCCTCTCCAACAATGCTGATCCTCTGGACCGGTTTCAACCCACAGAGGAGGATGGAGCCATGCTGGGGCATTTGTGCGTGTCAATGTGTGTGCAGGCATTCATGTGTGGTTGTATATATGTGTGTATATGTGTGTGCGTGTGTGTGTGGCAGTTTCGGAAGATGGTCCTTGCCAAAAGAACATAGTAAGCATCTGAAGTCCCATGTGTTTCTGAGCCGTGGCTGTCATTGAGGTCTTTTCTTTCTCCGGAAAAAAAAAAAGACAGAGGGGAAGCAGGGAGTTGTTCTTGCACTGGGACCTCTGGCCTCTCTCTAACTTCAGTCCTGTGGGTCTCAGGCTTGGAACAGGACAGTGTGTGTGTGTGTGGATGATGTTAAGACCTACTGCCTGTCATAGATAAAGGCTGAAGACCTCCTAGTAGCACTGGGAGACAACCATCAGGGAGGACCACTTGCAGTGCATTATATCCATGCAACCCCCTACCGCGCACCCCTGTACTCACACAAAAACAGCATCCTTAGAAGTCCACGCTGAGTAAAGGAGAGCCCTGTCAGATTGATGGAGAAGTCCATTTGGCACACTTTTTTGTCTCCAACCACTATTTAAAAAATTGCTGAGCACAGACACCTCCCCACCCGACTCCTTCACTTCCAGCAGCCTGTGCATTCTTTCTACATCACCTCTTTGTCTTTATATCCTGCACAGCTCCCTGCTAATAGAAAAGGGGGGTGTAACTTATGTGTCATTGTGTGAACAGTCATCAGTGCCTGGCAGGGGTCTGTAATGACAAAAAGGTGTTTTTCTCTGCCAGCCAGCATGTTACAGTAGACAGGAGAAATTGAAGGCCACTTTGTGTCCTGGTTAATGTGCTAGTACATGTGTATCAGTGTGAGCATCCAAATTGCTCTATTTCAGCTTCAACACCTTTCGAATTTTTAACATCCTGGTCCACAGTTGTTCCAGCAGTATGCAGCTCCTTGGCTTGCTTTTCTGTGTAACCAGTAGCTCTACTGAAAAAAACAAGGCTTTATTCTTCTTTGTGCACCACCATGTGCTGTTCTTTTTATTTATAATGACCCGGACTGTGCAGATATGTAAATTCCAAGAAAAAGACTCTCTGTAGTGCACTCAAGCTTGATTATTTAAACAGCAGCAAATTATCAACAAAGAATTGTCTCCACACAATCCTAAAGAGACTGTTCCCTCATTCAAATCAAGAATATCTCTTGCATCCCTACAGTGTTACCCAAAACCACCCATGCAGGCAATATTATTAGATTAAATTCTTCTTATGATTAAGGAGGTAAATAAGCAACTCGGCACTGATAGGAACGCTCTCATATACTGTGACATCTGGCACAATTCTGTGTTTTAAGCTGAAAAATGTCTCCAATCACGTAGGTTTTTAATACGCATATGTTGTTTACATGGGAAAATTATCTGTAGCACACATCAGCTTTCAGTGTCATTTCCTAGTGTACTTGTGAGTAACTCTCACAATGAAAAGAGCCCAGTAGCTTGCCTATTAACGATGGCAGCACAGAAAAAGGCCACAAACAGCATGATGTGCATGCTAGTGAAGTATAAGTATGCTGAGGGTGGACAGCACATGGAGGTATGACTCTATATTTATTTTGTTTCCTTTCCAATGATTCAGGTGCTGATCTTCTATCTTCACCAGCAGAACCATGAGGAGTGAGACACAGAGCCACCCTGGGAAATTACCCTGTCGACAGACGGCTCATTGAGACTTTGTTAGTGCAGCCACCCAACCTAGTGCCTCTTCAGCTTGATCGAACAGAGCAGCTCTCCATGACAGAGTAAACAAAGCACGATCACATGGATGATCAGGAAAAGAGGGTTTTTCTCATGCGATTAAATCGCTGCCAAACTTTGATTTGTGTGTTCATGTATGTTATTTGCACGCCAGTTAACCGGTAGAAATCTCAAGTGGAAAGTGCATGCCTTCCTTTTTTGTTTTGCTTTTAATTATGCATATAAATGTTCGATCTGAATGGTGCATTGTGAGGCTGTTTCATACATGAATGTGTATAATATTATACATTTAGTTGTTTGGGTGTTTATAAACTGCAAATGTTTGTGGGGTTTTAATATATATATATATATATATATATATATATATATATATATATATATATATATATATATATATATATATATATATATATATATGTATGTGTGTGTGTTTGTGTGTGCGCGCATGCTTTTCTGTCTGTCTGCTGGTCTGTATGTGTTTCTTTGGCAGCAAAGAATGTCTGTGTTGCGGAGACAGAAGAAGCAGAGAAGAGGTATAAGTCTGAGACTGCAAGTAAACAACCTGCAGTAGCTACAGTAAGTGTCAGTGTTCCTTCCCCTGCTTCCCTGCCTTCCTCCTTTACTTTTCATTCCTGTGCTTAAACAAACATACACAGCTATTGTGCTGCCAAGTTGCCGAAGAACTTGCTCAGCAAACTTCATTGTGCCTCTGCTTAGCTTTTTGTGCCTAAATTGATAATTGAATTGACTATCGCCATGTAATCAATTAGGGTGTTCATCCCCAGCTCTGAATCAAACAGTTAATTGGCTTGTGCCACAGAGAGCCTGAGACGGAAATCAGGCTGGTGCAGGAGGGACTGTTGGATTACTACAGATGGGCTCCCGGACCTATTTGCATTGTGTCTAACTTTAAGTCTTTGATTGCCTTCTGGTTCGGAAATTGCCTGGGTGTGTGAAGCACACAGGTTGATATTGGACCTCGGTGACAAATCCTGCCTGTTTTAGAGAAGCAGGTAGGAATATAAATATATAGAGAGCGCAAACACAGCTGGTTATCTCTTTGCTTTGATCACAATCTTTCAGACAGATGCATGCAGGTTTCTCTTCCATTAAACACCCTTTGTTACTTTTTACCCAATGTCCGGAAAAATTCTTTGCCACCTGCAGTCAGCACTGCTTTGTCTGAACACACAGAGAGAGCAAAGCATTTCAAGTCCAAACAACCCTGCCGTATTGATCCACCCCACACCTTATTCCATTTTGTCCTCTAAAACATGCCTTTTCACTCAGTTGACTTCTATTCAAAGCCATCCAGAGAGACCTGTGTCAATGGGGAAGCTTGACTTCATTCCATAGCTCTGGAAGCCCCCTGGGGACTAAGCATAGGCTGCTAGACCATGACAGGCAGGGGGCTAATAGGCCGGATAGGATTGGATAAAAGAAGAGAGGGGGGTTGTTGCAAAAAAAAGTTTTAAGACCAGGACACCGCCATCTGCTTTTGTGGTGATGAGCATCAAAGCCTGAAGGAGCTCTGTTGGGTCCCTCTTTCATAGGGCCGTCCTACATATGGGCTTCATATTTCACCAGGACAGACAGTCGGCAAGGCCCATTGGGCCACAGCCGAGGCTACTATTCTGTCTCCCTGCATGGTTTCCAGCCTTTGAGAAGAGCAGCAAGATTACTTTTATTTCTCCAGAGAAATGTGGCTAATAAATGACCAGGCCTGACCCAGAGGATTTGGGCCCACAACCCCTCCTTACTAAATGGAGGTAAAGAAGAAGAAGGGCTCTGTGGATATGTTCCTGTTGAGGAAAAAATGTTCGAGAAATGGGTCAACGCATGGCTCAAACGACATGCTCCCAGGGTGATTAATTATTAAAGTGACTAATACTACATTTGCCTGGCAGCACTATGGGCTTCGGTCGGCATTGGTGGCACCCTAACAATAATCAGCCCTGCTGCATCTTTTATATCCATCAGCCACTCTTCGTTCCCCCCTGTCTCTCTGACTTCCCCTTAATCTTTCTTATTTTGCCCTTACAGATTTCTGTCTTCTTCTCCTCTTTCTCCCACTTGACAAACACAGACCTCATTATCTAATAATGCCTTTTCACTCATTATCTCAGTCCCGCCTTTCCTCTTCTTTCAGCCCCTTCTCTTGTTCCCCCACTGACGCTATCTCACATCCTCTATATCTATAAGGAAGATTGGCAGAAAAGTGTACAGCTCGATGAGAAACATGGAGGCCAGACAAATATCAGCGCTGACGGAAACCAGCCACTCTTCTCTAACTGCGCTTCTCCTTCGCCTTTTGCTAGACTTTGCCTGCCTCAAGGTAGCATATGGCATTCTCTCAGACTGCTGGACTTGTTGGCCTCCCACACAACAGTCTGCATCCATCTCCACCTCACTCACAGCTCCTTTATGGGCTCTCCAACAGTTATTTTCTCCCATATTCCTTTCCCCTGATACTGTGCAGAGAGCCCCATCCCTCCACATTCTATTTCACACAGCCACACTTCAGTGAGGTTCACTGCAGAGATGGCTCAGGTCTGGCAGTTGGTGAGAGGAGGGCGGTCGAGTCTGGAAGACACAGTCATTAGTTAAATATTAGCCAGACTGTGCTCTATTCCCCTAACATCCAGGGGAAGGATGCAAGAGTCATACCCTTCCAAAACAATAGGCCATAGGGGAATGGCTCTGTGCCCTCATGCTTAGATATACAGTACAAAGACCTCCCTTTCCCCTAAACCCATACAGATGATGCCCTTTTTCTTAAATTTTATATAAAAGGTACAGTGTGATAGTGTCAAAAAGGTAAAAGCAAAAAAAAGAACAACAGCAATAAGGCCCACAAATGCAGGAGGGGAACGTGACCAGACATATTGATTCTATGTGCTATGCCTTCAGATGCATCAATCCTGAGGTGAGGATAAAAAAGTTAGGTCTCACAGTCAAGTTGAACAGATGGTTGTACATTGTGAAAGTTGTGTAAGCACTTATTTACTGCACTTTTAAATCATGGCTGGGGGATATTGGAAGCGAAAGCAGTCATTTACTGTTCGATAAAAATCACAGTCTAGGAGTTTCTAGCATGGAGCTGTGGCATCTTTGAATTACTGTCGAGTCGCTGTGATATGTTTCTGATTTGAAGACTATAAGGCACAGCACCACCTTGGAAGATGACCAGTGTAAATGGGAATTTAAAAAAAAAAAGTTGTAAAAGCAAAAAAAGGCTGTTGTCTATTGTTTGCCTCTGGATATGAAGATAATTCAATTAATTTTTATTTATATAGCACCAAATCACAACAACTGTCGCCTCAAGCTTAGTCAACTTATTTGGTGATCATAATGACAACTCTGTGGACAATGGTCAGAGTTCTAGATCATGGTAGGAGTGATGGTTTGTCTATGTTTTTCACTCAGTGTGTGTGTGTGTGTGTGCATCCAAGGCATGGTGTACCATGTGCGTGGGAGCCACAAGGCTCACACATGCAGTGCACAGGATTCACGCTGTTTGTGTGGTGAAGGGTGTATGGAATTCATGCTGTGAGACTCAGAGATCATCTCTGCTCTGCCCAGGAAGCCTCTGGTCAGACAACAGAAATCTCAGCACACTCCTTCTCTTCTCTTTTTGTTCTGCTTCCTTCTCCTATGCCTACTTTTCCTCTGCTGTCTTCAGGTTAGATGTATACACAGCATTCTGCATATGAAAGCACTGTTAAATAAACCACAGTTATAAAGCAGAGAATTACACATCCAACATTACAATTTGCCTTTGTGAAAAAGTTATAAGGCCTATAGCTGTAAGAGTTTGCTTTTTTTTATACTTATATTTTCTTCTTTTTGCTCAGCTAAGCAGTCATCTTGTGTTTTTTTTTGTAGGATGTAGGAGCGGTGCTGAGCAGGATCAATGTCCACAAGGCTGCAGGTCCTGATGGCATCCCCGGGCGTATTCTCAGAGCGTGTTCTGGGGAGCTTGCAGGAGTCCTGACAGACATATTCAACCTGTCCTTGGCCCACGCTGTGGTACCGGCCTGCTTCAAATCCACCTCCATCGTCCCGATACCCAAAAACTCCAACCCATCTAGCCTCAATGACTACCGCCCAGTAGCACTCACCCCCATCATCACTAAGTGCTTAGCACACTTCAAATCCTGTCTCCCCCCCACCCTGGACCCCCACCAATTCGCATACCATCAGAACAGGAGCACAGAGGATGCAGTCTCCATCGCACTGCACTCTGTCCTCTCACACCTGGACAACAACAACACCTACGCCAGAATGCTGTTTATAGACTTCAGTTCAGCATTCAATACAATCCACCCCTCACAACTCATCAGGAAACTGACAGACCTGGGCATCAGTTCCCTTATCTGCAAATGGTTACTCGACTTCCTGACCAACCGCCCCCAACATGTCCGGCTGGATAACCGCTGCTCATCAACAATCACAATGAACACTGGTGTACCACAAGGCTGTGTGATGAGCCCTTTCCTCTACTCCCTCTTCACCCATGATTGCAGACCTGCTGATGGTTCCAACACCATCATTAAGTTTGCAGATGACACCACGGTGATTGGCCTCATCAGTGACAACGATGAGGCCGCCTACAGGGAGGAGGTGGATCGTCTGGCTGAGTGGTACAACAGAAACAACCTGCTGCTTAACACTGAGAAGACCAAGGAGCTCATCGTGGACTACAGGAGGAATGCTGACCCACATCCACCCATCTACATTAAAGGGACGGCTGTGGAGCATGTGAGCAGCTTCAAGTTCCTGGGTGTCCACATCTCCGAGGATCTCATCTGGACGACCAACTGCTCCAAGCTGGTCAAGAAGGCTCACCAGCGCCTCTTCTTCTTGAGGACTCTGAGGAAGAACCACCTGTCCTCAGACATCCTGGTGAACTTCTACCGCTGCACCATCGAGAGCATCTTGACCAACTGTATAACAGTCTGGTACGGGAACTGCTATGCCTCGGACCGGAAGGCGTTGCAGAGGGTCGTGAAAACTGCCCAGCGCATCGCCGGAGCACCACTTCCTGCCATAAAGGACATCTACAGGAAGCGGTGTCTGAAAAGGGCTGGGAAAATCATCAAAGACCCCAGTCACCCATCACATAGACTCTTCACCCTCCTGCCCTCTGGGAGGCGCTACAGGAGCCTCCGGACTAAGACCACCAGGTACCGGAACAGCTTCTTTCCTACAGCTGTCAGACTCCTGAACTCTGCCTCCTGACATCTGGCCCACGTTAAACTCATGGACTGAACATACACACACTCACAACCACCTACACACACACACAATGGACAACCGTACCCTCAAACACACAATAATAACATGGACTGAACCACCACTCACAACCACTAGCACTTTATATAGCCTCTGTAGAAATTATCTACATACCTCACTTATCTTAACTGCACCCCTGTATAGTTCTGTGTAAATAATCATTCTGTACATACAATAATTTTAATCCTACAACTGTTGATAACTTGCATAGTTCACATTTCTGTATAGCTGTATATCTCATATTTCCGTATAGGTTTTTATATTTCATATTTATATCCTGTTCATAGCCTGTACATAGCTTGTACTCACTACAGCCTGTACATACTTATAGTTATAGAATATTCATAACATACTTCATACCGTGTACATTATAACATACCATAATAGACCCATTTCTGTAATATACTTACATATCTATATTATTGCTAATATATATTGTAATATATCTATATCACGGCTAAAGCACTTCTGGATGGATGCAAACTGCATTTCGTTGCCCTGTACCTGTGCATGTGCAATGACAATAAAGTTGAATTCTATTCTAATTCTATTCTATTCTATTTTTTTGACAAAGAAAGGTGGTTAAGGAGAAATATTTGAGCTGGTAAATCATATACATTGGCCACATACACCTCAGATACTAAATAAGCAACATATTTATACCTTAAAGACTAAATGACCCATAATAGATAATCTCTGAAATTGTTTTGCTGCATCCATATGTTCCCAGCCTTGCTCTTTGTCTTTCTATAGAATCCCCAGCAGAGCAAACTGGGCAGGTGTGAGCAATTAGTCAAATTCAGTAATGTACTCGTCTGCTTTCTGGCCTTTTCTCTCCTGGGTCCCAGACAAGGTTCACTGGGTGGGCAAAAGTGCAATTAGTTCAATTTGGTAGCCTTGATTCATCTAACAGCAGCCCACAGTGTACACTCTCACAGCAGTAAAACACTGCATATACCTGACTTTGGTGCAGAAGTTCAGGACATTTGAAGTTACTGCAATTACAGCAAGATTTCTCTAATATATTCAAGCTGCAGAGTGACAGAGACCTGACGTCGACACGCAATTCCTGATTTTCTGCTGCTGAACTGAACTCTCTGTCGACTTACAGGAAACTGTTGTACCAGGGCTGCCATTGGCTATGTTTACACTAGCAGGCGTCACAACTCTAAATGGGAATCTCTTGTTGTGTTGTTGCAGGTAACACTGAAGATCTTGTTGTGTTCATTTCATTTTCAAGTGAAAAATTACTCTTAAGTCTTTTGAGAAGAAACTCCTAAAAACTGGTTCAACTCAAGATTAAGACGCAGATCAGCCAACTGTCAGTCACTTCTGTCAATCGACAGTCATGTGACAGACAGACAAGTCTTTTATAAAATTTCACAGTAATTTCCCAGATGACCACCAGAGCACATACAAGAGGCCCACTGAATAAAAAAAATGACTGAAGGGTTTATACCTGTCATCAGTGCTGGACATGAACTCCATAGTGGATACAGCCACAAGCCAGAGAGTCTGCTGCTTTCGTTGCCTAAAGGTTTAAACAAAACCCCCAAAGCTGACTCTAAAAAACTGTAGCGAAAAAGGATCAAATTGTGGTTTTAAAGCTGCTGCACCACGTCTTAGTTGACTGCAGTCAGCCCACTCTAACTGCCCAATTTTGTCCATGAACTTCCCCCAAATATTGCTTTGTGAGGTTTAAAAATTTCAAATAATTATGTGGTCAGAGTTAATTAAACTTACTGGGGCCTGCATTTTATACTCATATGGCCTCCATGATTACACAAGTTGAAATATTTGGTTTCTTTTGGAGCCTGCATTATTCCAAGCCTGCAAAGAATTAAGAATATAGCACAGTTACCACATTCACAGTAAATGAGGTTCAAGTCTCGTCCATATGGCATGTATTTGCCATGCCGACCCAGTAGCATTGCTGCACACACATGTGCATATCCTTTTAATCAATTAATCTTTGTATTTCATGGGAGTGTCAGCTGGTAGCACTCGGGATCCCATCCAGCTTTTCTGTCATATCCACAGGCAGCTCACACTAAATTTCCCTTCCTGCCCCCAACGTCCCCTGACACCCTGTTTTGTTTTTTTTTCTCCAGCGCATGTGTCTGTGCAATATGTAGATTTGAAGGGGAGAAAAAAACCCAACCATAAATGTTGCACAGATTAAGCAGAGTAAGCTGAATACATCTAATACATGTAGTTGGTATTATTTATGGTAGCAGCATATGAAAAAGCTGCATATTTTTTTTAAGTGTGGTCCCTTAAAATGCATATGCTTTAACTTCTCTGTAGATGAACGCTAACCACCCACCCAGCACGCCCGCTCTAACCACCTTGTGAGCTCAGGAATGCATAGACACGTTCAGCCCATAATGTTCTTACCGTTTGCACTGTTTATGCAGCCTGCACTCATTTGAATAACCTTGATTATTTTACTTTAGAGCTTGTGTGCATGTGTGTGCATGTGTGTGCAAATGGGTGCATGTGTTTGTGTGTGAGGGAGAAGAGAGATAGAGGTAGGTTACGTAGGTAATGTAGAGGTCCTTGGCATTTTTAATTTCTCCCGATTATGGCAGTATGTGCAGCCTGGCTTGTTTGTTATTATATCATAATGCATGTTTATTTTAATAAGGATTTTAATGAATGGAACCATTAGAGTGTTGAGTTCAGGAATGTGCAGGCGGAACAGCATTGATTGCCCATTCAGGTTTTCCACCCTGCTTTCTTAAAGTTGGGTGGGTTGCAAAGTCTTGGAGGGGTCTCAGCATTGATTCGCATTATAATTAGAAAAATCCAGCCATCTATCCATGGTTTGTTTTTGTGTTTATTTTTATTTTTTTTATTATTTTTTTTTAAATATATGTTTGGCAATGGAAGGAAGCATTGCATGTCCGTGCTTGTTATTCTTTTTGAAAAACTTCACAGTGCTGTGCTTCAGCAGTTCACAGCAGCATAGAAAAAGCATTAATCAAAAGTTATTCAGTCTAGAAACTGTTTATCTTTGGTCCATTTCCAGCCTCAACAAAATTCACATTGCTTCCTTCTGAGCTGACAAGATGCACTCAGAAATGGGGAAAATAAAGGCTTATAAATTGCATGTTATATATTACACATTCCTCAATGGATATTCAATGTACATTTAAAATAAGACCAGACTCAGTTGTTTAAAGGGATTGCAAACAGTCTTCACTGCAGCTTTAATCAGCCCATTCTCTTTTGTCTTTGCTAGTTTTCCCACAGTTTTGCAATTAAGCAAGAATTTCTTTTGAAGTTGATTGCCCCCTTCTCTCTCATTGCTTTTGTCTGTGGTTGTTTAAATGAGAGCACAGTGACCTGGCATACCACCCTGCATTGTGCCTGCTGAGTTTATACCACTGCTATAGAGCATAAACAAAGACTGTTTAATTAGGTGCCTGCACTTTATTAGTCCTTAACTCATACTTAACACACACACATATAGACATACACACACTAGCATCCCCCCTGAATAGACTCTACACAATCTGTGTTCTACTCTTTACTTATTTAATAATAAGGCTCTTGCTTGGCTTGAACAAAGAATGCAATGATGACCAGCTTGTGTGTGTGTGCACGCAGTTGTGTTTGTGTGATTACGTATACCTTTTTGGATGCTGATGAGGCAGAAGAGCTTGTTAAGAAAAATGTTTTCTTGGCCAGAAATCAGCAAAGTTTTGCTTAATGGCCCTGCGGGATAACAAAGAAGTGGCAATGTGAAACATCTAAAATATCATATTGGGGCAAGCAGCAAATCCAGGCACATGTGCGGATGTCTTGTGTCTTAACTATTTGCTTTTCTATAACCTAGCACTATCCTTTGTCCCTTTGACAACTTTGCCCCAGTAGACTCTTTAGGCCAGTTACTATGGAGACCCACCCTCAAGTGGCACGGGAGTAGTGCAGGTCAGGGGAGGTCAAGCTGAGGGACTGTTTTGGCAAACGGAACACGCTTCATTAGGCCTTTTGGCTTGGGGTTCATTAAAGCTGCAGGAGAGGACATTCCTGGAGACTCTATTAACCAAGAAGCCTTGTGACACGCTGTCAGACCAACAGATTTCAAACATCTTGTGTTAAACCAGCGTGCCCCTCCATCCCACCCCCAGCAAACAACCACAAAGGCGCAAGTGCATGAACACACAATGCATATTTGCACACAGACATAAACAAATGTACTCTTCGTATACACATGCACAGACGCACGTGCACATGCACGTGCACAGCTCTCACGACTCCCCATGTCTTCTGTGGCACTGATGTCACAGTCTGTCCCAAACCTTCCCTCCTACAATAGCGCCCATCTGTTGGCCCATTCAACTTTCCTTGGGGGTCCTCTGGGGGTTGTGAATCTGTAGGTGGAGGGAACCACAGTCACTGCTCCTGTCAGATCAAAATAGATCCTCAGAAGGAGGACAGTATAGCAAGTGATGGAATGTTTTGGCAGTAAGAAAACAGATTTTGTGAGGGTTGTATTGTAGATTTGGGAGTGGTGATGGGTTAGATAATTAGGGCATAGTGACTCACAACAACTGCATAGGTAGAAACTAAGTCATAGATGTCTAAAGAGTAATAAAGAAAAAACACACACTCTGTAAGCCACAAGCAGTCCGTAATATGTTATTATGAAACAGCAGCTTGAGCACATTGCAGGTACTGTGGCTGAAATGACTATGTGAATCTTATCAGATTGAACCACATGACATAAGTGAATCAGAACACTTTGCTTAAATCAAAATGCAAGCTATGGCACTTCAGAGAGCGGCTGTCAGATCAGTGCCTTTAGCTGTCTGCTGTATAAGCAGGTATAACTGGATTATCCTTGTGTTTCAGTTGGCAAGCCTTATCATGTACGCTCTATGGTTGGTCAGTTCAAACTGGGCTGATTACAGTTTGCAGAGAAGAGGTTTAGCCTCGTTTGGAGCTCTGATATGTTAATTAAAGTGGATTTTCTGAAAATGGGACGGGCAGGATTGCAAACTCCACCTCAACAAAGCCATAAACCCATCTGTTGGCAGAGGTGTAGTTGGGCCTGATTTTGTGTGTGTGTGTGTGTGTGTGTGTGTGTGTGTGTGTGTGTGTGTGTGTGTGTGTGTGTGTGTGTGTGTGTGTGTGTGTGTGTGTGTGTGTGTGTCCTTAATGTCTAGGGGGTTTTGTACTTCAATCTCTGTGAGAACCAGTTTGAGCCTTTCAGAATGAGGACATATTTCTGAAGAGAGGTCATTTGAATCCGAGATCAGTTTTGCATGAGGAAAGTTTAAATATGGGTATATGGGTCCCCAAAATGAATGGCTCTCAAAATGATACCATGATATATGTATATAAAACCAGGACTGCTAAATAAAATACTGGAGTGTGTTACACATTGCTAGCTGCAAATTTGTTCAAAGCCAATTGCAAGCAAAAAGGGAGAAGCAACCCATGTGAGAAGACTTCTAACCTTGCAAGTGCAGTGGCCAGATTGCACCAGTCCTACCATTTCCACAGCAAAACTAGTGGTGACCTGTTGATTGACTTTAGGTAGTTAGCTAATATTGGCTCACTTTGCCTTTGACACTAGATAATTTCTGTTTATTGACCCAACCAGACTGAAAATACAAAGAATTGTCTGTGCCTTTGTACACTTTAATCCTGGCAGGAGTGTAAGGGTAGGAATTCTCCACATGATATCAGTTAACTTTGCCAAAGAGGAACTCTGGCAGGGACTCTATCTGGCTGTTTTTGCTGACTGAAATGCAGCAGCTGCCGTCACACATGCCCAAAATTTCCTGTTTGTTTACATTTTTTTCTTCTTTCTTTTCAATGATGATCTAAATATTTGTGGCTTGAATCAGATGGGAAATTTACAAGCCCGAGCTACAGTTCTACTAAATGTTGCCTAACATTTTGGAACTGTAGTTTTGTCCTCTAGGTCTCTGTGCCAATCATGAGACTGAAAACTATGAATCATCTCCTCTGCTGGATCAGCTACAGTAAATGTTGGCTCAATTTTTGTAATGGTTAAAGTCAATAAAAATGACACCAGCAGCTGGCTAACCTGCAGGGAGAATCATTTGTTAGATATTTTGTAAAGCTTGGTTAATTGAGGCCGTTCGGGGCTGCATTAAATCTAACTGAATTCAAACTGAGTATACAGAATAATAGCAAGACCATTTACTTACAGTCACTCCAGTTATACAAAAATCCCATTTTTCTGAGGTAAAAATTGAAAAATCCTCACCTCTGTGGTACTACTAATGCTGTGAAGGTAAGGTAGGGAGGACCGGTACAGCTGACCTAAGCTCACTGTGGTTACAGCTATTGTGGTAAGCATTAGAAGAAGAATCCAGTTTGTGGTATTTCTTTCATGGAGCACTCGGAAATACAAAGATGATTGTGGGTGGCATGCATTGCGTATGTGGGTGTATTTATTAACAGCAGAATATAAATAATGGAGCACAAGGGTTTTGTTATTAAAGTGCCATTTAATAGCTTAATAGCTTTTGTTAAAGGCTTTCTTTGAATCCATTCAATATTGTTTCTTTCCATGCCTTGTTTTTGCCCCCATTTTTAGCTTGCCCAGATTTAGCTCCATTTCATCCTCTAATCCTTCTGTTTTGTTAGTGACACTAGGAGAACAGCCTGGGCTGTGTGGCTCAGCCCTCCCTGTCAAAGCCTATAACATCTCTCACCAGGATCAGGTTATTGCCTGAGCTCTGTGTATCTTTATATTGAATTGCTTCTGATAGGAGGTTCCCGTGTCGATTTGTGCATTTGCGCGTGTGCGTGTGACTGCCTTCGTGTGCATATGCGTCTGTGTACATTGACTGTACATAATTCAGGTGGCTCCACACAAGTCAATGAGACGCACACGAGTGAATACAACAATTGTCTTTTCTGACCTCAAATTTCAATATTATCCCTTGGTGTCTCTTTCACCCTCCCACTGCCATTTTAGCTGCTTTGCTCTCTATGCGTCCATCACCACAGTGAGATGATAGATGGGGCAGTGGAGACGGTGAATGTTAAAGTTTGTGAGCCGTGGACAGACAGCTCGGCATGAATATCAGTGGCACGGAGTAAGTGCCGGGAATTGGATGAGCCAGAGCAAGAGAGGCGTCAGCACTTTCCCTCCCATGCATTTTCACTCAGCCAGATTGAGTCTTATTATCTGACCCTTCTCTTCTTCCCTCAGTGACCTAATAATATTGTTTCAGCGATCCTGTCCAGCCTCTGACCTCATGACTTCACACAGGAATCTGTTAGATGAAGAGCTCCACTTCTCCAAAGGTGCCTAGTGGTTTTTAGCTTTCTGCTTCTTCCCCGGCTGCTCGTGTAATGTAATATATAAAGCACCACTGCAGCAACATGGTGGTATCTATTTCAATTTTCCATCTAAAAGTTATTGCAATTGAATTCCTATAATATAAATGCATTTTAGTCAGAATGAGATTTTATCTTATATACGCCTACTCCCTCTTGCTCTGTAAGCATCCTCATAGAAAAAGCACTGTATAACATCTCATCAATTAGGCCTCTTTGATTGGTCAACAGTGTCTGTTGTTTGTTATTACCAGTGGAATCAAAGTCACAACGTCTGGGAGTTAGCATGGTTATGCTGGAGCTTGTTAGGCAGCTGAGGTAAATGGAGGAGATTTGGGAATTAATCCCTTCCCAATCTGGACACTGCAGCTGGTATTCTCAAGCCTTTCCATCCATCCCATCACATACACGCACATTTGAACAAACACACATGCCAAGCACTGAACTCCATATCAGTGCCAACATGAATAGGGACACAGGGATGGGGATTGAAGGAGGGCAGTAAAGAGTGTACTGGTGTGTTTAATTGGGTTTTTCCAAATCTGTCTTAACCCTGATACATGTCCGTCCACATGCTCTAGCATTGCTTGGTCTACAGGTTCACCAAAGCACAGCAACTTGAGAGAGAAAGCTTTGCAAACTTGCCAGCAGGGAGACAAGGTTCATGTCTCTATTCAGACGTCGTCATAAAAGACTTCTGGAGAAAGTGCTGCTGAAGGGGATTAAGCAACTATCGCTGTCAGACTTTTGAAAGTCCTCTTATCTCTGTTTGCTACTGCTGTTTTAGTGATGCCTATAATTGTCATTTCTGGTTTGTGGAGTGCATGCTCTCAGTCTGCTATTGCCTGTTAAATCTTCTTCCTGTGGTCGACTAGGAGCCAGATTGGCCGGGGGGGGGGGGGGGGGGGGGGACATGTTGACCTTGTCTGCAGATTTAGAACACAGAATCATCACTGATATGGCAGCTGTACTGTGGCAGGCAACAGAAGCTAGGCCTCCAATCAGATCATCAGGTCAGATAGTTGTAGTTAATGCAGAGTGTGAATGTAGAACCGTCCAACTCAGTGAAAAAAAGACAACTTGGGGGCCTTTTTTGTCAGATTCCTCAGAAGTCTTGAAGAGTTACTGAAGCCTCTCTTTATTTAATTAACCGCTTCTCTTGAACGCTGGACACTGAACCGGTTAAAACCTCTTACTGGTGGGGATCACATTGTGAGCGTTTAATCTGTTACCCACAGGCTCCATGTTGCATATTCATTTTGTAATAAACCATTAAAACATGTTGTCTTTATAGTAACAAGAGACAGAATTTGAGCAGCCACCACCACACAAATGCTACACACGCCTAACGGGCAGCACAAAATCTCCAACACACCAAAATATCACATGTAGCCAGACTCCTACTTTGCCGTCTCTGAATCAATCTCCTGGACATGACCCTATCTTTCCTTTTTCCACATATTGTGTTGCTTTTCACCGTAGTGCTTATTGCTTTCTTTGATTAATCTTCCTCCTAGCTTTCCCTGACGCACTGGTCTGAGTCAGTAGACTTCCTGTTGGTTTTCAAAACAACTCTTCATGTCAGCCTTCCTTCCGCCCATCTCCCCCCTTCCTCTGCACCTCTCTAGTCTTCTATTCATCACTCCACAGCCCATTTTACAGTATCTTTCGGCCTCCTTCCTCCATCCTTTTCTCCCGCTCCATTACCTTGCTCGTTCAAGTCCCCTTCATCTCCCCCTCTGCCTGTCCAACTCCCTGACATGAATTCTTTTTGCCCCCTTACTGTATTCCCCTTCTCTTCCTTGCATTCCCCTCCTCTCACCATTCATCTTCAGGTCCTCTGTCCATCTCCCTCCCTCCCTCCCTACCTCTCTGTCAGGCCCCAGCTCCCTCCCTCCCCTTTCTTCGTCTGGCAGTAGAGCTGCTCCAGTCTTGCTGACAGTGCTGTTTGTGTGAACTGAGTTCTGAGCTTCACAGCCCCCTCGCCTCCCATTGCTCCCCCGCCTCCTCACCACCCTCTCCACCTCACACTCCACCTCCTCCGCTCCTTTTCCTCCTGCCTCCCACCAAACAGACCCCTCCAGGCGGGGGAATTAACCTTCTAGCCCTGGGCTGCTGGGCTTAATGACTGTCTGTGGGGCCAGCATCAAATACACAAGCCAGCTGCTAACATCTGGGCCACACGCACACACGCACACACCCACCTCCATGACCTACACACAAACACAGAGACATATGCAGTACACATAGCATACTGTGCAGCATAACATAAGGCTACAGTTGCCAAATTTATAGAACACTCTTTCTGTATTATGTGCTGCCATGTATGTGGAAGTCTTTGCACTGTTCTCAATGACAGTGGCTGGATTGTCATCACTGCATGACTGACCCATGCTGCAATAACAAATGCAGCTGTGCAAGTGCTTCTGTGGTTATACTGAGCAAATAGCTGGTACATGCACTCACAGCACATGTGTGGACTATCAGCAGATCAAATGAAAAATACATGCACATGGAAAATCAACATGACCTTCAAGTTGCCTTACTAGAAGAGCTTTCAGTATGTTCCACTGAGCAAATGGTGGTGTTCTCCAGCGACCATTCAGTTGGAAGTATATAATTGACAAAAGGAGTGGGTGGGGGTGAAGGGGCAAGAGTCAGAAAAAAAATCAAAAGTAAAAATAAAATAAAGAAAAAAAAATCTGTGTTTAAAGTGAGTTCTGCAGCCCCTCTCTTTCTCCACTTCTGCAATAGAGCAGATCAGCCTGGGAGTATTGAATACAGGAAATACAGCCGTGTGGATAGTCTCTATTCCATTCATTATGTATGAGCATAAATGTTACAAACTAGCAGTTGTAAAGACATCCATGTTGCATCTGGATCTTTGAGGGTTGCTCTGCTCCTTTCAACCCATGCACACTGTAATGCTAAATAATGGGAACCATGAAAGCTCCAGAGAAAAGCAGAGTAAAAAAGAAGCTACATCCATGCGCCTCAGATTTCTGGCTGACTGCAGCTTTATCAAGCTGTTATAACTTTACCACTTTTATTCATTCAATAAACCAGAGGTCCTTCAACATTACAAGTGGTCAGTTATCATTGTGGAGCTTTAAACATAGAAAAATGTTAGAACTGCTAAGCCAGCTGTAACTTTGTTATTGTTTTTCTGACATTTATTTCACGGCTGACTTGACCCCCTTCGAAGCACCTCCATCAACACTTCTCATACACAACTCCCTTCATTCTTCACTCCGCGCTATTGCTTCTCTCCCTCTCTTTATCTGTTTGCCTCTGTCTTAGACTAAGGAGTGAGAGATGGGGGAGTCCCATTGGCATTCTTTAACATCTCCTAGGCTCACTTGTGTTCAGAGAGTCATCTGTAGATCAGGAAGACAAAAAGACGCTCCTGAGCCTTTGCGTCACTCAACAGGTAAGCACGGCTCCCTTTCTCTCATGCAAATTCGCACACCTATTCAAAAGGTTCTTGGCTTTTTTAAGAAGGAGGTACGCCCTCTCTGTGTGTCTGTGTGCTTGCCTCATATTTTTTTTCTGTGTACCCTAGGCAGGCAGATGTGCCTGAGTTGGTGAGGGTTGAAAGGAGGCTTTGCCTCTCTGTCTCTCAACTTTTTCCTGGGGAGAGCAGGTGTGTCAGTTTGTGTAACGAAGTCAGTGTAATCCAGTAAACTTGAACACTTTGAGCCAAAGGGACCGGAAACAAAGCAAGTGTTTACTTGAGTGCTTTGAAATTGGACTGGGCGTGTGTATTGGCCAAGCTGATATGATTTAGCTTGTCTGCTCTAATCAGACTGCTTATAAAATGCCATGTTTAAATGAGAAATCGAGGATTTAGATGTAATTAGATTCTGTTGATAATCTAATCCACATCTTTTAGAAGCCCTCTTTATCAGCAACTCAGAGCTGAAGCAGTAATAGTTCACAAGACAGCCTCTATAAGCTACAGTAATTGTACCCACAGGCAATTGGTGAGACTGGTAAGAGTTTAGGTTGGCATTAAGATGTATGACCACATCTGAAATGGATGGCTGCATGGAGGTTGAAACTTCATTTTCTGCGCATTGACTGATTTCATGGGGTTTTATGTTAAATTGGTCTAGGATTGAGTGTATTGAGTCGTTTGATGATGTTATGAAAGATGCCATTAAAAATCTACCTGTCGGGGTCACGCTGAATAGTTCAGCTACCTCTAATGTCCTTGCGGGGAGAGTGGCAGCGTTGTCTCTAAAAGCGAATCAAATTTCAAATCAAACTTTCTAATTTGCATTTGTAAGAAGCTAGTGAAGAACAAGGTCAAAAAGAGAAAAAACACCGAACCAATTGAGTGCTGCTGTAGTAAAATATGTCTCTTTCTTATAGTCGAAGACAAATTAAATTGCCATTCAGTCTGGTATTTATCTAATGCCACATTTTGAATGACACGTTACAGTTATTCTGCAAATGCTACACCGTCGCACTTTTTTTTTTGCATACAAAGGAAATCAACATGTATCATTTAATGAGCATTCTTGCGACTGGCTGTATTTTTAAGGCAATTAAGGTGGTTGTTTGACTAGGTAATGGGAATGTGGGGAGGTCAGCCAGGCTGTGTCTGCTTTCATTAAGAATCCCAATGAAAATGGTGACTCACGAGGCCAACAGCAACCGCTCTGTGCTGCACAAACATTTCTCCTCCTCACAGGAAATGGTTGATGTTTGAGGCCTAAATCCCAACGGTAGAGATGAGATTTTGGCATTTCTAATTGTATGGTGACAAATGAACGGAATCCAGCGCTTCTTATCGGGAGATGGAAAATGCTAAATTGCCATTCACGTGAAGACAAAATCTTAAGAAGAAGCCGGGAAATTATTGTCTTTGTGTTTACCTACACGAGGCAGAGATAAAGAGAAGAAGGGCATTTTTAACCTCAGAAAGATTTTCTATTAATTGAAGAGGGAAATAATTGCCCTTGTGTGTTCAAAGAGTATACTTGGGGCTCTGAAATACACCAATGTTTTGAGAGCGAAAAAATAATTAAGTGTGAGTTAATTCTTATCAAAGCCTGTTGGAGTGCAACTAATCGACTCAGGGAAGATGCGTCAAAAAGCTATTGCCTCCAATTCATTTTGTCTGTTCAGATGAGAAAATGTTTAGTTTTCAATTAAGTAAATCACTATTATTTGTTCCACTCCTGCAGCAGATACATTGAAGTGATTACATACTGATTTAAAATCCACAGAGCTCTCTTCCAGGTCAAATAACTCAAGTCTGTATCCACAATATTGAATGCTATTGGCTTGGAACCACAGCACTGCCTATGCCATTAATTTCTAAAATGTTCCTTTGTCACCATTCACAACAGGAGCATGCCACGATGCAGAAAGTGGACCACATTTCTATACTCATTTATCTGGAGAAAATATCCAAATGCACACTCTAATTGACATACAAATTGACTATCTTAATGGACTGTGCCAATACAAGTGTTAACCAGAACACTCTGTATGTACTCTTACCTCAACATTTACAACAACTCATATGGAGATTTTCTGACTCACAGCAATATTCAAAAGTCCTGAGCTAACCCTCATGACCCCCACTGAGAAGGTTATGTTTGCTGTAACATTTGTGTCTGTGTCATTCTCTCTATGAAGTCAAAAAGTTTTGAATGAATCCTGATCAAATCCATTAAAATGTAGCTTACATCTAGCAAGGTCTTCAAGGCCAACTTAATGGTTTATTGGTCAAAAACTGACAGAAAGCCTTAGAAACTATGATTTTTATGATTGATCTGAAGGTAATTAAAATAAAGATGCTATTTATATACTGTGTTTCTTACTACCATTGTTTGTATTGACAGCATATAGGTATATAGCGATTCTTATATGGGGCATCTAAATATCCCTTTACTTTGGATCTTTGACCTTTTCCTCGGGGTCAAATAAGGTCAAACTTTCATAAAATGTATTTTATCTTTAAATGTATGTTTAAAAGCCTTCGTTTTTATTGGCAGCATTTTGGAAATGATACGCTGGTATATGAGGAGTCTAAATATCACATTATAGTTTGGATCCAAATATCATGTTGTTTTTGACCTCTGATCTCTCTCTTACTTTTCACATCTGCCCTTATTTCCAAAATGCATGATATCCTTAAAGAAAGCATTGTCAAGACAAAGAGAATGAGGTTCCTAGTTAGTTAGTATTTTACTGTTGTAAAATATAAAATAAGCTCAAGTTTTTTGATGTCCATTTATTTATAAATCTATGCCCACTATTATTATCATTACCTACTTCTACATAATGTCTGTGTAATCAGAGTAAACATGCTACCCTTATTGCAGTTGTACTGCCCTACAAATTTCTTGTGTTTAAAAAGAAAACTAAATGAATATATACAACATGCAACACTATTCCATTAAAAGTAAATACTGCTCAGAGAGTGAGTTGCCTTGGTGGATATTTGCTTTGTCTGAGTATTTTTTGTTTCTTTATACTTTTCTAGGAAATGGAAAATATGTGCAGAGATTTTTTGAAATTGAAATATGTATAAATACAAATGGAATTACAACATATAAAGCAAAAACAGAGGTTATAACAAGACTGAAAGTCAACATTTGGTAGGGCCGCCTTTGTATGTCCATCTTTAACACATCTTTTAGTCACATTTCTTTTAGTCTCCAGAAATAATTCTTCAGACTTAATGAAGGGCATTCAAAGCTCTTCTTTAGATGTTGGCTACCTTTTGTTCCACTCTGTGTAGTTTTTCAATCCAGATATGCTTTTAGTGCATTTGCAGTGTGTTTGTGGGATCACTGTCATGCTGAAAAATGAAGTTGTTGCCAATCAGATTTTTTCCCGATGGTATTGTATAGTGGATCAAACTCTGACGGCACTTTTCTGTGTTCATAATTCCATAATTTTTGACAAAATCCCCAACAGCATTGGCTTGTCTTAAACCCTGACAGAGCCTCCACCATGTTTTACAGATAGTAGGGGTGCAACAATACTCGTATCGATATTGAACCGTTCGATACAGTGCTTTCGGTTCGGTAAGCATATGTATCGAACAATACAAAATTTTTAATTTATTTTATCAACTTTTCTTCTGACGATGCTGTCTGTGTTGACCGCTCAGTGAATCTGCGTTCGACTACTCCGCCTAGGCTGCACTGTCGAGCACAGATCCACTGAGTGCAGCGCAAGCTAGCGAGACAGAAGTTCAGCTCGTTGCAACATGGCAAATTGAACCTCCCCCTCCCTCATTCAGTTGTGGCGTTTGGAACTATTTTGGTCTTCATGTGACGTATGACCCTGAAGGTAAGCGCATCATGGACAAAAGTAAAACAGTATGTCGGATGTGCCACGCAATGCTCAATTACATTGGTGGGAACTAGTGCGTTAGCGCAGTTAGCTTGTTAACGTGTTGATGCCGTCCAGCCCCACGCACGGGGCGATCCGCGGTAGCTCGTTAACGGAGATTTGCCGCGTTGTGGCGTTAATGTCATTTCAACGAGATTAACGCTGACAGCACTAGTGGGAACACAATGAATATGACTGCACATTTACTCCGACATCATCCTAGTGCAAAGACAAGTGGAAGCAGACAAAAACAACAAGCACGCATGCTACAAACTTTACCCGTGTCATTTAGACAGCCGTTAGCACATGATTCTCCTTATGGGGACCTGATATGTTTAATATGCTGCTGAGAATACACCCCAGAAGAAGCGTGTAGTATAGCTTTTATTTTGGAAAGAGCCATTTCTCTGTAATAAACTCTCTTTTCCAAAGATGAGTGATTTCTCGATCAGATAGATTTATTTTTTATTACTTTGTTGTATCAGCAACATTAAATTTAAAAACTGTACTTTTGAGTTAAAATATATATTTATAATTTGAATAAATGACAAATTAAAAAGGCATGAACAATTTTTTGTATCGAAAAAATATCGAACCGTGACACCAAAGTATCGAACCGAACCGAATCGTGAATTTTGTGTATCGTTGCACCCCTAAAAGATAGCTATAGACACTCTCTCCGGACCTTTTCTGTATATATCGATAAGATTTTAAACTAGAAATTTCATTTGGATTCATTGAAATCATTTGGATTCATTTTTTCATCAGGCCTGTTGACACTGATTTTTAGTCCAGTTCTTGTGTAATTTGGCATACCTCTTTCTTCCAGTTTAATTACTAAGAACGGCTTCTTGGGAGCCACCCGTCCATTCAGGTCATTTCTGATGAGACTTCAGTGCACAGTAAATGGATTAATGAAAGGGCCAGATATACCTTACCTGTTCCTTAGGTCAGGTCTTTCCGATATCTTAAGGCCTTGACCTTAAGATACAATTCGTTGTTTTTGTTTTTTGTTTTCGATTTTTTGCACCTACAGTACTTTAGTTTTTGTCCTCCAACGCTCCATTTTCTTCAAATTTTCAGGGATAACCTCCACACCATGCCAAGACATGCCAGGTTTTTGGCTCATAGTCTACTGGGAATCACCTTGTTGGTGCAAAAATAAAATTTTATGCCTGTGTTATCTTTAGCATTTGTCATAGTTTCAACTAAACAAATGTGAACAAATTTTGCAACAGGCACCAGGACTGGACTGACAATAAGCAAAAAAGTAGCCAACGTCCAGAGAGAAACAGCTTCAAAAAGCCTGGAGGACTGTTGCCAAAGACCACCTTAAAAATTACAAGAATGTCTGGCTCCTTGGAAGAAGTAAAGAAATAAGGGGTCTTTTAAGATTTTTGCACAGTACTGTATCAACCATTTTATGCAAAAAGCTATGGAGAGTTTACTTTATAGGGTAAGGCAGCTGCTATGCTATATAAATCAAGTGATAGTGGTTTAATTTAATATAAATTTAATACAAATTCTAAATTTATATTAGTGAAATTTAGATCACTACTAAGGACATTTTTGTTCCATTTTTTTGTGCGTCCCATGTATACACTGGTTTCCACAGGCTAATTTTAAAAATCAGCTCTCGGAGGCTGAGAGAAAGGTCCTTTATCTTCCATTCTTTGCTCCCAAAGCTGATTCTTTAAGAAAAGCCAGGAGAAATGCTGCAGAGACCACAGAGGTCTTTAGTGCAACTAATCACAAATATGTGTATGGCCTTAAGGGAATTGTGCACACTTTCATACTCATCACAAGACTAACTCTAGCTCAACGAAAATGTTCCTCTGCATTTTCTCATTTGAAACACACTGCAAAGAGTGTATCCTCAAGAAAAAGTTTTTCACCATTAAACGCCATTAAAATTAGAACCAGAGTCTCAGATGGTTTTAAATGCCTTAAGCTCCACTTTTTTTTTTTTTTTTTTTTTTTTTTAAGCTCCACTTTAATGGAACTATGAATGATTCATTGATTAACTGAATGATCAATTGGAAGTCTGCAGAGATAGAGTTGTAAACATGTGCTGGACTGTTACAAAACAATGATATATTAAAAAATAGTTTGTCAGCAAATCAAATCATGTCGATACATAAACACTCACAAAATATGACAAAATATGGAAAGAAAAATAATCCTTCCCATCTTGTCTTTCTAACCTAATGTCTGCCTGTAGTGGATGTGTATATGTCATTTGTGATTTTTTTTTTTTTTTTTTTTTTAAATGGTTGTTCCAGGGTTGTTGAAGGTCAGGTGTCAGCGGTGAAATGGACTTCTTGTCAGCCTGGATTGTGTCTCCTGCAGTCCTACCCTTTCTCTGTTTTATCTTGGGTAAGAGAATCAAATGTCACCGTGGAGTTATTACAGTAACTGTGGCCTTTCCAAGTCCCTTCCGTGTTCTGGCTAGTCAACAGAGCACTGGGAACCTTGGCTTTTTTGAAGTCTTAATTTTCACTGAAACAGAACAACGTCGGTGATACATTCAGGTCGCCTTCTCAACCTGCCTCAAATAGGAGTGTACAGTAAGTAAAGCACTGTACAACCTTAATCTCATGGTGATCTCTTCACCTTACACGTTGAAAATCTTGCCTTAATTGCCATGTTTTTTGCAGCAATAATTGATTTACTGTGGGTCTTATATAGTGCTGTAAGAAGGTATTTGGCTTTTTTCTGATTTCTTATTGTTTTCCATATCTATCATACTTCCATATTTCAGATAATCAAACAAATTTTCATGTTAGACAAAGGCAAACTGCAGTTTTTAATTGAAGATTTCATTTATTACAGAAAAAAGCCATCCATACCTACATGGGTGTATGTGAAAAGTAACTGATTATTAAATCATGAATTAACTGCAATTAACCACATTTTTTAGAAAGCTGAGTTCAGTTTTAATAGCCACCCCCAGACCTGATTACTGTCAGACCTGCTGAATCCAGAAATGGTTTAAACAGATCCTGTCTGTCAAAGTGAAGTTTAAAAATCTCAAAGAGCAAGACAACTTGCCGCGACCTTAAGAAAATGATGAGAAACAAACTCACTGACATCAATTGGTCTGGAAAGGGTTTCAAAGGCATTTTTAAGGCTTTGGGACTCCAGCAAACTACGGTTTGGCGCAATTATCCACAAATCAAGAAAACCTGGAACAGTAGTGAAACTCTACTAAAATTACTCCCAGAGTGCACGGACGAGTCATCCAGAAGGTCACAAAAGAACCCAGAATGGCATCTAAGGAACTGCAGATCACATTTGCCTCAGTTAAGGTCAGAGTTCATGATTCAACAACAAGAAAGAGACTGAACAAAAATGGCATCCAGAGCAGGGTGAAAACCACTGCTGACCAAAAAGAACACAAATGCTTGTCTCATATTTGCCCAAAAAATATCTTGATGATCCCCCAGACTTGTAAAATCACCATTTAAAAACTGTATTTTTGTATTGGCTTGTCTTTTTAATATTAAAATTTGTTTGATCTGAAAAATGTAAGTGTGAGAAATATGCAAAAACTAGATTGCATTTCTCCTTTGAGGATCATCATCATGGTTTATAGTAAGGTAAGGTCTCCTATAGGTGTATAGGACTTACTATTAAAATTTCCACTGTCTTTTCTGTTTGCCTAATCAAGTAGAACATCATTGGTTATATCTTTTCCCTGTTTTTGGCTGATGGACAATTTATATTACAACCAGTTTGCCACCAGATTTATTCAGGGCATAAGGGAAACTTATTCACAGGGAATTAGTTCTTCATCCAAAATAATGTTATGTTATTACTGACTAAATTGTAATTTGGCTTGTAACTTTGCTTAGATGGGAGTTGTTTAAGATTTTTGCTCCATTGTCACGATTCTTTTAAACTGTTGGCTTTTTTGTACAATTTCGGTTTTTACTTTTGTCATCAAATACTTTATAAAGAAAGTAAATAACACTAAGTGAAAGTCACATCATGTTTCCATGGTGACAAATGACTTCCAGTTCATGGAATTTAGCAAACACAATTAAAGAACAGAGATACATGAGGTACATCTGTCACCTAAACAAGAAATATTGTTGCTCTTTAACAGCAAAGAATAACTTTAACTTACAACATTAAAATAAGTATGGAAATGTGGGTTAAAAGTCAAATTGCACACTTGCAAACATCTATGTGGTAAAGTGGATGAGCAGTTGGACTCTTCAGTTGTCTCATACTGTAAGTATGAACGTTTTACACATTAAGCACATTATTCTCTACATATGTTTATTTGCTGTGATTTTCTATTGCCAAAGTAACATTGCTTTACTTATTATACCTAGGTTTGTTTGTGTAACCATTATGTTGCAGTCAAACTCAAACATTCAGCAGATTAAAGCAAACAGTTAGTCACATGTTGCGTTATATTTTATTATGTTGCAGATTTAACTCATTTATATTCTTCCATTGTTTCTTTGTTCTGAGTATCCATGTAGGTCAGGTGTGGGAAAGCTCCCCCCCAATCCCTCCAGCATTTCCTGACTTTTAAAGTGCTGGTGATGTCATGTCTGACATCACCAGGTTAATCCAAGAAGAGGGGAGTTTTTTGCACAGGAATGTTTCCTTTTGTTAGTTTTTAGGATTATGAAGTGATTTGTCCTAATAGTTTTCTTATATAGAGCATTTAGCTGTGTAAATGAGTTAATCAGGAGAGGAGTGAGCTTTATGTGATTCTCAGCCATTTGTGTTGAGTTGTAGATTTCTCACCTTAAACTAGTGGTACTGGCTATACTAACTGAAGGGGAATTGACAGGTGAGGTGTGTTGCTTAGTCCGTGTGCTCTTTGTTTCCTGTTATGAGTTAATTTATTTGGGAGAGTTTTGTTTTAAGTTTCACAAATAATGGGGGTGATTGTAAAAAAACAACAACAACAACAAAAAACTGCTCCTCTCTGGGAACCCAAAATGCCTTCTGAGTCTGGTTACCTACCACCTTCCTTGACACTCGAGCCAGACTATTTCACAAGCAAAATATTTCCCTCAAGAAGAGGAGAAGGAGGGGGTGGAGAACAAAACAAAGTATAAATACCTGAGTCTATCAGAATACCAAAAACACGACTGCATGTGAATACAAACGTTATTCCAAATCTGCTGAAGGGGGGTGAATGGACAAATGCTGGCTGGTGAGAACTGTTTTTACAGCTGTTTTGCAACAGATGGTCAAAAAAAACTGAACCGAACTCTTACCTTCAGGTGGATGAAGCCTAAAAGATAACCGGTCTGCTTCACCTACCTGTATCAGGACACCTGTCAATCAATCCAGGTGGATGCATTAGCAAAATAATAATAATAATGAAACCTAGCCATAGGTGCTAAAACCTTTTGTGTGTGTGTGTGTGTGTGTGTGTGTGTGTGTTTATTTATACCAGGGTGTAAACGAGATTTTTAAAGATGTAAATTTGGACATTTTTAAAGTAACGGGCATCATGTGGCACAAGAAGCATTGGGGTAATTTTTTAGCTCTGGAGATTGCCCCTTGGATAATGACCACTGCTAATAAGTCACCATACTGCCCCTTAATTTCCCCTATGGGTATATATAAATGCCATTTATAATTTTTTTAAAAAAGCAACAACAAACATGCTGGCTGTTGAGGTATTAATCTCTTGTGCTTTGGTGATAAAACTCTTGTTTATGTGTGACATGCTAAGGTGCAATATCAAGTCCACAAGAAGAAGATTTAACCCATCTCTGTAACGCCACAGAAACATCCAAAGTTTGCTAAGTTTAGCTAACACTACTCACTTTAAGTAGGTTAAAGCCTTAGTGGTTTGGAGATAGAGCAGGTCATCCATGCCAAAGTGTCCTTGATACAGACCACAAAAACTGCCCCCGAAGTGTCTATGTGGTGTGTATGTGTCTGTGATGGATAAAGAGCTGCACCTATATTGTAAAAGAGCAGTATGCAAATATTACTGTAAACCTCTATGTATGGTCCATAAAACTGGTTTGACTTAACGATTATAAATTCAGCTCACTTTAGGACATGGAAATGAAATTGTATTGCTGCATTTTGATATTTCTATTTCTCAGTAAAATCCAGTGTGGAAGTATTTTAGTAGGCACTGTAGATCATTATTGACTATTCATTTATGTAAACTGTATGCAAATTTGCTTCTGTGTTTGGCTGTTTGTATGCATCCTCTGTAATGGCCAATCTTGCCCTTCATTTTTGACGTGAGGTGACTGGTTCAGCCTTGATCTGAGAGCTCTGCCTCTCACTCATGTTGTCAGATGCAACAGAGCATGCACTTCACAAACAACTTGGCCATTGCTTCAATGAAGGTCAAGATTTAAACAGCCCAATGGAATCAGGTTCTCTGTGGGGCATTGTTTAAACAGACTTACGCTCAGATATTAAACGCTAATTGGAGTGTGCACTTGCATTTGGCTTTTTGAACTGAATTTATTCATAAACTATTGTGTGTAATACTCATATAATCTTAGCCCCAGTGTAAAAGCCTGGTGGGTGGTCTACTTTAACGTAACCTTCCTGACTCAAGTGCACTGCGCCATAGGCTGTCACCTCAGAGCTTGGCTGAAGGATGGTGAACACCAACTATGACAAACAAGGGGGATTAAAGTGATAATCATTACTCTTCCCAGGAGGAATTAGCTAGTGGGACATCGACATTGAGGAAAAACCACAGGTGAACAAGGTCTCTGGTGCCCCATGTTTTTTTCCTCTTCCCAATACCCTATCTGCATGGCCGAGGGGGGATTTAATTTGCAGTAATTACTTTATTGACTCATTTTCAGGGCCGTATCACTGCAGTTTCCCATCAATAAAACATATGCCAAGATGAATAATGTGGCCAGACACAATGGGATGCCTTCTCAAACAAAAAGACCACAGGACTGCTCTCCTGTGGTGCATGTTTTTGTCATGCTCCTTCTGCTCATTTTATTTCCTTCATCACACTCCTCACACATACTCAGCTCTTATTCTTTTCCATCTCTTTTCATGAAATCCCAACATATCCCTTTCGTGTTTCCTTTCCAATGCGTCTGCTTCTCCTTTTTTTTTTTTTTTTTTTTTTTAATGTTTCCAGGCACACAGGCCCAGCAGGCCTTTAGGACTGAGCCCAAGAATCTAACTGTGCGGATGGGAGCCACAGCTGTGTTGAGGTGTGAGGTGTTGCGAGCCTCAGGGACTGTGCAGTGGGCCAAAGATGGCTTCCTCCTGGGACCTGAGAGAAGCCTGCCAGGCTTTCCACGCTACAGCATGATTGGAAACCCCGAGAGAGGTAAGCCGGGATACTCACGAAATATGGTCTATGGCCTATTGAGCTTTGATGGACCTATTAAAACTAAATAAACATGTATAGTAACAGAACCTCAAGAGACGCCAAAATTAGTAAACCTAAACCTTGTTTTTCAAAGAATAAAAAAAAATGAAACCATCAGAGAACTGTGTGTTATTTGCGTAAAGGGCACTTTAACATATGATTTCCCAAAGATGATAGCACAATTTGAAACCCATGTACTTCTTTGTTTTGTTGTGACTTATAGTTTATATGGTTTAATTATGAAATGCTGCTGTCATGTCAAGATGCCCCCAGCGGTACGACTTCAAGGGGGCTTCTCTAAAAGTAAATGAGATGAGGTTGTTGTTGTTATGGCTTCGATGCTCCAATAAGCATGGCTGTTACAGGAACCTTATGGCTATTATAAAGGATCATCTGGGGCTGGGAAGGTGATGTGATTGTCAACAGCCTCTCGCACAACCCCCTTATCCTGTCACTCGCACATGAAGATTAAAAAAAAAGAAATTAAAGCAACAGAGTGCCAGATGATCTGTGAAATGTGGCAGAGAATATAGTGTGTTGCAGAATCTGCACCACAGTCTATAAAAAGTAATAGCCAATTAGAAGGCAATCCTGAGTAAGAGAAGAGCATCTGTTCCTGATCAGCCCACAACTAGACAAGCTGCACTTCACTGTTGCACAGTGTGGGAGACCACCAATGACACATAAACACTAAGGGATGCAATGATGCACATTCTCGTGCGCGCCCTTATTCATGGCTAGAGTTTACATAAATAGACATTCAGAGCAGTAAAATATTTCTGTTGATTAAGTGTTAGTGAGAAAATTATTCATCACAATAGACACAGGGTTAGAAAATCTTGCCACCTTTTACACTCACAACAATGAAAAAAGAAGTACACAATGAATGTAAGGACCACAAACACACACAAGCTGTCAAACACTCATAGGCTCAGTCATAAATAAAATACCCATCAGTGCAGGTACCCTTTCCAGGAAAAGAAACTGCAGACTGATGTATGCAATCACTTTACACTGCACAGAACTAGCAAAATCATTTAAGATGACACTTGACTGCACTTTATACGCCACCAGTTTTCACTGATTGTCATCAGTGATGTTTATTGATGCTTAAAAAGACTGAAATCACATATTCACGCACAGAAGAGAGGCCGGCGTTGATTTCAGCATGCACTTACAGTAAATGTAGCACCCTTAGTTTCCCCGAGCTGAAGCAGTAATGTAAATGTGTACTGACATGAGCCTAGATCCAGGATTTCAGCCATTTATGTGCACCAACTCTCAGTGTAAAGACAGAACCTTAAAGATAAAACAGCTTTTTTAAGGCACCAAAGCATTAGGTTTGTCTTTCTCATTTTGTATTCAAAGAATGGCTCACGAGCAACAACACAACTCTAGAAAATAGCATGCAGCCAGCCAATCAGGTAAAATGTAGTTAATAATGAACGTCACATGTAGAGAGAAGTGAATCAGATTTTATCTTATCTTATATCAGCAAGCATCATAAACTGATAAATCATAGTCACACATAGAGATTAATTGAGGCTCTTACTGGGGCTTTTTGAGATATGTTGCTGTTATCTTGTTATACAGTATCAAATCCATCCATCCATCTATCGCTTCCTCCCTCCATCCATCTATCCATTTTTTTATCCAACTCAGGGGCACAGAAAGGCTGGAGCTTGTGTCAGCTGTCAAATGGGAAAAAGAGGGGGTACATCCTCGACAGGTCGCCAGTTCATCACAGGGTTTACATCAAGAGACAGACAGCCACACATGCTAATATCGATACCTCAGGCTTATTTAGAATCACCAGCCCCAACCTAACAAGCATTCCTTTGGACTGTGGGAGGATGCCGCAGCACCCGGAGGAAAGCCATCAGGCACAGGGAGAGGATGCAAACTCATAAAAAGGCCTCAGTCAGCCGGCAGGTTCTTGCCAGGAACCTTCTTGATGTCAGGCAACAGTGCCTGACTAAATGATGAAAAAGGTTGTTTACATGAACATCAACAATTTCCCCTACTCTTTCCCTCTCCCTGGGGACTGACCTTTCCCACTTATGTAATAGTATGTGTTTTAAAGTTTCTGGGCTGATGCACAGATTCATATTTGCAGAAGGGAAGGCATTTTCCACTGCAGGCATAATATCTATGTAGATGTACTGTATCCAAAAATTTCAAAGGCCCTAGATGAAATAGATACAGAGTAATGGGCAAATAACCAATTCTCATCGCAGCCTCCGCCAGTCTCTACAACTTGATTGGACTATTTGTGAGTAATTTCAGGAAAGAGGAATATGATTAATAACTCCAATGTCTCTTTCTTTCTGCACTCAATGATAACTTAGATGTGAAAATTGCTTCTGGTTGGTGTTAATTATCTTGCCAGCGTACTTGACACATGTATTTGTAGGCCTGTGTGGTTGTCAGACTAAGATACTATTTTCCACATATTAGTAGGCTGTGAGCCATCAGGAGCTGGAAAACCAACGTTGAACATCATCTAATCCCCACAGGTTATGGCAATGCATCAAACAAATCAAGCCCTGTTGGCATGCCACACTATCAGAAGAGAGATGCAGAGTGAGGGATTCTGCCTGGCATCAATTAATAGACATTTTATTCAGTCTGCGTTGTGAATCTGGGATTGGATTTCATTTACCACACTGGAAATTCATTCTGAAACAAAATGCTGTGAGTATAAACAACCACTAGCATGTCAATGGAAATGCCTGCAGCTGGAGATTCTCACCAAGTGAAATGTTTATATTTTACAGAAATAAGAAAACTGGCTGTTTATAGTCAAATCAAACACGAATGTCAGCAGTGGAGTATATTATCGTACTGAACTGATACGCAGGACTGCCATTTAGATTTCTAAGCTGCCGTGGCTCAAGTGGTGGTTTGATCCCTGGACCCTCCACGTACCAAAGTGTCCTTGTGCAAGACAAAACCTCAGATCTACTAGTTACAGCTGCTTTGTATGAGCGTCTGTAATTGGGTAAATGAGAAGATATTGTAAAGCATTTGGTAGAACTAAAATTAGGTGCTCTCTACATTAAACCCATTGTCAGTTTCTCTTTGATAGTTAATTTTGGCATTATGTAAATTAAAAAAAAAGGCCTCTAAAAATGCTAAATGCTTGTCAATATATAAATACTATAAATGTTAGGACCTCCGAAGTTATACTCAGTAGAAGGGGACCCATAGGAAAATGAACCCATTCTTTTTGTAATTATCTACATATGTAGCATCTCTCCAACACAGTTCGTCTCTCCATCTCTGTTCCAGGCCAGTATCATCTTCAGATTGAAGATGCTCAACTGGAAGATGACACCCAATATGAATGTCAAGTGACCTCATCTGAGTCCAGCAGTGGAATCATTTCCAGCCCGGCCTGGCTCAACGTACGAAGTAAGGGGGCAAAAAAGGTCGTGGAGTCTAATAATAATCATGTTTTCTTTTTTCTTTTTTTTTCTCGAGTAACAAAATGCATGTAAGAAGGCACAGTGAGCATCCTCAGTACTCCAGTAACATTAGTGACCTCTTGACCAGTAATCAGCATACAAAGAGCTGTTAAATATTCATTTCTATTGATAAAGAGCTTTTATTTGTGTAAGATAAGGCAATTGCATTTGAAGGACAGTTTCAAGTTACTTTGCCCTTGGTACGGCGTGTTTACTGTAGCAGTTTTATTCAATAATACACTGCAATAATACACTGATCAACCACAGCATTAAAAGTACCACCAGATGAAGTGGATCACATTGATCATCTCGTTAAAATTAAATGTTTTGATGGAAAACCTTGGGTCCTCACATTAATGAGACTGTTACTTGGAGATATAACAATTACCCAGCATTGCTGCCAACCAAGAACACAAAGGTAGTCCTGAATGGCCGTAGCCTCCCTCAGCAGAACAGTGTGCACTCCACCACACTGATCAGGAATGGCTCGAGGAACCTGACAATGGTAATGACCCAGCCTCCAGGGGTTCAGAGCTTTTTTATTAGCACAAGGGGGATCTAGACAATATTAAAAAGGTTGTTTCAGTGTTGTGCTCACAATTCTACAAACTTTTCAAACAGTATTCAAGTACTATGCCACCTTTACATGTTCCAGAAGGGTCCATGGCTTTAACTAGCAGCTGGAAAATATAAAGAGCAGCCTGGCTTCTCTAGCAAGCCTCAAGGCGATTCATGTCTCTTCCTTGCGCAGGAATACATTTTAACAGAAGTGATTGAAAAGTTCCTTCTCAGACATGGAATGGAATAGATGTTATTGTGCAACTACATTAGACCACCTGTAGTCACTCTATAACAACCGGTGTTTCTCTCTCCCTAACCCTTTTGCTTGTGGGAGCAAGCCCATATGTGGTAAGGAAAGGACTCTAAAAGAACCTTTCTTCTCCAGGCGCACTTCATTTACTTACATCCCCCTCCCTATTCTCTCCCCCGCACAATTTCACCCTCTCTCTTGGCTCGCAGGCTTTCTCTTTGGTGACCATGGACACTGAGGATGGGGGTTTGGATAGGAGGGGCGGTTGTGGCGATTGTAGAGTCCTCGCTCTCTTCTGGGAAGAGAGCAGGTTTTTCTGACATCAATAGGCTGGCGCGAGAAATGGCGGGTAGTGTTGTACTTGAATGGCAGTATTCTACACTGCTGCAGTTTAATATCCTACGGCAAGCCTACACCTGCAGCCACAGCAGGCTTGACTCCCACATTCATTACCTCTGAGATGCTTCTTGCATGTGTGCCCACTTATACAAAATCAAAACTCTCGCTTTCTGCTTTGTCAAAACAATGAAAATATGTGTTATACCAACCAGTGTGTTGCATCAGGGATGGCTGGTAGTAGTATTAGTACTAGCATTTACCCATGACAGACTCTTTCATAATGTTCCTGACATGCTCACATACGAGTCCACATGCTGCACATCTCAGCAGGTGTTTTTATTCAGTGTCCTGGGCTCACGTCCCAGCTGTTGACTGTTTAACATGGACATTTGTAGATGAGCTGTCGCAAAGGGCAATCAGTGAAGTGACTGACTTAAAAAGCTCTCTGCAGCCTTGGTCTTAAAGGGTTATTTGTTCCAGCCCAGCAGTTCAAGTGATTCAAAATACGTGACTAATCTGGGGCTTGATAATGAGCTGATGAATTCAATCTCCCGTTAGTGCTGAACTGGGACTGGAAACTGTGTATCCCCTTTGAAGAGCACC
This sequence comes from Pelmatolapia mariae, assembly GCF_036321145.2. NCBI lineage: Eukaryota > Metazoa > Chordata > Actinopteri > Cichliformes > Cichlidae > Pelmatolapia > Pelmatolapia mariae. Next base: position 54,328,769 of record NC_086236.1, read on the forward strand.
GTCTCTGATGAGTTTCCGATGGACTTCTCTATCACTGAACTACGGCTCCCAAGGCCCCGTACCCCTGGCCAGTCAACCATGGCCATATCCTATCAAGCTCTGCATCAAATCAAAACACTATAAAGTCTTTATGAGGAGATACAGTAGGGGAGAGGGGAGGAATTTGAAAACAAAACAGAGATTGGTGGTTGTATAATTGGATTCTTGGGTCAGGGAGAGTGATATTATGACTGGCTAATTCAAGATGGATCACCACAGGCAGTAAATAGCAGGGATAAAGGCAAAAATGTCAATAAGCCCCATCCATGGGCTTACAAAGAGATGTTTTCAAGACATTTCCATTGGTGCAACCTAACTCCTGTGTGTTTTTTGCTTCCCTGCGGAGCTTAGATAGGGGATTACTGCAACAGGCAGATCAAGTGGCAGTGAGTAATCCATGACAATAACAACCTCTACCCTCTCTGCTGAAGCCCCCTCCTCTGCTAAAACTTACCCCGCACTGTGCCCGTCACATACCTGACACATCCTGTGTCTCGGTTTATACCATTAGCCTTAGCATTTAATCCTATTAATGAACAACTCTCTCCCTCACCACAGTGCACGCCTGTACAGATGCCTCCTGCAAATGTTCAAAACTGTTTTTGATGTGTTCTGGTTTTAGACTGTTACTCATTCATTTGGCATAGTGTGTTACTGAGATATTTGTGTGTGTGTGTGTGTGTGCGTGCGTGTGTGTGCGTGCCCATGTGTGTAAGCTTATTATCAGCATTGGTTGGAGGTTAGAGGACATTTTAGGAACCAGGGCTATAGCGAGGTTTTTTTTTTGGTAGCTAATGAGTTTAGCACTTGAAGAGTATATAATGAGCCTTCATTTTATGATTCCCTGTTATGAATAATGGAACAACTTATAAATGGGGGCACAAGCAACGTAGAACATGGTGACTTTATTCATCTTTGTTCATGAAAAGTTCTGACAGTTGCCCAAGATATAACCTCATCAGAGGATTGGGTGTTATACACTGGTGCCATGCTTTAATTCTGACAGCGCCACTTTAATGTTACAGTAGGTTCTTTCTGAAAAGGGGAAGTTCTGCTTAATAGCAACATGAGCGGTTCCTTGTTAATTTATTTAGAATCCATCACAAAGGTGCATTTACAATTGAGCCTAAATCTGTTTTTAATGTTGCGCGTGTGTGATGCACTTGCTGTAAATGGGAGTTTGGGAGATGGATGCTGACAGATGCAGTTATGACATGTTTTGGCTGGAGCGGCGCTCGTGCAGATGAGAGGTGATGGAGGTAGAGCTTTTTGTCCTAAACACCTGTTCCACTTCTCCCTGTGAATGCAGACAGAGAAAATGGAAAGCTGTTTCAGTGGTTTGCAACGTCAGGGATTACATATCAAATAAATACCATGTTCATATTGTGTATGAATAGCCAAATGTATGTGTTTCTCTGCACATACAATACTGTGTAAATCGTAATTTCTTTATATTTTGCTGGAAAATGGAAACTATATAACATAGATGGAAATATAGCATATAAGCAACATATAGCATAAGGCCTACACGAATAGCTCTCCGACCTTCTTTAAGGATATTCAAAGCTCTTCTTTGGATGTTGACTGCCTTTTTTTTTCTGATCTCTGTCAACATGATCCCACAGGGCTTCAATAATGTTGAGGTCCCTCCTCTGGGGAGGCCAATCCATGAATAACAGTGTTTGATTATATGTTTTTCTATCCAGTGAAAGTGTTTAGGATCAATATGGGCTGAAAAATGAAACTGCTGTCAATCAGATGCTTTCCATTGTATTGTATGGTGGATCAAAATTTAATGGTACATTTCTGTGTTCATTAAACTAAATGGACACAAATTATGTGTTTTTGTGACAGGCTGCTAGTATCAAATACCTAAAGATGCAAAGTTGTCTGTTATATGTAAACGCAACACTTGTTAATTACTTCAGTTAGGTGCCTTTTGAATAATTCACTGGTCAGTGTTAAGTAGCTTCCTCTGTCAGGTACAAGGACTGAACTGAAAATGAGTTTAAAAATAGCCAGTGTCCAAAGAAAACCTTTGAAAGCCATTCAGAAATCCTGGAGAACTATTGCTCACGACCACTTCAAAGGAAAAAAAAAAAGCAAATTGAAAGCAAAATAAAGAGAAATGAGGGAGTGGCTCAAGACTTTTGCACAGTACAGTATAGAAAGAGAAAAACATTTTTGCACACATACTGTGAAAATATGGTGTTCGACAATATTTATCATCCAAAGATGAAACTGATGAGTTGTGTCTTTCTGGTGTTAAGAAGTCAGAGCTCCATTATTATCTATCCTATTCAGCATAAGCTTTTTAGAGACTTTCTATCCTCTGGGCCTTTTCCAATATCTTTCGGAGAATCAAGTTAGTATCACATGTTAGACCATGCAGACACTGGTGCCTGTTTTTAGAGTGAAATGAGATGAATGTAGCTTGTCTGCACATTCACTCGCCTGTGTCGGAGTGTTTGTGCGTGCAAATCTGCATTCACTGTAGACTTGAGTTTATCTTTGGGTGCTTGTGTGCAATGGAGAAAAGAGAGCATGTGCATCTGTATGTGAATGAGAAAGAAGGATAGGTGCAAAGAGCTGCTTATGCATATTGATGTGTGTTTGCTAATCTGGTTCTTATCTGCTTTATCCATCCATCCGTCCGTATTTGTCTAATAAATCGAATATTTCAGCTCAGCGTTTCACATCTGAACTGCAGGATCAAGTCCTTGCCTATCTGTGTTCATATATGTACCTTAACAAGAGAAACAGAAGCAGAAAAGCAGACGGAAAGAGGAAGGATTTTAAAAATCCCACTTAGAAGTATACAAAGAAAGGGCAGAAAGAGTTAATTAAGAAAACAGCATGGTTGCTGTCTGTTCTTTGCTCTGAGTGCGTGTCCAGTAATTGAGTCGGATGTGTGTTTTATTGTTGTCCACATGTTCTATCGCAATTGTACAAATGTGCATTGGTGCAGGTTTAGCTTGACTGGGCTTATTCCCTCACATGGCTTTTCTGAGGGGATGTGATGGATGGCGGCTGTAAGTCCCAGTCCAAGCTGGAACACACCTTCCTCTGCACTTCTGCAGTTTAACTGCAGTGGTCAAGAAAGATAGTGTGGGTGGAGGGAGGTGGGCTCGGGCTGCTAGAGGGGGATGATGGAGTGAACGAGAGATAAGAGGAACAGGCCAGCATGAGCGAGCGAGGAAAAAATTAGATACCTGCCTGCCTCATTTGTGAACATATCATTATTCTTATTTTAGGATTTGTTAGGCTGCCAGACACCCCTCGAGCACAACAAGTGATGCGCCTGTGTGAATTGTGTGGGCCTGAGTAGATTGAGAGTGCAGGGGCTGTCAATAGATGCATGGCCCAGTCATCTTCTCTGGGAAGAGGGAGGGGAAAACAAACAAATGCATCTCATTATTGCTGTGCGCGCCTCTGCAGTGCTCTGGGTAACCCATCACAGTCCACACAGATTCAATTGCTTCTTTTAAATCAGTTTGAAGCTGCAGCCACATCTCATCTGTCTCAATAGCAGACTAGAGCGAAGAGGTGACTCTGCACACAGCAACAGCTCCTCCTAGTGGCCATGAGTCAACTGGACGTAGAGGTAGATGTTGAATGGCTGGCTGGTTTGGTTGCTTGTGGTCCAGCTGTTGAGCCATACATTGGCAGCGGGGTTTATCTCCGGACTGAGCGGCAGCTATCTCCCTGCTCCGCCTAATCCTCCACAGCCCGTCTTATAGTCACATTTCATTCTTGCAGTATCTCTTTTCTCCTCTGCCAGTCTTTCATCTCCCTTTACACACACATCTCCTTCCTGTACTTACCAACTCTCTATTCTGTCTGTTAACTCAGGCAGCCTTTGCACTTGATCTCTGATGAAAGAAAACAACCTTCACAGTAACCATAGTTTCTAATTCTACAAGCTCACCCACACACCAAAAGCCAGCACAATAGATGGCCAGTTATCTGTAGGCTAGTGCGTGCTTGATTTAACTGATGCTCTTGGTAAGGAGGAGCTAACAGATCTGCAAAGAATCTCTTTCATAATTAGTTGGTGACAGATTTCTCAATTTACTGCCCAAATTTTTTCGGTCCCTTGTGTTAAAAGCTATGTGTTTTTTCCTTTTTTTTCCTGGAATCTCTATTTATGGTCAGATAAAAGGATTGTAGAGAACAGTGGAGAAGTGAAGACTGCTTTGATCAGTCCAGAAAGCACATATTTAGCTTGGGGGTGATCTGAGTAGAGAAGTGTTTGGTGTTTGCTATGATAGATTAGCACTGGATTGGTTTCATCACCGTTTCATCTTTATATTCTCTTCTTGTCCACAATTTGTATTCAAACGCAACTGAACATCAAACCTAAATCATTCAAAAACTGACAGTGTGACACTCCAGTCAGTCCCAGATATTACAATCCTATTATCATATCACTGTATAAAGCTTAGAGCAATGGCTAGAAATCAGCGTAATCTATAGTTTTTTAGGTGCTGATGTCAAGTTGGAAACTTGAGCTGTTTTCTCTCTTTCAGTCCCTCCGTCCAAGCCGTACTTTGACATGGACATGTCAACACCTTGGGAAGCCGGGAAGAAGTACACCGTCACCTGCGTTGCCCCTGATGCAAAGCCTTTGGCGGAAATCACACTTTATAAAGGTGAGTCATGCTTTCTGCTCCATTAGATTTTTATCTTGATGGTCAGGCTGACAAGCTGGAAGGAAGGGCCAGCCGCCTTTTTGATATTCTACAGTCTGCCATGTGTATAGGCCTCAGCCTGAATATTTTAACAAGAAAACACAGAATAAAATTCGAGTCCACTAAAGGCTTCTTGTTTCTTAGTTTTGTTTTGTTTTTTTTAAATTGAAGAGTTGAAAGGAGCAGACTCTGTGTGGGAGGAAATAGCCTGAACATTTGAATTTCCAGATGTTTGTTTCACAGTTTCATGTAGAGTCAATTTATTGCGGGTTCCTTGTTGTTTACAAAAGCATCTACGATATTGCCATCGCTTTGTTTTTACCTCTTGTTCTTCTGTCACACCTATTACGCTGTATCGTGCTGAAATCGAGCGAGAGATGTTCTGTTTGTTCCAGCGGTGTGAATTTGTCTGCGGGGTTGTGCTGTAGGTCTAACATATAATTTCATAGTTTCATATTTTTAGACCACGTACGCATGATTTCTGCACGACAGTCGCGCACACATATGCACCATAGTCCAGTATTTGCAATTCCGCATGAGAATAACACTGGTGTTTGTGTTTCGCATGAACAAATTTACACACAGTATTCTTCCTTTTTTGTGCGCCTTCCCCCCATTGTGTCTTTTAGATGGAGTTGAGCTGACAGGTGCAGAGTCTTTCTCCACGTCTGGCTCAAAGGATAAGCTTCTGAACGCGCATGCTGAAGTAACGTATGTGTTCAGCTGCCTGCCAGACTCATTCTCCTCACCAACCTGCTCAATCTCCCCAAGTCTGTCTATGTTTCTTGTTTCCCTTGTTTTCACCGTGCTCTTATTCTCGCCTTCTGTCTTAGTGAGTACAATGAATTTCTGCACACACACAAACTGCTTCTTGGCACTGTGGAGTTGAATTAGCTTCTGTCAAATGCACAAAATTACATTCCAGCAGCGAGACAGATCCAATCCTTGCTGGTTCGCCTGGTGCCCATACATTAAGCGGGGCCATAGATTACTTTAATCCTGCATATCTCCTCTATGTCAAAGATAATAACCTCTTGTCATATCTTCAGATAACATTGGTACTGAGGAGCTGCGATGTTGTTTAACTCTCAAGCAGAGAAGCCGAGGTCTTAAGCAATATTGATGCTTCTTCCACATATTCACGCTGAGCATACACAGCAGTGGGCGATATGTGATGGTTACAGTTGTCACTGAACTGTAGTTTGATATAGAAGACGTAAACAGAGAGAGTAAACTAGACTCAGAATAAATTCACTGTGTTTCTAAGTACATTGCAAAGTGCCTTGCTTTTATTCCCATGGCTCCTGACAACACACACAGCCTAAAACAGAGTTGGGGTACTTACATATTAGCTAAAACCATCAGTTTTTTTGTTTTATTTAACACTTCTAATATTCCACTACATTTATCATTTAACCAGTTACAGATACTGGTTATCTTATTTTGCAAATAATTGTCAAAATTATCCTTTTTTCCACAAAACTCAAAGACTAGAGAAAAATAACAACACATTTCTGCCAGAACTTTGTGTTTTTCCTACCCCATTATTCACCTCATGACTTCTAAGATTTATGCTTTTACTGGTGTTCACAGTACACTCACAGACAAAGACAGGCACTTTATCATTGCAACTATTAAAATCAAATTATACGGAAAGAAAAAAGAAAGCTAAACCAGCTGCTCAGTGAGCAATTTGTACGCGTATGTAACAGATTTGTCACTCGGTGAAAAAATCTTTGCAAAAGTGTTTTCTACTTTGATTCTCTTCTGAAATTGTGTGAGTTTGTGAAGAGAATTGTGCCTCGTAAAAATGTGTCATTAGTGAGGGTTCTAAAGTCTTCAACTTATGCTAAAGGATAGAGAGGATACTGAGCTTTACTCACCAGAAATTACGAGACAGTTACTGCTGAATTAAAGGCTAGAAGGGAGGTATCTATATGGTTTTATATTGCTGTGTTCATGTTTCTGCCTACATCATTATCATCAGTGTTTGCCCTGCAAACATCATTGCAAGTCAGCAATCATTCTGAGATATCGTAGATTGCAACGAGTGTAAATATACCTCAAAATCAAGTGGGAGAAGTTGCGAAACAATATTGATGCATTGATGTAAATAGCAAATTAGTTTATGCTTTTATTTACACCCATCTTTGTTAGGTACACCTTGCTAGTAATGGGTTGGATCCATTTTTCCCCTCAGAACTTTGTGGTACAGATGCAACAAGGTGCTAGAAACCTTCCTCTGAGATTTTGGTCCATAGTGGCCTGATAGCGTCACAGTTGCTGCAGATTTGTTGTCTGATCTGGATGTTCCACATATGCCAAAGGTGCTCCATCTGATTGAAATCTGATGACTGTGGAGGCCATTTGAGTGCACTGAAATCACTGTCCAATGTTCAAGAATCCAATTTAAGATTATTTGAGAATATCCTGCTGGTAGCAGCCATCAGAAGATGGGTACACTGTTGTCATAAAAGGATGGACATGCAACAATACTGAGAAAGGCTATGTTGTTTAAACAATGTTTAGTTGGTATTAAAGAGTCCAAATTCTGCCAAGAAAATATCCCCGCCTGAGCTGTTGCTACAAGGCAGCATGGATTCATGCTTTTATGCTTTTTCCACAAAATTCTGGCCCTAACATCTGAGTGTCACAGCAGAAATTGAGACTCATCAGATCTAAATTCTCTCTTTTTCAATTCTGTTGAGCCTTTGTGAAGTGTTGCATGTTAAGAGATGCTCTTCTGCATTGCTTGGTTATAACAATGGATTTTTTGAGCTACTGTTGCCTTCCTAGCAGCTTGAAGCAGTCTGGCCATTCTCTGACCTCTGACATCAACAAGACATTTTCACTCAGAGAATTGCCGCCTCGCTGGATATTGTCTCGTTTTTGGACATTCTCTGGAAACCCTAGAGATGGCTGTGTGGGGAAAATCCCAGCAGATCGGCAGTTTCTGAAATGCTCAAACCAGCCCATCTGGCACCAACAACCATGCCACATTCACTTAAATGAACTTTCATCCCCATTCTGATGCTTGTTTTGAACTTCAGCATTTCATCTGGGCCATGGCTACATGGCTAAATGCAATGAGTTGCTGTCATGTGATTGGCTGGTTAGACATTTGCGTTAGCAAGCAGCTGAACAGCTGTACCTAACAAAGTGGCCTGTGAGTGTATATTGAACTATATTTACCTTCAGTGCTGTTTGGCATTTGCACCTTCCCTAAAACCTGGTCTCCTGACTCTGAGTCAGATACAAGTCATGTGTCTAACTCATTCCTCATGGATAAATATATTACATGATACTTGTCACTTTGTTTATCTCACCAGACTTCCTAAAGCCTAAAAACAATCCTCAAATCCTTGCAACTCTTGAAAAGGCATTTGATCATGACCTTTACTTATACTGGACTGTATTTACATCGATGTGTCAATTTTTTTTTATGAAAAGCATTTGAATATTCTTTGGGATGATGGGATTTTTTTTTACCACTTTATATCTTTCAGTATAAGTTTGTTATTGTCATTTCTTCTGTCCTTCTGTTACCTCTTAAAGGGTCACTGCTCTGAGTTCTGACAATGGGAGGCAGTTGGCCTGTCACGCCATGAACCCCACCCTCCTCAAGCCTGTGGAGACCACAATGACTATGAATGTGTACTGTGAGTGTCTCAACCTGTCTTTAAACTGATGGCCAACACTCTCATTTTATATTAAACACACACACACACACACACACACACTACCACACAGGAACAGAACCCGAGGGTGGCCCTTGGGTATCCGGCATTGTGCACTCAGTCTGTGTTAGTGGCACAAGGAGAAACATTTAAGCTGAAGGCAAAGTCACACCTACTTCAAAACAACATTCAGCTGGGGCAACCTTGTGAACATCCAACTCTCAAGGCAGCCCGTGCTGGACAGAGGGACAGAGGTTGATGTGACCAAAGCAGTAAGCAGTTGTTTTCTACAGTTTTGGCTGTGGCTAATAAAGCAGCCTGCAATTAAATTTCTGTGGGTTTGGATGTGTTTATTAGTAATCAGGAATTATTTACACGCTTGGTTATTGCTCCAGCGTTAACCGAGGCACATAAACTAATTATTAGATGAATTACACAAGCAAGAATTGTGCTAGAGAATTTTTTTTTAACAATAATATATTTCTAATATGGAAAGCTCAGGACACCACATTTAATAATAATAAATCTCGCAAAACTAGCCCAGCAACTTTTGTGCTCATCAGCTCAAATTAAATTTAGAATCCACCGAGGAAGGAAACTAAGCCAGTTTCTTTTGCCTTTTCTTTCATGTTTTTACAAACCATGCAACATAATATAATAAATCCATTGCTGCACATGAAGGTTAGCTGACACGCGGGATGTCTTTGCCATTGCGTTTGGCAAAGAAACAATGAAAGCTGTTGTTGCTGAATAAACAACCAGTGCTCTACTGCCGCTGCTGTTTACTACAGTGTGGGTTTGGTGTTTTCTACCCTGTTGATCAGCTGAAGTAATTGATTGTTGAGGCCTTACAGTGTACCCACCTGCTTGTCCCGGGACTAAATCATGCTGTTGATTAAAGTGGAGGAGGGCTGCTGACACTTTCAGCAGTGAGTGTTCCCTCCAGCTCAGCTGCGGTATTATCCACAGGCTGACTACACACCTTAATGCTGTCCCTATGCTTTCCACACTAGACGCCATAGTTGCTGTTTTATCATTCACCAGTACCTGCGAGCGCTCCTCCCTTCCTCCCTGTCTCTCTTCTCTGCATTAAGCAGTATGGGCTCTCTGCTAAAGTGCTAATGTTGCAGAACTTGGGACCACCGCCGCAGTCTTATTCAGTATGCTAGCCCATCTAAGCCAGCACGGTGGCCATTTTCAGCCAGCTAGATTGTTAGCAAGGTGGCAATTTGTCATACTGGCCCAGGGTCTGCAGTCTGCTCTCTGAAACTGATTGCAGCAATAACAAAGGCCCATCCTCTTCTAATTTATTTTACTGCATATATTTTATTCGAGGAGGCTGTAATTTATTCATATTTCACGTTGCCTTATTACTGTTTGAACATCTGTTATTTTGCTTTATGGACTGGATCCAGCTCACTGCTCCCTTAATACTTAATGCTTTCATCAGATCCGGACCTCTTATCCCACAGTCATGCTGAATGACCAATTTATTGGCCCCGTCTCAACAAATAGGGATGCTTCCTGTTCAATTGCCAAGAGTCTTCTCATCGCACTGCAGTTTCTTTTTTTTCTTCTCTTTTTCTTTTTTTTTTTTTTACACTGTCCTATTGGCCACACCATGGTTCTGTTTCTCTGAGTTACTACACCTCTTTTCTTCTCTCACCTCTTCCTCTTTTTCTCGTGCTCATCCTCTGTGCCATTTCCTCTTGTCACCCCCCACCCCCACTCCCCTTTCTTGACAGTCGCACCTCAGCCTCCAGTTATTCTGGGTCTGGAGAGGAACGAAGTCAAAGCAGAGAGAACGCTTGTGTTGGAGTGTGTGTCATATGGTGGAAACCCCCTTGCCACTCTCCACTGGACCAAGGTAAATCTCCTGCGCCATCTGTTAAGGAAGCTTTGTAACACACTGTCACGCTGGCAAAATGAGCCATTCTAGTTAAAAAACTCGCAGCATAAGTATCCCATTCTTTGTAGCTTCTGTTCTTCGCTGCCTGCGCCATATGGGAGCTTGCAACTACTCAAACATTCTGTTGCCTTTTTGAGTTTCATGTGTTCATCCGTCTGTCAGAACGGAGAAGTTCTGTCTATGACTTGGGAGGAGGACGTTGTTGCTCAGAAGTCCAGCAGCATACTCAAACTGAAGATCACCCCTGCTGACAACCAGGCAGAGCTGTGCTGTGAAAGCTCCAATCTGGTGTCCCGATCTCCTCTGTCTGTCAGCCGCAAAATAACAGTTCTCTGTGAGTGAAAATAACTTTTAATACACTGCGCAGTGCTGGAACACACATGCACACACTGGTAAAAAACAAAGCCCAGACAGGACTGACTGATTGCAGGTTATTAATAATATGGACGCATTGCAGAGGAGTATAATACATCTTTCCTCCAAGCCCAATCTTTTTGCTGTCCCAGTAAATATTGTAAAGTTAATATCATTAATGAAACTAATGGTTTCTATGGCTGCAGCCCATATTTCCAATTGCCTCCAGATTAGTACCACTGTATGCTCTTTCGTAGCTGTTACATAAATTTAGCGGAATTGCTTCAACGCGCAGTCCTGAGGCACTAACGGCGACACTTTGAAACAGTAACGCCCATAGTTAAGAGATTATACTTTTCTCTCTGAATATAAAATGTTTGTTTCAGCAACAATAGAACAAATACGGAATTAATATTTATCAGCCTTGGTGCATTGAGTCTAACAATAGCCTGATTTTCACTACAGAGCCACACAATGTCGAGAGCTTTAAATGCTGTCTGATTGATGTGCCGATTTTATGTAAATATGATTAGGAGCGGCCCTTCCGCTTGCTCGTGCTATGTAAATGTGGTTTAAATTGCACCAGCGCTCCTCCATTTACCAAAACCCCCAGCAGGCTGTGGTGCCATGCCTCCCAGTCATCCATTCAGGGATGGTGAAAATGAACCGCTGACTGCCTGACAATGCTCTAGGCACTGGCAGAAGCTGGAGGGCACAGAGCAAGGCTCACTGGTGAAATATGAATATGCCTCCTTCACCATACAGCACCTGCAAGAATTTCAGTGGTCGATGTGTGTGTGTGGATTAGGCAGATGCATTCCACACGGTGTCACATGTGGAACAGACATAAATACACAAAAGATTTACATGCATGACCCCTCCTACTAGAAGCCTGCCAGCTCGGTCCCAAGGCTTTGTATTCCCCGGAAGGCTTTATACGACTGCATCACTTTGCCTGCAGCTATTGTACCCTGTCTACCCCTCTGGTTAAAACGAAGCAGACTTTAGAAACCACAATGAAAACCCCCAGAGAAAACAAGTTGCCACTCAAAGTGATTTTTTTCCCTCTCACCCTTGATACAGCTCTGTGTTTCACATCCAAAAATAGTTGCGCTGCCACTGTGATCAGAATATGTAGCTGTTGAATGTACTATTCACGGGATGATATTTTTACTGACTTGTCTTTGTATGTTTTCCCATGCATGTGTGCGTGTACATCAGTTGAGCCTGCCGAGCTGACGCTGTCGGGTTCGTTAACAGCAATTGAGGGGCAAGAGTTGAATCTCAACTGCTACGCCACCTCTAGCAATCCCCCCGTCGACATCCGCTGGTGGCTGGGCTACAAGGAGCTCAACAACACTTCTGTTGCTATGGAGGAGGTGGGACTACACGGGACGCAATTTGCACAAAGCTGAAATTCATCCACGCAGTCCTATGACTAGTCAACATCCTGGTCGATTTAAACAGAATACTGAAAAAGGTTATGTTTATATATATATTTTTTTATGAATAGATAGGCAAAAGGCATGGAAGCTAATGTACAAAAACATTTCCTTTCAGTCAAGCTTGCCTTTAGGGTATCAACAAAAAAACTATTAAAATGCCTCCTATTGAATTAAAAGTATCCTCAATATGCAATGTGACCTCATGTGAACCGTTATAGATGAAAGAAAACAGTATGACCATGAGCTGTCTCTGAATAGGCCTGCTGCAGCTTTGCAAATGAATCATCCGATTCCAAAAAGAGTATTCTGCTGCTCTTCTCCTCTTTTGTGTATGCTAATAAGATCAAAGTGAATAAAAGCTGACACAGAAGATGAGTATTATTAAACAAGCTCTTTATTCATCTGGTAGCAGCATTTTCATTTGATCTTACACAAGGCACTCAGTGTGCCGTATGCGAGCTTTAATGCATGCGACACAGTGTGAGGCGAATGAAGACTGACGCTCCTGTCCAGTGTCTTTGTTAGTCTTTCTGACTGTGGCTTTTACAGTAATTACCACAATAATAGCTTTAATAACCAGATGTGCTGCAAAGGCATGACCACTATCAGGCAGGTGCAAAATGACACTTGCCTCAATTTATAACAGTGTGCAAAGCCGGAGAGTCAGATGAATATACTTATTTATCACAGACCATGCACAACATCAGTTATTACAGTGGCTAATTTGCCATCTGTATTCGCCAAGACAAACCAGCGAGGGTTGTTTTTCTCACAGACACCACCCCCACCCCCACCCCCCTCTCACACACACAGACGCTCAAACACATACAACTAAGTAAGGATGCCAGACCAAGACTGTCTGTCCCCCAAAACGAACTGTCATGTGTTCTTTGTGTCTGCAGGGAGACAACGGTGGGATGACAACCATGTCCAACATGACCCACCGGGTCTCCCGGGAGGAGCACGGGCTGAAGCTCACCTGTGAGGCTTTTAACAAGGGAACACATTTCTCCAAAACCCAGAGCGATGAACTCAGTGTCTACTGTAAGTGAGTTTAAGTTTTCTAAGTAAGCGTGGTTTCGTGAATTCCTTTGATATTAGTGTACATAATTGCCACAAGAAATCTCCATGGAGAATAAAACGTTGATTCCAGCATTGTTCTGAAGGGTTAATGAAACTGTACAGTCCAGTAAGCAAAACAATTTTCACAATAGCATGTGTACTTGCAATTGCCTATACACACACACATATATATATATACATACGTTGTTGAGATGGGGCCAATAAATATATATATACACACACACACACACACACACACAAATATATATATATATATGTGTGTGTGTGTGTGTGTGTGTGTGTGTGTGTATGTGTATATGCATATATATATATATATATATATATACATATATATATACATATATATATATATATATATGTGTGTGTGTGTGTATGTATGTATGTGTATATACACATATATATATATATATGTATATACACACACACACACACACACACACACACACACACATACATATATAGATAGATAGATAGATAGATAGATAGATATAGATATACATGCATACATATATATATATACATACGTTGTTGAGATGGGGCCAATAAATATATATATACACACACACACACACACACACACACACACACACAAATATATATATATATATATATATGTGTGTGTGTGTGTGTATGTATGTATGTATCATGGGGTTTTTCTTTTTCTTAATTTTTAACCATTATGAAAACTTGATTTAATTTATTTGAGACAGTGCATGTTAATGAACATACATGTAAAAAAAGAAATTACATGAATGCAAGCATACCAGATTATAGCCAAAGGCTAATTTCCATCTGTTGTCCAAAAAACATATTAAAAATGGACAAATAATTCATAAAAAAGTTCATAATTCATACATAATAAGAACTCCATCACCAGACTCACACATACTTATCATTCTATTCCCAAGTAAAACATTAAAACTATACAACTTATACATGATCACACACTTGATTTGTCCATAACCAATTTTTAACCTGTGCCTTAAACAAGTTGAATGTAGAGCATTCTTTAATGGATTGAGGAAGACTGTTCCACCGATGGCCACCCTGGACAGAGAGGACGTTCTGCCCAAATGCTGTCTGTCTGTGGGGTATAAACAAGTCTCCGCGGGTTGTGGCTCGAGTGGTCCTGTCTAAGCTTTCTTTACGCCTAATGAACTCCTTTAGTGGTGGAGCAAGAGAGTGTAAGACTTTATATATTAAGCACACTCTTTTAAGTTTCACTAAATTATTGAAGTTCAATAATTTATGTTTTTTTAACACATGACAGTGGTGATAGGAAGTCGATTTTTTGTCAAGTAATTTTAAACTTCTTTTATAAATATTTTCAATAATTTTAAGTGTTGTTGGACAAGCAAGTGACCAGGATGTCAAACAATAATCTATATGAGAGATAATCATTGAGTAAAAATACATTTTTGCAACATTCATATTTAAGTTACTACATATATGATTAAAATTTCGATTATTAAATTTAAGTACCTGGGACACTTTATTTATGTGACTCTTAAAGGATAGTGTTGGGTCTAGAATGACCCCAAGATATTTAAATTCTGGAGCTAATTCAAGCTCAACTCCATCCAGAAATATGTTTGATTTCTTCAAATTTAAGGGACGTTTTGAGAAGTACATGCAGACTGTTTTTGAGGTGTTCAACATTAGGCATGAGTCCTCCAGCCAGCTATGCATTAATGCTAAAGCAGCTGTAAGATCTTTTGCCACCTGCTGGACACTATTGGCTTGCGTATATATAACTGTATCATCTGCATACATTTGAGCAAATATATTTGGACAAACTTCAGGTAAGTTATTGATGAAAAGAGAAAACAATAAAGGCACAAGAACGGATCCTTGAGGAACCCCTGTATCACAGTCTAAATATGGAGATTTAACCCCGTCCAACACTACACACTGTTTCCTGTGTGAGAGATATGAGGGAAACCACTGAAAACTTTCGTCCTATTTATCAAAATGCCTTTAATATTAATGTGTCTCTCCACTTACTTGATGTTTTGTTGCACTGAAAATATGATCAGAAGGTTTTTTTCTTGTCTGTGCTGCTTTAGCTGACCTGGTTAGTTAACAAATGGACACACAGATGCAGGTTATTAACAAATGTGAGAAAGAAGCTCTCATTAACAGAACCAAAATCAAATATATGATGAGTTATATTTTGCTTTTTCAAAGAAGCGGATCCCTAATGTTTTTCTATTGATGTGTCAAAGACCAAAATGCTATCAAGCCTGAAAAAAAACATACTTACTTCTTAATATTTTATATGTGGTTGTTAATTAATTTTTGAAAAAAATAAATTAAGTATTCCTTCATTTCCAAATAATACAAGTCAACAAAATTCATTATAAGATAAATCATACCACCCATTTTACATGCAGCAAGAAAACAAGAATATGATTAGGGTCTAATTACACTGGGTAAGTTAATCATAAACATCATCATAAACATATAAAGATATATTAGAGGTTAATATGAAAACCCACATCTTGACTTAATGAAGTTTCATAAATACTCATCAAGCATATGTAACAAACTAAACAGTAAAATATTTAAAGAGATATTTAAATTGCAAGTAAGCTTCCAAAGCCATACCTTATTGGTATATTATTGGTAACAATATGCCAATGGATCCTATAGATATAAAAAATTTACATTGTTTACTGGTTTGAAAAGTGAATCCAATGTTTAATTGCAAAAAGAAGTCAGATGTTAAATAAACTTAGATGGAACATCCTGATGCTCACCTATTACGTCAGTAACAACTTATTATAATACATTTATGGTCTCAATTTCTCATTCCAAGTCTTATTGACATTTTGTTAATAAGATAAGTAAAATATAGGATGAGGCAGTATATGCTTTTGAGTGGGGCTACATTGTCATTGACACGCTGCTACCATATGGGCATGCCGTGTCCTCGGTTTCTCATTTGTGATGTCTAGTTTGAGACAAAATTCTCAAACTAAGGTTTTAAAACAGGACAATGGGTGACAGCGTGGATCTTTTATATACAGTCTGCACAAGGTAATAAACCAAACAAAAAGTAGAGTAGTTACAGTTATACATTAAATGTGTCTTTTTTTTTCTTTTCACTTGAAAAAACAGCCAACACATCCTTGGTATTAAATTAACCATTGCAAAGTACCTACTTACTGGAGGCCAGCCACCACTGACACACTTAAAGAGATTGCTCTGCAGACACTAATATGGAAGCCTAATATGGAAGCCTAATGTGTCTGGGGTTTTCAGGGATGGGCAGTGGACCAATCCACAGTGAGGGAAATGAAGGAGGGACACAATCTTTTGAGTGTCTATAATTAGCAGAAGTCTTTTCATTGCATTTTCTTGTATAATTTAATGTTATATTATTGTGTTTGCAATGATTTGAGGACAACTGTTTGTTTATCCCAGAAGGGGGCTCTTGTCCCTGTAATTTCTGCCAATTGATTCGATAACAGAGTTTGGAGAAAAGCACCAGTGGGGGCCGATGATATTTCAGGAGGTTTACTGCCACCCTGTGCCACCCACAGTTCCAGGAAAAGTCTTTTGCAGAAATTTTTGAACTGATATTTGTATAATTGATATCAACTTCAGCTCTTTTAAAGAGACCAGTCCCTTAATACAATATGAAAAACAGGTCTGCTTAACATATTAAAACCCCCCCAAACGAACTGATCTCAAAAAATTACAATCAACAGACCCCCCTCAAAAAGTCTGGATCAATGCTCCACCTGAAGATGTCCCCTTACGTTCTGGAAGCACGGCCCATCTGGTCTGTTTCGCCACTGGGGGAAATCCGAAAGCAACTTTGGCTTGGTTCAAGGTGAGAATGCACTGTCGTAAGAGCATGCCTGCCTGTATATTTGTGTTGTGGTGTTTGTCGAGCCTAAACACAAAGATCTACAATCTTTCTTTGTGATTTAGAATGGAACGGCAGTGACTGGTGCACTGCAGCAGACCTCGTTTGATATGGGTGTAGCTCAAGAACTGGTTGTGGTCCTGACAGCAAGTGACAACATGGCCAGCTACCGCTGTGACGCCACAAATAAAGCAAAGAAAACCATCTCTGCATACACCAAGCTCAGGGTTCACTGTGAGTAAGACTGGAGCTTTAAGACTTGAACTTTCTCCCAGTCTAACTTAGCTGAGAGAAAAGCATTATATCAGATAAATGAATTTCACAGCAGATTTGATTTGCTGCATTTTATATCCTTCATCTTGAAATAATCAATGAGTCAAAATTTAATTTTCATGTTTACTCTGTGGTTCTCCAGTTACACCAGTAAGTATGAAGATCACAGCCCAACAAGAGGTACTTCGTCAGGGTGAGGCGCTAACCCTGGAGTGCCAGGCTGGAAGCAGCAGTCCGATGGCAAACATCTCCTGGATCTTGGGCCCATTAAGGTTTGCCTAGTCAGTAGGCTAAAGGGGACATAACAGAAAAAGCTTTTATGTAAAATCACATCCCCAATTCACTGTCAGAATGAGTCTGAATGATTGATGTTTATCCTATTAAATGAGGAGAAATGATAACTGTTTGGTGCAC
This sequence comes from Pelmatolapia mariae, assembly GCF_036321145.2. Taxonomy (NCBI): domain Eukaryota; kingdom Metazoa; phylum Chordata; class Actinopteri; order Cichliformes; family Cichlidae; genus Pelmatolapia; species Pelmatolapia mariae. Next base: position 54,346,528 of record NC_086236.1, read on the forward strand.
TTGAAGTCCTCTATTAATTGGATTTACTGGTTGGGAATTGTGTCGTAGGTTGCAGGGAGTCGAGCAGGAACCAAGGGATGCTGAGTTTGGTGGCATTTCAGTGCACAGTTCTCTGTCTCTGAATCTGACTTCACAGCATCACAACCAGAAGGTCATCTGCCAGGCCTACAGCCATGTTTTGGCAGAGGGGGCCAACACATACTATAAGCTCAATGTGCTTTGTAAGTAGAAGGTGAATTGTTTGCTCACGTCTCTCTCTTTTTTTTCTCATTCTTTCCTGTCATTGACTGAGAGATTTGGGTTGCATCATTCTTAAATGATGCACAATGATGATCATTAATGACGTGGATCAAGAAGTGGTTTGCTGATGTGACTTTGCAGAATGTGTGTTCAATATAATTTTTTTGTTTACTGGAAACCTTTGTTGTGAGTTGTGGGTCTGTTGAGCTCTGTGGCAGTGTGTCCTAATTGTGCATTTGCTTTGCTGCATGGCCATGTTTGTCTTTGATGCCATTTCACAGGCAGCAGCCAGCCACTGTTTCAAAGCTTGGTGCTGTGTATGAGCATGAAGGAATGTCACTGTGTGTTTGTGCAGAGCTGCCGTTGGACAACAGTACTGTCACTCGTTGTTTTAATGCCTGTCCCTCTTCCTCCTGTGCTGCCTTACTCCCCCGTCCTCTAAGTGTGTGAAGTTAGTAAGATCCGGAATTATTGGTGGGATGTCGACTTTCTACTTGTTTGACTCTCATTAGTGTCTCTTCGTGCTTTCACGTCCAACATGTTTTGTGTGTCTTTGTGCTCACTCTTGGTGGTTCTGTGGCACTGACTTTATATCCTTGCCACTGATCTATTTGCTTAGTATGAATCCAATTCACTGTAGCTGTATTTTATTTTTTTGTGCTGCTTGTCTGTCAGACCCACCAGAATTCAGCCCAGACCAGCCAACAGAGGTGCAGGTGCTCGAGGATGACATGGCACTCGTCCCACTGCTGGTCTCAGCTAACCCAGAGGAGGTCTCCTGCATTTGGCTGCACCGCAGGGAGAAGCTGGTCAAAGGTGATCTAGGGTTGTGTGATGGCTCTATAAACCAGGTCCTAGTTGAGCTGAGCCAGCAAGTAAGCACTCAGCTCTGCCATTCAGGGTCTGAATAAAACATGGCAGGTTAGCCAGCATGGGACCCTGCCAAATGTGATTCTCATTACTGCTCTAATGTATGCAGTCTAAATGAGGATTGCTGTCTCCCTGAATACAACACAACAGTTCTAAACCTGGCTTCTCCTCCAGGCCGGTGTCACCGGGGCCCTGCTGCACCCACTCTCTTTTTCTGTTAACTCTGTTAGCTCCATTATACAACAGCACTATAAAATGACTGTATCTTAAATGCAGAAATCCACCTATTACATTTTAAGCGCTGTGGAACAGAAGGTGTCTCTCTCTCACAGTCTATTGTTGGCTTGATGTGAGAATCTGGCCAGGCCAATCAATAATGCAGAATTAGACGTCACTTAGAGACCAGTGGCCAGAGGACATTCAGTTGATGAGCATGTAATGAATACTTAATTTACCATTGCTTTTTACGTCTGTGTGTGCGTGTGTCTGTGTGTGTTTTGGTAGAGGAAGATTACCGCTATCACTGGTTAGATGACCACTCACTGGAGATCAGGAATGTGTCAAGGAACGATGCCGGAGTTTACACCGTCAAGTGTGAAAACGATGAAGGCGCAAACGAAATCTCCATCACGCTGGACGTTCAGTGTAAGACCCTGCACGCAGGAAATGGACAAGCTCGTGTGAATCTTTAGATTTGCACACACTTTCTGATGTTGTTCTGTTGCTCCTGTACCTTTTGAAAGGGAGCAAACATTTTATAGAAGTTAATGAAAGTGCCCCAAGAAGCCAACTACAATGGCAAAAGAGATTTTTAAAAAATGATTGAGATGGTTAACTCTTTATTGAATAGGTTTCCTTCTTTAAATAGAGAACGAGCAGAATTTCTCTTGCAAATAACTGCCTGTTTTGTACATTGAATTTGAATCGGAACAGTATGACTGCTTTTGAACTTGACAGTGCGCATCCACACATGCTGACAACAACTCTGACTTCTAGTTCCTCCCCGCCAAACGTACCTCATTCATTAGACCTCCATGCAAGGCCATCCACCTCCACTGCTGCCCCAGGCCCAGCCTCAAGCTCTAGGCCCTCTGCCCCGATACTGATGATTTAATAATAGGAATGTGGAAAATGTAGGTCTGCCTGATTCACTAAAGCCCATGGTACATGCCTAATGGATTCTGCCATCTTGATCTGACTGGGCTTGACAGTTGTAGATATTCATTATGTATGGAGAATTGTAGTAGCTTTTATGTGTGGCGGTGTAACCCACTTAACGGTGTCGTTCTTGGTTAGGAGACCAACATGGGTGGATTCCACAAACCCAGAGGTCTGTGTCTTGCTAGCGTTTCCCATCACTGTTCCTCGAGAGTGAACATAGGTTTAGACAAGTAGGCACTAATGGCTTTATTGTTGCAAGTACATGGCACCCATGGGATGTATGAAAAGCTTGTGAGGCAGAGGCGAACAAAGAAAAGAAGTGGAGTCATGCAGTGAGGAAGAAGATATACCGTATATGTAGAATGAAGATATATTGTATATGTATAAAAATGGCAAACTGGAGGGTCACCAGGTTACCCTACTTCTCTTGTTTGTTTCATCACTATCACACCTTCATAGGTCACATGACCAGATGTCTGTTACAGACACATCTATAGGAAAAACAGATGCTCTTACTGTGTTTCTTCCTTTCTCTTTTTTGTTTTACTTATTTAGTTATTGTATTTGCTTAACTCATGTCCATATTTGATTTATTTTTATTTTTTTGTGTCCCCTTTTCCCTTTAGCCAGTCACTTCCCTATTTATATGTTAGCGAGACTGCCTTTGTGCTCTTTATTGTCTCACTGCCAATGAGTTTTTATTGTTTTTTGTGTGTGCATGACCTTTACCTGTTTCTGACTTGTTGACAGAGCTTGTTTTAAGTAAGTGTGCTTCATTAGTATTTTTGGATTTTTTTTTTTGTTGTTTTTTCCTTTCTGCTGCTTTTCTCTTGTTTTATTTTTTTTGACTAATGACCATACAGAGAATGAACTCAAGCCTGATAGTTAAGTACTGGAGTTCAGACTTTGCCTGGTCTCCTCTGCGACCCCTGTGTTTTCAATTCTCGGTCTTGGTTATCACCTAAAGAAATTAATGACATTGTATCCAAAGCACAGTGGCCAATTATAATGGGTTTATGAATATTTTCAAAGGCAAACTGGTGTAAGAGTAATTACAGCAATGCAGCAAGCCTGTTTAATGGTTTGCCAAATGATTTGTCCCTGGTTGACATTGCTCCTGCCGTAACCTTATCCCTTTTTGTCTTACCCTCAGATGCTCCAAGTGTCAAAGCAGAGAAAGAGCCGGTGTTCGTGAACCTGGGGGAAACAGCAGATCTGATATGTGTGGCAGATGCGAACCCGATTATAGCTGCCATGTTCTCTTGGAAATGGCTGGTGAGAGCCACATATATAAAAAAAAACGTACACAGAAGCAGTCATCCCCTAAATGACCTTCCTTTTATCTGGCTTCCTTTCTATTATTTCTTGTGGTCTTGCCATTTTTTTACTGGCCTTTGCAAATGCCCAGATGCACCATATTTCACTGGCTCTAACTATCCTTCCACCCCACCTCTTCCTGCTCCATGCTCAGCCCAAATCCAGAAAAATAGCTTTCATTACTGCTGCGTGACTAAAGGGCACATTCGTCAATGTGGCGTGGTCTCTGTATCTACCGATGCCGACCAGTCTTAACCCACCCCCTGGCAGTCGTGTGTGCGTGTCACTTTCAACCTGCATGGCCCCTCCTTCTCTCTTTTCCTGTGGCTCTCTAGCCTTTGGCATTATTCTTCTCTGTTCTCAGAGCTTGTTCCATTGAGTGCCCTTCCCATCCAGACCCCAGGCCCTGATGGTTTCCGGCTCAGCTCTTCCTCACAATCTACCTGTCTAGCTCTCATCCATCTAGACAGGTAGGGGAGGCAGATGTGTGCTGAGGGATAGCGGCTGTCGTCTTCTTATCCTGCCTCACTCTATCTTTGACAGGGAGAGGAGGAGGTGGAGATGGGCGAGGAAACCCAGGAAGACAAATCAGGCCTTCTGACCATCTATAATGTGACTCGGGCTCACGCTGGTAGTTACGAGTGCCTAGCCAATAATGGCATAGAACCCCCTGCCAGTGCACATATACGATTGGTTGTGCAATGTGAGTTTTGTATTCGGTTTTCACTGTGAGAAGGCGACAAAACATTTCCATTTCCTCGCTGTGTGGTATCTGCAAGAATAATCTTCTATGCCCATCTTGTCATATATAGTTAAACCAGAGCTTCGTAAAGGTCCCCAATGGAGAAAGGTAGCAAGCAGAGGGGATGGCACTAGCACAGCTGAAATTGTGTGCCAGGCAGAGGGTGTTCCTCGTGTCGACTTCTCTTGGGAAAAAAGTGGTGTACTCATGGATTTTGAAAATCCCAGGTTGGAGAATTGAATATGTTAATTGTTTATGCTTGTGCTAAATTTGTACAATAAAAATAACTTCAAGTCAAATATTATATGCTACACTATTTTGCAATTTCTTCATATGTCATTGCTAAATCCAGATTTAGTGCTTTTGATATTTTTTACCTGTTCAACACTTTTTTGTGTCAAGCTGAGTAACATTAAAATGCAAAATGTGCTTCTGTATGCTAAGGATTTGTCTTTCTCTATTGTGTTTCTCTGGTTGTGTTTGTGTGCGTACGTTCGTGCTACAGGTATGAGGAGGTGATAGTGAGGGAAGGCTCCTTTCACACCAGCACAGTTCGAGTGGTAAACGTGAGCGCAGTTTTGGACTACGCTGTCTTTAGCTGCACTGCACGCAACTCACTTGGGGAAGACAAGCTAGACATCCAGCTCATCAGCACAAGTACTGAATCGCTATTTTTGTTTCATGTGTGTGTGCGCGCATGTGTGTGTGTAAGCCTATCTCTGTAGAGAGTTATAAGACTGAATCTTAAATGTAAGTGTACTATGTATAGTTTCCCCACTTTTAAAGAAATTAACAGTCTGTAATTTTTATTGTAGTTTAATTTTAATGCAGTGAAATCCAGAAAAAAAACATACATTACAAAAAAAGTTAGAAATTGATTTGTATGCCAGTGAGATATGTATTTGATCCCTGAGCAAAACATGGCTAGGTACTTGGTGGAGAAACCCTTACTGCCAAGCACTGCAATGATATGTTTATTGTATTTGATCACTAGGTTTGAACACACCTCAGGAGGGATTTGGGGCCGGTCTTCTTTACAGAAAATCTCTAAATCCTTTAGGTTTCTTGGCTGCTGCATGGCAACTCAAAGTTTCAGTTCCCCAGATTTTCTTTCCATCTTCAGTCCACAGGAACCTCAATGCGATGGAGTTATCCTGGATCCTTAGGGGAAAAACAGCACTAAAGCAAAAGTTTCAACCTCTGTGGTTGACTGTAGGGATGCTGTTCTTTGGGTCGTAGTAAGCATAATAAGTGTGTTACCAATGGTGTTCTTGGTGATTGTGGACCCAACTGCCTTCAGATCTGACTTAGAGCAGCTGATGGTCATTTTGTAAATTTTTCCATTTCCAAATAATCATACCAACAGTTGTGAGCTTCTTCCTGATGGTCTTGTTGGCCAGTTAAGCTTTTTGAAGCTCTGTAATCTTTGACAGGTCTTCGGTCTTCCTCATGGTGGTGAAGAGGTTGGTCTGTAAAGAATTGATTCTGTGGACAGGTGTGTTTTATACACATAACAAGACTGTTCATTTCTTTGTAAATAAGCATCATGCTAGTTATTCTTCTGCTGTTTTTATTCTCTTTTTGCCCCCTAGTGGACACATCTCATACGCACTGCTGCTTTAACTCAATGGCAAATGATCAAAGTCAGTGGTTATGGCTCAACATGTAGGGATTATTCATATCATATACTTGGCAGTGGAGGGCTATTTTTTCCTTTATTTCTAATTTGGCAGCGTTTCACAATGACTGAGTCTGAGTGCCGCCTTGTCCAAAGTCTATCAGCCGTTTTCAGCAAAATTACAATAGTCTGGGGGAGGCACTAGACATCTAGACTTCTGTAAAGTGAAGAGAGTTGTTGCTCCTGAGAGCCAGCACTTTAAGTAAACTTATTCCACTGCTTTATCTCTACCTTATCATTTAGCCCATAGCACTACTTTACTTCTTCCTCAGATAATGCTGCAGTGATATGCTTTAGTCTGCCAGCATGCTTAGAGGTTTCTACCTTCAAGCTACCAGTGTATCTGTGCACTACCACTATTATCGACACAGTCCAGCTTTGAGCAAAAGCCTACAGCCACAGTTGGACACATTTAATGTTTACTATAAAAACCATAAAATACAATCCAATATTGTTTTTTCCCCAGTCACTTTCTTTTTTTCTTTTTTTTTACAGCTGTGAATATTCATAATTTATCTGACGCAGTGATAATACATTTTATATGCTTCCTTATCATTGTAGAGCCTGAGAGGAGGAGAGCTTTTTTTCCTCTTGTAGCATGGTGCGATTTGGATTTGAAGGAGACGAGATCCAAATAAGGCTGACCTCTCTGCCCTGGAATCTTATGAGCAAAGCTGATAGCGGGAATTATTTACTTTGCAAACTGGGCTGAAGCCCGGAGCCATAGACGAGCAGAGCATCCTTCTTATGTTGCTACGCTACTATCTCTCCTCCTTTTCCCCTCCACTATCTCTCCCTCTGCCCCCCAAAAAACCAACCTCCTTTTTTTTTCTTTTTTCTACGCTCCAAATGCCAAATAATCCACTTTTGCTTTACTACCCTGACTGAAGTTATGCCCTGTGTCAGACTGAAGACCTGGATTGCTTACACTGACCTTTGTTCACAATACTGATAATAATCAAGAGGCTTCATCCTTCACTGCAGAACTTTTTTGGATAAAATGGACAAATCAGCTAGTTTATGCTGAGAGAGACCAGCTAAAGCTAAATCCCATGTTTACTCATCGCTTATACAACAAAGGGCAAGCAAGAGCAAATGAGGAGTGATGCAAAACTGCTGCTGTCGGGAAATATGAGGGTTTTTTAAGCCTTTTCACTAAACTTTGACAAAGAATAAACTGTTGGAAAAAATAAATAAGCTTTTAAAGCTCTCCGACAAATTTTAACCACAATGATCATCTCTCTTCTGGTTTATTTACCGTCATTGGTTGTTCCCAGTTTTCTTGATTAAACATTCCAGACTAATATACCTGGAGTGATGTGTCATGAGGGCACAGCATGAAATTAAACTGCAAAAAAATAAAGCGAGCATTTTGTTCTGAGGTAAACAGTTATACACAGTATGGGTGCAGTATATCAGACAAAATGATTTTGTTCCTAACACAGCTGTATGACAAATGGGGAAAGTGAGAGTACCCCAAAGTGATTTTTCTTTCTATTTTCCTTCTGTCAAAAAATAAATAAATAATGGAAATGAAATAAAAAATAAAAAAATAAAAAAAAAACATCAGCTCTGAACTCATATTTATCATTTTGTCTGTTTTTTAACAGCTCCATTAAAAAGAAGGCGGCACCAGTCTAATCCACAGTAGCTCTTCATGCCTGCGAATGGAATCACTCGACTATATAATGGCACACATCTCAGTTTCTTAGCACCTAAAGCCTTTTCAAACAGCCCCCTGTTGAGTGACGGTGTTCAGCTCTCACACAAAAATTGAGCGCACGCTTGCTTCTTCTTCCTTCTTTCTTTGTTTTTCTTCTTTTTTTATTTTTCTGCTTTTTCTTTTACCCTCAGATCACCCAGATCCCCCTTCATCGTTTCGCCAAGTCAGTGTTGGCCATGACTCTGTCACTCTTGAATGGATACCCGGCTTCAATGGTGGTTTGCAACAGAGATTCCGCATCAGGTGAAAGAGCCAAGAAACAATGTCAGATGAACAAGGGTGGGGGGGTTTTTCTGAGTCTCAAAGAATTGTACTTGACTAACTGTTTTGGTTGACAGGTACTGTTGGGATCAGTCTGTCAGTTTCCTGTATGTGGATGTCTTCCCTCCCAGTGAGACAACCTTTACTGTTACTGGTCTGCAGCCTGTTACCACTTACAACTTCTCTGTCAATGCCCTTAATGCAATAGGAGAGAGCGATTATGCTGACAACAATGCAGTACTGACCATCACCACTAAGGGTCAGTTTGGAGTAACCCCCCTTTAGGGTTGAACAGCACAAGCACCTGATTGTCTGAGATCTAATTAACAAATGAGCATTTGCGGTCCTATTTTTTTTTTTGTCTGTAGAGAGACCAGAGTCAGATGAGGACCCATCAGATATAGACTCAACCTCACAGGGTAAGTCTTTTACACGGCAGCTACCTTCATTTGGCTAAATCATGTTAATATATGCACCTCCAATGCTTTTAATGTTTGCTGTAAAAGTGTGGTTGTCATGGCACCCACCCATACTTTTTCCCCTCTGCTAGTTTTTAATCAATAAAGACAATTGAGTGAGTGGTCGGGCCTGTCTCAGTCAGTTTTTATCTTTGCAAATTTCCATATTACTTCCTCTGCACCGAGATAATATTTCTAATGTTTTGCAAACTAGGTGGAAGTGGACTGCCAGTCTATTTGACTGTGGTGTTGACAGCAGTATTAGGAGGCCTGCTGGTGTTTAATTTGATTGGTTGCTTCTTTGGACTAAGGTGGAAAAAGAGGCAAGGTCAGACAGGTAAACATAATTATATTCCCATCAGTGGATGTTAAAGTGTTTCTTCCATGGCGCTCTGTCATCGCATTGTTCTGATTCCTCACATACCTCCAAAGCAATATCACTGAGCCGCGATACAACTGTCAGCTTAGCCTCTCGCTCTCGCCTCATCTCTTTATGTGCCTTTTTTTTTTCTATTTGTCGACCCTGTCTCTTCTCCTCTTCCTCACTACATGGGCCTCCACCCTCCCCGCCACATTAATCCTTCAAAGCTGTCACCCCTGTGTTTCATATATATCTGTTATCTCATTTGCTATCTTTATGTCCGTCCTCTATCGCTTTTATTGTCTCTTCCCATTTCTTCTTCACTCTAACTGTCAAGGTCTCTCCTTCAAGATTTTTTTTTCTCACCTGCCTTTTGGTTTTCACATAGATTTTCTTTTTCTTTTTCTTTTTTTTACAGCCTACTCGTCATTTATTCACTCTCACTCTCATCTTTTACATTTCTCTGATTATCTTGGCTTCTCTTTTGTATCCCCAGCAGCGGGAAGCAGGGACAGTGTGTTGGATGGAAAGAAGAAAGAAGATGAGGGGTAAGTTCAGGCACTGTCATAAGAAGTAATAAAAATACCAACCAAATCCACTCAAGTAAGTCTGAGCCCTCATCCACCTGCTCATCCGTGGACAAAAAACTCCCCAGAAAACAGCCAGGCAGGCAAAAACAACAAGTCTCTCAATATCCCGTTTATATTAGTGTCAATAAACCCGCACCGCAACCCTGCAACAAATGGATACACATGCCACATAATGTATTGTTATTAAGAAGTTAATATATGCAGGAAACAAGCTGCTGTGCGTGGTGAATGCTTTGTAACTCTGAATTCACACTGGGGACTAATTACTACAAGTTGCGGGGAAATAAATCGTGGGCTGGCAGATGACAAAGTGTGATTCCACCGTGCAGGTCAAGTCAATCAACTGCGGGAAACTCCAACAAGTACGAGAGCAGAGAGATGATCAACACGGCAGCCCAGCGCACGCTGCTCGTTGACTCTGGATCAGAAGCGGACAGCAACGTGTACGAGAACTATGCGGAGGTGGGAACCAGAGAGAGGAGGCAAAGAGCAGAAAGTGAATAGGGCAATTGAAAAATATGCAAAGACACAAAGAAGGTTGCGTAAACAGATGAAGGAAGGAAAGAGGTTATGCACAGGGTGAGGAATACTGGCAGGAGAGGAAGTGGAGAATTCAGCCATAACATGGGAAATTGATAGATAAGCTAATGAAACCTTTAGCAGTGCAGAGAGATGGAACAGAGATCGATACATCACAATTAGCATTCAAAATACTTATCGATCTTGGAGAAATTATCATTTTGTACTTTAAAAAGGCCAACGGGGATTTGAACCTTGGAGAAAACAGTTTAATGTAGTAAAAAGAAAACATAACACTGCTGTCAGAACAGGATGGATCTGCAAACACCTTACACTGATTTGCCTATAAACATATTTAACATATAATGATAACTAGTTTTGAATAGAAGGTTTGGTGTGATTGGGCCAGATTTTCAGCCAGTTTGCAACATTTTTAAGGTAAAAAAAAACTGTCTCTGTTAGTGTGGGGATGCCAGAGACTTCTCCATTTGATAAAAGGGATTACATACCCTTTGTCTTCACTTCCCATGTTTTCCTAAACAGGCAGGAATCCATGATGGGAATCTTCAAAATGTGTTGCGAGGTTATTTCTAGACAAAAGTGGTGACAGAAATAGGTTGAATCATTTCTTTAAAAAAATTCACAGTAACCTCCATCCCTCCATTGATGAGAAACATCTGGAATTGCTATTAAAGGGAAGTTACCGAAGGTCATGGCTGATGAGCTGATCCTATCGCTTCTGTCTCATATTCTGCAGGAATGTTCCCATTATTATTATCCCACTGGTGTCTACACGCCACATCTCAGCCCCCACCCTGAGGAAACACGTGGACTTGGTAAGACGCAAACGTGGCTCAGAGCAGTCAGGCCAGTAAACACCTCACATCCTAAATATCATGCTACATTTAGAATCTATATCTGTCCTTATTAACCATACAGAGAATATTTTTGCCATTAGCACTTGTTCTAATGCAGCACATTTACAGTATTTCCCGATTGTGTTTTCGCCATGCATTCTATGTGCTCTACAAGATGTCATCCGTCGCCCCGTCAACTCCCACGGCCATTTGTATGAAGATGTGAGGGATGTGGGTATGTACCAGGACACAGCGGCTCCCTCTCTTCCTCCCCCTTCAGTTGTGTTTGAACACAAACTGAGTCAACAAAGGAACGAATGGAGATTGCCAACCCACCCTCAGGTGTGTAAATAAAACACCTTTTTATAAAATATCTTTGATTTGAACATTATTTACTTGCGATAAAACCGTAAAACACACAATACATGTGTCACCAAACATACATCTAACGTGTCTCTGCAGGGTGCTGAGAGAACGAGGCAGTTCATGGCTGTTCACCAACCGCAGAGAGATTCTGATCTTCCCTTTGAGCTACGAGGAGAGTTAGTTTAGTAGTCGAACAAATTCTATACGGTACGGCTTGTGAGTCAACCGTATCCATTCAATAGAGTATTGTAAAACAGATATTCACCATTGTGTGTTTTTCTATTATCATCATTCTCTTTGAATTGTATCTCACCAGTCACCTTGAATGAAAAGGCAAAAACCGAGATGTGGCATAACGCAAAATTTCAATTTTCAAGTGTTTTGACCTTTTTTTTTGTATATTCTGATCATTTGAAATTTTCCTCAAAAGATTGGTTTGACCTAATGTACTGACTGTTGTAAAAGGCTGAACAAGCTTAAAGGAAGCTGGAAGAAAGGGAATGAATAGGTTGAGGGGGGGAAAGTACAAGAGCCTCAAGACCCACATGCAATCAAGGATGTCAAACCGATGCTATTGTACAAGCTTTTTCTATTAATAAAATTCTTCATCTCCTTTTTGAGCTTGTTTTCTTCCCTCCCTGAAATCATGGTCTATTCTCCTCTTCCACTCTTGCCCCTTTCACCTTTGCCCTGCTTCTTGGAGCCAAGTGCTGGTCACTACTCACGCTCCCCTCCCCCCCATCCGTCGCTTTGGCCTGCAGGTAGACATGAGTCAGTGAGACATAAAAATGGACTGACACGGCTGTGCGCTGGGGCAGAAGCAGCACAGACTGACGGTGCCACCCAGGCAGACATCATCCTTTTGACCCATCCTACATCGACATTTTCCAACATGTATCCAGATGAGAACAGTGTGCCATCCCTCCCTTGTCTCCTACAAAGAGTTTTAGATCTCACAGTTAGTCTGTGGGAATCCCTACAATGGGATTGTAGTGAGGGGTATTTAGCACAGTTATGTCTTCGGGAGGTAAAGCCATATCTAGGGCCAGGCTCTAATCCTGTTTTCTCTGGGATTGAAGTTCAGCTCACAGCATCAGAGAGAGCGAGAGAGGGAGAAACCATGCAGGGAATTTGTCTTGCAGAGTCGCGGCGAGTGGGCAGTCAGGGAGCGATAGAGAGAGCAGAAGACAGGGTTAAGCTAAGCTGCTGCTGTGGCCACTGCTCCAAAATTCTTCTCTAGTTCAGAGAAAAGCAGTTCGCCGAAGGCTTTCACTCCACAGCCCATGCAATAGTTTTAATCTTTGTAGATCTTTTTCAAAACCCAAATTGCATTACACCAGACATTAAAAAAAAAAAAACCAAAACAATAATGATGTTGACAATGAATTCTGATCAAATTTGTGAGATTTGATCGTAAAGGCAATTTAGAAAGAAAAAAAACCCCTCTGCAAACATGCAAGTCTCTCTGTGAGACTGTCCTTACATTGTAAAGCATAGCAGTGCTTTTAGCTAAATTCTTACATCAGCTTTCTTTAACTCTTTTATCAGAGTGGAGTCACAGTGCAGATGCTAATATTCAGCAGATGCAGTGTTTACTTCACTGTTTTAGTTTAACATGTTAGGAAGCTAATATTTGGTAATTGGCACCTTTTCAGATGCCTTTCATAGTATTGAGTAATGCGTTTTGACCCATTCACAGTGCTTGGCCAATTAAGTGCTATTGTTATCAACTGAGCCGTGCTGCTGGCTCAACGAAATAACATACAGATAACTTTATATTAAAGCGTTATATGAAAAGTAATACTAGTAGCACTATTTTAAGAAGACGTTTAATAACTTGTGTGTCTATCTTTCTGCAAGTGCTTTCGGAACTAATCACTCATCAGCTTAATGTACTCATATTGGCATGCTGGCCTGACAACAGCATGGCTACATGAGTTGTTTTTCCTGCAGTGCAATTACAGGGTACTCTTTATTTATAGTAGTGCATGTAAGCTGTGAGGAGAACAGAAACTCTTCAAATTTTCAATAGATCTTTTAGGTTCCACTGCCATGCAATATGCACAAGTAGTGACTGGGTTTTCTCACATGTCTATACAAATCCGTTATGCACACACCCTTCCAGCTTCCTCTTTCCCCTCCAAGTACGTTTCATCACATCAGCGTCACATAACTCTCTGCTACAGTCCAAAAATCATGGTTAGAAAGAATATGGTAAATATGGTAATTTGCTATCTTTTTTTTATTAACATCATGTGGTCTGCTCTTACTACCAAGTGCAAATTATTATTTTAGCAGAAATATTGACTTATATGAGGCTGGTACAATCCAAAATTTTGTCAAACCCACATATTTCTGTCTCCTCAGTGGGACGTGTGTGCCAGGAGATAAAACTAAATGTTTTACTATGATTCCTCAGTCAGGCATGCTATTCTCCATCATGAAGTGTTTGTCTCATTACTGAACAATTGTTCAAGTTCCTGTCTGACTGCAGTTTTGTGCCAAAGCCTGTTCATAATGTATCGTTTTAGCTCAGGCAGGAACGGTAATCTGCTCAAATGAAGGCTTGACGGCTCAATATTGTATGTCAGCATCTATTTTTCCTCATTGGCCTCGTGAACATTTGTGATGTGTTGTTTTCAGAGGATTCTCAAGAGAGCTCGAAAAGGCAGGCTGTATGAGAGCACAATTAAGTCAAAAGAGGGGGGAAAAAAATAAGCGACTAATTACCTCATTGGTTTGGTTTAACATCTTCCTTACCACTCTCAGGTAAGTGTTTGGGGAGGGAAAAAAGGTAAGATTTAATAATTCCTCTTTATTGCTTTACCTGGTTGTGCTGCCAGCTGGGAGCAAACTCAAATTTAACTGTAATTTCTGCAAACTCTGTCAATGCTCTCATTATTCAGAAATCAAATCAAGAAATCAAATCAAAGCAACCACAGGTTTAACAAATTAGAACATGATTTCACTGGCAGCTATCATGACTCACTTTGTGGCCCTGCTCTCGTGTTGTTAGGAAGAAGGATGTAATTTGCCCCAACATGTGAATGAAAGACTACAACTGACTAAACAGAATATTAGATAATGGAATAATACTAGCAGGTAGAAAGACAATGAATTGTTAATGTTGACAAGGTGGGAACCAAAAGCCTGCGACCTGTAATGTATATACAGTATGGTAGAACTAGGTCAGTTGGGTTTTTTTATTATTCAATCTTTTTTGTGTGTGTTATTATTCTTAAATGACTGCACCGTTATAGCCAGTCTCTTCACTTAACAATGAGTGTGATCTGCATTTAGCTGATGGTAACATTTCAGTTTCCCTTAAAATCTAGGTCTATGTCTTATTTGTGTGGAAGATTTCTGGGATAAATAAAGACAATGATAAGCATTATTATTATTTCAGTGTCAGAGTCTGATATGAAATGTTTTAGGAACTTTATACTATTTTACATTTTCACATCCTGAAATCCCAGAATACAGTATCCATTTGACAGAGCCTTCTATGTTGCTATGTTTAAACAAAAATATTGTCTCATTGTAGACTTTAGCAAATGAATACAGTAAACCTCTTCAAGGCTACTTCCCTAATAGCAGTAGCCTCTTTCGGCAGAATAACAGGGTTTGCCAGTTTTACAAACTGTCCCTGAATGCCTGACAGGCACTTCAAGGTGTTTATTTGCTCTTTAGATCAGACACAGATGGATTACCTGTGGGAAAATCAAGTCCAATGCATTAAACAGAATTTGTTGCTTTCTCAGTGGCTGATACCACGTGACATGCTTCCTGGATTTTTTATTTATTTATGTATTTATTTTGAGTCTGTGCCTCTATAATGGCTAAGGGTGGGCCTTCATAGTAGTAGACAGAAGGTTTAAATGACCAGTGATTTCTCATCATGTACTCGGCTTCCATTTATTCCCAAGTTAACCCTTAAACACTCTTCTGGTCAAATTTGAACAGTTTTGACATTTGACAGCAGCAAAAATGTCCTAAATGTCATTCTTTTATCATGAAATTTGACACACAAGCACACAAAGATGAAAATATTTAAAACATTTTCTTTGGGTGCTATTAAAGTCTGAGGCTGCACAGAGTCAAATTTGAGGGTTTCAGATCCACCAGTGTGGGTCAAATCAAATAAAATGAAATTGGTGCTTTTAGGGAATTACAAAATAGAGAAGCTGTATCTCCCTTACATGTCTGTGTGTAATTTTTTCTGGGACAGTGGTGACAGAGTTCAAGGGGGAACTTGACACTGTCACGAGAGCTGTCTGTGTTCCTACCACACCTGCCCAGGTTCCCACAGACACAGGCACCTGCTGGTCTTTGAAGGATCATGGGAGAATCTTGAAAGAGTAAAACAACACAGGAGCGATGATGTGTGGTGCACAAAAAGAGCAGGAGTCATACGGAGGTCAATTTACTCTACTAAGTGAGATTTAATCTAATCTAATTGAGATTAAACTAACTCGTATGAAAATGTATATCAAAAGGAGGGTTGGGTGGGGATGGGATTAGGGAGGGGGTGGGGTCATAAGATTATAGATAGCATCTGTGCTGCCATTTCAGTGAGTGTGGGAAAGTCCCACATGCAAGGCTTTCTACCACTGGTTCCAAAGCACAGACTACTGCTTGGCTAGCAGTTAGTGTTTGTGAACAAACATGAACAACTACAACTGTGGAAATCCGCTAGCAACCAAAGCAATTACGAATTACTAAGTTTTGATGCAGCAATCAGTTTCACCCAGCAAGAGTCAGGAAGGAGTGACGTAGTTATGAAATACACATTTTTTCCATTTGAGCGTGTTTAGTATGGCGGACAAATCTTGAGCAATGTGTGCATGTCATCAGGTTAGAAACCTCAAAAGACAATTGTGAGAGAGTTCTTGGCTTGAGTCATACTTCGAAGGCATGAAAATGTCAGCTGTATGTAAGGTTTAAGCAACAAAAAGTGGATAACCCGAGTGTGTCATCTTCTGTTGTTCCAGGGTCCAGTTGTGACACTCACTTGAACATTCTTGAGCATTTCACATCATCTCTGCCCAGCCCTATATTCACCATGCTGCAATGCATTTTGCATTCTTAAATGGCATTCAGGTTTTCTGCGATTAGGCTCTTCTGATCTGCCAGCCATTAATCCATCATCAATAAGCCTAACTTCTGCATCCTGGGAGCACCCCAGTTTTGGAGGAGCTCTGACTCAGTCATCTAGCCATCAAGTTGGCCCATTTTTCCTTGCTTACATCAGTTTCAAGAGCACTGTAATGATTCACCTGTCAGTGGTTGATTAGTGTAAATATTAACACTTCTTACAAAAAAAAAAAAAACATTTCACATTAAAATGTGAAAAGCTGTTCAAAATGCATCACCAGCACTCTGCACAAAGACTCTCCTCTGCAAGTCTCCTTGAATTGCAGGCTTTGTCTGCTGTAACAGTGTAGGTTTGTGCTTCTCAGTTCGGTAAAGCTCTTAGGTCACAATCACAACCTCCATTTCTTCAGCCTTGAAGCAATAAAGCACGACAGACAAAAAGCTGTAATTCAAGAGTTTGGCAATTCCAATTCCTTAAAACTTCAGTACATCACGATAAATACGAAGGAAGCGGCTTTCTGTAGTGATATGTTCTGGGGTATGAGTATGAACGTTGATTATAATCAGTGCGGTAATAAGTCTTTAAACTACTATGTATAAATAACTCTTACAAAACATAAAAAAAACTGTACACAGGACAGCTTTTCTATATGCTTTAAAATATAGGGTTAAAATTCAAAGCGAATAATACACATTGCCGGCCACTGGCCTTTATTTTGTTGTAATCTCATTGCGTTCAGGGACTGATAATTAATACAGCATGCAATGCATTTTTAAGTGAATGTAAACATGCCTGCAATCCCTTAATACAAGGTCACGTTTGTTTGGTTTTTTGCAAGCCAGCGTCAGATGAGAGATGGAGAGAAAACAGGAAATAAATGTGAAGCAAGACGGTTAACTAGCCCGGATAGATACAGTAGGAAGAGAAGGCATACGGTGCTTTGATGAAGCAGAAGTACAAACTGAAAACTGGAAGCCAAAGAACACAGAGGAAGAAACTAAGAAAGAGTGGGTGAGAGACAAAGAGAGAGAGAGAGAGACTGAAAGTCTGAAAATGAATTCAGACAAATGGGTGAGGAAGTAGTGGGTGATCACATGGGTGTGGTTGGTTAGCCGTTTCTCCAGTAGCCTTGCACACAAGTGACACACAGAGGAGAGCACTGTGGATGATGAAGCTGTGGATACATCTCTGGACTCGGGCACCTCGCAGGATGGATACAAAGGTAAGCATAATAGCCTGGATGAAAGACTGAATATCCTAGGGCTGAAGGGTGTTTTGGTCTAACCCAAGTGAAAAGAGATTGATGGAGGATGACAGACAAATGGATGAACAGACAGACGGAGAGTGAGTGAGAGTGCAAGATGTGACAAACAGGCAGGCGGGTCAGGCTAGGGGAAGGGAAAGACGTCTGTACAGCCCAGGGGATACAGGCCTCATCTTGACATATGCTCTGGAGTGAAATGAAGATTGGCATGACCTGCTAATCTGAGCTGTCAGAGCTCATGACGGCCACAAATGCTCACCTGTCACACTGTTCCCAGCCCGGAGGATGAGCTGCCACCGGATAGGTCAAAGATCATGATTAATTTTTTTTTCTTTTTTCACTGGGAGTGGATTCAAGCTAAGTCCCTGGCACAGACTCCCTTTAGCCTCCCTGCCTGCTTCTGTTGCTCATCGTTGGCAGGTGTTGCTATGAAATTATACATCACAATACACTTTTATTTCCTACTTCTGTTTTTTGTTTTTGTTTTTGTTTAAGCCGTGGGCAAAATATTGAGGGGGAGGAAGAAATAGCCAACGTTTTCCACTGATGTGGAGATTGCGGCTCGTCGGTACAAGGATTTCTATTATCATGAAAAGAGTCGTTTTGACATATGCTCCAATGCCATTTTTTAATTGGTGACAGCTAACAAAATATGATGAAGTTAGATCTATACAGCCACAAAGTTTAGCACAGACATACGTGGGAGGACTGCATCTATAATATGTGGCCTCGATCACTCACATTTGACAAAAAAAAGTGTCTTATAAAGTCTGACATTCAAAGTAAGAATTTGTTTTCTGCTACGCTGAATGAGGCGTGTGGGTGATGTTGCTGCGTGCTATAGGAGGAAGAGGAAACTGCCATGTGGCACGAACCCGACTGATTACAGCTTCCTGACTGGTAACTGAGCGGTGCACAATATGTTGGAGAGTGAATACTGTATTGCCTCAATCGTCTACCCAGAGCCTTTCATTCCCAGGGCAAACAACTGTAAGATCATTACATGACTGCAGAGACACAGTACAAATCAGTAGCGTTTTTCTCAGTGTTAATGATCAGCCATTTGTCTGCATGCGGTATGGATCTGCTTGAATATTCTATAACACATGCACCAGAGGATGTAGTCAACGTGTCACCAGTCGTTTTCAAAAGAGCCACCTGAGTTATCTGAGGCACTCTCAGTTACTTTCTACAGTAGATCGTAGAGGTCATTTCAATCCTGTAACCACTGATTGTGTGAAAACTGCACAAAAGTTTGTTCAGACAGTATTTGAGAGCTGCATTTAATGCATCACTATTTCACAGCATCTGCTCAAAACATGTTTTGTTTTTATTTCTTTCAGATGAATTTGGTTTACTTGAGCATTTTCCTGTTTATGATGTTAAGAGGTGAGTGCCAGAAAATCTGAAGACTTGGCTCACTGAAGTCAAGTGTGAACTTTTTTTGGGTTGAAAGAGACTGTAGATTTTATTACAACCTAATCACCTTGATTAGCTTTAGCAGGGTATCTGTGCAGTAAGCCTATGTTAGGATGCACATTGGCGTATTTGCAGGATTTTTTGAATGCAGTGTCACATGGGACCAAGAACCAGCCAGGGGAACTTTAGAAAGTTCTAAGAGAAAAAAATGCCAAAGAAAATATCTAAAAAAAAATCAGTCAATTATAATGACTTTTATTGTCTGCTAAACTCTTGCACCTACAATCATGACATGGTTGCCAGTGCAACAATATGGTTCCCTCATTGAACCACAAAACTGTGATGGAATGGAGCTAAAAATACTGTGTGGTTTCTAACCTTTAGTACAGCTTATTCTGTTCAGTGGTGGTAATAAAGAACTATGTCTGCTTCATTATTTTTTTAGGGTTCCCCTTAAAGTAAAGGAGTAAGCAGTGGAGCAAAGCATGTGAAGCTTATGGGGGGTGTTGCATTAACACAACAAAATAATTTTTCTTGTCTTATTTTTTATCTGTTTAAAGATTAGGGAAAAAAATACCCTGCAACTTGGGGATTAGCTTGTTAACAGTTACATCTAAGCAACACGTCCCATTCATGAAGGTGACAAATTTTAAAAGGATTGGTAAAATTTTAAAAACAACTGTAATTCGACACCATAATGGGGCTAGAAGTGGGGTAACATCTTTGGTTTACCAGCCACATGCTTATCACGACCTGTTGATAGTAGAGATACTTCTATGACCACAAGAATATATGAACAGTACATAACAGACACATCAAACGATAAATTGTAGAGTGAGCTGTTAATAATTTCTATCTTAGTATATTTTCCCTCGTATGGCTTTATTTGTGTAGTGCTGGCAGCACTGGCCCAAGAAAGTAGAGGTTTTGTGGAGCTTCGGCACTATTTGGAAGGTGCTGAGTGAGTAAACAGACAACAGCCTCTCTGTCCTGTGGTCTTGCACAACAATCCAGCTCTGTTGCACTCAGAGGTTGCCTCACAGGCCCACTCACAAGACTATTACTGTGACATACTCAGTGCATCTGCAGGCCTCGCTACTGTGCCTGGCCAGACACATTCTGAAGTCTGGCCACATTGAGAAAATCACGGGCATTAACAACGCTGTGCTTTGTTCTTGATGTAAAGTGGACAGTATAGGAACCTTCAATGGAAAGTTTGCTTCTACTTTTCTTTAGTTTTTCACATGTGATCTTTTTTTCCCCCACAGTGTCAAGGGCCTACACTCCTGCACCTGCAACTGCACCCACACCCACAGATGCAAAGGAGACCGAATCGACATTTACAATAAACCCTGGTATCTATCTATCTATCTATCTATCTATCTATCTATCTATCTATCTATCTATCTATCTATCTATCTATCTATCTATCTATCTATCTATCTATCTATCTATCTATCTATCTATCTATCTATCTATCTATCTATCTATCTATCTATCTATCTATCAGCCAATCGATCCATCCATCCATCCATCAATCTAATTCAGTTTCTTTCTGTGTGTAAAAGGAGAAGCAGTGGAAAGGAGAACAACTAGAGATATTAACAGCTCCCCGGAAACTATACCTGAAAAACCCACAAACCAGCAAGCAAACGTCTCCCTCAGTGTCACCACATCACGAGTAGAGACTTCAGCAGGTAGTTTGTCTTGTGTGTGTCTAACCCCATTATTTCTCGTCTGCATGCTATTTTTCTCATCGTATGTATTCATCCTCTTTAGCTTCAAGTGCAAAAGCAACAAGTCAACCAAAGCTCGCATCAACTTCAGGTATGAGTCTTTACCCTCTGCCTTGCCTAACCTATGTATGTTCAAACATCAAGAGTCAGTAGAGCCATTAAGTTTAGCTAGTAGACCACGCAAGCAAACTGAATCATCACCAGACACCGACAAAAATAGAGCGAGAGAGAGCACTTGAGGTAGAGAAAATGCTACATTCTGAAAAGCATAAATTTCCTTTGAGACTCATTCTACTGAAACATTTAGAAATTTAATTAGTTAAACATAAGACTGAATCTGGAGTTTGATGAGAGGTATGTATATATGGAGTCAATATGTCCCAAAAATAAAAAAGTTTTAACTTGTAAATTATTATATATTCAGTAGAGATGAAAATTTGCCAGAAAAATTGACTTAAAAAGTCCAATGTAGTAATTTTTTTCCACTTTTTTTCCAGCATCTGCAGTGAAAACCAACCCTTCTGCACCCGAGAAAGCCATCGGTAAAAGGAACACTAAAGTTGTCTGGAGTAATGGGAAAATTTCCCCTATTCCTTAGTTACCCTAAATGCCACAGGCATCGTGGTTCTATTGTTATCTCATGGCAGACTGTGACAGTATCACAATTCCCCGTCTTCCAAACAAACCCACAGCGTAGTGATAGAACAGAGCACCTCACTTCCTCTCTTGCTAACAGATTAATGCTTGATTGTACCTTATGCAAGAAGAGATAAGATATTTGTGTCCTCATGCTGTGCCGGCTTACCATAGATAGGTTTTTGATACACCATCAACAGCATGTCAGCAGAGCCAGTAGATCTCTCATGCCATCTCTGACAGTTGTTCCCCACTGAGCCTCTTTTTTTGTTCCTGTAGATATTTCCTCTGTTCAACAGTCAACCTTAAGTCAATACTTTTTTTCTTCTTCTTTTACTCCATATAGAGTGGAAGTCAGAGTGGGACAAAGATTTCACCTATGGTAAGAAGCTTCTCTTTGATTGTGTTTGATTGTGTGTCGTTACTCGTTTTCTGTGGTTATTTGATTTGTTTTTTATATACTTAGATTATAAGTCCCTGAGTTATGCTGGACTGGTCATTGCAGCAGTGCTGTTCATCTTTGGCATATTGGTCATTACCTGTAAGTATCTGAAAATCTGAAAGCTATTTTTGTGCTTTGCAATTTCTTGTAATAGTCTACCAACTTCCTTACTCTTTTGCTTATATCTGGACTGTAGGTGGAAAGTTCAGTCGGCTGCCCAAATGTCGCAAGAGGTCAACAAAGTAAGTAATTACATTTGTAACTTTTGTTTTATCAGTACAAAATTCGTATACAGTTAAACATCAAAAAATGTCTGGCTATATGCTGATGTGAAAAAAAGAAAGTACACCCTCTAAAGTCTAAAGTTTTTCATTTTAGGATATAATAATAAAAAAAATCATCTGGTCCTTGCCAGGTTCTAAAATAATTTAAATACAACCTGCAGAAGCAGTGTGTGAATGCAATAGCTTGTATAACCACCTTTAGCAGCAATAACTTGAAGTACTTGTTTGCCGCTTGACTTTGACGCTTTTCTTTTTCAGCCATGCTGTTGTAAATCCAGAGCTGTGTTTGGGATCATTGTCCTGTTGCATGGCCCAGTTTCATCGGTGTTAGTTATCAGACAGATGACCTCACAGATGTCTAGAATATTTTGGTTTACAGGGGAATTCATAGTAGACTCAGTCACTGAGTCAATTCTGCAGACAAAGGAAATTCCAAGGTCCTTTGTCTGCAGAACAAGCTCAAATCATCACCACTCCACTACAGTGTTTGACATTTGGTATTGGATGTTTGTGTTTATATGCTGTGTTTAGTTTTCACCAAACATGATGTTGTGCATTACATCTCGATTTTATTTAGTCTTCTCTGTCTATAGGAAGTTGTTCCAAAAGTCTTGTGGTTTTACAAATTTAAGCTATGCTAGAAGAGGTTTTCTCCGAGCAACCCTTTCAAAAAGGACATATTTGTTTAGTTTTTTTCTAATGGTACTGTAACATATAGCATGCTAACAGAGGCCTGTATTGTTTGAGGTGTAGCTTTTGGGTTTTTCGCAGTTTCTGTAAGCACTGCATGGTCTGACCTTGTGGTGAATTTGCTGGTATATCCACTCCTGAGAAGATTGGCAGCTGTCCTGAATGTTTTCCACTTGTGAATAATCTTTATCGCCACAGAGTGATGGACAAATTGTTTGGAAATGGCTTTCCCAGATTGATGGGTAGCAACAATTGCTTCCCTGAGATCAATGCTGATGTCTTTCCTCCTTGGCATTGTGTTAACACACACCTGAATGCTCCAGCAAACTTCCAAAACTTTTTTTTTATAGAAGTTCTAATACTGGCTGATCAGTTACGCAAGTATACTTGATTAGCAGCACCTGGTTGGTACTTAGCATCTTGATTCTTTTGGAAGCATTAAATGTGTACTTTATTTGTCTTCTTTTCCTGAGCCAAACCCTTGGAAGTAAGAGAAAATGCACTCTTTTTCACCTGACTCTATATCGGCCCATTGTGCATGAGGAGCATCTCTCCTTGTGCTGTTGGGAAACTGCAGTTGGATGATTTAAGTAGTTAATATCAGAGGCTACTTGATGATATATAGCAATGAGTCACTTCAGACATAATAGCTCAACAGAATGCTGACTGAAATCTCTTTGATGATTAATAGATCAAAGGGATTATGATTAAGCTGTTTGTAGGGCAGAACTGCAACAGATCTTGTTTTTTTCCTCATATTTAGGTTTGATGAATATCATTGATTGCTGAAATAGTGTTTGATTCTTTAAGAGTAATGCCTTCCTCCCCCCCCCTTTTTTTTTGTCCAGGTCATACCGGGTAGCCCAAGGATAAGGAGAGAGCACGTGTGAATTCAGTAACCAAAGAAAACAGCTGCAAGAAAACAACCAGGAATCCATCAATAGAAAAACACCTGACAGTCTGTGTGTGTGCATGAATGTGGACTGACACACTGCTTAGTAACTGTCATAGAAAAACAATAAATAAACATGGAAATCATGACTCATGCTGACAAGTTAAAAAAGTGGAACCATCATCCGGTTCATCATAGTCAACTATTTCAATAGTTGGCAAGAAAAATTCCTTTAAAAAGTCAAGTGATTATTTATCTGGGACAATAATGAATAGATGAATCCCATTTTAATCAAACCTTCAGCCATGAAGCAGGCTGGTTTCTAATGACCTTTGCATCTTGTAACTAATGCCATAGCCAGGGGCAGTGTCTCACAGCTTGGATTTATTATTAAAGGTTATGAGGAATAACCCCGCATCATCTCATATTTGACAATCTCGCACAGCCCTTTTCACTGTTCTGTGAGGATATAAAAATAAAAGTTAGCTCACTTCATCATAGCTCCCACACTCGCTTTACACTTTGAATCTTAACGAAAAAGGATGTTTAGTAAGAGTGTCTAAGCCTCTTAGTGGCTCTATGCTTGTAAGCGAGTAAAGCCCTAGATTAAACAACATCCATTGGCACATTATCTCTGTATCCATATGGCATCAAAATTATGCAAACAAGAAACTGGGAGAAGGCATGCAGATTTCATAACACATTTATTAAAAAACAAACACAATCCAGAGCTCAGCATAGATACACAATATACAGTAGTATGTTGTAATCACCATCAGAAGAAAATCAAGGTGACTGCAGCTGTGCAAACAGATCCAATTCATAATATTCTGTCACCTACAGTTTTCCTGTGAGCTATCACGCATGTACATATATTGTGAATAATTACTTAATTACATACTGAGAATCAGGTGTGATTGTTGGCACAAAATAAACACGAGTTTACCTTAAGAGAAAAGTGCATACAAACATAAGTAACTTCTTAAAACATAATGTAGTTTTGTATGAAACTAAATTAAAAAAAAATATATATACATTTTACAAACTCCCACTATCAGTGGGACAATGCCCCACCCAGAATCATATTAAAATCTTTCTCCAAACATGAGATTTCTATAGAGACACAATGCAAGTGCATTGCTGTGTACATTTGTAAATACATGGATTATACTGTGTATCAGAAAGCAAGATTAAGTGCACAGTTTCGCAATGCTTTTAGCCTACAAAGATAAATATATCAGTAGTTAAAAAACAGATATTAGCATAACCCTTTCCATTTACATCACTGAGATAAGAGGAAAAAAAAAAAAAAAAAAAAAAAGCTCCACAGCAACATTTGCTTTACACAAATAGAGTCACAACAGTTAGGCTTTACGAAACTGAGCAGCTGAGTAGAATTTGGTTAAAGGCACGCAGCGTGCTGGTGCTGAATAACTCTTTGGGTTTCCGCATGAGCCCGATTGCTTTCTACATTGCTACATCGGTTTTGGAAATGTGCTATGCATGTCCTACAAAGTGAGAATCAGTAAATACTAAGGGACAGACTGACAGACAGAGAAGAGTGAAATGTTTCGTGCTGCAATTTTTTTCCCTCAAATTGTCCTCTTTTTGAAATGCTGACAGATATTGAAGGCTTACAGGGGAATGCTACACTTTCGAGACATAACAATAGCGCAGGGCACAGTAAAAACAAAACGCACAAACAATAATCACATCTGGGTTACATCGAGTGGGAAGTGTTGGTTTTTTTGGGGGTTTTTTTTTTAACAAAAGCACTTCAGCACACACCAATAGGGAGTGCACATCCTTGATAAGGACCTAATTGCATAGTTTTTTTGGTTTTTTTTTGCTCTCGGGTCTGGCTGGATGGCAGCCAGGCCCGCTCCCCAGCGGCAAGACATATTGCAAGATTTAGTGGAAGAGAAAAGTGAGACGCTGCTTCGGCAAATCCACTATTTAACTCCATATAGTCATTCCCAGTGTTATTAATTCCATTATCAGTGCTCCTTCTGATAGCACAGACAGAAAGCTGACAAGGAAAACAGATTCCCTTTTGCCGACAAACAACCAGGGAAGCCGGCACCTTAGATTCTTGGATAGAAAGGGTTCCTGCACACAGCACGAAAAGGTTGATTTGCATAAAACCAGAGAAAACTGTTCTGTATGAATGAAACAAAGGCATTGTTGGCATTTTCCCCCAATCATCCTACTTTATTTAATTCTTCAGATTTTATCCTTCCCTCCCTCATAACGAGGTTCTCTGTAACCAGTGTGGGAGGCATTAATCTAACTCTCCACAGCATTCAGAGAGCTATTTACAATCTAAAGTGAAAGCCTTTCAAGAAGAGGGGATTGGAAAACATCATCATTCATGGTGGTTGATTAATTTGTGGCAGTGCAGGAAGGTTTTAGCACTAGCCATTTCCACTTGTTTCAGGGGTTTTTTCCCCCCTCTCCTGTTGTAACTGGAAGTTAAGAAGACAGTGAACGGGTTTTTATCTTCCTATTTTGTTGCCTCCTGTCATTCCTAATGGGCCAGGAAGAGAAAATGTGACACAAGTGAATAGGAATGAACGTGAGGCCGGCTTAGGCTGGATTAGTGTGGTTTGTCTCACTCAACGACCATTTCACATAGACGGGTCTCTCAGAGTTACACTGCATAGTCGTTGGGAATAATTTCTTGTCTCAGGAATTAAAGGGGAAAAAAAAAAAAAAAAAAAAAAAATCAGGGAGTTCTGGCTGTGCTAAATTATCCCTTTCAACAAAAGGAGCTTCAAGCCACATTCACTGGCTTTGATTTGGATTCCTCAAATAGAATCCAATTAGAAGGTTTGACTGTGTTCCAAAAGTCCCAGGCTAAATTATGTGTATGTACAGAACAAATGACTGGGACAAACACAAAAGTATACAAAAAACAAACCAAAAAAAAAAGAAAAAGAAAAAACATACTGCATATGCTACACATGTATAGGAGGTTATGTGGGAGGGAGGAATGAACTGAACATTCAGAAGCAGGCTGTTGTTCCAAGAAGTCTAGCTGTCCTGAGTCAAAGAGTAGGAGATAACATTTCCTGATGCATCGACCTGTCTTGCCTGTGTGTTATAGGGCTTGTAGCTATAGACCAGGAACTAGACAGGCCCTTTGTGGTCCTGTTCTATTGGCACAGAGTAGATCCTGAGGAGAGACAGAGGAAGAGAGAGAGAGAAGAGACCACAGGAGGGGATGAGGTGAAGCAGGTTAAAAGCAAAATTTCACCTTTAAAGGTATTTTTAGAAAACGTCTGGAGATGCACAAGAAGCGTCTCTGTGTGGCGGAGTTCAGGAAACGGCATGTCTGCCTCGTGCTACAGGGCTTTGACAGGTGCACAGTGACTGCATCACCTCAGAACACAGCTCATCCCCAGGTGGGACTTATAAACCTGGCAAGGCACTGTTGATCCAACAAGCCAGAGGTTGCTGTGTGATTAAGCCTCTTTTCAACAGAGCGATCAGTCAGCACCAGACACTGCCAGAGCTGACTGCAGCCCCAGGAGGCAGCCAGTAATCCTGCAGAGGAATTTAACCCTTGCACATTGACTTGGGGATCCGCTCTGCGACAGCTGTTCGCTGCTGCTTTAAAGATCTTTGAAGCCCGATTTGACCTCCATGACCCCTCTGACCCAACCTGCACATCACGTTACATAACACCTCCAGGACAAAAGAAATTGATTACACTGCAAAATGTTCTCCAACAGAGGAGGACAAAAAAAACCAAAAAAATAAAAAACAAACAAACAAACAACAACAGAGAGAGTCTCTCAGTTTAACTGGTTTAGGCTGTTCTTCTGTCTGATTGCCGTTGGCCAACTGTTGTCATTGAGTCAGTCTCATGTTTACCCTGTTGCGTTATTTCTGACTAGAGGTGTCTACTCAGGCCTCAGCTCATGAGGTAAGCTTTTGAACAGGTTAAGTCCTGTCTCATTTGGTCATATAGACCCAGGGGCCCTGCCTTAAGGTTATTGTTTGATTGCTAAAAAGGTAAGGTGGGGTGTGTTCACTGGTGGTGGCGTAGGACTCAGACTGTGTTACTAATTGCTGTGCAAGTCCAGACAGGCTCAAATGGGTGGATGCAGCTTACAATTTTGTTTTTTTTCTAGTTTTCAAGCTACCGAGTTGGATTAAATGGGACAAATTGGCAAGGGAGCCAGAAAAGCTGTTACCCACCCGACTGGTTTTGTTACTCGGAGGCCGACTTAGCGTAAAGAAAAACATGAATTTTTAAAAACGCTGACGCAGTATGCACAACGGACATAAGGAGAATATGCATACAGCGTTTTTCTTGAGCACGAAAGTACACAAAAGATGCAAAGAAAATAGTCAGAAAATGGTCTAATTCTTACCCCTGCTCCTGCTGCTGCATCTTGCGCTTCACTATCAATATGGCTGCAAGTAAACGAAGAAAAAAAAGAAAGAAAACAAACAAGGTCAACGCTCCACAAGAGAAAAGTTCACATTTGTTTAAGAATTAAAAGCTTCACAAAGCACACAGAAACCATGCTGATTCCAGCCAAGCACTGGAGGGCTTTAAAGGAATATATTTGTCACCTGTGGAAATGCAAAAGGCTTTATTTCAAGGAAACGTAGAGTACTTACTGACAACTGCTGCGACCGAAAGAGCCAGCACCACCCCCGCTATAACTATGATAATCATGTAGCCCTCATCTGAAAGACCAAAAAAAAAAAAAAAAAAAAAAAAAGAAGAATCAGCACGTTGACACTATGAATCATTTGCAAATGTTGACATTTAAAATCATTTTCATACATTACTATATATAAATAATTACAATTCAGATACTTCTTACCACTGTTCTCCTCCACACCAGTGGTTTTGCCTGTCCCAGGATTTAGATTCAAATTGGTCCTTGGAGCTTCTGGAAAGTTACAAAGAGAAATGTCAAAATGTCCGCACACGCACACGCGCACACACACTTTCCTTCACAAATGAAATTTCCCTAATTTATCTGCACATTTTGACTCGTGTGCTGCTTAAGAAATTTAAATGCACTTTAAAGGAAATGAACAAAAGATTTAAGCCTATGTACACGTGTCTACAAGGAGAGGAAAAGAGCTTGGGCCTTCAAAAGGAATTGTAACCATTTTCAGAAATGCTGCTTCTCCACTTGGCAGGCAGGCCGTTGTAAACAGATCTGTAATTCTATCAAATGTCCATCAAAGCGAAGATGAGGAGTGACGGAAAAACGGACGGTGAGAGAATGAGAATGCCAATGTTGATTAGCTGACCGACAGGATGACGGAGATGTTGACGTGTTCATTGGCCTTTCAGCACAATCCACAGGGCCTCCTCTACAGAGCTAATTGATTCTATTCAGGCCGTAATGGTTGAGGGGAGCTAAAAGCCAACTGGGGCCACAGCTTAGTGGAGTAGAACAACCTATATACTATACAGACTTACTGACAATAACAAAGGCCATAACCTTCATATACCAGTTTCTGTGCAGCTGTCAATATAGTGCATGTGTAGAGACTACACAGAGTAGGGCAACAAACTCACCACGTTCCACCTTATCATAATCCTCGTCATCCGGGTCTGCGAAAAAAAAAAAAAAAAAAAAAAAAAAAAAAAGAGGGAAAAATGAGACGTCTGTTCAGTCAGTGCAGAAATGCAGGTTCTCACTATGACCGCCTTCTTATATTAACAGTGTGAGAGTTCTTAAATTGTACAACAGTGAGGATACAGACAACACTTTGAATCTTTTAGCAACACTATTGATCGTGGTTGTGGTGGAGGTGGTGGTGATAAGGGGTGGGAATATAAAATCAGTTTGAGGCCAAGAGGTCCGAGAGGAAAAAATGAAAACCATAAACAAGAATCAATATTGTACACAGGGAAGCTAAACCTTATGAGAACACTAAACAATAATAAGACTGCAAACAAGAACAACGCGGCCTTAAAAACAACTTCAACTGTGAGTAAATAATAAAACTCTAAATGAGGAAGAAGCGCTTTAAGTGGTAGCCACCATACAACAATTACAAGGAGTGGAGACAGATATGGAAAATTATAACCCACCATTACACACGGGGCTGATTTATACAGCTATATCATGTTTTCAATGATATTCTATTTCATATCATATTTCTATTTTACAAGGGGGGAATGAATAAATAAATCAATCAATAAATCACTTGTTCCCTCTGACTACGCTTACCCGGAGTCAAAACAAGGATCAACACTTAGGCGACAACGACAGCACATGAAAAACATGTTGAAGCAGCTAAATGACTTCAGAATATTTAAGCCTAGTAATTCTTCTCAAAACACATTAATAGGCCATTCACCGTCATGCACGGGTGTGGTCGGCCTGCTGATCCGAGCGCTTAATTCTAAGTAAAATGAATTAATGTGTCAGACTGATTCCTAAAGTGACAGGCTGCAAAAAACAATTTGTTCCATAGGCGATGCAGTAAAAGTACTACTGGACAAAATATGGCTTACATACCATCAGCTGATCCTTCAAGTTCTGAATTATCTGTTAAAAGAAAAAAAAAATGATAGAGTTACGAAATGCTCGCAGAGCTGAAACAGTGAGATACACATTTTCAAACATTTTATTATTCAAAACAGTTATTGGTGCTATCAAAGGAGGCATTCAGCGTGTAGCACGCAGATGAAGACTCAGTCGGTTAAACTGCATACTTGTACTTCATGTACGTCACAGAGTCTCCTGTCACCTGTTCATTTATGACATCTTCCATATCAGAGAAAGCACAGCCATGGGATTGCTGCTATAAACTTCACCGTCCATGTTTTTATTAATATTATTGTTCAAGTGTGTCCAATAGGCAGAAAAAAAAAAAAAAAAAAAAAAAGAAAGAAAGAAAGAAAGAAAATCAACAGTGACTGTACGCATTAACCTTGTTGAGGATGACACAGACACATACACATATGCAGGTAGTTGAGGAAAACAGGGGCTGGCACAGGGATGCATAGACCCTGATTAGATGCTTATCACCTGAAAGAGTCAAAGATATGAGAACTTACCAGCAGCAGAAGCTGGCAGAAGTAGCAGCAGACACAGAAACAGCAATCGCATCATCTTCAAATGCTGCAGGGGAAAAGAAAAAAAAGACACGAAGTTAAAAATATCTGCTATTAATATTCAGTCACTGATATGTGTGAAATCTTGGTGTTTTTTGGTTTAGAGACTGAGTGAGACTGAAAGCTGAAGCGCTGTCTATTATTGGGGTCTTGCCTGGCATTCTGAGTGCTGCTAGTCAGTGGAAAACTACAAATTTTGAGGCAGGCAGTTCTTGCGCTACTTTAACAAGTTTTAAAGGCATGCGTGCATAACTAGATTGTAATCCTAGATGGGTGGTGTCAACAGGCGTCCCCCCCCCCCCCCCTCCCCCTCATGATACCCAACAGAAGGAAGAAAAAAAACCAACAAAAAAAAAAAAAAAAAACCCAACGTTCTAACGATTCTGACACACTCAGCTAGCAACAAGTGCCTATTCAACATTTTCCAACCCTCATGCAAAGCCTTTGGACCAAGGCAAGAAAACAAGATTGAGCAAGAAAGGTGTCCAGGAAGAGGTTCACTGACAAAACAAAAAGGAAACTAATAAATGTATTTCTTATTTATTTAGTGCATCCTGCCAAGCATTAGGTTACTATTGTCATCCTAATTGGAGGGGAAAAAAACAAATATGAGCTCAGTTTAATTTCATTTCCTTCTAACTTAATCTGGTCATTGACACCGAGTGACAAATACATTTTCCATGATGGTGTTCTTGTTTTTTTCGTATGGTACGTTGCTATTTTTGAGGAGGAGAAAAAAAAAAACAAAAAAAAACAACAAAACATCCATGTCAGAACTTCCTCATGGCAGAGGGCCCAAAAACAAACGCCATCTCTATTCCCTTTTAAAACCATGTAGATGTGAAACGCAGGTGTTCTTGGCGTGCCAAACAAAGCCCCAGCTGTGTCCAACACAAAGTGGATGCAGATATTTTTAAATGGAAAAACCATGAGAATGACCTTTCTCCCACTCAGTGTCCCGGATGAAGCCTTCATGGCGCGGTTCAGTCACTCAAAAATTGGCACGCGGTCAGGAACCAATAGTCATTCATGCCGTGTTTAATACTGTACACAGAAACACTGCAGTTCTCCCACTGACCTTTGTGTCACATGTTACACAGTAGGCGCCCCTTCATTGTTAGCCTTTCCCATTGTGTGCTTATTTCCTTAGCTGTGAGGAAAGAACTGAGGTGACCTGCATTGTGAAGGTGTAGATTATGAAACACTAAGGGGCGCCTACCCCAGCACTTAGTCACTTACTATATCCTACACTAGCACAATTTAAGGAAGTAGTCCACGATGATCTCTGATTAGTAGCACCAATTCCAAATATGGTGAATGAAAGTGAATAAGATGCAGGGGCAATAAGAAACGAGATTAGCAGACATCACTTATTTATGCAATACGGTTTTGGACAGATTAATGAGAGATCTACCCAACACTTAATTCTGCCATGTATAATCTCGTCTGTAAATACTGTTATGCCAGTCGAAAACTGTAGTCTCTCATGCGAGACAAATATCTATAATGTAGGGCAGCATCATGAAGTATTTGGGCTGATTATATTGGAAAAGAGATGTTAATCACACAACTGATTTGAGCAGGAGAGTGCTGTGTGCAGGCCTCTTAAACAGCTGAAGAAAATCTCCAAACGCAGCCAACCTAAAAAGCTGCAAATACAATCCCCTTCTGTGTATCCAATTTGCTTTTCAGAGTCGCACTGGGCAAAATAATAAGCTGATCCAATTTGGAAATATTTATCATCCCAGTCCACTGCTTCTCTATCAAAACAGCTCCTGAATAATATTTACCCCATTTTTCCCCCCTTTTTTCAAATTGGGTAATATATTCTTGCACATCTGAATTACAACTGAATTTGCTCTTTTACACCACACCCAATTTGCCACATATAATAACCAGGGGATAGCTTGTAAAGTGCATATGCCAGCTGCCGTCTGGCTACAGGCGCAAAGATCATAGACAATAAATGAAGAAATCAACAAATCATCAAACTACAGTGCGGTGCTGCATGACAGGCATATACACTGTGCTGCTGATGCTGCAGGGGGAATATGTCTTGGTTTTGTTTCAGTCCCCCTAATGCAGTTTGACAGGATTAACCCCGAACATCATACCTGTCTAGCCACATTAGCAGACCTAAGAGCACCAAAAATCTTGTTTACCAGAGTTAATTTGGAACAAATGTTTTTGACTCCTTCCAACCCATCCAATTTCATCTGTAACAGCGAAACAGATGCACAAACAGAAGTTTAGTGCAAGTGCATAAACTTAACTGCAGTGGCGACCATCTCTTATCTGCTCGCACAGATAACAGCCCTCTGCTCGTTCCACTGTGCACCCTGACAAGGCTCTGATACGAACGATAACAATCAAAGTGGGTAAAAATATCAGAATTTCTTCCATGTAAAGTGTTAACAGGAAACCAAATACAAGAAAAACTGAACGATAGGACACAACTGCAACGAAAAAGGAAAAAAAAAAAAAAAAAACAACTTCACCATCATTCTGATAATGTGTCATAGCTTAAACCAACTTGGTATATGAGAGCGTGCGTGGAAGAGGAAAGGCACCGAGATTGTTTGTTATTCTTCGCCATTTATTTTCCCAAAAGTGGATGCTCATTCTGGTTCGGTGAAGACTGAAAATATTCTTATTGAAATGTTTACTCAGCTCTGCCAACGGTGCAGCAGCTGTTTATCTAAGTGAAGTTGATGCAGTTCCTTTTTTCCTCCCCCCTCCCTTCTATAGCATACTGCAGTCCCACTGGACCACAAACAAAGTGACAATGAAAGTAATGATGAAAGAAAAAGAATCAAATAAAGCAAAACTCACAATACCTCAGTCGGTTCCGTGCATACCAGTGAGAAATCCACTACGGGCAGACAACCAGTATGACAACTACACAGCTATTTCCAATACAGTGTTAGACTGTGGGTGACTTCTTGAGCATCGGGTCGTACAGCTAAGAGTAAAACAACTAAGAGGATATGAGTGTGTCACTGGCTGTGGGGCTCCGCCGTCTTAGAGACTCATATCCTGTATTTGGCCTCCCCTTCTGCCTGTGTTTGTGTGCAAAAATATAAAACCGGTTAGCACCCAGTGGAATGAGCAGGTATAATTCCACAGCTGCACAAAAAAAAAAAATGTTAAAAAAAAAAAAATTAAATAAAAAATGCGGCTGCATTTTAACCTTTGCTCTGACATCAACAACCTGAATAAGGACAAACAGTACACCGGGCACATACTCTTCAGCTTTACTTTTATCTGATGGAGACAAAGCTGTTGTTCTCTGTTTTGTTAACACTATCACAAGACCTATCCTGGTCACATCGAGGGTTTTCAAAATCCAACCTATCTGAAATGCATTGTCAGGAAACAAGCAACACAAAATCTCTCTCTTGCCGTTTTTTTTTTTTTTTGTTGTTGTTGAGCAAAAACTTTCTGCAAGATCAAGATTTGATACTTGTGCTCTACCTCTGACAAGCCCTGCAAGCAACCTGATTAAGAACAGTGGGGAAAAGACACTGTTATTTGTTTGCAGATTAATTTTTTAGACAAAAATAGATTCACTGGCACTGGCATGAAAGCGGCACACAGAGAAAGTGAGGTAAGGGGTGCTGAGGTGTCCCAAGAAAGGAAACTTTCTTTTTTTTGAAAAGCACCTGTTTCTTTATGGAAGAAGCCTGCTGATTTGAACTGATGATAAAAATTACAGTACTGATGCTGACTCACTGCGTGATCAGCTACTGTTAAGAGTCAAGTATGTCTCAATCAACATCTAAAAAAATAAAAATAAAAACAAAAGAAATAATAATAAAAATGACAGGTATAAAACAACCTACACGAACTTAGCAAAGATAATAAGACTGTGAAGCTGGCTGATTTCCTGTAGTATTTGAATACTAAAAATCGCACCTTGTGAAACGTTTAAAAATCCAGTGACCTACCAATACGAGAGACAGACCATTTCAAAACACACACTCCGACTGTGGAATATGGAGGGGTTTTTTGTAATAATATCCTTGTGTATCCCGAAAAGTGACGCACTCACCGCCGACTTCTGCCGATCAGATGAGCAAATCGCGGGGGCCGAGTGTGTAACAGGAAACCCTTTTCTGCTGTGTAGGCCACGATCAGGGCAAGCTTCTTATTTTCTCTCTCTTTCTCCCTGACCTACAAGGGGGATTCACTGTCAACTCATTTAGAGCTAAACTGCTAGCTGAACACTTGGAGTTTTAGTTGGCGGAAAGCACCTTCGCGTCTCTTGTTCCTCAGAGCTGTCAAGAAGTGAGTTTCCTGAAAACGAGTGGGGGTTAAACGTAATGTGGCAAAGAAGAACTTGCCCCCGATTTGGTAATGATGGTTTTGTTTGAACTGAAACTAAAAGCTGCAACAAAAACGGGAGGGGAGCGAAAACAAAACACTTACAGCACTTATGATCAGACAGGTGGTTGGCTCGGAGTTATTCAGCCACTGATTACGACCACACGCGCGCGGCTGATTGACAGGCTCGCGCGCACCACTGCACCAAGCACAGGTGTGTTAGCTCAGCCTGAATCTAAGCTTTTCCTCGTCCAGTTGTATGTTGCATAAGCTTTATTGTTTTGTTTTTTTAAAGGAAAATCGCTAATACCTTAATTTTTTTAAATACACTTTGTACTTTCGCACCAGTTGGCGCCACCTGGTTTGATCGTGCTCGGCTGTAATTAACAAACATTCAAAGGTCGCTTGCGCGAAAAGTTACAGTCTGCCTGTTGTTTTTGTTTTTAACAAGCTAGTGCTTAGTTTACTTAAGGTTTAGCTTGCAGTAGCTGTTTTGCGTACACTTCTGTTGCCTCACTTGAGTCATTTGTCTAGATTTGAATGACCAGTTCCCTCACAAATTAAAAAAAATGTAAAGTAATATTTTTTTAAAAAAAGAAAGGAACTGAAGTCGTATTAACTGGTGTCCCGATGAGGACGCTTTGTTTCATACGCTTGACTTGTACTTTAAAAACAGAGCCACCACACCGATAAGTAGTTTATATTTCTTACCATAGTAATGCTTAAAAAAAAAAATAATAGCAACAAAAAAATAACAACAAAAAGTTTCATTACGTTTCCCAGCTATTTGCAATAAAAAGGCATACAGTACAAAAGTATGCAGGGAGCTAACATGTAGGGAACAAATGTGCAGTTTCAGTAAGCAAATGCAAAACTCATCTAGAATATTGGCTGCGAGGTGAACTTACATTTAAATGAGTTGTTCAGTTGTTTCGATACTCTGCTGGTATGTTGTTGCTCGCTCTCCAAGATCCTTGTTATCATGGAAACTGCCAGAGTGTGTGCACATTAATACAGGTGTAGTCAGCCAACAAACTTCGTCATTGGCTGCTGAGCTTGTGGAAATTTGACACCACTCATCTTATCTGTTCTACAACTTGACTTGCTATGCAGATTGTGAAACTTACTCGGTGCTCCAAGTGAATAGGAGTACAGTGATCACATTAGCGCCAGTGTGTTGTTTGTGCTCATAAAATCATCTGCTGCTGTCAGGGTAGTTCATCTTTGTTTCTTAATCGTGTTATTGTTTCCTCCATGTGCATGTTTCCTGCAGTTGGGATGCAGGAGCATA
The DNA here is from genome assembly GCF_036321145.2 of Pelmatolapia mariae. Taxonomy (NCBI): domain Eukaryota; kingdom Metazoa; phylum Chordata; class Actinopteri; order Cichliformes; family Cichlidae; genus Pelmatolapia; species Pelmatolapia mariae. The sequence goes on from NC_086236.1 coordinate 54,382,842, forward strand.
TTCAAATGTTTATTATTGAATCTAAAGTGTAATTCAATTTTATGTTCTCCTCTGCAGGCCTGTCAGAAGCCAGTAGCTATTGGTAGTGAGTTTTCTGTTCATTCTTCTCCCCTCATAATGACCCTGCAGCCTGCCATTGCCAAAGGGAATGACCAACAATGACTTCTACCACATTCCCAGTGTGACATTTCTCCGTGGCCTGTCACAGCCCTGTTAGCATTTTGTATCTGGACTGATTGCAACAACAGCTTACTTCGTGACGTGTCCTCCTGCAGGACTAACTATCCTATTAGTGCTCACTTTCCTGACTAGACTGCTGTCAGCTCAATGGTGATCACTAGCTCAGGCCTCACATTAGTGTCCTTAAACTGCTGGGATCATGCGGATCTTTAATCCCGTCTCCCTTTAAGACAGTGCTCTTCGTGTGATTGGCTCTTTTTCTCATAGGTCAATACTGACTTTAGACAGTTGTCTAAAGTATGGCTTTTGTCCAGTGGCTGCAAAGAAACCAGGGAAGGTTTCATGGATCATGTCATGGATCACCTGCAGTTAATTCCAGATGAGCATGGGGGAGAATGTGATATGAAGTGACACAGAGCATACGGCCTTCACAAGAAGCATGTGGCCCACAAAAAAAGGAAAAATGTGTGAATATTCAAAGATTGTCACTATTCTGAAAACAGGTGATAGACTTATGTGAGACTATCACGTAAAACCACAAGAACAAACTTTAGCTTCCATTTTTCTCTACTTGTTCTGTTAACTTAGCAATGAAACTGGAACACTTCAAAACACACACACATATATATACACGTGTGTGTGTGTGTGTGTGTGTGTGTATGTATGTATATATATTTATGTATATATATATATATATATATATATATATATATATATATATGACCTTCTCATGCTATTTGATGCATGAAACAATCTGCATAGTTTGCATGTGTTGTATATCAAAAAGCAGAACCATTACTCTTAAAATCACCAGCATGTCCCACAGGCATACTCTATGTCTCACATTTAATTTGTAAAGATATGGTCACCATATTTACACCCAAAGCAGCTCAAGCTTCTGTAGCTCAAAGATAACCTCTCAAAAAGCTGTGGGCATTGTTATTTGACTTTGCATGCACCTGGGGATTGCCTGTACCTTCTCCCTCCAATGTTGAACAACAAGAATAAGTTCCAGTTTCCTGTTGGCAGTGACTAGTGTCAACTCTGCACATCATCACCTGCACTTGGCAGAAGAATGTGCTTCTTATTTGTAGTGCTTTAAACTTCATCCCAGTTATGACTTAAGATAAAATCAGCAGAACTGGTGACAGTTCTGATCAACATGTTTACTCCAGAAAGTAGAACGGACAACAGGCCTCCCCACCTTCTGTAGAATATACATGCCAGATTACGTATTTGTAAGATTTCAGTGGCACAACTTAAACTGACATTATCATAATATACGTTAACGCAGAAGATTCTAATCTGGTGGTAAATTCATAGTCTAGTTCTCTTCACGAACATATCCTGATCCTAGGACACTGCATGAGCACAGTGAACAGATAACATTTAAAACCAGTTGACCCACTGATGTAAGTGTATGCAAAACAGCTGTTGTTACTGATAGATCTATATTTGTATCAGGGTGAGGAAGGTGTTTGTCATAAGTGACGTGCTAATTTTGTGGTGACTTCGTTAATTTGTGTTACATGAAAATTTAAAACTCTGTACGAAATGTAAAAATAAAAACGAGCTGTGACACATGTGGTAAACCACTCTGCTAAATTATGCACTGCGTGCAGTAACTTTCTATCTCGTGTTTGATGGAAGAGATATTGTCCTCCACAGAGACTGTATCTAGACATTCTGTTCAAATTGACACACTTTTAGCCAGGGCATTCACTGACCATGTTATTAAAACTGCACTAATTCTTCATTTCTTAGATTCAACAAGCTGCTGGAAACATTCCTCAGAGGTTTTGGTCTATATTGACATAATATCATCCCACACGCAGTTGCTGCAAATGACGATGTAAATCATCGTGATGCAAAATATCTCATTTCACTACATCCCAAAGTTGCTCTGTTGGTTTGAGATCTGGTGATTGTGGAGGCCATTTGAGTTCAGTGAGCGCATCAAGAAACAAGACAAGACTCCAGTTTAACATGAATTGAGGTTTGTGACATAGCCTGTTATCCAACTGGAAGCAACCATCAGATGGGTACACAGTGGACATTAACAGATGGACATGGTCACCAACAATACTTCGGTAGTGTTGACAAAGTGATATAGTATGGTGCCACTCTCTCCCTCCACAACATGCAGAACACCATCATGGTCTTTAATATTGCCATAGTTAAAAATAACAATCACATTCGAGTAAGCAATGCTGGGCATGCAATGGGCCACTCAAACTATATCTAAATATATTTAGTTCTTTTAGACATCACTTTTGGTTTAGCTCTGCATTGTCCCGGAAGCATCATGAGCATTGCCCTGTGCGGTTTCTGTGGAGATATATTACATAGATCTTCAGATGGCATAATTTCATTTAATGGCACTGATAAGACTGATTGTGAGTTTTACCCTCCCATGGGTGATTAAAAGTGCCAAAGGGTCTTTTAATTGGCGCTGAAATCTTGTTGTCTCATGTGCAGTGTTCAACCAAAGCCAGGGCAAAACCTTTTCCTTGCAATAAAGGCATCTCTTTGTAATCTGTTGCAAAACACTGATTAAACTTGTCTAAGGAGCTTGGAAAGAAAAGCGTCTGGACTTCTTTAAGTTGCTTGAAGACGTTTCACCTCTCATCCGAGAAGCTTCTTCAGTTCTAAGGTCAAATGGCCGAGAGTCCCAGATTTAAACCCAGTGGGAGTATCCCCCCAAAGAGGGACAAAGGACCCCCTGGTGATCCTCTAATCACATGAGCCAAGGTGTGAAAGCGAGTGTGGGACCTAATCAGCCAGGGTTTCGGGTGTGCCCATTGTGAAACCTGGCCCCACATTGTCATGTGAATTCCTGAGGTCAGATGGCCCAGGATGTGAGTGGGCATTAAGGCGTCTGGGGAGGGAACTCAAAACTGGATTATAGATGGCAGACGCTTTCACACCTTGGCTCATGTGATTATAGATGGCAGACGCTTTCACACCTTGGCTCATGTGATTAGAGGATCACCAGGGGGTCCTTTGTCCCTCTTTGGGGGGATACTCCCACTGGGTTTAAATCTGGGACTCTCGGCCATTTGACCTTAGAACTGAAGAAGCTTCTCTGATGAGAGGTGAAACGTCTTCAAGCAACTTAAAGAAGTCCAGACGCCTTTTCTTTCCAAGCTCCTTAGACTACGATGACCTGGATGACTGAGAACCTTCACAGACACTGATTAAACTTGCATATTCATCTTTATCCTGGACAATTTTTGCCATAATCTTTGAACCAGAATCCTAAACTGGTGAATCATCTTCAAGTCCTTAACAATTTTTGAGGAGAAGCACTGTTTTTTTGTTGTTGTTTTTTTTTACAAGTCTTATGGCTTTGAGACTAAAAACCAACCAATCATTTAAATCATTTGGTTTCCTGGCATGGACCCGGCTTTTAAGTATAGTCCATAAATTTTCAATAGGGTTGAGGTCAGGGCTTTGGGAAGTCTATTCGAAAAGCTTAATGTTAGCCTGCTTTATCCTTTCCAAAACCAGTTTTGATGTGTGTTTAGGATCACTGTCCTGCTGGAACACCCAACTGTGTTCAAGTTTCAGGCGTCTAGCTGTTTATTTAAGGTCAAGTTAAAGACTTTAGAGGTAGTATGCTTCCTTCATTATTCCATCTACTTTGTGCAATCTACCAGTAGCAATGGCAGAAAAACAGCCGCAGAGTATGATGCTACCACAAGCTGGCTCAGTGATGCTAGAGTCTCACCTTTACTCCTTCGAATTGTCATTGTGGCCAAGTAGATCAATCTTTGCCTTTTATGACCATAACAAAGAATTCTTGATAAAGCATTTGGGTTATGTGGGGAGCTGCAAATTTTAGTCAAGCTTGAAGGTGTCTATTTTTAGAGCAGGGACTTCTTTGTGGTCAGCACACTCTCGGTCCATGGTGATTTAAAATGGCGTCGCTACGGACAGTAACACTGGTGTTCCAGTAGTTTCCAGTTTGTGGCAGGGTTGAGCCTTGGTGGTTTTGTCCCTATGCATCCTAACCAATTTCCTCTTATCTGAGGGTGACAGTTTTGGTTCTTCTTTCAGAATTCAGTAAGTTTACATTCAAAAAAATCATATTTATGTACAGTTTTAGTTTGAACTGATTATGTTGGATTCTATTTAGAAATAGCTTCAAGAGACCTTCTTGACTTGTGTAACTCTACAGTTCACCTTCCTAGATCGTAATTGAGTTCAGTGGACTTTCCTGGTGTTCTAAGTATTAGTCATTCCAATGAGTGCTGTTAAACAAATCCTTTTTATGTCAGCAACAAGAAACTATCAGTTGTAGTAAAATATGATCACTAATGAGATGTTAGTAGGCCTCGTCTTTGTCAAGCTAAAATTGGCATGATATTTATGCTCATCGTGAGTGCATATATAAACCTCTGAGCGGAACAGTAGAAGTTTCATGTCCTCACAGCTTAAATTCCAAGGTCTTCTCTTCCCTCCCTGTGACCTGTGTGAGAACTTTAATGCTAATCCACAGGATTACCTGATGCGCATCGATGAACCTGATATATCTCAGACCCTTAGATAGCGGTGAACCAGCATTGAACAAGAATGTGTAAATGTACCCATTCACACCTTGGGCTGTGATCCACAAGATATGGCTCTTTATCAGATGAAAGATTTCTGTGGAAGTTTACTGGATACAAATGGGACAATCCCAAGCTGCCACAAAACAGTGGATTTCTTTAATAACTGTATCTAGAAGATCTGTTACGATAACCCAGCTACTTTACGTAAGATTTTTTTTTTTTTAGCTGTGGGTCAAGACACTGGAGCTGCTGTATGTGAATAGATAAACATTTCCCCCAACTTTTTTAGTAAAAGCAAATTATTTTATTTTATTTTTTGTTTGCAAAGTATATGGACCACTTTGTTATGCAGATTTCCTACCCAATCTAACAATGTCTACCATCTGCACTCCAGTCTCGTGCCTGTGTAGAGAGCCCAAGTCCTCTAGCATAAAAAATACAAAGTATTTCAAGCCTTTTTTTCCTACAGCGGTGGTGAATGTGTGCCAAACTCTGCAATAATTGGGTTTACTATGACAACTATGAAAACTTCTATCTTAATGAGCACTGTCTGTTTTACCGTTTGTGAGAGAGAACATGGTAAATGTTCTTGTTCCAAATTCACATATCCAAATGGTACAAGAAGTGCCTCCTAAGATGGTTATGGAGTGTACAACACATTACAGACTAATGAATGCACAGTCATGGTCATACTGTAGGGGGCAGGTACTTCAGGAGCTATGCTGGACTAGGCGGCCCAGTTTTTTGTCATCTACCAGCTTAGCTGTCACTGGGTCACAAAAGAAACTTATGATTAAAAAGTTTCATAAAAATAACAAAATGTTGTTACAAATTTTTGTAAAAATAGCATGCTTTGTTTTTATACTTTTTAATATTTGAATTTTCCTTTAACAATTACATCTAATAACCTCTGCAGTACACTGCTTGCGCCTGTGGGATAATTTGGTGGTTACCTTGTTCTCATTACTGTGTAAATGACTTGTGTACAATATTTCTAATGGGAGAAGAATTATTTTGCAGTACACTGAGAGAGTACACAGGGTGAGAAGTGCTATGATTAAGATTAATCTTGACTCACATGTGTATATTTATTCTTTCATAAACCCAGTATGGTCTGCCAGTGCATGTACATCAAACAGGTCTGCACACATACCTCTGTTGTATTTGCTAAAACTGGCATGCTCTGTTCAATAAACTCAGCAGGTTGATGTATAAGACTAGCTCAACTCTGCTAAGTACACAAACCATTTTTCTCCCACAGCACCCTTGTGCCCGCAAGAGTCTGACTACACTGTATGTGTTGCTGCATGCCCTGAGTCCTGCTTTATTTTATCTGATATACTCTGTCACTGTTATGAGGAATGTCAGTTTAGTTCTGGATACATGCAAAGTGAGAAGGACTGCATCACACCTGAGCAATGTCATTTGTTCTGTGGACAGGGCTATGAGATGAGTAGCCACACATTTAGCTAAACCATGTATTCCTTTAATCACTTAACCACCTTCCAGCTCTATAGCTATAAACACACTTATTGCCACAGCTGAACTGTGCCTTGCCTTAGTTTTTCTATGCACTGTTAGTAACATGATTCAGTGTTTTGGGCAATCATGCATATGCCTCACCTGCATATGACGTGACAAATTACAAAACCTTTATTTTTTGCTGTCTTGTTTGCTTGGTGTTTTGAAAACAATTGGACAATTGCACACGGTGACTCACTGTTTTCTGTATATCAGGGCGAAATCATAGGCTGAGGGATGCTCTGAGCAGTAAAACTGCTCTGCCATTGCCACAATGTGCTATGAGCCAGCTTGTTGCCCAGAGGGAGAGAGCTACACCCTTGACAATACCTGGGGCTGTGCAAGGAAAAGGAGGCATAGCTGGTTCTGCTGGATTGAGTGACAGCTCTTAACCGTTGTTGAGTCAGCTGCACCGTGCAGCACTGCTCCTGCTTTATCAAATTTCATGTGGCACTTTGTTTTCTGATGAAGCTGCTTTTTTAACCTTGTAAAAAAAAAAAAAACAGCTGAATTTATTTTACATCTTGCCATTTTTACCTAAAGCAAGTAAAGCCCTAAACGTATATTTAACATCTTTTCCCCACCTAAAGACCTGAGCAGAACGGTGCTGCTTTTTAAGACGATAAAGGATAAGTTTTATCTTTTGCTCACAGGGAACTATAACATTTTTAAATGGATGTGTCACAAAAGATTGCATTTAATGCCATCCAACTTAACTTTTTTTTTTTTTTACTTTTGTGATTAGAGTTTTTGCACTTTATCTCATAACTCAGACACATTTGTTTAATCCATTTAACTTTACTTTCCAGCAGTTTCATAAGTGCTGCCTGTCAGCAGGAGTTTTCTAGTCCCAATAATCATTTTCTTTTATTGTGCCTTTATTATTTCAGTTGATTTGATAGTTTTGATCACCACAGAAACACCGAAATCTCTACAACAGTGAAGATAATCAGGATGGCCTTATGAGTGTCATTTTAAGAACTTAAGAACTTTGTGCATCTTCCTTTTCGAAGATGAACAAAATATCATAAATATGACTCCATTGCACAAAGCTTTGATTACTCTTTGGATTCTATAAAGAAACAAGTTGGCACGGTGGTAGTCACATAATCTCCTTTGAATGACTTTAAGTTGCACAGCACCTGTCAGTCAAGTTACTGGCTGAGCATGGACAGAGGTGAGTACCATTATAAGTTGTAAACAAATGAACGGGAAGGTTACCTTTTCGTAAAAGTTTCTCTGCACTTCCTTTCAGATGGCTCCCCCTACAGGTTGATTACACCAACAGGAACTTGCCCTGTCACTTCAGCCCCACTGCACTGGCCTTCTCATTATAGCCGCACACTTGCACTTGAACTTTATAAGGACATTGACTTTGGATTTTGTTTTTATCATGGAGGAAACAGTTGGCATTCATCTCTGCAGAAAATATGCTAATGCTACTGGTGGCCTGTGTGGTAACCCTGACTGTGACCTTCGTGACCTCATAGCAAATGGCACACTGAAGCATCTCCATCTCGGCCATATTGGAACGCTTTGAAGAAGTGGGCTGAGCAAGACAATATAGGAGAAAGTTGTCTAAAGTGTTCATCTGAGCGTCTGGTCCACTCCTCTGACCCAGAGGCTTGCGGGAAAATTCTGGAAGTTAATGGACCATTCAAACACTGTCATGGCAAAGTGGACCCCTCCAGCTTTAACAAGCACTGCATCAGTGACCTGTGTCTTCATGGAGGTCTCCAGTCTGCGCTGTCTCTCTCTCCCTGGCAGATTATTCTTCTGTCTGCTTTTCCCATAAGGCTACAGTTTATGCCTGGAGGAGTCTCGGATTCTGCTGTGAGTGTTAATGTGCTCCCAGCTCTGCTGTGCAATTGAATTGAATTAATATCCTCTACAATTTGTAACTGTGCTGTTTGTAGTTCAGCATCATTGCACACCAAATGAAATATGGAGAGATTGCAGATGCCTCTAAAAGCACATAAAGTTTCATTGTGTTCTGGATACGCTGATATTGATATTGATCAGGACAGAAGAGGAAAAGAGAATTTTGAGCATTATTTGCACACAAATCAGATATATGCCTGTAGGCACCTGATGTAAAGTTAATTTTCTTGTGTATTTATGACACGCTGGAAATGTTTGTGTAAATTAAATGTGCAGTGACTTATTGGTATTAAGGCCACAACCTTTTCAGATGCCTGTGAGCCACTAGATGGTACTAATGCATCACTGGCCAACCCTAACCTTTACAACTTTTCCTGTCTTCCCACCCTAAGTTACTGATGTTGCTGTGTACCGCTGCAGACCCGTTCTGTCCCTCCTGTTCCAATAACAACATGATTTCTGCCTCTGCCTGTGCTGAAAAAAATAAGAGGGATGGCGCTAAACACAGGGAGAACTCACTGTCAGTCCAGAAAACTGTGGCTGCCTCCACTATAGAGAACACGTGAAGGTTGAAGCGATGGCGTCCACATGGGAATATAGCTGTTTATGTCATGCTGTGGAACCTATTCTTTCATTTAGTAAGAATTGGGAGGTAAGCTTATTACAGTTGTTTTAGGTTGCCACTCCAAACCTAAAGCGGCACGGGGATGGAGCCCAGTATATTTAATAGAAAGGCATATGAATGTCATGGTTCATGTATACTTGCAGACATGCTTTCTTAGAAAGTAGGTGTGCCTGTTTTGATAGCAGTACTGGGCAAACATATTCATGTAAGGCAGATCTGTCTGCAAATTTATAAAATTCCCTTCCAGGATTTCCTTAAAATCATTCAATTAATTAAAGGCGGTGACTCGGTTACCCTCAACATGATGCATTCATGTCCTGTAGCAAACAACTGATATTTTACATGACATATACTTTACTAAAGCTAAACAGAAAAATAAACATGGTGGGAGGGAGTGTGAAGGGGGCATTTTAGTAAACTTTAGTAAACTGACTTAATCTTAAAAACTAGACTAAAATGAACAAACCTACTTTAGAAGTAAGACTGAAGCCAAACTGAACTAAAACCAAAAAATGCAAACAAACAAAAGAAGAACAAATGTTAACAGTAAAAGTCTAATATTTCACTCCTCTATGATGTAGTTCTCTGTTGTGCACTGTGGCCTTTTCACACAATCCTAGATCATTTTCCTCTTGTCAAAGTTTAGCACATCCACATATTTGCGCTAGGAATTGGCTGACCTCTGAATGAACACCAACAGCCTGATAAATTGCTTAAATGATTGATTATAAAAGACATAGAACCATTTAAATGATCAATGTAATAAAGTATTATACAATTCACGACTGTCACTTTTTTAATGGCCTATGAATTCCTCAATTCAGCTACTACAACCAGTGTGTCATTGTGCTCCTCACTGTGTCATGTGAGTAGCCTGACATTAGCTATTCATACACCAGTACTTGAAATGAGCAAGGTCCACCGACCACTGCAAGAGTGGTGACTCAGCTGTAAAAAACATTAATTAATTAGTTAAATAAAATAAGACTGTGTTCAGGCCTGCTTCTAAGATTGTGGGGTTTTTTTTACCCAGAGCCTAGAGAACTGTGCACATCCAGATCAGCTGGATGCGCACAGCTGGCACATCTAGGTTTATAGGCCTTTATCATAGTCTCCAGTCGGCCATGTAAATGCCTACAGCACACCTTAATCTCTCATAATTCAAATGTATTTGGACTTAAAGCTGATGGAGTTCACCATTTGGTCCTCACATCCAAACACAGCAGTTGCAGCTCTGCAGTCTATGTTTTTTCAGAGAACATGGTCACCCAATGAGAAGCTTGTCTGAGGTGCTCTAGTTTGTACCCACAGTTCTGCTTCATGTCCCTATGAGACACACACAGAAGCTTTTTGAAGACAATGTGTAGTGTTGTCGAATCACAGCCATGTGCAGAGCGCCATGTGTTAAATCCCATTACTTACTTCTATGATTGTAGTAAATTCCTGTTGATAAGCACAGGCGCTGCTTACCTGCTTAGATCTTTATAATTCTGTCTGAAGAGCAACTGTTGGTAAGGATGTGACGCTTTCTATGCTGAGTAAATGGTTAATCATTCTTTTTCTCAGTTAAAGATATATTTACCCCGAGAGCATTAGAGGGCACTTTTATTGATGTGCAGGCATTTATGAACATTTTATGCATGTAGCAGTCATGCAGACTTTATGAGGGACAATAGCAATTGCCCATAATCATTATGATGTTAATAGTAACAGAGGGAGTGACAAATGGAACAGCACTACAAAAGTGAATAACTTATTTGCAGATAGGATACATTTTGCCATCTCATACCTATATCCCTCATTTAATATCTATTTTATGTCATCCTGGGATATCTACTGCCCCAGTTGGTATAATTAACAGAAACCCTCATTATTTAAACCAAATTAAACAGTATTTTATAACCCTTTAAATTTAAATAGAAAATGATCAATTTTCACAAGACTTGTCCATTTCACATCTAACACTGTGAGCCTTGACCCTGCCTTGTACTGAGTTGGAAAAGCTGTGCTAAAGAGAATGGTCAGAGATAAGGGCCCTTTAGATGGAGCGTATGTATAAAGTAAAAGCAATATTATGTAAATCAGTTCTAAAAATTAGTTTAATAAGATATACACTGTGTAAATCAGCTCAGCAAGGCTGCTGAAGTAAGACTTGTCTCCTTCCTAGGTATGTCATGCTCTAAGAATAGCCGCTATGAGCTCAGTGAGGTCCACCGTCCTGTTGTGTCCACTGAGCCTTTCCTCTCCAGCAAACTGCAGCTGGAGAAGCAAGAAGGGCTGCCTGTGTTAAACGTGGCTACGTCCACAGTGATGGCCAATGTGTACGTGTTTCTGAAATACACTAGGGGCAAAAGGACCTTTGTGGCCACTTCTACTCTCAGAAAAGCTGCCTATAGTGTAACTGTAGCAGAGGCGTGGTCTACAGGCCCCACAGATAGTGATTCAAGAAATGGGTGTGCCAAGTGTTACATGTCTTTGATTTCACCATTGTTGCTGGTGTTTTTCTATTTTATGGTAGAGTTTGTACCTCTGTACTGTCAGTTCATTCTTCTTTCTGTCCTTTTAAAAAGGATCACAATGACATTTTCACAATAAACAGAGTAATATTTTCCTTAATTTCACTTTAGGTTTGTATTGGCCGTGACTCAGGAAAATACAATAAGTAAAACAGTGTTTATGAATTAAGAATGCAAGCATGAACTGATCTCTCTGCTTTCCAATAAACAGAGAGGAACACAGTCTGCCATTTGACAATGGAGGATATAAATTACACTATATGTTTAGCTGCAGACTGATATTTTTCACACTATTTGAGGTCAAAATTGACTTGTTGTCCACCCAGTATCTCAAGTTAACCATCTCAGTCTCAGGCCTCTTGTGTGGAAACAGATGTGATGACTTTCAGCTGAGAAATGGTCATCTTGCTGAAGGATTTGAGAGTTCCCGCAGCGCAGCAGTATATCCTGGACAGAACTGAAATGACATTTGTGGGGGAGGATAAGATGAATACAATGTGTCACAGCATGACAGCACAGTATGTGATATCCTGTTGGTGAGTAGCTCTGAATTGCAACATCGTTGTAACAGTGGCGTGGAGCGTGATATTTACACTATTATGTGCATCAGGGCCGTTTGTGCTGTGGCACGTCAAATTACCTCTGCACTGGACGCATGTACGGCCGGCCATGCCACAGGAATACAGATGAAACCGTGGTGCGAGAGCACTCTTTGCTATATGTGAATAATTTTGATTACCGATCCACTTTAAATCATTTACAGTTCTACCAGTGGTGCTACAGTGTCATATCTGCAGCAAAGGAAGTAATCTCAGTGACCCCAGCTCCAGCTCGTGACCTGTACTGCTCCAGCTTGATTCAATAGCAGCAGCTGTATAGAAGACTGTCAGCGCAACTAAGGAAATGTGTTTGATGTGGGCTACTGTGTAACTTAGTCGGTGTGGGTGTGTTCTTTGTGATATTTATGTCTAGAAAAGTTCGATAAAAGGAATAAATGCCATGTAAATTATCCTGGGAATGCGTTACCTGTAATTAAAGCTTGCACTTAAAAGCAACGCAACTTGTTTTCACTTCTTGATAAACAACTGCATATAAGAACTGTGCCTTTGCGCAGTGTAATGTGTGAGTGGGTGAGATGCAGCCTGGTGCAGAACTATACTTTGAGGAATGGTTATTGGGGCTGTTATGTCACACCAGCTTGTGTACTGAGGGCCAGTTTCCATGTCACCACTATTATAGGCAAACAACTGAGCTTGGGGCCTTAAAGCATGTAGATTTTGCTACCTTTATGCCTTTTATAATGACTTTTGGAACTCGTTATGTCACATTTTTGATTCTAAAAACTCAGGTACATGGTGTTTTTGGCTGGATCAGCAGAAACAGGGACTTTTTTAAAGCAATGGTACAGACAACATATGTTGCTGTATGTATTTACAGGCTTGTTAGCATAGAATGAGATTATTTCTAAAACTGTGCTAAGGTTTTTCACTGAACAAAGATGCTTTTCTAATTGTAAACCATCATTTTAAAGTTAAAACATATTACTGTGAATGTTGTCTCATTTAACTGAAATCTGATGCCCCTCACAGGAGCTCCGTGTGGAGTGAATCTCTCTAAAAGTTTTGCCATTGTTTTAAATTGTCTTGCATGGATCGTCAATTAGTCATACAACGGTAAAACTGACTGATATTTATATGAAACCATTCAACTCAGTTTGAACCCTCAAAGGACTTTCTACTATAATTCTCACTAATCTAATCACTCACACACACACCTGGATGCATCGGGGGAGACTCAGGGTTCAATATGTTTCCCATGGATACTTTAACAGATAGACTATAGGATGAAATGGGGATTGATCCACCAACCTTCCAATCAGTAGACAACCCACACTACCACCTGAGCCACAGCCACCTGAAATTAAGGCACTGTACACGTATTGCTCCATACCTATACAGTGCCTTATTTGGGGGGATTTTGATATCAGCGAACTAACTTTTATTCTGTGTTGGGAACACATGCCGGCTTCAGTGTCCATCCACATGTTGACATTCTGCAATCAATTCTCCCATGACTCAGACCACACCCATCTTCAAACAAGATTCTTATTCCGATCATGGCTGCACACCAGTAAAGTTTCGTGACTGCATGGTTGTTGTATGAAACCTGTCCACAAACATATAAACAACTGTGCCATCTCTGGGTAGTAGTTGTTATAGTCAGTGCTGGTATGGTAATATGCAAATAGTCATAGCAAAACAAAAAGTCAAAACAACAGCAATACTTTCTGTTATCCTAGCTGCTAAACATATTTAACCTTTCAATGGTGAAACATGTTTTGACATTTGACATTAGTAAACATACCCTAAATATCTGGACTTCTTTAAGTTGCTTGAAGACGTTTGACCTTTCATCCAAGAAGCTTCTTCAGTTCTAAGGTCAAATGGTGGAGATCAGACACCAACTAGGGAGGATCAGAAAGACAAACGCAACAACATTGTCATCCCCTATGTAGCCGGTTTATCAGAAAAACTCAGGAGATTCTTCTCCAAGCACGACATCCCAGTGTACTTCAGACCGAGCCACACACTCACACACTCAGACAAATACTGGTTCATCCCAAAGACAGAATTCCTAAACACAAACTTAACAACATAGTATATGCTGCACAGCGTAATGAGGAATGCTTAGACCTGTACGTTGAAGAGAGACTAAAGAGCCACTTTATAAACGCATGGCACAACATAGAAGAGCCACCTTAGCGGAACAAGACTTGGCGGTCTATCTGCATCTAAAGGACAAAGGTCACTCTTTCGTGCACGCCAATGTTCATATTTTGGACAGAGAGGACAGATGGTTTGAAAGAGAAGTGAAAGAAGCCATCTATGTCCACTGTGAATGACCATCTTTGAACAGAGGCGGTAGCTTAAGATACCAACTGTCTGCCATCTATAATCCAGTTTTGAGAACCCTTCCCAGATGCCTTAACACCCACTCACATCCTGGGCCATTTGACCTCAGGAAATTGCAAGATGGGGTGGGGCTAGGTTTCACAATGAGTTCACCTGAAACCTTGGCTGAATGTGACCTTCATACGTTTTCACACCTTAGCTCGTGTGATTAGGTAGAGTATCAATAGGGGTCTATGTCCTTCTTAGGGGACACTCCTACAGGGCTTAAATCTGGGACTCTCCACCATTTGACCTTAGAACCAAAGAAGCTTCTCGGATGAGAGGTGAAACGTCTTCAAGCAACTTAAAGAAATCCAGACGCTTTTCTTTCCAAGCTACATCAACGCCGATGACCTGGATCATTGAGAACCTTCACAGACACCCTAAATGTCATTCTTCCATCCTGAAATTTGATGACTTTTCAATCAAAAACATTTTTAAAAATTATATTTTATATGCACAGGTACTACTAAATTTTGCCCACTGATGCTGTTGTTGGTCAAATTTGTCTCTAGTTTGATGGATTTTAGATCCATCAACGTGTTAAATAGAGGTCAAATCAGGGGTTCAGGAAATTGTAAAACTGAACCAGACATACCATGTCTGTGTATATTTTTTATGGACAAGTGGTGGCAGAGTTCAAGGGGGACACTGTGACTAACTCAACTAACTGTGAGCTGAGATTAAAACAAACATTAAAAGACAGGCTGGGGTGATAATTGATAATTGATCATTATAAAAGGCAGTTATGGGTAATTTTTAGAACCGAGGAAAACAGTACTGTTTACTGTTTTTAACCACTACAGAGGACATAATGAATAGGCTGGGTCTCAGGAGGCTACAGCAATGGGAACTGTTTTAAGGGTTATACATGGTTATAACTCCCAATAGTTCCATAAAGTTCTTGCCATTTTCACTTTCAATAACATATATTTAAATCACTGTGGCTGTTGTGTTTTCATGTCTCAGGTCAAACAGGACACGATATCATGTGAAAGTAGATGGTTTTCCTCAAAAGTGAGTGTTGGAAAATCTAACAAATAAACTTTCACTGATCCCTGAAGCATTAATTAAGGATTAATCTTCTATTTATTCATGTGACAAAGGTTATTCAAACATGTTAATTAGCTCTGTAGTTTTATATTCAGTATAGACCACTTATGAGAGTCTCAGGTCAAAACTGGCCAAATTTCAAACACATAAAAAGGTATAAAAAACATGTAAGCTTTAAAAAAAACAAAAAAAAAACTTTTGCAACCCATTGCTCAAATAGTTTGGTGTGAAGAAGGATTAATCAGAGGTCCCAAGACTGTAGTGTCTCCAGAAATCTTAAGTACCTCAATCCTCAGTTCTGTCAGGTCTGGTTCCTTCATGACTTTCCAACCTGGTTATGTTTTCCACGACAATCATATTATATTACCTACTTAATATAATAGCATAATAACATTTTTATAGCAGCAAAACTGGATGCCATATGCACTGAATGTCTTTGTAGTCTGCCATAATCTAATATTGACACAATACTGGAATTACTGTTACCAGTTGAACCCCGAGACGTTTATCAAAAAAAATAGGACCTGTCGGTAGTGTTAAAACAGGTCTATTGAAAAAGAAGAAAAAACAGTGAGGGCGCACCTATACCCAGTCCAACAATATGTCTATAATAACAAAACAAGGCTTTCTCTGACCCTGCCCAAGACCTCCTGATCACCAATTAAATATTTGAGTATTAGATTTTTTTTTAACAAACTCTACTGTACACTTTTGAGCTCTGAGTTATATTTACTTTTGCTCTATCACAAATGATTGTTGCACCCTTCACTGCCCACTGTTATTCTTTGAGTGACACACAAAACCAACAGAAACCTCCCATTTCGCCCAACTATATCCATATTACAGTAATGTTAGTTTAATAATTGTTGACTCAGTTCCATGGGATCATCCACCCAATCTGCAAGCTTTACAAAGAACACATCATTCATGAGAAACTGCCTTAAAGTATACGGTGTCATGGACAGAAGCAGTTTGGACATGGTCAGAACGTCTCATTTGAGAAATGACGAAAAAGAGGGGAAAAAAGTGTTCTTAGCTGCTTATCTTAACAAAAAATACAGTGCCGCAAAAAAAGTATTTGCCCATGATCTGTTTTTTGCTTGGTTTGTCACATTTTATAAAAACAAATTTTGATGTTAGTTGAAAATGCAGTTTTTAAATGTTGACTTTATTTAATAATGTAAAAAAAAAAAAAAAGCTATCCAAACCTATATGGCCCTGTGCGAAAAAGTAATTGTAAAATTTTCACTAGCCACACCTATTACAGCCAGATATGTGAAATCAATAAATCATTTAAATAGAGCCTGTCTGACAAAGTGAAGTAGGTTAAAAGAACTCAAAAAGGGACACATTATCCTATGAACTGAAAAAAAAAAAAAAGTCACTGACATGTATCAAGGGTTGCAAGGCCATTTATAAGGCTTTGAGACTCCAGTGAACCACAGTTAGAGTTATCATCTTACATTTGTCCCCCAAAAACTCTTGATGATCCACAAGACTTTTGGAACAATATTCTGTGGATTGATGAGACAAACACTGAACTTTTTAGAAGGTTTGAGTCCCGTTACATCTGATGTAAAACTAACACAGCAGTTCATAAAAACTGTGTTAGTAGTATGGATGGATGTTCTGGGGCGACTTTGCTGCTTCAGGATCTGGGTGCTTTGTCGTAATTGATGGAACTATGAACTCTGTAGTCTATGAGAAAATCCTGAAGTAGTGTCCAGTCTTTATTTGGTGCCTTGAAGCACCCTTGGGCTATGCAACAGGACATTGATCTGAAACAAAAGCCAGTCCACTTCTGAATGGCTCAAATCAAAAATAAAATGTAGGTTTTGGAGTGGCCCAGTCAAAGTCCGGACTGAAATCCTATCACAATGCTTTGTCAGTTAATGCTTGAAAATGCTCCCATATGGCTGGATTTCAACAATTTAGCAAATAGCAGTGGGACAAAGTTCCTCCACAGCAATGTGAAAGAATCATTGCCAGTTACTGCACTGTATGTTCTGGCTAAAGCAGCATTTGGAAGCCATTGTGATGATGATTATGATCATTGTTATAGACATAAACTGAGTAAAAAATAAGAAAGCAACTGTAACATCAGAAATCAACATTGAAATAAAAAAAATAGTATACAAACACTGTCTGTACTTTTGTATTGTTCAAAGTTGTTCTATTATCAAACCAGAATCATGGATGTCTTCTCAAGAGATCTGAGTAACTTTGAAGGTAAGCAGTGATTTTGGCCTTATCAGGTTCGTGCCTTTCCTAATCTAAAACAGATTATATTGTTTGGTTACACCAGAATATACAACTGAATATCAGCTAATAATAAAATTAGCCTATATCTCTCAGTGTTTAGATATTGAGTGTCACTAGATTTTATTTTGATGAAAACTTGTAAAATGGGGTCAAGCTTTTGGGGAGTTTTATGTTTTATTATTTATGTAAGAGAAAATGAGAACAAGAGTTACTTAAAAAAAACATACTTTTTTTTTCTTTCTTTCTTTCTTTTTTAACAAAAGTTTATCAGACACCATTCAAAAAAATCTAAGAATTCTTGACAGATACCAAAGTGTGCTCACACAGTAAAATATAAATGATTCATTCCATACATGGTCCTATAGTTTGTATTAGACGTCACACCCATATTAACAAACAGCAGGACCTGCAAGTCAGTGCCAAGTTCTGCCTCAATTTGTTTAGGAGGAAGGGTATTGTTTTGATAGAGTTGTGGACATTTCGTGTTTTTTTATTGGTTGTTGCTTTTGCCCATTAGTCTATAAAAAGATGGAGGTGAAAGACCTATCATCCCACGCATAGCTCCAAGCAGGTAAGCACTGGGCTCTTTAAGATTCAGGCCAATTAAATAATATAACTCAGAAAACTTTCAGCAATTAAAACAAGAATTTCTTTCCTTCAGCCATGGGAGCCCTGTTGCTACTTTGCGCTTTGGCAGCTTTACTCAGCTGTAAGTATATTTGGTCAGTCTTCATTTTGCTTGGATATATTTGTTCTTTTCTTCAACTCAATTCGAGATGTGTGTCCACGTAGATTTAAATTATATTTTTAATTCTAAAATATAGTTGTTGTTGTTGTTGTCCATGAATTTTCAAATTTACTATCTTACAAAACAGCTGAAAAAATGTTAAAACGTGATTTTTTTTTTTTTTTTTTACTATGATGCCAAGTTACAGTTACTAATTAT
The DNA here is from genome assembly GCF_036321145.2 of Pelmatolapia mariae. Classification (NCBI taxonomy): domain Eukaryota; kingdom Metazoa; phylum Chordata; class Actinopteri; order Cichliformes; family Cichlidae; genus Pelmatolapia; species Pelmatolapia mariae. Next base: position 54,401,330 of record NC_086236.1, read on the forward strand.
AGTTTAGTTGTTTTCCTGAACAGAAAAAATATTTTTAGTGGTTGAATGCTTGATTAATTTTCAACTTCTCAAAGAAGTCCATTGTGCCAGCTCAAATTTTACTATAAAAGCAGGAAATCAGTTCAGTTCTTGCAAAGAATTAATTCACTCAATTGTTCATATATAGAAAACTATATATATATTCTTATATATTCTTTTTTTGTGTTAATTCCAGTCGCCTAAAATTAATTACCTCGTAAAAATGGATGAAATCTAAGAATCTCAGGATACAAACCACACAAACCTTGCAGAATGAAACTGCTCAATTTGAAGCAATTTATCCAAGATTCCAGTCTCATGATTTGAAAGCATTGTTGTGTAACCACACTAGGTGTTTGTGTGAATGAAGCAGAATGTTAAACAGGTAAAGAATTTGAGAGTGCGGCACATAAAGGATAGCCATCTAAATTGAAATTTGCTTTTGTTGGGAATAGCATTTACCTTTAGCTGCTATTGAGTTGGCACTATTAAAACTGAATGGATGAAACAGGAGTGTAATCTAAATCCCTCAGGCCCTGACTGAGCCCAGAATGTGGTCTTTTCACAGCAAAAGCGCAGATATTGATAATATTTCCATTATGCAATTATATTGTCTGCACAAGTGACTTATTGAGTGCTCCAGAGAAGCAGTCAAGTGACTATTCCTTCGTCTAAATCTCTCACAATTGTTATCAAGGAAAGAAGCTATCCATTCATTATAGAGTAGCATTCATCCCAGCCTTTGTAACTTTGAAATGGAGGCATTTTTCAGCGGCTCTCTCTTTGGTGTCATATTGTTTCTTTGTAATGTGTATGCTATCCAAGAACTCTCAAGCCGTGTTTTTGTATTGCCAGCCTGAGAATCCTTTGACTGCTTTGGCAAAAACTGTCTCATTAATTTCCTGATGCTTTTATGACATATTTTCATCATGCACAAGATGATGCCTGCCTTTTTCATTTCTGAGAATGTGAAAAAGCTCTTACTCTGTGTTTTTTGCTGTTTTCTTGCTCTCTCACCTTCTGCCAGGTCCATCTAGTGCTGGATGGGCAGGGAGGGAGTTTGCCCTTTCCTTCCTACAGAATTATCTTGAGCACTATGACACTCCCCAATATCAACTCCACATCACTGCTATTCAGGCAAATACTAAAGTGACAGTGCAAGTACCTCCCTTGAGCTTCAAGCAAGAAAAAACTTTAAATTCTGGAGAGGCGGTTACCATCAGTCTCCCCAATGGCGTTGAAATGTATGGTAGCACGAAGTCTTCCAATACAGTGCGTATTGAAGCCTCCGCAGATGTGACTGTAACCTCCTTCAACTACAAGCTGTACACAGCAGATACATCTGTGATCTATCCAGTCAGTGAATGGGGTACAGAATACTTCATCTTTACACCTCCTGGAACCCCCTATGCAACTTTTAAAGAGTTCTCTGTGACAAATGGAAAAGAGGCCCAAGAAGTTGAGATCTTCCCACAAGGGGCAATCAAGTTCGAGAACCGTGTCTACGATCAAAACAGCAAAATGGTATTAGAGCTCAAGCCATATGAGAGTGTCCAGCTTCAGAGTTCATATGAACTTTCAGGCACCAGAGTTTCCTCCAAACACCCTGTTGCTGTTTTCAGTGGTCACACTTGTACCTGGAGATTTGCAAAATGCAACCATGTTTATGAGCATCTACTGCCAGTAAGCAGCTGGGGAACAAGCTTCGTCATGCCTCCCCTGAGTGTCCAGAAGAATTTTGATAGTGTCTACCTTCAGGCCTCCCAGAACACAAGAGTCACTGTCCAAAATGGCCAACGTAAAGATGATTTGAGTTTGAGCACAGGGCAGACAATAGAGATCCAGTACCACAATCCTGACGCACTGTCCATTCAGGCTGATCATGGCATCCAGGTCCTATTGCTCTTCAATGGTGTGGAACATGGCTGGTTACTGTACTACGACCCTTTCTTGACGAATATAATATCCACGGACCGTTTCTGCTTTTCCTACTCATTTGAGGCTCTCGCTGGGTTTGAAAACAAAGCTTTAGTTGTAGCACAAACCAGTGCAGCAGCAACACTCCGTTGGGATAATACAGAGCTGCCTCGTGATGTGCAGTGGAAAAAGATTGAAGGGTCAGAGTTCTCTTGGGCAGAAATATCCTACAATCAAAGCCCTACCAACAACAAACACACCCTGTCCAGCTCAGGTTCGCCTTTTGGTCTCTACAGTATAGGATTCAGTCAGATGAACGGTTATGGGTCCCTAGGACAGTGTGTGCAGCCAGGTAAGCAGCACACAGTATTTATGTTTAGCATTCCCCCCACTCCTTCACCAGTAATATTTCACATATATTAAGCAGACTGATGTGAGTAATTATTGTTTTTTTTTTGTTGTTTTTTTAACAGGAAGTGCATCTCTGTCCTGCAGCAGCATCACCTGCAGGGTCAATGAGGTGTGTGAGATGAAGGATGGCCGTCCCTCCTGTGTTCCAGTAAAAAAAAATCCTGGAACATGCTGGGCAATGGGAGATCCTCACTACCGTACTTTTGATGGACGACACTTTAACTTCATGGGTACCTGCACATATGTCATTTCTAAAAACTGTGACAAGGGTGATAGTCTCCCAGGATTTGAGATCCTCGCCCAGAATGAGCACAGAGGAAGTCTCAAGGTATCCTATGTTGCCATGGTCACAGTGAAGGTGTTTGATGTTACCATCACAGTAGTCCGGTCCGAGACTGGGCGTGTGAGGGTAAGCCTTCCAATTTATTACTGCTAAAATCTGTTTAATTTTTCAAACATCCTGACTTTGCCTTGTCTTTAATTTATTATGGGTATTATTTATTACTTTAAAATAATATTTATTAAAATGCAGTGTAGTAAATAGTTCTTTTCATCTTCTATTTGTGCAGATTGACAATAGTCTGTGGAGTTTGCCAGTAACCTTGAATAATGACAAACTGAGAATGTATAAGAGCGGAAGCTCTGTGCTCATTGAGGCCGATTTTGGTCTGACAGTCCGCTATGATTGGGAGCAACGGCTTGTGGTCACTCTGTGCAGCAGTTATGCTGGTAAGACTTGTGGACTGTGCGGTAACTTCAATGAAAATCCCAGTGATGACTTCACCACACCCTCTGGCGCACAGGCAGGTGGAGCTGTGGCCTTTGGTAGAAGCTGGAAGGTGCCAGGGCTTGGGGAAGCTCAGTGCAGAGATGACTGTACAGCTGGGTTGGATAACTGTGAAAGCAGCCTGATGAAAACATGGGAGAGTGACTTGTTTTGTGGCATCATTGCACTTGACCTATTTAGCAAATGTCATAAAATCATTGACCCACTACCATACATAGAGGACTGTAAATATGATTTATGCATGGGAGGTGGTCTGCGACATTTCCTCTGCAGTGCAGTGGAGGCTTATGCTGAAGCTTGTCAGATTGCTGGGGTCCAGGTTCAAGAGTGGAGGAAGAAGGCACAATGTCGTGAGTAATGTTAACTATGTTAACAATTTAATTAAGCGACATTTATTTGTCATTAACTGTTAGAATTACTAATTACATTTTTCTTTTTTTCTCACTAAAGCTGCCAAATGTCCAGCAAACAGTCAATATGAGCTCTGTGGCAGCGCCTGTCCTGACACATGTTCGGACCCAAATGCTTCCTCCAAATGCAAACGCCCTTGTGTGGAGACCTGTACCTGTAAAGCAGACTTTGTTTTAAGCGGAGATAAGTGTGTTCCTGCTGCTCAGTGTGGCTGTACCTATGAGGGTCGATATATTCCTTCTGGAGAGGCGTTCTGGGCTGACCAAGGATGCAAGCGATGGTGTAAATGTGTTGCTGGAAGCAGACAGGTTCAGTGCGAGGAAAAGGGCTGCAGGACCGGGGAGGAGTGCAAAGTGGTTGATGGCATAAGAAAGTGCCAAGCAGTGTCTTTCAGCACCTGCCAGGCCACTGGTGATCCCCATTATATGACCTTTGACAAGAAGAAATTTAACTTCCAGGGCACATGTGTCTACCAGCTTGTTGCAGTCTGTTCCAAGGACCCAGAGTTAGTGCCATTTGAAATCCTGGTGCAGAATGATCACCGGGGCAGCAAGGTGGTCGCCTACACCGAGTTAGTAGAGATCAAGGTGTACTCCTTCAGCATTATCATTACTAAGACACACAAAGGCCAGATTATGGTAAGAAGTACCTAGTGTTTAATATGAAAATGTTAATTCTGTGAATTGTGGTCCTATTTTCACCAAACTGAATGTTTCATTTGGCTTCAGGTGAATAACGAGCTGGTCAATCTGCCTATCACCCTGGAGGAGGGAAAGATATCTGTTTACAAGAGTGGCTGGTATGCAGTCATCACAACTGATTTTGGCCTGAAAGTTTCCTTTAACTGGGACAGTGCCGTGTTTGTAACACTGCCAAGCAACTACATGGGTGCCGTTTGTGGCCTCTGTGGCAACTACAACGGCAAACCTGAGGATGACCTGATCCCGAAAAATGGTAAAACACCCGTTTCGCCAGAAGATTTCGGTACCAGCTGGCGAGTGGCTGAGATCCCGGGTTGTGTCGAAGGCTGTAAAGGGGTCTGTCCTGACTGCGACATTAATCAGAAAGTTCAGTATGAAAAAGATGATTTCTGTGGTGTGATAAAAGATGCAAAAGGGCCATTCCGCGACTGCCACGCCAAGGTTGATCCAGCTAGCTTTTTTGAAGACTGTGTTTATGATGTATGCTTATATAAGGGCAGGAAGGACGTGCTGTGTAAGGCTATTACAGCATACACATCTGCCTGTCAGGCTGCAGGGGCCAATGTGTACAACTGGAGAACGGTTCACTTCTGTGGTGAGAAATGCTTTCATTTTATAGATAATTTCCATTCAAAAATAATTAATTAATAAGTATATTTTTCATGAATTGGAAAAAAGGAAAAGGTAGAATAAACAGTGTATGTCTTGTTTTTTATGTTACACACTTCAGTGAATTTTTCTTCTTTTTCCTCTGGTTTTATGTACCTTTTCTAATGGCTCCCTACTTCTGTGCTCTAAATTGAATTGGCTCTTTTATGTCCCTTGTATACAGCGATGCAATGTCCCACCAACACCCACTATGAAATTTGTGCAATTGCCTGTCCTGCGACTTGCCAAAGTCTGACTCCTCCTAAAGGCTGTCAAGCTCAGTGTGTGGAGGGCTGTTCCTGTGATGATGGTTACATCCTTAGCGGAGATGCATGTGTTCCCTTATCGGAGTGCGGCTGCGTTTACAATAACCGCTACTACCGAACTGGAGAAGTGTTTTATCCCAATGGGCAATGTGAGGAGGAGTGCAATTGCAAAAAAGGAGGAGAGGTAAAAGAAAAAAGAGGAGGGGAAAGTAAAGATTAATCATTTAGATGAGGCTTTTTACTGACCTTGTTGGATATATTTTGTTTGTTTGTTTCCTAGGTTGAGTGCAAGAAGTTCACATGTGGCCCTAATGAGAAGTGCAAAATAGAAAATGGTGTCCAAAAATGCCACCCTGTTGGAAAGGGTGTATGCCAAGCTGCTGGTGACCCCCATTACCTCACTTTTGATGGTAAAAAATTTGATTTCCAGGGGACCTGCACTTATACACTGTCCAAGAGTTGTGGACTGGAAGGTACCCACTTGGTGGACTTTTCCGTTCAGGTAGAAAATGAGCAGTGGGACAGGGTTATGAACGGAAAAGTGGTGTCTGTAACCAAGCTGGTTGCCGTGGAGGTCTACGGCTTCACTCTCATCATGAGGAACAATATGTTTGGAGTCCTGGTGAGTAGTTGGCCTACTTTAAAGAAATTTGTAATTACTTCTTTTAATACAAATGTTGATGTGGAGTTATTTCTTGCACTAACACAGATGTCTTTCTTTTAGGTAAATGGCGTGTTGGGCTACCTTCCTATGAATCTAAATGATGGAGCCATTCTAGTTTATCAAGAAGGCAATCGTTATGTTATTGCAACCAATTTTGGGCTCCTTGTCACTTATGATCTGGTCTATCAAGTGACGGTCACAGTACCTGGTAATTATCGTGGCAAGGTCTGTGGCCTGTGCGGCAACTACAACGGGGACAGAAACGATGACTTCGAGATGCCCAATCGTAGGCTTACCAATAACATGAATGAGTTTGGAAAGTCATGGAAGGTCACCATTCCCAATGTTGTGTGTGAAAATGGCTGTGAAGGGAATTCTTGTCCTGAATGTGACCCAGCTCACAAGGCAGTGTTTTCAAAGTCCACCTACTGTGGTATAATGACCGATCCCAACGGGCCTTTTGCAGTTTGCCATAGCATCTTGGACCCTCAGCCATATTTTGCTGACTGTGTGTTTGATTTGTGTGCTTCCAATGGTGATGGAAAGGTGCTTTGTGACAGCGTAGCAGCCTACGCCTTTAACTGTCACATTGTAGGAGCCGATGTCAAAAACTGGAGAACGCCTTCCTTCTGTCGTAAGTCATGAAGTTCACAAATTCATCTTTATTATACTCTTTTAATACCATTTTGGCTTCATCTCTGAAATAATTTCTCTTTTCTTGTGATACTTTATTTCAGCCATGAAATGCCCGATCAACAGTCACTACGAAGTGTGTGCTGAAGCCTGCTCCGCCTCCTGTGCTGGCCTCACAGAGATTGTTCAGTGCCCCTCCGTCTGTACAGAAGGCTGTGACTGTGATGCTGGCTTCTTATTCAATGGACAGACTTGTGTTAAAGAGATTGAGTGTGGATGCTATGAGAATGGAAAAACTTATAAGGTATGACTGAGGAATTACAATAATATAATTTTTCTGTGTGTCAAAGTGGCTTTAACAAATACTGATATTTCAATGTTTGATTTCTGGTTTTTCATTTGCTCTTAAAATTTTAGTGTTTAAATTGTTGATTAGGCATGAAATAATGTGGGTCTTTTCTCACTAGTTTCTAATTAGTATTTTTTTTTCCATGTTTAATGAACCTTGTTCTGTGTCACCAGCCTGGTGATGTTGTGTATGAGGAAGACTGTAACAGAAAGTGCACATGTAACCCAGGAAAAGGCCTCATCTGTGAAAAGCACTCCTGTCCTCAAGACACCAAATGCATGGTCAAGAAAGGAATCAGGGCATGTTACAACACAGGCAAGACACAAACACTGTATATTTGAATTTACTCATTTGATAAATCTTTACTGGTAAAGATTTATCAAATGAGTAACTTGAATAATTACGGTTCAATTAAACAGCCATTTGAAAATTATTCTTTATTTATCCATTGCAGATCCCTGCAAGGATCTCAAGTGTCGGGCACAGGAGACATGCCGAGTTGAGAAGGGCGAGGCTACGTGCATCCCCAAATACACAGGCACCTGCTGGGCCTGGGGCGACCCTCACTACCACACATTTGATGGGTACAACTATAACTTCCAGGGGACCTGCAAGTACATCATCTCTAAGACGTGCGGCGAACTGGATGGTCTAGTTCCGTTTTTGATCACTGAGAGGAATGACAACAGAGGCAACACAGCAGTTTCCTACGTCAGAAATGTAGATGTGTTTGTGTACGATTACCAGATCACCATCCAGAAGAATCAAGTTGGTCAAGTCATGGTAAGTTTCAGTTTCTTGCCTGTTTACCTTTGACATTTACTTGTACAGTACATATATATATATATATACATATATATATATGTATATATCCATTGTTCTGGTGCATTTTGTTTAAAGGTGGACGGGGAGCTGCTGAATCTTCCTGTACATTTGGGTGATGGTAAAGTGTCAGTGTTACAAAGAGGGAACACTGCAGAGGTGGAGACAGATTTTGGTCTGGTTGTCTCCTATGACTGGAACTGGTACCTTGTCATCAAGCTTCCCAGCAGCTACTTTGGCTTGGTCTGTGGTTTGTGTGGCAACTTCAACGCTAATGTTCTTGATGAAATGCTAAATCCAGCAGGCAAACCAGTTTCCTCAGTCATTGAGTGGGGCAAGAGCTGGCTAGCACCTGAACAAGACAAGGAACATCCTTGCTGGGACACATGTGAGAAAAACTGCCCTACCTGTGACAACGACGATGTTAAGCTCTATAAAACCGAGGCGTTCTGTGGGGCTCTTGCGGACAAGACCAATGGCGTGTTCCAGAAGTGTCATGAAAAGGTGGACCCCCAGGCCTTCATGAACAGCTGTGTGTATGACATGTGTTACAACAAGGGGGACAAAAAGATGCTGTGCCAGGCTCTGGCCTCCTACAGTGATAAGTGTCGTGACGAAGGAATAATAATCACGAACTGGAGAACAAAATTTGGCTGTCGTAAGTATTTGAAAAACTCTTCGGCTAATGATTCAAATCAAATATGTAGTTCTTATTTTCTGATTGCCTGTCTCTATTTAATTCATAACCAGCGATGAACTGTCAGCGCAACAGCCACTACGAAGACTGCGCCAGCCCGTGTCAGCCATCCTGCCCATTAACTGCAGAAAAGCAGGTCTGCAGCGGGACCTGTGTGGAGACCTGTGTGTGTGACAAGGGTTACGTCCTCAGCGCCGGCGTCTGTGTACCTGCTAAAACATGTGGTTGCTCATATCAGGGTCGCTACTACAAACCAGGACAGCAGTTCTGGGCTGATGAAGCTTGCCATCGCCTGTGCGAGTGTGATATGACCCTGGGCATTGTGGCATGCCGTGAGGCTTCCTGCTCTGCCAAAGAGCAGTGTACTGTAGTGGATGGAGAGCGCGCCTGCCGACCCATTAGTTACGCCACTTGCTCGGCCTCAGGTGACCCGCACTACCGCACTTTTGATGGCCGCAGGTATAATTTCCAAGGCACGTGTGTATATCAGCTGGCAGGGCTTTGCTCTCAGCAGCCTGGGCTGGTGCTGTTCAAGGTGACTGTGCAGAATGACCACCGGGGAAGCAAGGCCGTGTCCTACACAAGCACCGTCAAATTTTCCATATATGGCATCACTCTCACCATAAGCAGAGAATACCCTTACAAAGTCTTGGTAAGTGATGATGTGGATAATGTGAAGCATATAGGCAATGTAATAAAATATTGAATGCCTAATGCATTTTGTGCAGCTATTAGAGGAGAAAAGGAAATAGGGCACAGCATGTAGTCGCTTTATTGAAAATAAAAAACAGAAGAGATACTCTGAGCCTCAATCGTTGGATGATAATGCCTTTTGTCATTGTACTAATTCTGACATCCCTCATGCTCTTCTGCATATGTCTTTAATTGCATATTAAAATTTTGATCCTGGCAGACTTAATTAAACCAAGATTTAACTGCACATTAGAGTGGATTAGCAAGGGCAACAAAATTATTAAATTTATGAGCTCCTAAAAATATTCCCTTCTCCTTCCCTCATTTTCTGCTTTTCAGCTCGACGGGCAGCTTGTTTTGTTGCCACTGAATTACAATAACGAGCTGATGGTGTTCCTCAGCGGCTGGAAAGCTGTAGTGGAGACAGCTGCTGGTATCACGGTGACCTTTGACTGGCAGAGCACAGTGACCGTTACTCTGCCCAGCACCTACCAGGGTGCAGTCTGCGGCCTGTGTGGTAACTACAATGACAAAGCTCAGGATGACCTGACAATGCCCAACGGCAAGACCACGTCTGATGAAAGAGAGCTGGGGGACAGCTGGCAGGTGGCCATTGTACCAGGCTGCTCATCAGTCTGCCAAGGGCCATGGTGCCAAGCCTGTTCAGACTCCCAGAAGAAAGTGTATGAAGCCAACAAGTACTGTGGCATTATTGCAGACAAGGCAGGGCCCTTTAAAGATTGCCATAGCCGTGTGGACCCAGCTCCTTACATGGAGGACTGTGTTTTTGACGTTTGCCAATATCAAGGGCACCATGGATCAGTGTGTGATGCTGTGGAAGTGTATGCCTCTGCCTGTCAGAGCACTGGAGTCACAATCTACTCCTGGAGAGCAGAAAGCTTCTGTCGTGAGTTTGAATTTTTTCTTTTTGCCTATTTTTTTAAGTCTCTTGTTTCAAAATATCTTTTACCTTTTACCTTATTTCCTTTCCCATCTTCTCATTCCATCCCACAGCTATGGCTTGTCCTGCTAACAGCCATTACAGCCTGTGTGCCACGGGTTGCCCAGCCACCTGCGCAAGCTTAACCCCCCTTACCAGCTGCCACAGGTATTGTTCAGAAGGCTGTGAGTGTGACGAAGGCTACCTCCTGAGCGGGGATACCTGCGTGCCTGTGAAGGACTGCGGGTGCTCTTATGATGGTCAGTACTACCAAAAAGGAGACGTCTTCTATTCTGAAGACAAGTGCGCAGAGGAATGCACTTGTGGAGACAATGGAGCTGTGTCTTGTCAAAAGGCCAAGTGCCGTCCAGGAGAAATCTGTAAGCTTGTAAATGGAGTGAAAGGCTGCTATCCAGAGGGGGAAGGCAAATGTGTGGCTTCCGGTGATCCTCATTACATTTCCTTTGATGGACGTAGGTTTGATTTCCAGGGTACCTGTGTCTATGTACTGGCCAAGGTTTGTGATGATGACAAAGGTCAGCTGACGCCGTTCACCGTCACTCAGGGGAATGAGAAGTATGGAAATGGAAAGGTGGCTGTGACGAAGTCAGTGGCAGTGTCAGTCTATGGTTATGCCATTTACATCCAGCAGAAAATGCCTTGGAAAGTCTTTGTGAGTTTATTATCTTGATCAAACATACTTATGTAGATATGTCTTGTATTTTTTCTAATTTCTTTCCCCAAAAATGATTTTTTGTCTCGATCTTCTTCTTTTTTTTTTTTTTTTGTCTCGATCTTCAAGGTGGACGATGAACTACTAAACCTTCCGCTATCCCTGGAGAATGGGCGTCTCAAAATAACCCAGGAAGGTCGCAACATAATTGTTCGAACAGCCTTTGGACTGACAGTCCTCTATGACACTGTGTACTATGTTGAGGTGATTGTTCCCTCTACATACCAGGGTAAGATGTGTGGTCTTTGTGGAAACTACAACAAGAACGGTGGTGATGATTTCATTCTTCCTGGTGGCAAACAAGCCAAAAATGTTGATGAATTTGGGATGGCATGGACGGTGGACCTACCTGGGTATATGTGTGGAGGCTGTGGAGGACAGTGCCCAGAATGTGAGCAGGCCAAAGCTGTCCTGTATGGAAAACCCGACTCCTGCGGCATCATCAGTGCGCCTAATGGGCCTTTCAAAGCCTGCCACAGTGTAATTGACCCAGCAGTATATCTGTCGGATTGTGTGTTTGATGTTTGTGCTGTGGGGGGCAACAAAGACACTCTGTGTAACAGTGTGCAGGCTTACGCTTTGGCCTGCCAGAGTGCAGGAGTTCAAATCCAGCAGTGGAGGAGCAACTCTTTCTGCCGTAAGTAACACACAGCAGTCTCTAGCTGAAGATTAGCTCATGTATTCATCTGTGCTCTGTATTTCAGGCACAAATTTTTTGCACTTGTTTTCTCTTCTAGCTGCTTCCTGCCCTCCACACAGTCACTATGAGCTGTGTGCCAATACCTGTAGTGGGACATGTGCCAGTTTTGTTACCCCGTTTGGTTGTTTTCCGGGCTGTTTTGAAGGATGCCAGTGTGATGATGGCTTCGTTTTCAATGGTGTCCAGTGTGTTGTCCTGGAAGACTGTGGGTGTATGTACAACGGCAGATATCTGATGGTAAAAACTGACTAGCCCTATATTCTGGTCACTGAATTGACACCTGAATAGAGCTATGGCAAGTTCTGTATTACGAGTTTTTAACATCTTCTTCCCAGGTGGGCCAAGAATTGGTGGACAACGACTGCAAGTCAAAGTGTGTGTGCCAGGCCTCTGGTATGGTAAAGTGTGAAAAGCTGTCCTGTGCCAGCGGGGAGGTTTGCGATATCAGAGACGGGGTCAGGGGTTGCCACCTGAAGCAGGGCCAATGTGTCGTCAGCCGTGATGGCCAGCTAAGCTCCTTTGATGGTATGTCAGGCGCAATAGGAGCACAGGGCGCTTTCCAAGTGGCGTCTCTGTGTGACGAGAGTGCTGAGCTGTGGTTCCGTGTGGTCGTGGACGTTAGGGTCTGCAACAAGGGGGCATCTCCCACTGTTGCCAGTGTGTATGTGTTCTTCAGCGATACCATCGTGGCAGTGAACAGCGAACACGTGACCTGGGTGAGAACATTTTTATGCAAAAACTGAATGTGATTGGTTTGAGCTCAGTTTCATTATATATTAGATAATAATAGACATTTTATACTATAATAATAACAGTTATGTTCCATTATCTGTGTCATTCAGGTAAATGGCAGGAAAGTGTCTCTTCCCAGCAAAGTGACAAGCACACTCTCTGTCCAAATCTCAGAGAGGGCCTTGATCATCGAGAGGGCATCCGCTGTGCGGGTCACTTACTCTATTTCTCAGGAGGTCACCGTCATTATTCACAGTAGCCTGTCTGGTAAAATGTGCGGCGCCTGTGGTAACTACAATAACGACTCCAAAGATGACATGACGACAGCAGATGGAAAAATCACCACTGACGTGTCTGTAGTTGTCGGCTCCTGGAGCGCTGGGGACTTTTCCAGATGGTAAGTATTTTAAAGACACATTGCAGCATTTCTTGTGTATAAATATAAGGGGGTTAAAGGGGAAGATATAATACTACACTTAGTGCTATGACAGGATCAGCCTTTGCTTCACTACTTGCTCTCATAGTATGACAGAGCTCCAGATATTAACTTTTAATTATTTGGCTCCATGTTAGAGGGTTTATTTTTTTAATCTTAAATGCTATCTTTCCCCATATTATGCAAACTGCAAACTTAATTTGACCACTGAAATAATCAAGTACAGATCAGCGAGAGATGGGAAGGTGCTATGACCATTCAACCGCTTATTCTCTTAACAGCAAGAACTAAACAAGGACTCCACAGAGCCCTTTTAAGGGAATGAGAGTGTGGTTTTTAATTGCATTTGGTCCAATTTAATTAAGAAATGCCAGAGAATCCCCTATGGTAATTACTGATTAAAAAGCAGGTAAGGCTGACAGGCATGGCCATCAAAAGCTACCAAGCTTGCAATCCAATCACTGCTTGTCATCCAAGGACACTTAAGACTCATCTGGGTGCAATATTAATTTGAGCCCTCATGTTTAGTTTTGTGTCCTAGCCTTAAGTCACCTCTTTGGAGAGCAGAGTTTTGTCCGTCTCTTTCCTCCCTTGACTTGAGTTATTCAGAGTTGTCGTTTATTTGGCTTTTTTTTTTTTTCAACAAGTCCATAGAGAACACAAGAAAATAACTCTAATAAGAACTACTGCTAATCCTCAGTTCTTTTAAAACACAAATTTCATGTACAAAGTCATCACGCGTAATTTCCGCTGTGCCCGAGTGGACACGACTTTCCTTTGCTCCAGTCTACTTATAAGTTCATTTTCCCTTTTGTTTTCATTGCAGTGGCCTGTAGAGATGCTGGTTCTGTGCCGACAAAAGCATCTGGTTAACAGGTAATAAAATATAAAGTTCCTCTGAAGATATTAACTGATGCTTGGTCATGAATGAAACAGCTGCACAGTGGCTCACGTCCATGTTTCTTCCCCTCTTAAACAGGATGAAGAATCTCGCTTGTTCACAGATTTACTCAACCTGCTTCAGCACTTCGTCTTGTTTCATGGAATAGTTTAAAGTTGCTTCCTGGTGATTGTGCCTTCTATTGTTTACCCAGGGTTTAGAAAAAAAGAGGAAAAAAAAGAAAGAAAGGGAGGAAGGAGGCATGGAGCTCATTCTTGACCAATATCTCCATCTAGTGGGGAAGGAAATTATTCCATCTCCTTTCCAGTTATGTCTTGCCTGTCTTGCAATACTTTTTAATATGTGTCTGTTATTAAAAAACACATTGTTCTGACCACTAAATAAAGATATTTTCTCTGCAGTATGTGGGTTGTTTGTGATTCTTCGCATGTTTCCTCTAGAGAAGCTCTAGCAACCTGTATCAATTTAAACTGGAAAAACATGACATTTTGCACATGTAATAGAAGTAATGCTAACCTAATGTCATTATAAGAAACCTATATGTACTAAAGGTCCTTAGAGTAGGAAGGGGGGACCTTCCTCCACCCCGGCCAGGCTTTGCTGTCATGGGACAGAAACCTGGCACTCTGACTTGGAAAAACGCCTCGCGAACAAAGTTTTCATGTAGCTGAGAGAAAACTGCAACAGTGACAGTCTGTCCTGGCCATCTAGTGTTTATTTGCTTAATTGCACCGAGCCTCTCTTTGAAGCCTGGAAATTGCAGCACAGAACAACAAGTTCACTGTGTTCCGTGCAGTTTGTGGCTATTATTTGCCAGTGGGGAGAAATGAGCGTGATTAATAGTTCATTATGGAATGCATGTTGACAAGAGGCGCTGGCAACAAAGAGCGTGGGAATAATAATAATAATGGTGATGATGATGATGATGTCCTCTCACAGTAGCGCTGCAGTCCAGCTCTCCCTGCGTTGTTTACTTGTGAGCGGGGCAGTCCTGGGTAATTTTTGGGAGTAACTTCAGTGGCACCCCGCCTCCCCCTCCCCCTTTCATTCCTGAGGCAAGACCAAGGAGAAACCGACTTGGTCCAGGCGGGAATGGTGAACGATCCACACAGAATGCAACCCAGACGGCTTCATTTTTAATCAAGTCATAATAGAAGGTTTTGCATGCATTTTATTTATTTATTTTTTGTGCGTGTTTAACGTAGGGAAACTTTTTTTCCTCCCCTCCAAGTAAAGTTTAGCTCACTGAGCGAAAAGTCTCAACTCACATTAGAGTTTCCAGGAGGCGGATATACGGTAAGTTCACTTTGACTTGTGCTCCGCTGAAATTAATGCGTTTCCTTGAACACGACTTTCATGTTAAGGCAGGTACAAATATATTAAATAAATTCTGCACGCATATAAACAGAACCCCGTGTCAGCAGCGTTTGATTGATAGATATGTTCTTAGAAAGATATCGTCTTTCTACTTGGTTTCTCCAACGTTGTTTGCACCACCACCCCCAACTAAATGCCTGCGTCCACCATGTGACCTTCTAATTAGATAAGCCATCGCTCATGCTTCTCTCACGCCTACGCGTTCTCTTTGCATATACCTGCAATGTTACTGTGCACTATGAAAGCCTTTTTTCCCCTGCTCATAAATTTGCTCTAACTTCTACGTGCCACGGCATCTGCCAAGTTCACTGGAGGCTCGTTTTTGCGCTGAGCCGTGAGTTTGTGGCAAACAACTTGTGAAATGTCACTTAATCTGTAACAATCTGAATGGCTTTAATTGTTGAGAACTCGCACAGATGTCAGAATATCATAGTTTTTCAGACTATACCTCACAGAATAAACTACGAAAGGAAAAAAACTCAAGTGCTGTTCCTTGGAAGTATGGTGATGCAGTCTGTTTGGAGTCTAAATATACCCCGTAACGGGTTTATGTAAGTGAAATGTAAAACACAAGCTCCTGTTCCTAATTGGAAACAGTCTGTGTTAATCCCACTTTATTATAACCCATTATAATTCATTTTACGTGTTGCTCTATGGGCTTCTTTCCTGTCTCCCCATTATATTCCTCTCCATCACTCAGAAGGCTAACAAACAAGATTATTGGATTGGCACTTGTTCGAATAACTCACCCTGTATTTGTTTGATTAAACCTGATTGGCAGGCCTTTGTTGTTAATCCTGCTCCCAGGGTTGAAGTGTTCATTTCTCTCCACTCCAGGCTCCAGGCTCGTGTTCACACCCCCACTCTAGTCATGCATGAATCCCCATCAGTGCTTTGGGCCAGGGAGGGAGCCATTGGCTCTGCTAACATAGGCTTTGATCTTTGCATTGCAAAAGATGTTATTTCATGGCTTAGATTTTCTATGACTGCAGAGCTAAGCTTTGCGTACCTGCATTACATTTTTTGTTGTCCTGTTTTGGGATTTTTTTTCTTGGTAATTAGGGCTGTGAAGCAAACAAAATTTTGACTCGTATACTGTCTTGAATGGACCTTCAGCCCATTTCCAATCATGAAGGGTAGGATCTGGTGAGATCTTAACCTAAAACATAACCTTACACATATGGGTGTAAGAGAATCCCAGTGTCCTAGGTAATATATAGACAGTAATGCTTCCCCCAAGTGGTTTTGCTCCACTTGTAAAGTAGATGACCCAGCAAAACCAGTCCAAATCCACTGACCAAATATCAAGTGCAACTCAACACCAGGCTTGCCTGGTACCCCTCCACTGCTGAGCTCCATATTCTGAGGGGCTGCGCTTGAAATAGACCCTCTTCGCTTACCCAGAGTTAAGGCACTATGTTATTACGACTCCCATACAGAAAACATTCATGAGCCTGTTATGTGGCATCTAGCTGAGAAAGAGCATTGTCTCCCTACCAGGCATGGTCTCAATGATTTTCCACGTGAAACTCAGTTCAGTTTAACCATATACTATTGTGAAAACAGTTCTGAACTTCATCGAAAGTGGCTGATTCTCCGTTAGCAGAACAGTGTGAGCAGCTGATTTATTTTAGACTAGAGGATGTCAGATATTCATGAAGAAAGATGTCATTCAGATTAAATTAAGCTTCTTCATAACCACACTAATAAGACTATATCAATACAAGTTGTAAGCAGGGTGCTTCTATAGTTCTACAAAAACACCATCTGTGAACTTGGAGCATGTTTTGGAAACACAAAAAGGTAGCTTTCGCTTGCCTTAATTGAACACAAAAATATTCGCTTAAAAGTCCAGGCTGGTAAAAGCATCTGCTGTAATCAGTTCTCCCAAATCGTCTTGGAATCAGACGTTCTTGTTAAGGAGATGAGATCTGAAATGAGGGTTGTAGAATTTGTTCTTCTATGTGTAGATGTGTAAATTATGCCTTGATCAAGACAACTCTTAGAATTTTAGAAAACTCATTAAAGAGGTGCCCCTAGCTGGAAAATGCTTCAAAAATCTTCCTAAAACGTTGCGAGATTCCTCTTGATTGTTGCTCGATCTCATAAGCAGCTACCGGTAACATCTGATGGAGGCTCTTCTTTTTCATCTTTCAGCTACTCACTTTGGGGTCGCCACAGCGGATTACCTTTCCTCCATATTACCCTGTCCTTATGATCCACTTTTATCACACCAACCCTATGCATGACCTTCACTACACCCATAAAGATTCTCTTTGGACTTCCTTTGTCTTTTTCTCCTGCCTGGCAACTCCATCTTTAACATCCTTTGTCTAATAATATCACCAAATCAGTACTGTCTTGTAAACCCTCCCTTTCACTTCTGCTGCTGTTCTTCTGTAACTATCTCCACCCTGCCTGCACTCTCTTCTTCACCTGTCTTGTGCACTGTCTGTAGCTTAAAATGGTATTATTTGTTTGTCCCACTTGTCTGCCTTTCATTCACACAGATGTGTTATTTCTTCCTCTTTTCTCCAGTGCGTACCTTCCCTTCTCCAGGCTAGCATCCGATTGAGGTTGTTGCTAATAAAGAAAGTTGTTTGAGTTACTTTTTTTCAGCCTGCACTGTGAGGGATCAGTCGGCGTGTTGAATAAAGACACGGAAAGTAAAACTGTGTGTTATTAATCCAGTTGAATTGCGTTTGTCTTTAAAGAAGACTTGATTTCATGAAGGTTCACGTCTTTTTTTTTTAGGGGGGGGGGGGGTTACAACTGTGTACAATCGGGTTAAGACATTTATTGTTTCCTGTTATTGTGATTTCACATCCTGACACAGCCCTTTCTTGTTTGACTTTTCCAAACAGGTACAATGGATCTTGTGACACTGGTGGCATTCAGTTCCTGGCTGGCTCCTGCGCTTGGTGGGTATTCTTTTCACGAGACCTTCAGCAGAATTACGTGATTTCCCTCCTTTAAAACTAGCATGACCTTCTTCAGTTACTTCCCCTTTCCCTAGCTTTTGCTTTAAGTCCTTCCATGCTAAATGAGCTGTTGTGTCTGTATAATAGGATCAGCATTTGGAAGGGAGGTGTTTGGTAAGTTTGCGTGAGTGGTCACTGACGAAGCATGAACTTTCGATTTGCTTCTGTTTAATGTTGCATGCATAATTGTATGGCACTTTAACATGGTCAGATGTTTATAATGTCTAACATAATTTGCATACTTAAAAAAACCCAGCTAAAATCTTTCACCCCAGTGTTGTACACAGAGAAAAGGCCATGTCAGACTAGTGTAAATGTTTCCTTATACAGCAGTTTGAATAAATCAGTTATTCAGACTGCTGCCAAGTTTTCCATTGTTAATGCAAGCTCTGGTCTCAGAGTTGTTTTTCCGTGCACCCCGCATGCCATCGGCTGTGCTTGATCTTAAGCAGATCTTCTTTGACTTTTATGTCCGACTCTTGGGTTAGACCTTATTTTGGAATACTTGTCAGCATCGGTCTGATAGAATGTGTTTCTGCTTCGGAGAGGAAAAAGAATATTAGGATTTACTGCCCAAGAACAAGGTCAGCGTTAACTGTGTGACTTTCACCCTTCCTCTCCAGCAGCCAGGATGCAGTAGAACAGATAACATATTACTGAGTTCAGGGTTTCAACCGCATCAATCTTATTTGTAGCAGTTTATGTGATTCTTTCAGCAAGTGTCAGAAAAGTCTCTAAGCTTAAACTTTAGAACAGAAAGCTTGTACTCTTTAATAACTCTCCGCTTGCACGCAGCTTATGTCAATGCATTCAGCATCGGCTATTATGTTCTCGGTCGGTCGAATATTGTTAATGATAACCGTTAAAAATAACGCATTAATTATGCAAAATGTTGCCTAACACAAGTATTTGTGTAGCGTTCTCTTGTGCTCCTCCAAGGTTACACTGTTCTCACTCGGACCACTGACGCTCACATAAACAGTGCCTGCTTTCTCCTTTCTTATAATGAACAGTGTAGATCTGAAAGTCTGCAGCCAACTTTTTTTTCTCCACATGGAGGCAGAGATGGTGTTAGAACAGACTGATCTGAAGTTCCCCGCATTAGTGACAGAACACGGATTAAAACAGAGCGATGAAATAAAAATACTGGGGTAGAAGAATAAGCACAACAAGCAGAGTTATTATTTTCCGTTGTATTGGGGTGGGATTTTTTTTTTAATATCTGGGCTAGCGAGCATTTTATCCTCTGCATTTCTTGTGATGTTTGAGACTTAAATAGAAACTGGTCCTCCTGCCAATAACTGGAACCCCTCTAATCCTGATTTTATTGATTTGAAGTTAGGTCTTAAGTGTTAACACGCTGTTCCCGTGAGAACAATGTCCATGCGTGCGTGTTTTGTTCTGTTTTGTTTTAATTAAGGAGCAAGCTACAAAATGAAGACCTTAATTAATAGGCGCTGTTTCAGATGTTTGCTCAACCCAGTTTGTCCAACAACAGCCACTCATTTCCTGACATGCACTTATGTAACCTGCTGAATTTCTTAATAAAGGTCAATGTTCTTTGCTTTCTCTCTCACAGTTTCTGCAGCTGATGATGACAAAGGTGGGTATTGTGGGGTTTTTTTTTTTTTTTTAGAAAGTCAAATTGGCTTAATCTAAGTACTCACTGTAGAGCATTTACTGTAAACTGGTACTAGGCTCATAGTGGTTAATAATGCTCTAGAACTGCTGTCATATTGTGAGTACTCGCTGAAGCGTGTCAGTGCGTAAATCTGCTTCTCATTTGTTTCCTCTTTTTTGCTTTCTTCTTCCAGACTACGACAGGGATTTTCAATACGGTGAGGGCTGAGCAGATGAACTTGGGCTTTTAATGATCGACCCTCCACACAGGAAACATCTGGGAGGTTGAGATGAGTTTACATTTTTCACTTGTTTTTTCTCCAAAAGTGATGGAAAACTTCCACCCTAAGGCCAAGCTTCTGGAGTAAACCCAATGTAAATACCGAGCACTGTCACGGCTTTTTAGTCATAAAGGAACAGAGTGTAGAGAATGACTGAACATCTGCATTTTATATGCACTTTTATTGTGTTTTGTTCTCGAGGGTAGGGGGTTATTTGGTAGTTTTCTCATGCCCACAGTGTACTATTCCACACAATTGCCTCTAAAACGGTGATCAAAACGCATCATTTTCACTGGGGAAAGTTTTTTGTTTGTTTTTGTCCACCTCGCTTTTTCCTCCATGTGTTTCTATTTGCTTCACTTACTTAAGGTCCACCAAAGTGTTTCCTATTAAAATACACTTGGGCGCAGCACTAAAATAATCAAAATGTTA